>NC_141136.1:38871635-39506635 GCF_053477565.2 Lygodium microphyllum | reverse complement strand
ATCCCAATTATTGAAGCCAACACCCTAGTTCCCTTCAGCTGAGTTAAACCTTTCCATTATTTGTTAGCTAATCATAGATAAAGATATTTTAGAATACTTCTATACACATCCAAAACACAAGAAGCTAAAGCTTCAACCAAATTGGAGTTATAATCCTTAAAGAATCGCACATAATGAAGGTGTGATTCTGCACCAAAGGCATAGTCCCTTGTTGAAATTTTCTATCCAAAACTTTCAAAAGTATATCCATTTTTTAAAGAAAATAGCAATAAAGCCCATGTGTAGTTTTTTTTGAATTGATGTTTTTAAATTACACGGGACTAAATACACTTATTTTAGAAATATCATTACTATGGAATTGGAGAAAAAGGTTAGTGTCACGCATGTGAATTCATTTCCAAACTCCAAAATTCTCATATAACTTGCCAAACTAATGTGATCATATGTCATAATAATCCATATTGATAAATAAAAGCTTCATATATAGACTAGAAGCATGATTCATGGAGAGAATACAATTGAGAATAACATCATGAATTCTCCTTCCATAAATAAAATTGTGTCGCACAAGATGCAAAATCTTGGTCAAGAAGAATTTGTTCCTATATGCCATTACTTTGGCCATCACCTTACCTATTCAACGTTGATTAGGGAAAACTTGGATCACATTTGGGTCTTCTAAGAAATTTCATCTCAACATAGATAGAGATATTTCAAAATGTAGTTATTTTATGTGTGAAAATGTAGAATTTAGCATGAAGCTCTTTAGGTTGTCAATTGAATTTAATCTAGATTCTAATCAATAATACTTAAAATGAAATTGTTAGTGCTTGAAATTCAATTACTCATGCTTAGATTAGACTAATGGTTGCACTCCCTTTTTAATCAAAAGTTGAGACAAGAGATGATACAAAGGCTTGAGCTATGTTTTGGCATATTAGATTTTTATACATTCTCATTTCTTGGAAGGATTTTTTTTAAAAAAAGAGGAGAAAAACATACAAAAACTTGGCAAGATGACTAAGGTAGAATCAACATCCAAAGAGGTAAATAGATGTGTATTGCCCCTCCACATCAAGCTTGAACACTAATATGAGCCGCTATGTAAGAAAAATAAACCTTGTCTTATGTTTTTCTTGACTTAAAAAATATGTAGATCACAAACATGAATTTATGAATTAATGGGTCATTGTATCCAAAATCTAAGCTATAAAGCTCAATGCCTCCATTTAGGGTCTTGGTTAGCTTTGTTGGGCATGGTTGGTTACAAGGTCTCCTAGGATTGACATAACATCTAGATGGAATAAGCAATGTGTGCAAGTTAGAAAGATATTTTCTAGAGAGAGAGATCCTATTTGAGGCAAACACTAGAGTAGAAACTATCATAGAACCAGAATACTAACTTGGAGCTTGAGAAACTAAGGGACAAATGAAGGCTCAAAGACATAGTATTAGGGGTTTGAACAAAAAGCTTCTAAATATTCAAGACATGAAGTTGTGTAGCAGTGGCATAAAGAATAAGAAACATGTAACAAAGTATGCTTTTTGTTCATTGTTTCTTTATCTCAAAAGTGTTTTTGTAGTATTCTCATTTCTTATACAACAAATGAACATTTTCTTTTTTAAATGGATATATCCTACACCCTAATGAACAAGAAGGTTCATGCCTAGAGCCATTAATGGTAGACATCAAAATGCCTTTGAAGGAAAGCTGTCAAAGCAATCATGAAGGATTAAAAATATCAAAATGTCATAAAAGAGCCAATTGAGACCTTAATGATATAGAACCAACTCATCCCACACAACATGCATGTATTTTTAGATGGGATAAATATATCAAATAGAGGGTATCCACATACTTATAAATATGTTCGATCAAAGTTGAAGGAATCTAGGATGCATGGATTAGTATTGCTAAATCTAATGTTTCTCAAAAGAATGCAAAACCGAGAGAACAAAGAAGTTTTAGAGAACTTGGGAGCTCCATTTAACATCAAAGATACATATTACATAGGAACAAGAGAGGTGGATTGCAAAAGATATAATAACATATTTTACCGTTCAAAGGCCTTGCAATCCTATTGTGTTCAATCATTTGAATGACTCTAAAGAATGTGATGATATTCTCAAGTTTATGATAAAACTTGATGAATGCTAGATTGTTAATGAGAGAAAGGTAGAATGAGTTCCCATTACCTTGATGAACAAGGGACATGATTCGTCTATCAAAAAGTACGATTCAAAAAGGTAGAATGAGTTCCCATTACCTTGATGAACAAGGCACGTGATTCGTCTATCAAAAAGTACAATTCAAAATGGTTGTATTCAATCTAAAAGCACTATATTTTCTCTAGGATCCTTTAAAGTAAACAATCCATTCTTATTTGAGGCTTGCTTGTGGAAATGATTTAGTTGTGTCAAATAAATGTTACATGCTTGTAATATACATGTGTCATAGGCTATTTCTAAGAATTTTGACACCTTGAATTGGATTTACCATAAGTTATGTATATCCCAAGTCATTAGTGAAGGAGTGAAACATGAGAATCCTAGAGGTGGAAGGATTTGGGGTACCTAGGGACCCCACTTGACATGGAGGCTATAATGCAAGATGTAAAAGTTGCTCGGTAGAGAGGAGATAAAGGAGAGGATCTATAAGTGGTGGGCCTAGGGTAGAAAAAGAAGTGGATAAATGCGTGCTCATTTTTCTTCCACTAGTCCACCTCAAATCTTTTGCAATTAGGAAAGTCATTAACTCTTTATATAAAGGCCCCCTTTGGAGTCCATATAGCCCCTAATGAACTACTCTTAGACACCACCCATTACACTTACCAAAATTAGAAGAAACCAAATGGTATGATCTTTGAAGCCAAGAAGGAGCTTAGAACAAAGACAATAATTTGCAGGAGAAGCATATTGTCAACCAAATTCAAAAGCTGGTCAATATAGTTGTTATTACTAAAAATAATAATTTCCAAAAGTTCTAGAACCCAAAGCATGAGAAGCAAAGCTACCAAGGTATTAAGAGTTATTGAAAGTGTAGTTTTCACTAAATGCCACAAATATTAGCTACCATAAAAAGTAATTATTAAAACTAGTAAAAATGATGGCTAGTAATTGGAAATAACAATAAGAGTCTAAGACACCACCTAAAAAACTAACAGAGTAAGTTTTAGAAATATTTAAGATCTCAACATCTCTTTACATTATATCTCTATTTATTTTCCACATCCCATGAAAAGTTTTTAAAGCTCTAAAATATCTAGCATGCTTGCATGTACCCTACAAGCTAAATAGAAAATCATGTGCCCACATTTCAACATTCCATGGCCAAGCCATGAAGGCTATCGCAAGAATCAACACTGTAAGAAAAGACTAAAGGATTGATGGTGCCCACTCAAAAGGAAAGGCTATCATGTGTAAACTTTTAGCTCTTGTTTCCTTCTCTTCTTGATCCCACCATACCCAAGCTAGAGAGAGAGAGAGAGAGAGAGAGAGAGAGAGAGAGAGAGAGAGAGAGAGAGAGAGAGAGAGAGAGAGAGAGAGAGAGAGAGAGAGAGAGAGAGAGAGAGAGAGAGAGAGAGAGAGAGAGAGAGAGAGAGAGAGAATCATTCTCTTAGTTCTCTTCTTGTCCTCTTCTTCTTGTTCCTCCTACTTGCATAAAATGTGGTGTGTTTGCTACCATTGTTTGTCAAGAGAAAGAAATAGGGGAGGGGGTGGGGGGCAGAGCGGATAGAGTGAGGGACTAGAAAGGAGAGACTTCTTCTCCTTCTCGCCTCCCTCTTCCTTGGTAGAATTAGAGAAAAGTGTGGATTCGACTATTGGAGAGCTTGAGCAAAAAAAATTTGAATCATGGGGCTATCAAAATTCCTTTTGGTGGCAACTCCACAATGAGAAAAGTAAGTTTAATGAGTTATCTATAACTTTGAATAATT
The DNA here is from genome assembly GCF_053477565.2 of Lygodium microphyllum. Lineage (NCBI taxonomy): Eukaryota > Viridiplantae > Streptophyta > Polypodiopsida > Schizaeales > Lygodiaceae > Lygodium > Lygodium microphyllum. The sequence goes on along the minus strand of NC_141136.1, from coordinate 39,502,700 downwards.
TATTATTTCTTACATTCATGGTATTGATTGGAGAGGCATAAGTGATTCAATGAAATAATAACATTATATCAAGTCCCACATGTTGCATGTAAGCTGAAGTTTTTTTATTCCATTGTTGGGACTAGATGGAATCCTTTCTCTCTTTGTGTTTCCTCATACTCTCATTATATAGGAATAGAAGGGCCATGAGTGCTTGAAAGGATTGAGCCTCTTTTCTCTTTGATTAGAGAAGAGATGGCTTACTCCAAATGTGTGAGTAGGATTGATTAGACAATCATGTGTTGTAGGACCTTCTATTGACCTCTATGATTGCCATTCGACAACACACGATTAGAACACCACTACTAATGTGTGGGCCAAACATCTTAATTATCATTTTCTTTGTAGGTTAAATATTGAAGCATCTAGTGATCAAGTACTAGTCACTACATATCAATTTGGAGCACCGGATACTATCAAGGACATACAAGGAGCACATGCATTGATCATCATGACTAACTTTAGCATCAGTATGATTGCATTTGGAAGGTCCAAAACTTTGTACTTTCTTGAAATTGGGTTGCTATATACTGCACGTATCTCAAAAGTGTCAAGATGAAAGATGCTGAGAAATGGGATCATGGAATCCATAACACAAATTGTGTAAGAGGCAAAAAGTCTACCAATGTCCAAGTATGATTTTCCCATAATCATGTCAATTGTCTAGGACCACCACAACAATATCATAACGACTAAAATTTAAGAGGATAAACACACTTAGTTCCTTGAATTTGAGGGATTAACTCTTGTTCATATCTTCCTAGGGGTTTGTTCCAACCATCATAAATCAAAGATATGCACTTTCAAGTGAGGAAACCATAATTCAAAGTGAGTTTGCTCACCACTATGTCTCGGATCACCATGATTGGATTTGTTGGCACTTAAAACATCATGATTATGTGCATTGGAAGCTTAAAACTTACTAGAGACCTTCTTTGATATCCCCTTAGGAATCACACTGACTACATCTCTTAAGGTGGAAAAGCCAAATTTTGCAATCCAAAAGTTGTAGATCACCCTCTCAACTACAACATCTCACATTTAAGTCTTTCACACCATCTCATCTCTTACTACATGCTCTTCCAATTCATCTCATCTCTCTCACAACATCTCATCTCTTACCACATATTCTTCTAGTTCAATTTTTGGATCAAGGAATTGAAGTTGAAAAGAGAAGCAATATATTTGAGATTGAATTTGATCGCTTACTTGGATTGGATTGCATGTGTGGAATTTTTTGAATCGTACATCTTCTACCTATGCACCATAATCACCTCCACTGACCATAGATGATTTTAACATCCAATGTATACTTTCATGTTATAGAATATGTGGTGAAACTTGTATTTTAGACTTTCAAAAGTGTGGCGATTTGTTCTCTAAACCAAATATATCCTATAATTGGTTGGTGAATATTTTTTATGAAAATAATAAAGTAATAAAAGGTTTAAAGTGTTATTTTTGAACTCAATATGGTAAAGTTTTCTCAATAACAACGTAGAAAAAACATTGAATGAAAGACCATTCAAGCAATGAACGTGTTATTGCAAAGAAAATAGTACAACTAAAGCAAGATAAATCAAGTGTGAGCAAATACCTATAAATAATGTATTGATAAGCCATAGTGCAACATTCACTTGGATTGTCTATACAAAAGCTTCACCATTTAGGTTGATTACACAAAGTGCAACTTGATTATCTTAGGCTTGCCATCTATCAGTACTAGGAACTTCATCATTTTCATGTAGTTTTGTTGTTGATGATGATGATACTGATGTCAACCTTGTGTTGATATCCGATTGATTTCGATGAGTATTGATTGATATCCAATATGCCAAATCTCATTCATATAGAAAGTTCTCTACTGAGTATTGATGGGAAACATACAATCTCATGCAAGTATCTAAGTTTGTACTTAACTTGTTGCATACCTTATTTTTTTTAAATGCCATAACACTAAACATTCTCTCATCCTCCACAGATCCTAAAACTATTGTTTGAGCCAAGTTAACAAGTTGAAAATATTCAGGCATACGATCTTGGAGAACTTGACTCATGCTCAACCTGTTCCATAATCGAGTAACTGCACATGATTTTGTAGGCTCTGCAAGTTCTGTGAATTGATGCCACATGGTCTCTCCAAAGCATTGTGATTGTTGCAAAAGTTCATCTCCATCTATTACCAAGAGTTGCATTAGACCCTTGCAATTGTAACATTTTACAAAAGTGATCTTTAAGAACATGAACTCTTTTCTTGAAATCTACTTGAAGAGCATGCTGTCAAAGAGTTTTTTGTTCATAATATAAATCATAGAATTCTTATGTTTGCAAAAGAACTTTATTAGGATTCACATGAGGAACTTTCATACATAATTCTGTCATTGTTACCCAACAACCAACTTAAATATCACTTAGTTTCATAAGTTCTTTTGTAACTGTCATACAATTTTCAGTTGTACCATGTATATTAACAAAGATTAAGTCTATGAGAACCCACAACTTGATCAACTGGAGGTAATTGACAATTTGCAAGCTAATTCACATTGGTTCAAGAGGAAAATTTGGTTGGAAATCAAGAGAAGTGCCAAAAGTTCACTAGGTTTGTGTGGGACCTGAAATAATGGTCTTATATGACTTATAAGTGACCTAAATGGTCAAACTGAAGAGTGAGAGCTGAGCAGGATGCAGCCCGCATTTTTCGGTGCAAAAAACGGGCCTGCATACCTGTGGCAGATGGAGGATGAGCTATGGGCTATGGTGCATGCTCCAAAGCATGCAAACTCAAGGAAAACTGAAGCTGAAGAAGGAGATACAAACAAGGAAGGTGAGAGCTCTTCTTGTCCATCCATTTGGTATGAAGAAAATGAGTGGTATGACAGTCCATAAAAGGGAGAAACCTGAGAAAAAGGATTCAGCCTGCTCTTATGTACGTCTTCTCTCATTCTTTTGCCATATTCATGGTCCAATGAAGCCTGTCTTGTACCCAAGTACTTGAGTGACTTTGGGGCAAGCAAAGGGGAGGATTTTGAAGTGTATGGGTTATTTTAGACTAAAAAAACCAATCATAAACAGGGCAACCCACTGTTCTTGTCCATTTTGATGAGTAAATAAGTGATCTATGTGGTTGTAAGAGAGGGAATTGACCTCTTAACATCAGGGCTTCATTTGTGAATGATTAGAGAAGCTTATTCTTGAGATTATGTGCACTTTTGGAGTTTGATTATGGGCTGAAAATTACTATTTTAAAACAGGGCTGAAGTAAAATTTATGCTTTGTCAATGCATTTCATGAGTTTTTTATCTATGTCTTGGATGTATTTGAGTCTACCATCAAAATACTTGTATCTTGGAGTTGTTATCCATTCATGTTCATGAAATAGAAACCGTTTGAGCTTGCATTTGGAATATGCATTTGGATTAAATCTAAGATTATCCCTAAATGTATTGTCTTATTATCCGCATATGCATTTGATGTGATCAAGACAAAGTCTTTCATTCCATTCGTGTATGCTAAATAAAAGAAAAAGCTTGAGATCTTCTTCTTCAACTAAGTCATCTCAAAAACCCAAATCTTATCAAAACCAAATCTTTTCTCCTTCTCCTAACCTTGAATCCCACACTCCTCTTCTGCTCTAAACCCCGATGGAAGACCTTCAACCCCCAACATGACGACAACACATGCCTTGCTGATGGTTCCAAAATTGTGGATAAAGTATTGACATTGCCTCCAATAGTTCATCTCTTGGAAACTGTTCTCTTATTTCCTGTGACACAAACCGTGCAACTTGAGCTAATGTGATTTTAACACTTTCCACTACATTATTAAAAGTTTCCATCTTTACAAGCTGTCTTTTAACAAGCCGTCCTTGAACTCACTTCCTAGAGACATAAAGATGTACCAACCTTGAATGTACTTTAATGAATATTGTACCATTTCTATTTATCTTTAAAAAGCTCTTGCTAGGTTCTGATTGAAAGTTCATGATCTCATGCCATCTTTTGAATCTCTCCTCATGCAAAGGATGATTCATATCTGCATAAAAATAATCTAATGCCAAGCATATCATCTTTCAAATATTGTTATATTCAGTCATATACATTCACTACAAGATATAGACCTTAAGCGACGTTTAAAGCGACGAAAATACAAACAACAAAATTTGCCCCCGTCATCGCAAAAAGCGTCGTTATTGACGACGCCATAGAATCGTCGCTATAACCGTCGCTATATGCGTCGCTATATGCGCATATAGCGACGCATATAGCGACGGTTACAGAGAATTTGCGACGCTGATAGCGACGGCAATAGCGACGCGTGCAGTAAATTTGCGACGCAAATAGCGACGGTAATAGAGAAAAAAAAAATTTGTGGCAGGGCAGCTATAGCACTGTGTGCTGTATGAGAGCCATACAAAATAGTTTCTGCACTGCTTCATACAAAGCGTTTGCAAACAAAAAGAATGTATACTGAAATCATAAAACTGATGGATGAAATAAATACATGATATCGCATAAAATGCGATTGGTACAATCATAAAACTATATCACTAATACATAGAAAATGTCTACATAGATCGGGCGACTAAAAACTAAAGGTATGTGAGCTCTAAGGATCCAAGGGCGAGCTACAAATCGTCGTCCCCCGAAAGCTCTTCCCGCTGTAAAGGAGCATCAAACAGATTCTGCAGAAAAAGAAACAACATATCAATCCACCATACAATAATGCATTCAAATATCTCATGGTAACTACGGACAAGAAAGATGAGTGACTTACTGGGCCGCCACGTCTATACAATCGGTCGATCAATGATCTGAGACCGTGCCTCTCCGCATATCGAGTCTCAAGGCCTTGCGGATAGCGATTTGTAATGGAGTGCTGCAAAGAAAACAAAATGCTAACTGTTAGAAACATGATTGTCAGTACAAAGAATATCTCAAAAAAACAAATAAGCAAAACAAAAGAGAATCTTACAAAGTCCTCCAAATATGTCCTGTGGCCGCCACTCCCAAGATGATGTACCGATCCGGCCTCGATTCGTGCCCTCGCCACCTCCCGCTGCTGACTCCAACGTCCTGGCGAATTTGTAGCCTCCTCCCTCAGTCGGTGCCAGTCATCTGTATCTAACCACTCGGGCTTTGGAGCCCCACTCTTGATTGCCTTGCGTGCGTCGGATCGTCTATGTGACATGTATGCACGCATGCAATCCATCATCCAGCCCGTAGAGAATCTATCCACTGCGGCTGGCACCGGGAACTCCTCGTGCAAGGATGCTACTATGTACTCCTTGCTCCCCTCCGGTATGTTCCTCCAATGATCCAGGACGTTGTGCCGAAAAACTTGTTGGCACAACTCCCTCATGCGAGCCATCACCCTCCTCCCCTCATCATTCATGATGATGGCTCCTGACCTGCCATCCACTAGGTATCCATAATCCCTAGGAGTGTGCCTTGTATGGGCCCTCTTCCATCTCCGTCCACGCTCTTGGGCATATCCAGGAGACCCCTGAACATCCGGTGTACCGACGGGGGTACCCTCTCCCGGAGTGCCACACAAAGGGGTGCCACCAGAGGGTGTGCCACCAAAAGGAGTGCCACCAGAGGGGGTGCCACCAAAAGGAGTGCCACCAAAAGGAGTGACATCTGCCGGCGGCTGCGCAAAAGCCGGAGTAACTGGAGTGGACGTCCCCACAGGTGTGACAAATCCTGGAGGTGACCGAGCTCCAGTTGAACGACGAGATGGAGACACCGCGTCTGTGTCTCCACAGCAGCACCCCCCTGATCCTCCTGCAGTCGCAGTCCCTCCCTCTGGCCCAAGTCGCGAGCGTCGAGATCGTCTACTCGAAGCTGAAGCATCTCATCGCGCCGAAGCTGATCTAGCAGAGCGCCCTGATGAAGAACGAGACAGCTCCTGATCTGCTATCTCTCTGAATCTCGCGAGCTGATCTGGAGACATAGGTGCCATCATCTCCTGAAACTCCTCATCGCTCATCCCTCGACTCATCCTGAAAATGTCGATACCTGCACAGATAAAAAATAATGTTAGAATAATCAATTTAAACTATACAAAGCACATTAATAAAATCATTTTTAAAAAATCCCTCTTAAAATGCATATCTTATCTACCTTTATGGAAGATCTAAACAACGAATTGAGTAATACAATTCTCCAAGAATGAAGTATTCTATGGTCCCATGTTAATCTCCTGACACAACTCTGCATACACTGGAAGGTTGATAGACATGTCACCACAAAACAACGAGTCTGTCTCGTTCTCAAAAAATTCTACGACTTCTGTATTTCCATCATTGTTAGCCGATGCAGGCTCCAAGCTTGCGGTGGCCTCCACCCCTTGTAATTTCAATCCCTCTATTTGCATATTTTCTTCATCTATGCCTGGAACATCGCTTTGATCGTATACTCTCGCACCTCGAGGAGTTGAAGGTATAACATACCACCATCGAGGTTGTCGGGGATTTGGATAGAAGATTACCTGTTCACAAACACTTACAAATCGTCTTCAAACCATTGTAACATAAACCATGTCGTATTACAATTAGCAAGAAAATGCCTAGTTGCACCTGTTCACAATGGGCCGGCAACACAAAGGTGTCGCGCAAATCCATCCATTTTTTTTCGGAATCTATTTCGAGAAATCCAGATGGACCTCGTCGAACTGTTGCGCCAGCTCCTCCAAGTACCACTTTGAACCACTTTGAACCACTTCGAATTGTTGCGCCAGCTCCACCCGAAAATGCCGTCCGCGCGACCACGCTGCACTATATATTTTGTACTGCACATTGAAACACTCAAATTAGATATAGCAAGCAAATTTAGATACGACACATTCTAAACCCCTCATTACCTTTGGACTACATCCCCTCGAGAACTCCCACTCCTCCATTGAGACCTCTGTCCCTTCGCTGGATGCTGCGGTCAAGGCTCCATGCAACCATCGTGTTGACATAAACCGCGGCATCTCCTCCATGCCTTCGGGATATCGAATCGGTCGGTGACGCGTACTGCGTCGGAATTCAGCTCGTGCTTCCTCTCGATCTTGCCTTGCAATCTGGTACTTGGCGAGCCACGTCTCCATGGAGGCATGGTGCAACATACAAAAGCGATTCACCTTCTCTTCCATTGAGGCATCCATTCTTTTTTCTACCCCATTTCCAACCACCACATCTCCAGTCAGCCTGTCATTGTCCTTCAGCGTCCATAGCATTTCATTGTCTGGTTCCACCGTTGGTAGCCATTGTGAGATATGCACTAACGCCTCTGACACCAACCAACCTTCCACCATGCTACCTTCCGGACGAGCTCGTTGTCACACAAAGCCTTTCAGGGTTTTCATGAAGCGCTCCAAGAAGAACATCCATCGCGTATGGACAGGTCCAACAATCTCCACTTCATCCACAAGATGCACAAGAAGGTGAACTTGTATCGTGAGCATGCTAGTGGGCAGGTATTTCTCCAAGAGACAGACCATCTCAACTGCTCCCCGCCTTGCGGATTCAATAGAGGACGTCTTAATCTCTTTCTGTGAGATCCATTGCACCAAAGTCGACAGCTTGTAAATGGCCCCGCGAATTTCTGGAGTTAGGCATCCCGCGATCGCGATCGGTAGGACAAACTGCCACAAATGAGAAAGCATTAAGAATAATGGTCACTTTTCAAATTTCAAAATGTCCACGCTAATTAAAATCCATTCTGTTCACAAACCTGACATATCTTATGCCAATCATGGGATTTTAGCCCAGAAATCTAGTCATCTTTAGAAAATGCGGACCTGAGAGAACGCATCATACCCGTCGGAGTGCGGATAGACTTGATTACTTGCTTCACAATGCGCTCTTCTTTGGTAGACAAAACCCAGGGAGCGCGAGGAAGCTGCACTCCCCCTTCAGCACTCGACTGCGGCCAAAGCGCCTCCATCTTACCTACCTCCTTTAAATCCATTCGTGACCCTATAGTGTCTCTCTTTCCTGTGATGTGGTCCCATAGCAAGCTGCCCACATTTTTTAAAATATGCATGGGATCCAACAAGTGGTTGACCTGTAAGTGGGTCCAATATGGCAACTCGTAGAAAACTGAGAACCGCCGCATTCCATTTGGATGTGAATCCGGGTTTACCATTTTCAGCTCGTACCAGCTTGCAGCGTTCATACGTGCTGGAGGTCGTCCAAGAAAACCTTCCCTGAGTTCATGATCCTCCGGCAAGAAAGCGGCGTGTCCTTGATATACCATCTTCTTCATGGTTCGTGACCTTCGGGAGTCTAACTGTGGCCCACACAATGGACATGCATGATAACGTGAGGTAACGAGACCTGCAAGGCGATCCACGACCTAGTGAATACTTGATTGAATGAAATAAAATATAGATATTACCGGCGAGAACAAAGGTCTGCTCACCTGAGCACTCTCCCAATCCCGGAAAGTCATGCATCGTCCACATGAGAATGGCTCGAATGTTGGCTGACCGCCGACCATCGCGCCTGCTCATATCTTGCACCGTGACCCCCTCCTCCCACAAAATCTTAAGCTCATCGACTAATGGACGAAGATACACGTCCATATTTTTTACTTTGTAGCGGCCCGAGACGAGCAAGCTAAGGATGAGATGTCCTTTCTTCGTAGAAAGCCATGGAGGAATGTTGTAGTTGACAAGCACTATAGGCCACACACTGTAAGAAGTCGAGCGCAGACCGAATGGGTTCACACCATCCATGGCGAGACCGAGCCGAAGATTCCTTGGCTCTCGCGCAAAGCCTAGGAAGGTAGAGTCAATGTGGCTCCATGCGCGCGAATCTGCTGATATTCGTTGCACTCCATCCGTGGACCTATTCTGCACATGCCACGTTGTCAAGCTTGCCATGGCAGACGTGCGAAACATGTGGTTTATGCGGGGGATGAGCGGAAAGTGTCTGAGGACTTTTTGAGGGATGGTCTGCCCTTGCAAGTCCTGTCGATACCTGTGAGCACCACACTTTGGGCATGTCTCCATAGTCTCGTATTCATCTCGAAACAATATGCAGTCGTTGATACATGCATGGATATTATTGTAGTCCATGCCAAGCTTCCGTAAAACATGTCGCGCATCATCACGAGACTCAAGCATGGTGTTTGCAGGTGGCAATATATGATATTTCAATAACCTGAAAAAATCATAAAATACCTTGAAAAATCTATCCATGTTTGCAATAATACTGTTTTTAAAAAAAAACAATGAAGTCTGTGTGCAAGGTACCTGAATAACTCAGTCACACTCGTATCGCTCCAACCGTATTTTGCTTGCACACTTAAGAGTGCAAGCAATGTCTTCAACCGAGATACTCGGCACCCATCATATAATGGTATGGATGCTTCCTCTCTAAGCGGGTCAGATGTCTCAACATCCATGGGAATCAATGCATCGATCATTGCCTCCATCTCAGGCTCCAAGATTGTAGGCAAGTCGGGAAGGTTGTCTGTCTCCTCTGGCATTGACGGTATAGATGGGCCTTGCGAGTGGTCGATTGGCTCCTGCAATCCATCCATCGCACGTCCACGAACTCTTCTAATTGGCCGCAAAGGGTGCACTCCCCCTTGGGTCGAGACATCACCCCCCTGGATACAAAATTTACCAACAAGACCCAATCTTATTGTGTATGGTTTTCAATTAGCTTGAGAGTACAATGCATGAAAAATGCTAACTTCAAATTACCGTTTGTTGAAAGTCTGCAATCGCCTGATCAATGATCTCAGATTGAAACTAGCCAAATCGTCGTACGTGTTCTATAGACAATCGGCGTTTTCGTCTAATTGCCAAATTGCATTGAGAGCAAGGACATGGGACACGCTGATTAAGATACGACTCGCGGTCTTGAACAATAGGACCTTCTTCGTTTGCCATCTTATCTACATTACAGCAAACAAGGCTTAAATGGATAGCTTTATGGAGATGTACGTCAAGTTGCAAGTTGACCATAAACCTTGCATTGTATATAGTAGTCGAGAGATTTTCCGATGTTATATCTTGGCCTTGTATCATGCTCAACGATTTGTTTGTCCCGGTAGATAATTTTTTGTTATATCTCGGCTTTGAGTATAAGTAATCCATTTTAAAATTAATGCGCGCCATCTATGAAATTTTATAACTATAGTAATAAAATTTATTTCAATCAATTCTACTCATAGTCATAAGACCTGAGAGAAATTATCATATACTCAATTTAAGGGTTTCTTCTTCTATAACAATAATTTTGGGTTCATTTTGATGAAGTACGTGGCCGTATGCAAAGCACATTGCATAACATTATCAATACGTATATTATCTTAAATTTCCTTCCCTTCCCTCTCCCTCTCTTTCTCTCCCTCTCCCTCTCTTCCTCTCTTTCTCTCACCCTCTCCCTCTCCCTCTCGTTCTCTTTCTCTCCCTCTCTCATTTCCTCCCTCCCCCTCCCTCTCCCTCTCCCTCCCTCTTTCTCCCTCTCCCTCTCCCTCGCTCCCTCTCCCTCCCCCTCCCTCTTTCTCTCCCTCTCTCATTTCCTTCCCCTCCCCCTCCCTCTCCCTCTTCCTCTCCCTCTCCCTCTCTTTCTCTTTTTCTCCCTCTCCCTCTCTATCTCTCTTTCTCTCTCATTTCCTAAACAAGCAAAAAATAAAGTGATTTAAACATCCTCCAAGCAAAAGGGAGAGGGAGAGATACAATGCACTCTCCCTCTCTTTCTCTTTCTATCCCTCTCTCATTTCCTTCCCCTTCCTCTCCCTCTCACTCTCTTTCTCTCTCATTTCCTCTCCTAAACAAGCAAAAAATAAAGTGATTCAAACATTAAACAAGCAAAAGGGAGAGGGAGGGAGAGAGAGAATGCACTCTCCCTCCTTCTCCCTCTCTTTCTCTTTCTCTCCCTCTCCTATTTCCTCCCCCTCCCTCTCCCTCTCCCTCTATTTCTCTTTCTCTTTCTTTCCCTCTCCCTCTCCCTCTCCCTCTCCCTCTCGTTCTCTCTTACTCTCTCGTTTCCTCTCCTAAACAAGCAAAGAAGAAAGTAATTTAAACACTAAACAAGCAAAAGGGAGAGAGAGAGAGAATGCACTCTCCCTCTCTTTCTCTCCCTCTCTTTCTCTCCCTCTCCCTCTCCTTCTCTTTCATTTCCTCTCCTAAACAAACAAAAGAGAACGATTTAAACCTTCAACAAGTAAAAGAAAGAGAGAGGGAGACTCACCAATGAGATATGGCAAGCGTGGGCGGCTTCTCTTTGCAACGAGGGCTCCTCCTCTCCTTCACGAACAACGACGGTGGCGGTGGCGGCGGCGGCAAGTCTCTTCCTCCTCTTCTCTCACAAAGCCTTGGCTCTCTCCCTCGCTCTCTCCCTCGCTCTCGCTCTCAAAAGGCGAAGAAAACAAAATGAAAACGGCGCTCTGGTTTCGGCCGCGCTTTTTTTCCCTGCGGCGTCGCAATTGGCGTCGCTATATGCGTCGACGCAAATAGCGACGCCAATTGCGACGCCTATAGCGATGCCAATATCCGCCGTCGCTAATCGGCGTCGCTATTGCCCCATTCCCTTGTAGTGATTGTTCTCTTTTCAACAAGTGTCACAAGGACATTAAGCTATGCAAGTAGAGGAACAATTCCTATAAAATAAAGATACAAAATAGTAGATATCAAACTAGAAAAAAAAAGTACAAGCAATACATTCACTCCAAAAATATTGAAATACCTATCAATGTAAATAATGTCTCTAAATCTTTCAAAGCTGTTAAAAGCTCTAATGCCTTGTTAGTCTCCTTCGACTTTTGAGTTGCCAATCTATCCATGAGTCCTACTAAGGATGGGTACTCCTCTAATGATCTCCTAGTGGCAAGTACAAGCTGATCCACCTTGTATTCACATGCTTCAATAATTTTCTACCTTGTGTTAAACCCTTTTCCATATCTTGGAACTTTAAATATCGTTTGGAACTCCTATAAAAAAAACTACTAGATGTACTGACCAACCGCTCCACCTTTGCAACACTATCAAACTCATCAACTATTTTATAGGCCAAGTTCATTCTATGTGCCATACAATGAATTCCTAACATGAAAGGTACTACAGAAGTTTGTATGCGGACACAAATTCTTGAGCAATGGCCTTGCATAACTGTTGCTCCATCAACTCCCACACAAATTAGTTTTTTTGCAATCTTAGCCCTTGATAATTGCAACATACTCATCAAGCTTTCTTCAACTAGCAAGAACAAATTCTCTCCTATGGCATCTTTTTCCATTTTGTTTATTGTAAGAAAATATGCATGACGAACATGATTTTCCACAATATAAATAGTAATGCAAACCCAACTAGTATTATCTCTAGATGTGGCCTCATCTAGCGAGAGAGCAAAAAATTGAGAAGATTTGATTTTTTCTCTCAAATATTGCTTGACAACCTCATCTAACGCTTCTACCAAATCCCATCCACTACTATGTGACCAATGCAATTGTGAAAAATTATCAATAGGAAATTGTGACAAGAATTCCTTATAGTGGGGATAGTCCACCATTGGTCTTCCTCGCCTTCAGATATAAAAAATAGTCTACACGTAAAAAAGCCATTACAATTTGATATTACACACAATATAAAATATATTATGAATATATATTAATAATTATATATGATAAAAAAATACCTTCAATTGTAGGATTTTACTTTGCAATGTCTTATCTTGTATTTTTTCAAACATGTTGTTAATTGATAACTTCTCATGTTGTCCTTGCTCAAACAAATGTTTCTCATACAATCTTGCATTCTTTAGATGTAAACACTCCTCACTAGACTTCCATCTTACTTGACTTACTTCTTGCCCATCAACAATGGTCTTTTCATATACCTTTCATGCATGCTTCTCTATAGTGTCGATTTTGAGTTGTTGAAGTGTGTAATCAATTCTCCTTTTCCATGAGCAACTAATAAATCGAGCCTTTTTTGGAGTAGAATCATATGCTATTATAATTGGCTCAATGAATGGAAAATTACTAACCCAATCTAGCTGAAATGTATGCTTTGCAAGGCTCCAAATTCTTTTATTTTTCTTCTCACTAGCTTCTGTGCTTTTCAGGGAACTTGACATCTCTTCTTCATTTGTTTGTATAGGTTGACATGGAGCATTTTGTACAGTTGGTGTAACTTGTGTTTCAACTACTCCAACACTAGTAGTGGCACAAATTTGTTGATCTCTTGCTATTTGATATGGTGTTTTAGTCTCATTATTTGCTTCATTTCCAAGAATAGATGTATCTCATTGATTTGTTGATGTCTGTGAATCATTAATAACATTTGTGGTTGCGTGGGTATTTAATGGATGATTGAAAAATGCTACAATATCTCCCTTTGAAACCTCACAAAATTTTTGTTTCTTTAATCTATCCATGCCTGTAGAAAAACACATAAAACAATACCTAAGATTTTGTTCCTTCACCATGCTACTACAAAATTATATCAACTTTTAAAGAATACCAGTTGCACATAAATCCAAATATAACTTGAAAATCAAAGAAACATACAAACAATTACCACTTAACTACGACTCACAAAAGATTGGTTTCAAGCTTTTAGATTAAAGCAACTTGTTTGCAAAAAAAAAAAAAACCACACACACACACACACACACACACATGATCACATTTTATACCAATTGCACATAGATCCAAATATAACTTGGAATTTAAAGAAACATATAAACCATTACCAACTTAACCACGACCCATAAAAGATTTGCTTCAAGCCTTTAGATTAAATCACCTTGTTTGCAACAAGGAACAATACCCTTAAATGTGTGCACATACACATCCTTGCGCATTTTGTACCAGTTGCAACTTGCACATAAAACAAAATATAACTTGAAATTGAAAGAAACATATAGACCATGACAAACTTAACTACAACCCATAAAAGATTGGTTTCAATATTTTAGATTAAAGCATCTTATTTGCAAGGAATAAGACACACACACTCACACATGTACACATACATCGTTGCACATTTTTAAAAACCTTACTAAATAATGACACTAGTTCAATGGAGATAAAATGTGATATGGTTGATAATCTAATATCCAAGTTTATCATGGAATTAATTACAAAGTAGCTATCAAAGGTTCATAAAGATCTCTCAGTGGTTCTAGTGACTATGAAAATTTCTAAGTGTTACCTTTATTAAGTGCATTATGATAAGCATTGTGGTCTATTATGTAAATATCAAGATATGATTATTCACACTCAGAAACCTCGTGTATACATTAGAATACTCACGAGTCACCAATGTTTCACATTTGCGAATAACTAGAACCAATTTATAATATCAAATCTTCACCATGATATAAAACATGACATAATGCAAATAGTGAATTTCAAAACTTGAAAAAACTATCAATCATACAAAACAAATCGTGAATGCAACATAGACATGAAATCTTAAAATAATTACTCCTAAAAATTAAAAGAACTTAACTAACTCAATCTATAGGCACAAATTACGAGTCTTGTTCCATGGAGTATAGAGTTTTACAAAGTTGCCAATTTTTTCAAGACATGTTTGGATTCACAAGTCATGGACATTCCAAAAATTGATAGATTGTTTTACAAAATACAAGTAGAGATTGTAAGACTGGGGTTACTCAAAAGGGGTGAGCTAAGATAGGACCCAGCTCTACAAGGGGTCTCTGTGCCTTTAGAGGATCAATCCCACACTCTACCCTCAAAAGTCGTCGAGGTCTGCAAAGCATATATATGCAACCCTGTCATCTACCAACATGCGATCACTTGCCTTTAACTCTATCAGATGCATGATCACTTCATCTGGGGCATCCCTTGGCTTCCTGCACAACCATAAGTTTTGGCCTTTGCACCAAAACTCAACAAGACAGATGATGAGCCAACCAATTGCATACACATATGACTCCTTGCTATAGGCAGATTGGCACAGTGGGTCGTAGATCTCAGGTGCAATCCAAGGTCTTCTTCTCCTTTCCAACTCTCCTTTCCGCCGACACTTATCTATGAGGTGCATGGGATCATTTGGACCACCACAATTGATTGATGATCTTGTCATGTTAGAAATGAGCATTAGACCCTAGTCTATGATGCCAACCCTAGGGGTGTTCTCTTTGGTAAAGTCTAGTACCATGTTCTTAGCATGCAAGTCTAAATGGATGATGTCGGCACTATGCACGGCCTTCGTCCCATCCACTAGTGCATGAATAATGTTTGGCATATTATTGATAATGCCCACAATCCTAGCTTTCTCCTCTACATTGCGCACCTTGTCAGGATTAGGGTTGAATCCCACTGATGGCTTGCGCAAGCGCTTGATTTTTCTTCTATATCTACATTCCTTGAAATGACCCCACATCAATACATCATTCAATGTACCACCATTGAATAAGGGGAAGACCGTAACCCAAGGGGGCTCAAAAGTGAAGGCAATGCATAGCACAATCGATGCCTTGACCTTTTGCATCCCACTCTCCTCTTGAAACTATTGTAACTTGGCATTATTACAGCCCTTGTACATTTTAGCACAAAATTCCAAATCTGAAGGAAAATAACTGATGTTATCTATTGTGGCTTCCACACACTGCCCCGAAGGAGCCTTAACCAATGTCTCTCCATGGCTTGATTACATCAAAAGGAATGCCAATTGTTAGCACACATTGGTGATTCCTCAATGTCTGCCACATAGTTCTTGCCCCCAATGGATCATTTTGCTGTCTTATGGAACCAAGACTAGGACTTGCACCTATTGTAGTCTTCAAACACTTTGGCAAAGAGGAGGCACCAAACAAGTCCTTTGCCCGCTTTGAACGTGCCACCTCCTCTCTCCACTTTGTGTTCCACAAGGCCAACTTCTCATTTGATACAAATGATGGTGCTAACTCCCTAAGATCTTCAAGCATCTTAGGTGCATTTCTGAGAAATGTGTGACAAAGATGCAAGTTCTTCTCAGGATCCATGACTACATCAGTAACTAAGTGCAAAATCCCGTGTTGTTGCAACAAGGCACACATAGCTATACATGCTGAATTGCAAAAGTTGACAAAGGCAACATCGTTGCTATTAATGAATGATATTTGATCTTCTGTACTGGATGATATGTCCTCTATCAAGCAAATGCGGAGTGCTTTAGCAATGTTAATAGCCATCTTGACAAGGCCAATTCCCTTGAGTTTGTGACAAAGGAAAAAAAGTGTATAAGCATGGCTCCCAATCGTGAGTTAGATTGCATCACTTGAATATAAACATTTGATAAGCATGGCTCCCAAGACCCCAGCTCCCAATCGTGAGTTAGATTGCATCACTTGAATATAAACATTTGATATACAATCCTTAATTATTTAAAAAATTACATGATATCAATCTTGGGTTATACTAGTGTTGTATATAGACTTCAATTGAGTCACAATTGCATGATATCATTTAGACATTGAACAATGAAGATGCAACATAGATTGCATCAAGTTTTTTTCGCATGAAAGCATAACTACATAAAAAGATTGCTAAAGTTTTAAAGATCTACACACTTGAGGACACTTTATGGTCAAGTGTACGACCTAAATGCGGCAATGCCCAGCCGATCAAGCAACACCAAACAACTAGCATGTCCAGGACATTACATAGCCAAAAACATGAACAAATGCGGAGGGTTTCACAATCAAAATGACACATCTATGCCAAGTTCATGACACAATGCCAAGTCAATTGTGGCATACTTGTCAAAAGGCACTCACTTGCCGACTTCATGACAGAGTGCCTGCTTGACAAGCACCTTTCAGCCCTACACACACACAACCATCACGAGACAAGTATCATGACATGTATATGTTGAATACATGACACATGCCAATCCACATATCTCATGTCACAACTCTATAGAAACAGAATTTGTATCATTTTTCATTAATTTGTCTATATAATGATTTATTAAATTTATTTCCTTTTCACTAATTAGATATAAAGAAAAGTGCATTGGAGCTGGCCACCCACTAATGAGTGGTCACAAGTTATGGTGGACCCACGCGGTGGGTTAGAGAAAAGATAGTTCACACTTCCACCTATATGGCCCGATTGGGCGCCTGTGACTAAAACTCACGCATATCAGGGTTAGACTCGCACACAGAAAGGATTGATGCCTTGAAGTGTGGGCTAGATCCACCAAAACATACAGTTACAATCAACAAGATGGCATGATCATGAAATGCTTGTATAATGTGCGTGTGTGGGCTGAAAGCTTGAAATGCACATTTCTTTGCATAGGAAAGTCACATGAAGATTCGGATACCATTTTTGCGATGTACACGGAAAAAGCTTTCATATGACACCCATATTGGGGGGGTCCCTAAATTTTACGAGATCCCTAAATTTTAGGAGCCTTGAATTAGCCTAAAAATACTAGTCCTAAAAAATAGGGATGTCATTCTAAAAATAGTAAGTTCTGTACTCTGACTGTGCTTACTAAATTTGGTTGTTTCTATTCTTGACAGTATTCAACCCAAAAAGGAAGGCCATAGAGAAGAGACAAGTGTCAAGACACTTGTCACACAAGTTTCCAAGTGTCCCACCACTTGTCACATCTCATGACATGTGGCTGGACACTTGTCTTGTGCTACTCCACTTTCCCCTTTTGTACTAGCTCTCCCCTCTCCTATAAATAAGAGCTCGTTTTTCTTCATTCAACATCATTTTTATTTGCTGTAAACTCATGTACAACACTCACCACAGATAGCCAGAAACTGGCCCCATCCATCCCCATCATCATCCCCCACTTCTCCATTATCAAATTCCTCCATATTCCCTCTTCTATCACTGCTGTTTTACAGGACAGCAAGCCTGTAAATTCATTACAGCACCTCCTTTTCAAGCTCTTTCTTCCATTTTAGCAACAAGAAGCAAGCCCTATCCATGTACTACTATTCAACGATGGAGAAGGCTGATTTCCCCTTTTTCTTCTCTCATACTGTAAAGAAATCAGTTCTTATCATTGCATAATAGATAATGCATGTGTGTTTGTACATCTTTGCATGATCTTGTGAGAGTGAGAATTACTTCTTCTCACTCTCAGGTTGATTGTAACTGAGCTCTTCCCTAAGGGACTTGGGTTGAGCAGAAATACATTCCTTCGGGGGGGGGGGGGGGGGGGGGGGGGGGGGGGGGTGGGTTGCCCATCTTCAACCCTCAATCTTATCTCCATTACTTTTACATTTTCATGGCTGTAATTTTTGTGAGTAATTTTCATTTTCAGCTTTAAGTGTTCATTCTCTTTTATATTAAATCTCGAAAACAAGCGAATATCATAATTATTAAGCATACTATGTTATTCGGGGCATTTACATCTCACAAGTGACTAAAAAATACATATACACAAAGACTCAAAGATACAAATAATGCATGGCAAGAGACCCATCTCATGACACACACATGCCAATCAATGACCCCTTGCCATATACGTGTGTGTGAAGAGTATATACCTTCGCACAATGAGTGATACGAGAGGATTGCCTTATCGATTCTTGTGACATGCATATCCCGAATTCACAGTGCATGCCAGTCAAACGGCCTCTCCTATCACACACATGGATGTGTGCACACATACACACACACACGCATACATACACACGTTGTGACAAGAAATGATTGTCTCATGACATGCATATGTTGAATTCACGATGCATGCCAAACAACGGGCCTCTCCTACCACACACACCATACCACCTACTTTCTAATATTTTGTTAATGGTATTCTTGAAAACAATTGGCATGTGGTAAGGTATCCTATCATCAATGGTAAGCACCACCTTGCATTAGCATTAAGTCCCAATCCAATCCCTATGTGGTTTGCTTCAAAATGCTTGTGTGTACTTCAAGTTGTTTCAAGAGTCCCTTACCTTTAAATAGCATAGAATGAGTTTGTGCTAACAATACTCGCATACACACAAGTTTCTTAAGTATTTGTATATATGCATTTCCATTCATCATTTCAAAATGGCAAAAAAATTACCAACCCTAGCTTATTGCTAATGCAAACATTTCTTTTTGTTATATTATCAATGGAAAACTCTGGCTATTCTATGCTTCCATGTTCATTCTAAGCCCTAAGCACTCATGCACAAGCAAGAGCATAGGCCTGGTTTCAAGCAACTTCTAATGAAAGCTCCACCAAGACACCATATCCAACTACCTACTTCCTTAGTTGAATTGTGTCGATGGAGTGGCCATTCTACTGATCAATGATCATACATTGATTTTAGTCACTTTCTCCCCACATCTCCTTCGTTGCTAAAATATCCTATGGTCTTAGTTATCCAGGTAGTACATATTATTTGCGGTCCTAAATAGTAGCCAGTGGCTACAGCTAACAGCATCCTCAGGTTGAATACAACTTATACGTGACGTGGTTCAATACAACTTATACATCGGCAGCTGTGGGCACTGGTCATCCATGGCCTCACTCACCACCTGGGTGGCAGCTTGCGAGCACTAGTGCATCTCGTTCCCTGTGCATGACATTTGCACAGCATCTCCAGGGCCTGCAATGGCATCACTACACTCACCTGGATGGCATTAATATGCTGACTTGGGCAGCGGCCTGCGAGCATGCATCTTGTCCCCCGTGCATGGCATCTACATGACATCTCCAGGGCCTGCGATCACTGGCCACTAGTCACATCTTGTGTACAACATCTCCACGACATCTTGCTCCCTAATCATTGGTCGCATCGCAGTGTTGCTAGTGTTACCAGCTGTTGGACCTGTGATGCCTACTTGTTTGACTTCACGAATCACAACTCAGTCCTAGTAGCCTACGATGGGTTATACTAGTGTTGCCAGATGTGCGATGCGACCAGTGATCAGTACACTCACTTGCAATGCCCATTTCACCACCTACCTGTTGCAAGACTAATACACAATGGAAAATAGAGTGCCACGGATCTACGACCAATGACTAGTATGCAGGGAGAGAGGGAGACGACCTAACACCACCTAGAGCTCAGTAGAGAGAGAGAGAGAGAGAGAGAGAGAGAGAGAGAGAGAGAGAGAGAGAGAGAGAGAGAGAGAGAGAGAGAGAGGAAGAGGAGGAAAGAGACTTGATACAAAAGCACAACTTTCCAATCAACCCAATCATGTGCAATCAAAGTGAGAGAGAGAGAGACCCGGTACAAAATCATAGCCATGGAGTTATTATCATTAGGAGAACATTATGGGTGCACACACCTATTAATCAATAGTCATGCAAGGTTTTTTTCACATAAAGATTACACTTGTAAATGCTTGTACTCGGCTTTATGCACCCAGGTCGGTGCTTTGCACCTAAAGCACAACTTCTAGCCCTCGACCCAAATTGCTAGCTCTAAAAGCCTTCAACATCTCTTGCTAAACATTTCACCTACAAGCCCCCTTTTTTTGTGTCAAATTTCTCCTTTAGTCATCTAGAAGTGACTTATAATCAAAAAGTAATACCACCACGTATACAAATGTCATTGAAAATGGTAATACCAGAGTACCTCTATCTTGTTGAGATGCATGGAAAACTAGCTACATCTATTTTAGTCCCTAGACCATGTAGTGGCTCGTGATTTTCACTTGCACCATGTACTACTAATGCTTGTGTTCACACAACTATCACCATAGCATAGAGCATGAATCTCGATCCTACTAAGGTGTCACTCAACTTAGCTTGAAGTGTATGCATAAGAAGGCAGTTCCCTAGTACTCCACAAAAGTTTATCTCGATCCAAATGGCCAATGTGGAAAAAATGATGGACATCCTTCCTAAAAATCAAGGCCTCATGCGCTTGCTTGTGAACCACATGCCTATACATATTGAAGGATGCCCCATGCAAGTTGCAACTGCTACTCATGATGAGTCGTACTAAAGATGTTGCTTAAGAAGAACGCTAGAGCACTTAGGGTTGTGCACTTGCCACATAAATTCAAGGTCAATCCCAAGTCAACGAAATCAAATAAAAATGCAACTCTCAATGCCTATTTTAGAATAAATCGTATATGCATCGAGTTGACAGTGCATGTAGGGATTGTCAAATCATGAGCAATGTAGAGTAGCAATGTACCACCAGAACAATTCAATCGAATCCAACTCACTACAACAATGTCTTTCTTCTCTCCATCATCCTCTCATGTAACCTAGTCTACACCCAGAATTAGAGCATCACCCCCTCTTGTATAAAATCCTACTCAAGAAGGAGTTGCACATAACTAACCACCTTAAGGGTCCCAACCTCTTGACTGACATTGTTAGTTATCATTGTGTGTTAGCAACTCGAACATTCGATTTGGATCCTCTTGCTAAGTTAGGTGGGACCTCCTGAGAGATGATCCATATCAATTTTACTTCAATTTTCTCAAAGCTAAGCATCAAAGAGAGACTATTACATTCATTTAGGACAAAAATAGATGCACCTTTACTGATGACTAGGATATGCTAATGTTCTCCACAAGCATCTCAATGCTAGCCGAGGTTGAGCCCAAGAGTGTTGTTGATTGGTCCTAGTGTGTTGCTAAAATCTTGGATGTGGAAATGGAGAGAGTCCTTGGAACCTTGTTGAAATTAACTTGCTCTTGGATAAACCATTCATTGAAGGGGAGGTATTATTTGTGCTCAAGTCTATGAACAGGAGAAGTCCCTTAGCATTTATGGGTTTTAGGTAGAGCTCTGTCTTGCTTTACAACTTTCAAGATGCATGCTTCAAAGATTTGACTAGCTCAAGTTATTGGACCATGAGTACCTCAAACCTTTTGGTTCTAAGAATTGTGTATATGTATGTATGAATACAAGAGTAGATGTAATGGTGAGTAATGTGTGTGTGTGAAGGGGTGTGTGTTAGACATGTGCATGAGTATGTAAAGAAGAAGCAATGATAAGTAGTATGTGACATGTGTTTATGTATGTACTATGTGTATGAGTACATATGTACATGTAGCGAATGTTTCTATATATATCCCATAACTTATAAATACTGTGGCAAATTTAATATATGTCTTTCAATATTTGTTTCACATGAATGGCAAAAGAGCCTTCAAAATCTGAATATACCTTAGAAATGTTGGTGAATAAAAAATTTTGGAGTTATAACTCAACCTACTCAAGTTTCGAAAAAAAGGTCCGAAAAAATAAAAGTATAGCCATTTGGCGAGATATAGCCACTAAAATCATCTATGACACTAACTTGTAGATCACCTCTAGTACTTGATTGTACCACCTCAAGATTCCATGATACCTTTATGCTTGAATATACCACTTGTAGTGAGCTAGAAAAGCAAGAAAATCATAGAGAATGATTGCATGATAGCTATATCCCCTAGTCTACAAGATTTTTCAAGATTCCATTGCCTAAAATTGTCTTTAAAATTCCATTAGAGTGCTCGATTCTAGTATGATTGGACCCATGACAATGTACATTATCTGTACATTATCTTGTATACTCAAAGAACCTAGACAAAGCCTACACTCACTGAGACTATAAGTCAGTTTTCCCATGAGCTTGAGTGGTTTCCTTGACCACTTGGGACGTGGGACATCCCATGACCCTAACTCACAAAACAGTCTAATTTCCACAATGAGTATTTGATCTAAGTGCCATTTGTTCTCAACTAGGCTAGAGATAACTAGTATAGATCCACAAACTAACCCAAAAAAATGGAATCAAGTCGAGCTCCTACAAGAGACAATTATCTTGGCCACCTTGACTATTCCCAATGACCATTTGGAGTAAGCAAACAAAAATTTCTTGATCTCTTAGAATGGTCTCCATTTTTCATTCAGGTGTTTGAATTTAGTGTTTTGATCTAAGCAGAACTCAATTTGCTAGCACTACCTTGCACCATTAGATCACAAAAGTAGAAGCCACGCCAACTATAAGGGAGAATTTCTAATTACTATGACTAGAAATTTACAACGCCTTAACTACACTTTTCCACTGTCTTTTCTAGCCGAGAACCTAATTGCATGCTATATCCTAGGTAGCAATACCTAATATATTCTATCTCCAATACCTTCAAAACAACACAAATCCAACTTCAAACTCGTTTGGAAGTGCTAAAAATTGCATCATCCAGTGAGTTGTTTGCTCATGCATGACTTGTCATGTAGAGTGAAACTAGAAGTATCTCTATCATATTATTGATAATGTTTCAAGGAAGTGTCCTTAAATCTTTAAGATTTTTGTTCCTTAAATACAATTAAATTAAACTTTTGTTAGAAAATCTTACTAGTTAGGTTAGGAAAACCTTGGAATCCTAACCAAGGGTATACATTTCTTGAACATAGATACCAACGCAAGATAGATTCAAAGGGCTAAATGAGAATGAATTAAATAGAAAGCTAGAGCAGCAAGAATAGATTGTGATTGAGTGAACAAAGCATCAAATGATAATTAAAATAGGAAATCAGACTAAAATTTAGAAAGATTGAAGAGTGAGACTATAAAATCCAAAGAATAGGAAAACAAATCTTAGAAGCCGATAGACCAAGAAAGCAAAAGAAAATCATAGTTGAGAATTACCATTTCTCTCAAAGAACTAAATTATGTCTACAAGTAACTAGAGCAAAAACTAGATCTTCATAGTCAAACCATTGAAAACTTGGAATAAGAAATGCCTATAGATTTAGTGATAGCCAAAAGGAAAATTTGTAGCATAGTGTGTAGAATTAAACTTGTACAAAACCACATATCAATTTAGAAGTGTCTCCATCGGAGGACAAACTTAGATTTAGCCACATTCTTCAAGATTTACAAGCTCACTATAATGATTACTAAGAGCTCTCAATGTAAGACTAGGAGGAAGATCCACAAATGGAGTCATCAGAGACTCCATTAGAGCCATTGAAAATATGGTAGAGGGGTTAATAGAATTCACCAAATGACAACATGAGGTTAAATTTTAGTAGCATAAATAAATTAATGGTCCAAGAAAATGATCAAGTTGTAAGGAGTTCCAACAACCCCCTACTAAGACATCTTTCCATCTTGTTGCATAAACTATTTTTGGACAACTCCATAATTGCCATAGTTGCCCAAATTGGTGTGGCTATTGGTATTATATCACTTGATGGTTTGGGTATAATATTCTCAATAAGTGAGCAATGTAAGTTCCCAATGATAGCCAAACAATGGGACAAATGGAGGGTATTGGACAATCCCATAGCTCTATGAATAGCTTGAGCAAGTCTTTGAAGTAACAACCTCTAGATTGTGACAAGAAGCCTCAAGATTTTGGACCATGCCTAGATCAAAAGGATTGAACATGGTTTACAAGCTTGGACACTATAGAAAATGTTAATTTTGAGATGCACAAGGACCTATTTAGAGATTCTATGATACTGGATTCATAGGCACTTTAATAGTTAAGATCATGAACATGAGCTAAAGAGAATGAGCCATTATGTACCTAAACAACATTCAAAGTCTCAAGAGCATCCATTTTCTTAAAAGATTGAGTCCCAAGGCAATTACAATAGTGTCATCAACAAGATTAAGGATGAAGAGCTTCATAAAGCTTTAGTCATGAGATGACTTAAGCTTAGATAGGAATTATCCACACATAGCGTTTAAAGAAATAGTAAGAGTGGATGACTTGTTGAGAGAAATAAATAAAGGAAAAACACAAACAAATAGCATTGTTACTTTGAGAAAAAATAAGGGAAAGTAGATGGAGTCGAGATTAACATAAGATGTAGTAGTACATCAAAAACTTTGGCTCCTCACATTGAAGCCTGAGGTCCCCTGGCATTACAAAGGCTTAGGGCCCCCATTTAGTTCCACATTTGAAGTCTAATGTTCAACACACACATACTCATTCACATGCACCATAGTCATCTATACAAAAGGTTGGTGCCTTTGTGCAACTCCATGAAACAAGGCCTTAGGCTCCTAATCAAAACCTTGGTATGATGACCACATCAAAAACTTGGGGTCCCCCATCACACTATGATCTTGTCCCCACTCTACTAACTAGCACATGTAGGCATACATATATGTACAAGCACATACTCTTTGAACTCCTAAAGAGAAGACCTATGATTCCTCTTCACATGTGAGTGAGTGCGTGTGTGTCTGTGTATGTGAAAGAAAGAAAGAACTATTAACTTCTTCTAAGGCCAAAATAGACCTAAGAGACAAAATGATATACATTGTTAATGGTCATTAGACATCAAAGTGTGACATGCTAAAAGTGTTGAGAGATAGGCATGTGAGCCCGATGCATGCAAGGATGGATAAGGGTAGTTGGGTGTGAATGGACTTGAAGGCAAGGGGAAACCCTAACCCTAGCCATCCACAGGCTATGTAAATAGCCAAGAAGCCACTCTCATAGAAGAGAGAGTGTGTATTAGTTGTACTCCATAAGCAACTGAATGATCAAGATTTTCTTCTTGTACTTCTTGAGCTCTCTTCTCCATCTTGTGCTTATTACTTGTCATGTTGCAAACTCTAATTTCCAACATGGTATCATAGACATCTCTAATCCGTTTAGCTTCCCTAAACCTTAACTCAACCTAAGTGCACAAGAAAAGCTTCATTTTCTCGTCCTAGTCTTTCAACCTCCATAGCCAACCAACACCTATCTCCATTGGAGGAGCTCATGTGAGAAAAATAGGGCAAATTGTGTCAAGATTATGGGAGAGAAGGAAGGAGATCCACTTGTAGCTTTCTTGCTTGCACAATGGGGGACTACACACAGAGGTGGAGGCTGAAAACAGTTTTCCTCTTCTTAGTTGTGTAAGCCAAAAAGAACTCTCATACAAAGAAATAGAAGAACCCTATATATGGGTCTCAAACCAAACTCAACTAACTAAGGTGGCATACTAACTAAGCCACAAACTAGAGTAGATAAGGATAGCTGTCATGTAGCTATTATTCATGGGCGGTGTACCAACCGCATCTGCAACTGACAAATCGGTGATATAAATGCACAACGGTCACCCTGGCATATCACGAATGGAGCTCGATATCTCAACACTCCCCCTCGAGCTCAATCCCAATTCCTGCACACCAAGCAGGTCTCTGAACTTGCGCAGCTTCTCTGCACCCAATGCCTTCGTAAATATGTCAGCTACCTGATCCTCTGTGCTGACATAAACTAGATCAATAAGACCTAGTAAAACCCTCTCCCGCACATAGTGATAATGCACCTCAATGTGCTTTGTTCTAGCATGATAGAATGGGTTATTTTCCAAGTGTATACTACTCATGTTGTCACAATAAATGACAACTGGCCCATCTGTAGGCTGATGCATATCATAAAGTAGCTTATGCAACCAAGCTACCTCACATGCAGCCATTGCTGCGCCCCTGTACTCAGCCTCTGTGCTCGACAAGGCAACTGTAGGCTGTTTCTTGCTGCTCCAAGTGACTGCAGCACTCCCAAAAGAGAACACATATCCACTGGTAGATCGTCTATCAGAAATGATGCCAGCCCAATCAGCATCAGTGTATCCATGCAACTGTATCTGAACCCCAGTCTCATAAAATAGTCCATACTGCAATGTGGACTTCACATACCTGAGTATGCGTCTAGCCGTATCCAAATGCGGTTTCCTTGGAGCCTGCATAAACTGACTTACCAATCCAACATCATAGCTCAAATCTGGCCTGATAATAGTCATATAAATCAAGCTTCCTACTATGCGTCTGTACATAGTAGGGTCTTCCAGAAGCTCATCTGCATCTGTGCTCAGCTTCACATTCTACTCCAAAGGAACTGAAATAGGCTTACAGCCTGTCATCCCATATTTGGACAGCATGTCCAATCCATACTGCCTCTGCAAGAGCTGTATCCCACTTGGTGATCTAATCACCTCAATGCCCAAGAAATAACGCAGCTCTCTCAAATCCTTCATCTCAAACTTCTGCTTCAATAGCATTTTCACATGAAGGATATCTTCATCACTGTCACCTGTCATAATCAAATCATCAACATAAATGACAAGTAGCATAATACATTTCTCTATTTTTCTCACATAAAGTGAGAAATCTGCCTTGGAAATCTGAAAGCCAATAGTGACAAGATACTATCCTATCTTGTCAGACCATGCTCTAGGTGCTTGCTTCAAGCCATACAAGGCTTTCTTCAACCTGCAAACAAACTCAGGATGAACAACATGCACATAACCTGGTGGCTGCTCCATATAGACCTCTTCTTGCAAATCACCATGCAAGAAGGCATTCTTTACATCCATCTGATGTAAAGACCATCCCTTTGATGCAGCCATAGCAATGACTGCTCTTACGGTTGCCATCCTTGCAACCGGACTGAATGTTTCTTCATAGTCAATGCCATATGTTTGTGCATACCCCTTGACTACTAATCTTGCCTTGTATCTGTTCACAGAACCATCTGCATTGTGCTTCACCTTATAAACCCACTTGCAGCCAATTGCATTCTTACCTTTAGGCAAAGGTACTAACTCCCATGTAGTATTTGCTTCTAAGGCATCCATTTCTTCATCCATGGCTTTCTCCCATTTTTCTTTTCCCATGGCTTGCTCAAAAGAAGTGGGTTCTGGTTCCTGTATCACTTTGACCATATATGCATAGTGAATGGCTGTAAATCCATCATATTTCAGCCTATCCACATGATACCTAGCTCTCGTAGACCTGCACAAAGTAGGTTCACTCCCAGGTGCTCTCAAAACATCCCTGGTCTTCTTTACTCTAGGTGTAACAATAGAAGGAATACCCAACTCATCATCAATGCTTTGTTCTGAGCCACTGGATTCACCATCCACATAAGAGTGACCTGCATTCACATCAAACATGGGCTGATCTACCTTCTCTTTTCCTTTTCGTGATACCTTCTTACCACTATCTGCATTGCTTTGAGAAGATTCTCCTGATCTCAATCTGCCTGTCCATGGCGAAGAATGTGAACCACTACTAGAGGACGCTCTAGGTCCACTAATATTTTGTGACTACTGCTGTGAATTTTGTGCAGCATTACCGTTTTGTGCATCTACATCATCAATCACATTTACTGGTTTATACTAGCTACTCATCTCATCAAAAACAACATCTCTGCTCACTGTAAACTTACGAGTAGAAGGGTTATAGCATCTATACCCTTTTTGCTGCAGAGAGTAACCAATAAAGATGCACTTCTCAGCTTTTGGATCCAACTTAGATCTCAACTCATCTGGCACATGTACATAGGCAATGCAACCAAAAATTTTCAAATGAGAAATATCTGGTTTCCTACCAGTATACCTCTCCTCTGGAGTCATCCGATGTATTGCTGCAATGGGAGTCCTGTTCATTATATAGACTGCTGTAGCAACTGCTTCAGCCCAGTAAAAATCTAGCAGGTCTTTTTCATTGAGCATGGCACGAGATACCTCTCCAATATGCCTGTTTTTCCTTTCTGCAATTCCATTTTGCTGTGGGGTATGACTGCATGAATATTACTGCTTTATGCCATGCTCCTGCAGGAACCTTGCAAACTCATTTGAGAGGTACTCTCCCCCTCCATCTGACCTTAGGCATTTTATTTGCAGGCCTGTTTCTTTTTCAACCATAGCTTTAAGAGTTTTGAAATGCCCAAACACTTCACTTTTCTTTTTCATAAAATACACCCAAAATTTTTTGCTATAGTCATCAATAAAAGTGACAAAATAATGATAGCCTCCAAGAGATGCAGCTTTAGTAGTCCACACATCAGAGTGGATTAATTCAAATGGCTTCTTACTCTCTTGAACATGTCTAGGAAATGGTTTCCTTGCCTGTTTTCCAAACTGACAGGCTTCACATATCTTATGCATTTCTGCAACCTTGAATTTTGGCAATCCTGCAACAATATTTTGGGCCTGCATTAATTTAAGTCGCTGTACATTAACATGACCAATGCGTTTATGCCAGATATCAATATCTGCAACTACACCGGTCCCATGTGCAAACATTGATGCACTCAATTCAGACATGTCTGCACCCAACGTAAACATTCTGCCCTTCTTCTTTCCTTTTGCTATCAAGCGACCTTTATTTTTCATATCCTCAACAAAGCATCCATGAGGATTAAATCTGACCTGCAAGCCCTGCTCAACCATTTGACCAACGGAAACCAGATTCTTGGTGATATTTGGGACATGAAATACATCGGACATGTATTTCTTTTTCCCATCCTGCATAGACAAAGGAACTTTTCCAATCTGCACAATAGGATGTGCAGTATCATCACCAGTCTCCACAAATCCTGGTTTTTCCATTTTCCTTGCATCCTCCATCCATTCTGCATGACCTGTCATGTGGTTTGATGCACCTGAGTCAACATACCATACATCGTTGCTTTCTTCTGCACTTGTCACAGAATTATTCATGTGCTGCACCATAAACAAATGCTCATTTCTGTCATCACCCTGTCTACTAGAAGATACATAATTCCCTTGTTGTAGTTTTCCATTCATGATGTCATTCTACTTTTTATAACAGTCTTTAGCCATATGACCCATTTTACCACAGTAGTAGCATTCAACATTACTGTTTGCATTTTGGCCTCTTTGCCATCCACCACGACCTCTTTGGCTCCCCCTGCCTCTAGAGTTACCACGTCCTCCTCCATAGGACTGGTTTTCTTGAGTTTGCTGCATATTCTGATTTCTACCATGGCTTCCAAATCGGCCTCCTCTACCTCTGCCTCTACCTCTTCCAGCATTTGAGTAGAAGACAGCTTCTTTTGAAGTTCCTCTTGAAGAAGATGCACCACCATTTCTTTGCTCCTCAGAAATTAGAAGAGCAATCAACTCCTCAAAATCAGGAAATCTTTCACGAACTGAAATGGATGTCCGAAACTGTGCATAATCCTTTCCCAGACCATTCAAGGTCACAGAAACTAAATCATCATCTTCCACTGGCGACCCAATGGAAGCAAGTGCATCTGCAATCTTCTTCACCTTCATGTGGTAGTCATTGATGCTCATACTTTCTCTTTGCACATTGTGCAACTCTTGCTTGAGCTGCATTTTCCTGGCTTGCGTATTTGTGCTATACATTTTTGATAAAGTATCCCATGCCTCCTTTGGCGTACTTGCATCTTGAATATGCACAATCATAGAGTCTGAAATGCTGATAGACAGCCAGTACTACATAACTTTCCTGGCTCTCTCATGCCATGCTTTAAATGCCTGCATTTGCTGTTGATTGGGAACATCAGGAAGAACTGGTTCTTCTTCATTTCCTGCAACAAATTCCCAATATCCTTTTCCCATAAGGAAATTCGTCATTCTAAACTTCCATGCTTGGAAGTTGTTCTTGTCAAGCTTTTCAGTGACAATCTGTGAGAGAGAATCAGATGCCATTACAGAACACTACAAAAAATTCTGTCACTGCAAAGAACACAGCTTCAGCCTCACAAAGGCAAATCTGCAAAACTGACGAAAGTGGTATTTGACCACACAGTCACTTCCTAGTGACGATTTTGCATCAACAGGCAATAGGGATGATTCTGTAACTCCCAATGTCTCTGCGCACAAGCATACAATGCAATTTCTACAGTAACTTTTCACCGACCTGTAGAACAGTGGCTGCATAGCATAAAACTGGGCCTTTTCCTGAGTGCGTGCAGAAAACTTCCGCCTCCAAAAAAGGCCCCGAAATGGCCTCAAATCAAAAAAACAAGGTCGCCGAGGGCTAAAGCCCTCGCCCGCAGCATATACTGCCCTCTTGCTTCACCGCGAAGGGCGTCTCAACCTGAGACAATGCACACCTGCACTTTTCGGCTGTGCTACCTGCAGAGATCTGCTTCCAAAACAGAAAATGAAAGCAACACTGCTCCTCTTACCAGAACACCGCGAGCTTGGCTTGCTTTCTTGAGCTCCTTACCACGAACAAGGCTCTGATACCATGTCAAGATTGTGGGAGAGAAGGAAGGAGACTCACTTGTAGCTTTCTTGCTTGCACAATGGGGGACTACACACAGAGGTGGAGGCTGAAAACAGTTTTCCTCTTCTTAGTTGTGTAAGCCAAAAAGAACTCTCATACAAAGAAATAGAAGAACCCTATATATGGGTCTCAAACCAAACTCAACTAACTAAGGTGGCATACTAACTAAGCCACAAACTAGAGTAGATAAGGATAGCTGTCATGTAGCTATTATTCATGGGCGGTGTACCAACCGCACCTGCAACTGACAAGTCGGTGACATAAATGCACAACGGTCACCCTGGCATATCATGAGTGGAGCTCGATATCTCAACAAATTGGCCTCTGATTTCTTCAAGAGAAACCTTCTTCAGCATCACGTGCTTCTTGATAGCACCACAAACCCCAACATTGGTCATGCAGCAAAGCACCATTATCAAAAAACATAGGCAAGTGCAATCTGGGGCAACATGCAGATTCATATGGTTGCATGTTCAGTAGGGGAAAAATTAATGGCAGCTACCTTAGGTCTTTGATAGCCCCCTAGTGGGCTATCCTTCCAAAAGAGGGCTGCTCAAATGTCAGCCCACAGAAAGATCTCTATCAACCCTACCTATGGGTTTCCTAGCAACCATAGCCAACAAGAATCTTCAAGCTCTCTTATTTTAATTTTTTTTCACTCCGAGAATCATTAATAGTTATTCTAATCATTGAAGCATATTCTTTGAAGCTTATTCCATATTTGGAGCAGATCCAACACTAGGGGACATCAATGAGCTTACTGGGAAGTTGACTTTCAACTGATCTTCACTCAAGCATCTCATTAAGCTTGACATTAGTATTTATAAACACTATTGTTTAACCTTCTAATCACTTATTTGCTCGATATTTGTTAAATCTAGTATAAACACATTGACCATTGTCCTCATCCCTCATCTCATCTTGTAACACATTAAATTTGAGCTTGCTACTTATTAATCATTTCTTTTTCTTTTGCACTTATTGGTCATTGTGCAAAGGACAAAACACTACCATTATGTAGAGAGCAATTAGTAAGACCTTTCTATCATGACCATAGCCTATGCCAATGTTAGACCTCAAATTCGTAAGTTTGATGGAAAAGACTTTCATCCATAGTAGGTATTAGTGAAGTATAAAATGATGGAATGGGGCTACTAGCCCTTCATCAAAGGGACCAACGTTATTGATCCATCAAACCTACTGGATGTAGAAGATGATGAAAGAGATCAAGCCATAAAGCTCAAGATATAATCATGCTTCATCTAGATGAATCCTTGATTAATCACATTGATCAACTCTCCACTACCAAGGAGAAATTACATGAGTTTGAAAAGATTTATGGGGCTAAAGGAAATAAATCTAAAATTTTCCTTAAGATCAAATTTTTAAGCTTGCAGTATAAGTAAGGAGAGGACCTAGGTAAGTTCATATCACACATGAAGGGGCGCATGGCACACCTATCCTCAGTTCAAGCTCCAATTCATGATGAAGATGCTATTGCAATTCTCTTGAAAGCTGTAAACAACTTATTTCCAACCCTTGTAACTACCCTTACAAATATCCCTAATCCAACCTTGGAAAGCACCATCCAATGTTGTTTAGATGAGGAGAAAATAAACAAAAAGAAGATGATACTAGTCATGCATCTATTTCAACAACCTGCAAGCAACTCTTGGTTCACACTGTCACCACTAAATACTCCCTTTGCAATAAAAAGGGACATCTTGTAAGAAATAATTGGGAAAAATACATTGACAAAATGAAATGCAACAAATTTAAGAAGATAGGGAATATTACCAATGAATTCCCTACCACCCCTAAAGTACCAAAAGAATTGGAAGCCAACAAATGTAAGAAGATAGGGTGTATTACCAGAGTAAATGCCCTACCACCCCTAAAGTACCAAAAGAATTGCAGGCCAATTTCATCTCCAAAACACCTGATTAATCATTAACTTTTCTCAATCTATAAATCCTCTACTTATAAGCACTCTTGTAGCTTGATTTATAAAGACATCCCATTTGTTGGAGGGGGGAACATTAACATGTCTTGTAATCCAATGCCACTCTAGCATTGCCCTATGTATGCAAGGGTGGATAAGGATAGGTGGGTGTAAATGGACCAGAAAACATGGGAAACCCTAATCGTAGCCATCCAG
The DNA here is from genome assembly GCF_053477565.2 of Lygodium microphyllum. NCBI lineage: Eukaryota > Viridiplantae > Streptophyta > Polypodiopsida > Schizaeales > Lygodiaceae > Lygodium > Lygodium microphyllum. Next base: position 39,469,617 of record NC_141136.1, on the reverse strand, counting down.
AGTCTATTTAAATAGCCAAGAGGTCACTCTCATAGAAGAGAGAGAGTATACGAGTTGTACTCCATAAGCAACTGAATAAGCAAGATTTTCTTCTTGTACTTCTTAAACTCTCTTCTCCATCTTGTGCACATTTCTTGTCATGCTACAAACTCTAATTTAACAAAAAGATGATCAATGATATACTGTGTAAATAAGTTAAGGTGATGTACAAGACAAGACAATGCCCATATAGGGATGCAGTAGGAGGATGAAACAATACATGTCTAGTTGTGTGGTTGAATATATGAATATGATACATAAACATCTAGTTTGTGGTCAGGATTTGTTGGGTGGAGTATATCATGCACCCTTGATGAAATAGTATAGAGGTAGTGTTTGGAGTGAATCTTCAACTCTATTCGATACTGCTCCTATCATGGTGGATCTCCTTTATCTTTCTCTAGTGTAGTCTCTGTGTCCAGTAACCTTGTAGCTATAGTTAGCATGCTCCTCTAATCTCCTCACTTCTATGGATTACCACTCCTCTCTATGTAGGTGTTGTGTGTGTCGTCACCATCTGGAAGAACTCGATAAGTTGTGATTGGCATCCCCCTCTTTGCATAGTGCGCCTACCTATAGTAATGATGCCCGATGCCTCTAAATCTTGATTAAGAAGGGGATTTTATTTTTGCGAGCTTTCCTTTTCATTCTTTTGCAATCAATCCTTTTTTTTGGAGCTTTTTTGTGCAGCGTACCAGGGATTTAATATTTGCAAGCTTCTAGTTTCATGCTTTTGTAAATGTTTACTTTTTATAAAAAAGCTTTCAAAAATTAATGTTTACACATGTAAACCTTTTTGTTAAGCTTGTGTCAAAGAAATATAAATTGAAATATTAGAAACCCTAATTGAGTGAATGAGTAGGATTAATTGTTCAGGTAAATTTCTTGATCTTTTTGCAAATCTTAAGTTTGGTGAAATACCTGGAAAAGAGTTTTTTTGAATTTACAAAATAAGTGATGTTTTTAAAAGCCTACCAAGAGCCTACCATGCATAGCTAATAAGCAAAACCACATGGTAGAGAACGATCAAGACTATTTATTGTCTTTTAGAGTGTCCATACTAAAAAAGAGAAATAGATGCACAAAAAACCATAGTTGTAGTAAAATTACTATGACAAGAGAAATGCCTACAATATAGTGAAAGGCCTCAAATCACATGTCCAAAGATAATAATATTATTCTAAAACTAGAGCATCTCTATGCAAGGAACTAGTCCACTTTGGTATAAATATACTCTCTGTACATATCAAAACGTGATGACATGAACTTCAAAGGTGGTATGCAACAAATAATATATGCCTAGCATGTGACACATGGCATAACTCACCCACCGACTCTACACCCAATGCATCCACTAGTAGACTTGTGGTAAAGTCTACAAATATCAATCATGAAATCTCATGACGTGGTGCACCATCCATGCTTAATTAGTATTCACCCACACTACGTGTAATGGGCCATCTTTCCTAATTAGGATGCCCAATTTCCAACTCAACCATGAAGGATGAGGTTGGAGCACCACATTTTTTTAATAACTCAGTCATATGTGTTTGAATGGGCTCAAGAGTCTCACTAGGTGGATCCATCAACTTCTCACCTTTGCAAATAACAATAAAAATATCATTCAACTAACTCAATAAACCCATAATCAAAGACAGCATCCATAAAAAGGTGGGAGATTAGGCAAGGGGTAAGATACAAATGTTCATATATTTATTACCTAACATGTCCTACAAATTTTCAGAAGGGACTGCATAGCTTGTATCCTAGTTGGTTTGTGTAGCAGATGCAGCATGTGCATTAGGTATTTCAAGCTTAGAGGGTCAGAAACATTGTTAGACTGTGTATCTGTAGTGGAAGCCTTGCTATGCTCAGCCATGAATCCTAGAAGAACAACACCATGATTACTTTAACTATCACATCCTCAACTAATCAACCAGTTAGTGAACATACTAGAAATTTGTAAAATAAACAAGTTAATGTCCTTGCTTGCAAATCTATCTCTTGCTTTGAAATGACCCCAAACACATCATCAAGCCACCAAAGATAGACATTTGCCTCCCATTTTGTGGTCCCACGCTCTTGGATAGACAGAGAGTACATGTGTTCTCATCTTTCACATCAATCCACTCTTTGGTCACTACAAACACTACATCAAGCATTTGTTTAGTAATGCAATGCAGGAACCACCTAGAACCACGATATAGCAACCACAATGCAAGTTAGCATATTGTCCAAAAAATAATAAATAGTCTCCCTTGCTTAGATATTCTATTTCAAATAAAATAAGAGCCACCCACTACCATGGATCTGCAAACATGTATAACAAGCAAGAGAAAAAATCTAAGCTAAGAATTCTAACTTAGGCATCTTGTCTTGGTCTTCATCAGATGACTTCACTATGTTCAAGAGATGCACATATGCCTCCATGACAAATATGGAAATCCATAAAAGTAGAAAATGTAGCCTTTTTTTTCATTAAATTGAAGCGAGTGCAACATTTAGACATGCCAAATAATCTTACCCGGATGATGGGGTGGCTTCCATTCTCCTTTTTTTAGAAGCTATCAAGGTGTGTCCGAGTGCACCCGGATGATGGGGTGGCTTCCATTCTCCTTTTTTTCTACATACTAAGGTTCATTAGAAGCTATTGAGGTGTGTAGAAAAAAGGGGGGGTGGCAATCCCCCGATTATACGAGTGCACGTGGATGATGGGGGGGCTACCACCCCCTTTTATTTCTACACACTAAGGTTTTTCCTGAGGGGATACAATACCCTTGCGGTTTTTCGAAAGGACATCAATAACCCGCCCTTGAGGTTTTTCCTAAGGGGATATAATACCCAAAATTGTGAGCATGTTGTTATCATCCATCCATAGAATTTGTTCCCTGTGAGTTCTACCAATTGTAAGGACATAGTAGAATATTATAAGATATAAGACCATGGGAAAGCAAAGGCATAATAGGTTCAAACTTGTGTGCATTGTGTCATATATAATTATGTGTCTTATGAATTGTTAACATGTAAAGAGAAGAGATTGTAGTATGGCATGGTGTTTGAGTGAGAAACTTGGTGATATAGCTAGACACTTGAGCCCATAAGGTTAGTATGGTATCATATTTTACAAATGGGTGCTATAGCTACACATTGGGTCCCTAGCTTAAAATTTTAGCATAATATCCATGATAGGTGATATATCTAGATATTAGAGGCCCTAGGTTAGAGTGTTATCATAATGTTACGTAACAAATAGAGGACACATGGTATGATATTGTGACCGAATGAGAAACTTGGTGATATAGCTAAACATTGGAGCACCTAGGCTTGAATATTGCTAGCATAACATACATGAGAGGTGATATAGTACAAAATTGGAGGCTCCATGATAGAATGCAAGCGTAATCTACATTATTTTGGCAATTAAGGACACTTGGGATGCTAGGATAAGGCACATGATTTTGGTAATTCAAGATACTAGAGGCCTAAAAATGATGCTGAAATACATGGGATCCATAGATGTGGAATATAATTAAATAAGTAATAAAATTGGAATAAAATTAAAATACAATTGATAACAAATACTAATAGTATTGATTCACTCTGATCAATCATTGTAACTAAATTCATTACAACAATGATAATGATAATCAAGAAAAGCCACACTATTAGTGTGAGTCATATCTAGGATTATTTTAGATATTTTCTTGTAGTTTTTCTACCATCGTCCCATAGTAGAGAGAAGATGTGTTTGCAAATGCAAATGGAATCACAACAAGCTACATTCATAAAATTATACCACCAACACCTAAGACTTGTACTTTGTATCTTCAAGATAAAAAACTTTGCATGATATTTTGATGTGGCATTGGCTTGTATCACAAAGTCCATGACCACATTTAAGGTATTGAAGTTTTTACTAAGACAACTTTATGATGGTGTCAAAATTGTTAGGTCAAAATACATTTGTAAAAGAACTCACAAAATCCAAGCTCTCATATGTATGTCAACCATGGGGCATATGATAAAGCTAATGATAGTCAATTATTTCTACAACAGATTTGTGGCATACCTCTCCTTGCTTTTCCCAATAATGCTATTGAACATAGATCAATATTGTACACCATCCCTTACATTCTATGTAACCATGTATATCACATATTACCATTACATTTTACACCATATGGCATTCGCTAACATCAGTATTCTTACACCATACCTTTTATCCTCATACCTTTATAGTGTGCATGTTAAGTGAGTGAACCTGTGACCCAATCTCCTTTGAGGGCAAAACTTGTCCTGTATCCAAAATAAGAAAAAACTTAGAATACAACATTAAAAATTTACTGGAAAATTCTTCAATCAGCCATAGTGGTGATATAAATACTTACTTTGTTGCTCATAAAATTGTGCACCATATAAATCCTTGGACTTTTCTACAATGGTCTCCACTTCTATTCGATTTAACATAAGGACCTTGGTTTGATTTTTACATATATTCCATGTTTGTGATCAATCACAAGTACAATATGCCCAACTACAATCGACATTTTGAACATGGTACCAATGGCCATCTCTTGTGCAACTCTATATTGAAGCCTGGCTTCTATCACCATGAATAAAATTCAAATGAAAATCTGGTATTTCTTTAGCTCTTTGAATGGAATTTCCTATTACCTTTAAAACATTAAAGTACTACTTGAAATCCACATATTTTAGCATATCTTGGTACCAATAGTATGCATGAAAGAGAAAACCAACTTCTCAATCAACTAGTCAATGCGTGCTGACCATGCAAGTTGCATTTCTCACTAAGAAAGTGGCTCTTCAAAACTAAGTGGTAAGACTCAATGCTACCATTTGTCTCTTGATTTGCATGCGGGATAATTCTTATAGCACATATCCACATTCCTACGATAATAGTACAAATTGGTTTTCATCATGCTCTAGCTTAGTTGGATTCCAAATATTAATTGATGATGATGCCTCATTGGTATCTTGCAATCCTTTAACATACTCTGACTGCTCTCTTTCAAAATCGGAAATTCCAAGTCAATCTTGAAGATGGCTAAACTCCTCATTAGTAATCCCCAATTCTTTCTCAGCATCCTTTGCCTTGTTGAAACAAAGAGAAAGGGCATCCCCTACATCAATAAACTTTTCATCTACAATTTTAGTGCACAGTTTAAGTAACTCTTCATTGGATTCATTTTCGACATCAACTATGCCATTTGTAACATCAAAAGCCTTTTGCAATGATTGCTAAACAATAATCCTCCCTAAGATTGAAGATTCTTTGGATGTTTAATAGTAGCATATATTCATTGTCCCTAATATGAAAATTTTGAAGAGAAGGAACTATATAGAAAGAAGGGGAGTCATACACAATATCTACATTTGCATGGCTTTCTTCAATATTGGTCTCAGGTTTGACTTGGGCAACAAAAGCATACTATTGTATATAGGGTTACCTATACAAGATGACCATGTATCCTTGAAGTACTTGATGGATGATGCTTCCTCTTATATTTTTCATAGAACTCTGATAGTAGAGTTTGAGCCTCATCTATCCTAGCATTCTCATGTGAATTAGGTGTACCTTGCATGTTTATAATGTTGCAAAGTGCTCTAAACATATCAACACAAAATTTCCATATACATAGATATATAGGAACACCAAAAACCTCCCTGTGAAAATACAAATGGATAAAACCACTTTGTGGTTAACCATGAGATGAGAGAAGACAAATGTAATTGTAGAAAGAAACCTTAATGAATAGCATTGATTTTTGCTTAAGCATCATCCACCATAAAAGTATTTGTTTCCTATGAATTGTTATAGTCCAATAATTAATTTCTTAATGCAGGTAGCCATGATGTAACTGATGTGGTACAAGAAGAGGATGTAATGGTTCATGCCATAGGCACTCCATTGTGAAAGTGATCAAAAACAAGGATTGTATACAAATGGAACTGCATAGAGAAGCTAAAAATTTAAAAAAAATAGGGATAAAATAATTAGAAAATTAAAGTTAAGAAAGAATAAGAAATATAGTACCTTATTAGTGCCAATGTCGCATCCATAGCTAGCAAGCTATTATGACCATGCTTATTGAGCATTTGATGTTGCCATGTTGTTTGGATACCAAATACCAAAGGATTATCTCCATCACCATAAGGTTGATAAAAGAAGATACTACCAAGATTTGGCTAAAGCCTAGTTATAGACACTTTTCATAGGCTAATAAGGATATATAACTCAAGAGGTGAGAGTAATTTGTGTTTTTATTATTGGTAATGTGGCCTTGTGATTGGACAATTCTTGGTCACCATTTTTTTCCCTCGCACAAGAGTGGATTAAGTAACAATTTCTTGCTAAAAATCTTGAAATTTTTAATTATAATAGCATTGCTCCCTCTATTTTGGATAGTGTACATTTTTTTGTGAGCTCCAAAATGGTCATGGATGCATGATATATCACATATCTTCATGTTAAAAAAGAGCAATAGTGTGTGATATGTCATTTATGTAGTGAACTATAATAATGATGTCATTTATAGAAAATATCCGAGGTTGTTTCAAAAGCTCAAAAATTAAGTTTCAATTGCAAAAGCAGGAAATGAAAAGCTCACAAAAATAATGCACTCTAGGCCTAAGTAGCACTCATGTTCTAGACAATCCATGACTAGTTTGAGGGAGGTGTCCCTTCTAAATAGCTTCAGATACCTAGCTTGAATTATACCGTAGGTTTATATATAGATACGATGTGACTAAAAACTAAACCAAATCCTGGCATGGCCCATTTGGCCTCAAAATTGGCCCTATTGCGTATCCCCAAAAAATAAGCACTTAACTTCTTACAAAAAGCCTCATCTTATTCATCTACAACCTCACAACTAGATTTGAAAATCATAATGTGATCTTAAAGATGCCACTAATCAGTTCTTTGAGTATCCTCCCTTCTATTTGAGCCATATATGGCAAATTGATTATCAAGATGGCACCTATTTTCAATATAAATTCTCTCACCCTGATGTGGTAATCATGATAACAAAAGAAATTAACTTTTCCATTATCAAATAGATTTTGAAGATCACATTTAATAATGTTTTTACATCCATTATAGGGATAATTCACATGAGTGTAGAGAACCTCACTTAGGAGGTCATTATATCATGGTTACAAACTCTATTTTAATGGGTATGGCCATTTGAGTTATTATCTTCATGAATATACAAACTCATGGAATTATATCCTTCTATGAAAAGCCCAAATCAAGACTTATGTCATTAGAAAAGCCATTAATCATGTAGATTTTTCATTATGATCAATGCTTTTAATAGTGTAGAGCCATCAAGACTCTTGAGCATGGGTATGTGAGCCCCATGTCCCTCAAAATGATAATAGTTGCATGGAAGAGCTCATTGAGTGATGATTTGAAATGCCATCATGTATTACACAAAGTCCTTTTGAAACAAAAACTATAAGTTGTTGATAGGCTACATATAGGAGATATGGTAATTTACATATGCCATATCAGCTACTTAGTCATTAGATTGTAGGACTTCAATGTTTATGTCATTGCCATTATAATCTAGACTTGTTGGGGTTAAGGGCTACCTGTGCCTAGTTGCCTATATTTATCTTGTACTTAGTGCCCACACACTTGTACACTATAAGTGGTGACTACCCATCATGTTGGGGGTAAAGGCACATGTGTCTACATTGCTTGTGTATTACTACACTGATAGTACTTGCACAATTGTACATTGCATGTGGCGGGTGACTATCACTATTACTTCATTCTTTATTCTTTCAGTGACATTTGAATAAGGGGAAGGTTGGTCACACATGATGACTATTGGTGTTTCCACATCTTAAGTTTCTCTCTCTTGCTCCTGTTATAGAATCCGAGATACACGCTTGACTTTCTTGTATACTTAAAATATATATATGGTGAATATTATGCTAGCGTAGAGAGAGAACAAATGAGAGAAAGGAAAGATGTAGAGAGAGAGAGAGAGAGAGAGAAATTGACAACACAATAGGGACTAGAAGATGGGCCAGTCCCCCCCCCCCCTTGTGGAGTTATATTATTGACAACGAGCAAGCTCCTCCGTTACACATAAACTAGTTCTTACTTGTAGATCTTGGTAACAAGATCACGGTTCCTTGCACGGTATACAAATGGCTAACACTTGCACAACTTGGAAGTTGGACCCTTTTTTATTGTTCTTGAGTCTCCTTCTCTCCTACACAATATGTGTAGGGCTCTCTTCTTGGCACTTGATTTCAACAGATCTTCCGCAGCACTTGCACCTTCTCTTCTCCTCTTGGAACTTGATTTCAGTAGAGCTTCCGCAACACTTGATTTCAGCACAGCTTCCGCAATACTTGATTTCAGCAGAGCTTCCGCAGCACTTGCACCTCCTCTTCTCCTCTTGGATGCATGCAAAGTGATGCTCTTCACCTCCCTCACACCCAAGGAGAGTCTCCTCTTTTATAGGCTTTCATGAGCTTCTTTTCTTGGAGAGAGACTTGAGTTGATCTTCATGCAAGATGTATCTATTCTAGGATCTACTATGTAGCACCAATTTCGAGATATCTCTCTGGGTGTTGCTTGGATGAAAAAATGTCCACCACGAAAGTTGTAGATCTCGTTGTTTCTGATAACCTACGCGGCCCGTTTTTAGAGATCGTCTTTCTATCGCGATATGTTTTAAAAATGGATTCACCGTGTCTTTTTTAAAAAGAATAGCTTCTCAAAATGTACTCTTAACTTATGGTCCATGCAGCCACCTTAAGGAGAGTTCATTAAATTTCCATGGGCCTCAACCTTAAGATTGACTTCCACACAAAAGCTTGTGTCATTTTAGACCTTAGAAAGAGAAAATCACTTCTCTTCTCACTTCCAAAGGATCGCGTCTTTTGTCTTTCTTAGTGAGAGAATTACCTCTCTTGTCTTTCTTAATGAAATAAAATACCTTAAACCTTGACTTGTAAGGGAGAGGATGACCCCAAATGAATGCAATGCTCATTACACACAAGTAAACATTCCCAAGCGTCCTTGTATGCACACATAAATGCATATACACAATGCTAATACAATTCCTCTTCTTAGAACTTAATCCATCTTTATTTATGTGTAACTCCTTGGTTCTTGTGTATACTCTTACACTTAGTAGACACTTCTTTCCCCCTTCATAACTTGTACTGCCTATACTAGATATCCCCGTCACAGTGCTCTGATCACCCCATTAAGTGATGCACTAGGAATACTGGTCTTTAAATGGTCTCATGGCCATGCTAGATCACCATCAAGACTTCAAGAAAAGTGAGTCATTAATTTATTGACATAATTTTTTTAAAAATAGAGAATGCGTAATAAGCAATCAATTTAGCGACATCCCTCTGGCTTGTAAACTGTTGATCTCAACTGTAGAGGGGATACATAGTCCTTAAGAAGATCTGGAAAGTCTTGTAGTTCTCTCTCAGTCATAAACTGAGCATCCAATGGGGGATAATTCTTAAACTTAACCAGATACTTCCGTAATACCTTACCTGACCTTAGAGTATTGTCCTGATGGTGTGAAATTCTTTCAAGCACAAGGAACTCTTATGTTTCTTCTATGACCGGTAAATCTTCCTTGATTGGTTCCATTGGAGATTCTCCAATATAGGGACTTAGGAAACTTATATGGAAAGCATTATGAATGTTCCAATGACTTGGTAAATCCAAACAAAAAGTCACATCCTTTATCTTATCTATGATCTTGAAAGGGCCATAATAGCAATTAGAAAGCTTAACCACTTTACCCTTTTGACCTTTCTACTTCTTCACGCGAGCCTTCTCAAACTTAAGAAGAACATATTGTCCAACTTGAGATCTAACTTACGACGATGCTTATCAGCTTCGTGTTTATGCTTCTCTTGTGTCCTTTGGATAGCAGCTTTTACTTGAGTGAAAGTTGTATCAATGTCTCTAACAAGCCCATCTACTGCAAAGATCTTATCCTTCATAAGAAGAATGGGTGGTAAATGAGGCTTACCATAGATGATCTCAAAGGGTGCCTTACCAATACTAGAATGTACCATATTATTGTATGCAAACTCTACTAAAGAAAAATAATTTTCCCATTCTCTTTGATTATTAGAGACATAGGATTTCAAAAGGTCCAGAGCATTAGTATTAGCACTTTCACTCTGCCCATCCGTTTAAGGATGATAAGAGGATGAAAACTTTAACTTTTTCTCGAGGTTCTCGAAGAGAGCTTGCCATAAGAGGCTGATCACGCGGGGATCTCAATCACTTATAATGGACTTAGGCACGTCATGATGCTTGAAAATATGAGCACTAAATAGCTTAGCCATATGATCGGCTTTGATTGTCTTTCGCACACGTATAAAGTGAGCTTGCTTATTGAATCTATCAATGATTCTCCAGATTGCATCGTTGCTTGCTTGTGTGCGAGGAAGCTCCATGATAAAGTCCATGGCTATACTTTCCCAAGGCTCATTAGGAATAGGTAATGGCTTTAGTAGACTAGGTGGTTTATGCATGTCATACTTTACTCTTTGGCATATCTTGCACTCGCAGACATATCTTTCAATGTCAGCTCTAAGAGTGGGCCAAAAGAAATATATTTTCAATGCTTAAGTAGTGGGTAGAATACCCCTATGTCCGGCATATGGAGATGCATGTGCTTCATCCATTACCTTGTGTCACAATGGTAATGCTACACGAATTGCTTGATGATATGATACAAAAAACCATCTCGAATCGAGTAAGGTGTAATCGACTGATCTCATATGGTTGAGAAGTCGAATCAGTTGCATACATTTTGGGTAAATCCATGAACTCGTTATGGTAAACGGTTGTGATCGCATTCACTGGAGGTTGTCGTGATAGAGCATCTGCTACTACATTCTTAGTTCCAGATGTATGAAGGATTTGAAAATGAAACATAGATAAGAAATTTTCCTAGTGCATCTATTTCTCTGAGAGCTTCTTCTAAGTGAGGAAGTATCTTAGACTTTGGTGATCTATTTTAATAACAAAATTTGCACCAAGTAAATACTATTTCCATACTTGAAGAGTGTGTACCATTGCCATAAGCTCTTTCTCATATACTAGAGCATGTAGCTCATGATCCTTGAGGTGTCGGCTCTCAAATGATACTGCATGATGCTCTTGGTTAAGCACAGCTCCAATGCAATCCCCAGAAGCATCTCATTGAACTTCAAAAGGTTTTTGAAGATTCGAAACTATGAGAATTGGTTCTTGAGTCACAAGAAACTTAATTCTTTCAAAGGCTTGTACTTGCCTTGATCCCTAGTGAAAAGGCATTCGCTTCTTAGTAAGATCATGTAGAGGAGATGCAACATATGCAAAACCTCGTATGAACCTCCTGTAGTATGAACATAGACCCAAGAAACTTCTAACTTCATGTACTGAAGTAGGTGTAGGCCATTCAACAATGGCTCGAATCTTCTCAGGATCCATTCTCACCAAATTATGAGAAACAATATGGCCCAAGTAATGAATTTCCAAAAGGAAGAATTCAATCTTCTTAGCATTGACCTGTAGTCTATGCTTGTGAAGCTCTTGAAAAATAGTAGATAGATGTTTTATATGCTCTTCTTTAGACCGTGAAAATATTAGAATGTCATCAAAGAAGACACTTGTGAACTTTGAGTGAGGTTTGAAAATTCTCTCCATCATTCGATTGGATGTGACGGGTGCATTAGTCAAACCAAATGGCATGACTAAAAACTCGTATAGTCCAAATGTTGTACGAAAAGATGTCTTATGAACATCTTCAGGTGCCATCCATATCTAGTGATAGCCGCTCTTGAGATCAATGCAACTAAAGATACTAGCCCCTTGCAACTTGTCCAAGATATCATCTATCCTTGGGATAGAAAAATGATTCTTGATTGTGATCTTGTTCGAAGATCTATAGTCTATGCACATATGGAAAGAACCATCTTTCTTTTGAACAAGTAAGACTAGAGAGCAGTATGGAGAAGAGCTAGGTTGAATTAACCCTTTTTCCAATAGTTTGTTTACTTGTTTTAGGATCTCCTCTTGTTGAATTGCACTTACTCGGTAAGGCAGTTGGTTAGGTGGTGAACTACCTGGGATAAGATCAATTGTGTGATCTTTCGTGCGCTTAGGAGGTAACTCTTTTGGGAGTGAATCACTAAAACAATCTTCATATTGTTTAACAAAATCATGTTTGGCTTGATCAATTAAAGAGAGGGGTTCTTTTAAAGTTTGAGGCTTAGAAGCATTAGTTGGTATTGTGTGTTCATTAGAGGCATCAAGTGCCCTTGAGTCATTAGCTTCTTTTGACTCTCTCACAAAAATCATATACGTAGAAATAGCTTTCTTCATTTCTTTAGAAATGCTAACATGACTAACCATTGGCACATGCCAATCTCGAGCATCAGCAATTCATACTATGCTCTGACCCTTGAATTGAAATGCAAGGGTCTTCTTAACAAAATCGAGAAGAGGTCTAATCTTGTAATGCCAAGGCATACCTAAGATAACATCACAGTTACCAATGGGTGCAAGTAGAAAAGATTCTTGGTCACGGTGATCCCCAATTATAAGATTCAACTTCCCTTGGATAGGAGTAGAATTGGTTGTAAGTCCTTCAAATGCCGAACCTGATCCAATTGGTGTTCCCAATTGATCCGGTGGAATTTGTAGTCTTTCAATAGTATGTATTGATACAAAATTATATGTGGACCCTAGATCAAAGAGTATCAAAACTCGTTGATTGTTGAGTGTCCCCCAACTTTTTAAGAGTTGTCTTTTCTTCTCATTTGAATGAGTGTTAGCTTGCACATCCGGAATAGAATTTGAGGATGGTAGAGGAGGATCGTTAACCACATTTGCTTCTTTCCTTTTATGAGGACAATCAAGCTTCATATGCCCTAACTCACCACAAACAAAACACCTTCCTTCCTCTTTGTACTTTTTTATCTTAAGAGATACTTGCGCTTCTTCTTGTTACTCTCTGGCTTTGAATATTGGTCATGGGTAAATATAGGTCTTCTTTGATTAGTCATGTCTCTTGGTTGATCATAGAGTTGCTCTTTTCTAGCTCTATAAGAACTCATCTCCAACTTTTGAGATGTACCAGGTGTATGCAAACTTTCAGCTATGATGGCAGACTTCATCATGCGAGATAAGGTTTCATGTTGATGCACCTTCATGGTTCTGTGGAAATGAGGGAGTAGGCCAACTTCAAACTTCCTTTTCTTCTCTTCATCACTGATCTCTATGAAAGGAGTAATCTTGAGAAGAGTAGACCAAAACTTGTCCACATAACTAGTGACCTTCTCATGCTCTTTCTGGCCTAGCCAAACCCACTCCTTCTTGACATCATTCTCAAAATCAGGAGGTAAGAACTGAGCATAAAACTTATTCTTGAACTTTTCCCAAGTCGTATGTTTCCTTCCCTCCAAAATGAGAGTCAACCACCAATTGCTAGCGGTGTCTTTCAAGTGTATGCCTACATGCCTTAGATGGACTTTTCTAAGAAATCACCATCAGAAAAAGCAACTTCAAATTGCCTAACAAAGGCTAACACCTTAGCAGGATCTCTCTTACCAGAATAAGAGTCAAACTTTATGTCCTTATCCCCAGACTTGAAAGTCTTAGTCTTCTTAAGCTTGCTCCTCTTATGATCCCTCTTTGTCCGTTTGCGGATTGTACAAGACTTAGAACCAAGAGAGTAGGAACAAGAAGTTGATGAGGAGGAGGAGGAACTTGAGTAATCAAGGGAGTAGCTGATTGTTGAGGGAGATTACTCCCTCCTTATTCGCCTCACTTGAGGTGAGGTATTTTTACTCTTCTTGACTAGATAGTCCTTCTTCCTTCTAGGAAGCTTCTCAACAATTGGATGCTTTGCACCTTCACCATCAATTGGTGCAATGGTGTTTCTTCCAGTATCACCATCTTTTGGAGGATTCAATCCTTTATAAGTAGCTTCTTCCCTTGCCCTTAAGCTATCAATCAATTGAGTACTTTGGGAATTTCCAACAAGCTACGATAATCTCTCAATTGAGCTTGTAATTGCTCACTTGTAGGCACTTCATCAATTGCCATCTTTACCTTCTTCTTGCAATGATTGTCTTAACTTTGAGAAAAGCAAGAGACTTGCTCTAATACCACTATTATAGGATCTGAGATACACCCTCGACTTTCTTGTATACTTAATATATATATATATATATGGTGAATATTATGCCGGCGTAGAGAGAGAATTAATGAGAGAAAAGAAAGATGTAGAGATAGAGAAATTGACAACACACTAGGGACTAGAAGATGGGCCGGTCCCCCCCCCCCTTGTGAAGTTATATTATTGACAAGGAGCAAGCTCCTCCATTACACATAAACCAATTCTTACTTGTAGATCTTGGAAATAAGATCACAGTTCCTTGCATGGTATACAACTGGCTAACACTTGCACAACTTGGAAGTTGGCCCCTTTTGATCCTTCTTGAGTCTCCTCTCTCCTACACAATGTGCAGAGCTATCCTCTTGGCGCTTGATTTAAGCAAAGCTTCCGCAACACTTACACCTTCTCTTCTCCTCTTGGAACTTGATTTCAGTAGAGCTTCCATAGCACTTGCACCTTCTCTTCTGCTCTTGGAACTTGATTTCAGCGGAGCTTTCGTAATACTTGATTTCAGCAAAGCTTCCACAGCACTTGCACCTTCTCTTCTCCTCTTGGATGCATGAAAAGTGATGCTCTTCACCTCCCTCACACCCAAGGAGAGCTTCCTCTTTTATAGGCTTTCATGAGCTTCTTCTCTTAGAGAGAGACTTGAGTTGATCTTCATGCAAGATTTCTGTTCTAGAACCTACTATGTAGCACCAATTTCGAGATATCTCTCTGTGTGTTGCTCGGATGAAAAAACGTCCAACACGAAAGTTGTAGATCTCCTTGTTTCTGATAACCTTCACGGCCTGTTCTTAGAGATCATCTTTCTATCGCAATATATTTTAAAAATGGATTCACCGTATCTTTTTTAAAAAGAATAGCTTCTCAAATTGTACTCTTAACTTGTGGTCCATGTAACCACCTTAAGGAGAGTTCATTAAATTGCCTTGGGCCTCAACCTTAAGATTGACTTCCACACAAAATCTTGTGTCATTTTAGACCTTAGAAAGAGAGAATCACTTCTCTCTTCACTTCCAGAGGACCATGTCTCTTGTCTTTCTTAGTGAGAGAATTACCTCTCTCATCTTTCTTAATGAAAGAAAATACATTAAACCTTGACTTATAAGGGAGAGGATGATCCCAAATGAATGCAATGCTCATTACACATAAGTAAACATTCCTAGGCGTCCCCGGATCCACACATAAATACATATATACAATGCTAATGCACTTCCTCTTCTTAGAACTTAATCAATCTTTATTTATGTGTAACTCCTTGGTTCTTTTGTATACTCGTACACTTGGCGGACACTTATTTCCCCCTTCATAACTTGTATTGCATGTACCAGATATCCCCGTCACAGTGCTTTGATCACCCCATTAAGTGATGCACTAGGAATACTGGTCTCTAAATGGTCTCATGGCCATGCTAGATCATCATCAACACTAAAAGAAAAGTGAGTCATTAATTTATTGACATAATTTTTTTAAAAATAGAGAATGTGTAATAAGCAATCAATTTAGTGACAGCTCCATCCACCATAGCTCACACGTCTTGTGCATTTGCTTGCTCGTGCTCTCACTTGAGCTTCTCCCTTCAGTTGGTATCAGAGCATTGGTTCTACGAGCTTCTATTTGGTTTACCTCAATGCCTGAATTTACAAAGCTTCAACTCTTCATTCATGGTAGCCATGGCTTTAGCTTCAAAGGTAACTGTTTGATCTTAGCTTGCTTCGGGGTTGATTGAGCTTGCCTAGGGCCTTCTAAAAGAGTGTTTTAGCACTAAGAAGCACTCCAATGTGGTCAACACAACAAACATGTCAGTCTAGACATCCCAGATTGTGCATATTTTTAGGGCTCTTCTTCCTAGCATTGATAGTAGCACTACGGCTTGCTTTGTCACTAGGCATTTCTTCCCTACTCTCCCAACATTGAATTCATCATTGAGCATTGATCTTGATATTCTCACCTCTATTTATGGCTCGATATTTAGGGTAGAATGCTATCATTAAAAAAATACATCCATTACATTCACTATTTGAGCTCCTACCCATGCTTATTGATGCTCATATGATGTTGGGATCATTGGTGGATGCTTGGCCCATGTATTGAGATGCTTTGGGCATTTATTCAAGTCCCAAATCTATTATTTGTTGTAATATACATTAGAGTTGATGTAATATTTACCTAAGAGAGTTTACTTCAATGCTTGGAGCTTTCATTTATTCCTATTGATGCCCATTTAGTACTCAATACTCATAAATATCCATTAATTTAAATATGTATTTTGCAAAATCACCTATTATGGAATCACCCACTTGCACATTAAAGTAATGTGACACCCAAAAAGGACAAGCATCCCCGTCAACTTCTCGCACCACAAGGAATCCACCTTGTGTATGAGCCCCGGCAAATAAATATAGTTTTACGGAATCCACCGCAAAACCTCATGGAATCCACCGTGGTCTCACGGAATCCACCGTGGAATGTGCCTCCTGGCATCAAAAACTCAGCTCAAGAAGAGCTTTGAGATGAAGGACATGGGATAGGCCTCACATATTCTCGGGGTGTGCATCACATGCATGATTTCTGTAAGGGGCTCCTTATTTGCTAACACAAAAGGAGTTTCATATGCAAGATAATACCTCTCTTGTCACAAAACTACTCAAAGGCTTTAGAGACATACACCTAAATTATCTAACCTTAGGCATTTTAGCCTATACCCAGACTAGTTCTCAACCAAAACAAGCCAGTGCTGAAATGTAGCCAACTTTCAATTTTTGCTTAATAAGATATGCCCAGGCCTTATGTGTATAATCATCAATGAAAGTAACAAAATACTTTGTGCCACTTAACAACTAGTAGGGCACGGGACCACATACATCCAAATGAATAAGAGCCAATGGCTCACCCATGTGTGTCATACCAAACTTTTTATGCATATTGCATGTCTGCCTACCATATAAACAATTATCACAAGACTCAAAGCACTTATAGTCAAGGAGCAGAAGATACTGCAAACGGATAAGCATTTTCATTCCTTTCAAGGACATGTGCCCAAGACAATGATGCCACAAAGGTAGATGTGGAGCCACTGCCAAAATATGGTCAACTAACTCAGATACAAGGGGTAGAGAGTATTGGACTTAACACCACATGCAATGACAAGATTTCCATGTATAATCTTCCATGAGGAATCACTAAAAGAAATGACTTAACATGCATCATCCAAAGTGCAAATAGAGATAAGGCTCTTCGTGAGAGCCAATACATTATGTACATCGTGAAGAGTAAATATGCAACCTAAACCAAACTGCAATGGGACATCACCAATACCATGTATCTCCAATGCTAGGTCATTACCCAAACTGACAAATCCAATTATACTGTAATAAGAGTGAAACCACTCTCTATAAGGGGTCACATGAAAGGAAGCTCTTGAATCTATCAGCCAACACTAAGTATACCCTGACAAAGCATCAATAAACTACGAGAAGTATCAAGGAAAGAAACTGCAAGTATGAAATCATCAGAATCAATCTACACAGCATTAATCTCTTCAATCTTAACATTGGACTTGCTAGAGGGACAATGCTGTGATCATCATTTTTGTCCTGTACTTTAACCTTGCCCTTTTCTTTGCACTTTTCCTCATGCATCTTATGGTGATGTGGCTAAATATGCCCTACTTTTCCATAGTAGTAACAAGTCAATGAGGACTTACAACTATGGGACTTACTGAAAGACTATCCATGTGACTAAGAGTGATACTGTTGAGAGTCTCTCCCATGGGACGTACTGCAAGACTGTCCACATGACTAAGAGCGAGACTGTTGAGAGTCTCTCCCATGGTGATCATTACTGCCCCTACCATGATTGCCTCTAACTATCAAAGCATGAGAGATGCATGAAGCATCAACATTCTTCTTGCTAACCTCTTCAATCAAGAATCCACCCTCTACATCCTATAACTGTAATCCATCAATAGGTATGTTGGCATACATAGTGGTACGAAAGGTATCCCATGATTCAAGCAGTGTAACTACAAGGAACAAGGGAAGAAGAGTGCCCTTTGAATTCAATCCCTTACAAAGAAAAATGACTAATAATGGAATAAAACTCATTTAGGTGAGCTGACATAGAAGTATCCTCCTTCATGTGAAGATTCTTGAATTGCTCCAGCCAATATATCTGAGAAGCAAGGCTATGCTTGTCATAGACATTGTGAATATTTTCCCATAATTCCCATGTGGACTGGCTATCAAAGAAAAAATTATAGAATAGATGCTTAGAGAGGGATAATATGATGCTAGACTTACATAGGTCATCTAATTCGGGCCAATCCTCTACATCAATAAGTTTGGGTTTGACACCCTCATGTTTCAAAGGCCTAACCTTCATTTGCTGCACTAAAACTTGCTAGATTTGGGCCTTCCAATAGCTATAGTTGGTGCCATTCAACTTGTCAATATTAAAGATAGCACTATCACTCAAGCCACTAGCCATAATGAAGGCAAACAAGTGTACAAACTATCAAAGAAAGATGTTGTAATTACTAAAACATCCCTAAAACTACTGCCAAATCAAGCTAAAAACAAGGGGTATTGACTAAGGAATGAACTATTCACAAACTTAATGCAAAGAACTGTCAAATGGAGGTGATTTCTCACATAAATAGTGTAATAAATTGTAATTATAGAATATTGAAAATGAAGTATAACAGTAAGGAATCAATGCCAAAGATGGGTAATCACAAACTACAACTGCTAGGGAATTGCTCCAACTAGCAGTGAGTGAATATGCAACTAGCATCAAGAACTATCAAAGGATTAGTGTGTTAGATTGAGATACATCCCATAGGCATAACCATCATGCATAGAGTGGGTCTCATGGGTAATAGAAGAGACCACCCAAAGGCACAACGAACAAAGCAATGTAACGGAAGCTCAGTACATAGCCAACCAAGATGCATATATCACTGAAAACATTGTGACAGAGATAGGTGCTAGCTCAAGAGAAATGTTAGATCAGCCCATTAAGCATCAACTATGTACATAAAGCACGACAAGCATGTACACGTCACCAAGTCCCACGATCTCACTGTAAGACCCTCAACCTCAACTGCATAACCAAATGCTCAATGTGATATCCAAGTGTCAAGTAGTGGCTCCCAATGGAACAAAAGTCGAATGCCAGATGAGCAAAAAAATCTCAAAACATAATGTGGAAGGCATCCATAAATCCAAGATCCAAGTAGCATATATCCAGGAGCATGCAACCCAAGTAACTTGCAAAGCTCTTGTTGAAGCATCAAGTAGCCATACATAACAGTGAATGACAGTCAATGTCGACTCCAATCTCAGTTCAAAAACAATCCAGGAGCATAACCAAGCATGTAACATGAATCATAAGCATCGGTAGATCACCCCAAATAATCAGTAAGAACCGGAGAGCAATAGGCATATGCTTTCACTAATAAAATAACATTTAGACTTGCCTACTACAACAATAAAGAAACCTTTGTAAAACTAATCAAAAGAGTGCTCAAATAAATCCCATATCATTCCAATACATTGGCATAACATCCCCAGATGATCTAGCATCAAATAGACATCCCAGGAAACATAAGTGACCTCCAGACAATGAATAAAGTGTTGTCCTGAGCTATATGATAGCAAACTATCACAAGCTATGAATCAATGTCTAATCCCAAGAGCTCCAACTGATGCCCAATTCCAAATACAAATGTTGGGAGGTTTTACAATGATCACCAAGGATGCCAAGAGTGCCAAGAGCTTATTAGAGAGGCTAGAGGAGAAGTAGGGAAGACTAGTCCAAGAACATGTAGAAATCATGCTAATGTTGTTGCTAGTCCTACTAATGGTAATGATTTAAACTGAGCACTTTGTGAGACTCGAGCAATAGTCTGGAAGCTCCGAACAAGCCTTAAGTAGAGGAAGCAATTGAGAAAGAAGCGGGAGGAAGATTCATACCTCAAGAAGAAGAAGGTTGAATTGCCATTGGAACCTTCAAGTTGAAGCTTTTCTCGAGCTAAAGTAAATTAAAGGGAAAGGGCTCCTTAATACTGATGCAATGGCTCTAATACCAGTTGAAGGGAGTGAGCCTTGAAGTGGAAGCAAAGAGAGCAGAACCAAGAGCTATGGTGGAAGGATCAAGAGCAAGAGAGAGAGACACACAAGATGTGGGAACTCCAATAGTCACAATGTGTAACCAGCCTTCCCTTTATTCAAATGTCACTAAAAGAAAAAAGAATGAAGTGACAGTGAGATCCCCAGCTGCAATGTATAGGTATCCGGGTATGCAAGCACTATTAGTGTGTAACTAATACACGAGCGGCTAGGCACAAGCACCTTTACCCACAACACTTGTATTAATAGCATCCGAATCTCCCCCCTCAACCCCCCCCCCCCCCCATGGCACATGGAACCACCTCATCAATCAAGGAGTCTTTCTCAGCCTTGGTGTGCTCCACATCTAGCATGTCATCCTCGATGTTCTTAGGTTCAATAGCACCAAATCCCAGTTTCAGGTACCATGGGACATCTCTCACCTTCTCTGTACTATACGACTCCTTGAACATGAGACTAGCAACAGATTTTGTTGGCCCTAGCCCATCATATTTCACATTATCTACAGTCTTTCCATCTTGAACGGCCTTAGCCACATGTTTCTCATCTACCCAGTAACCACATGCAAGTCCAAATGCATGAGCACAAAGTCAACATTGTAATCCGCATGTAAAATAACCACGATGGATAACCATGCCAAGTTACTCTTCACACTATAATGCCCAGTGATCCATGCCTTTTCCACCACAGGCACTTCAACACTACACCCTTCTTTCACACAAACCCCACTACTATGTAGAATTGCACCAAAGTAAAGGGGGTGGTATTGATGTCAGCAGTCAAGAGTGAAGTTGTCCACAACACGTGCCACTTCCAGAAACTCCCTACATGAAACAAAAATGCCAAACACATGGATGGTCTTATGTTCATCTACAATATGTGGCATGGGGAATAAGGTGAACCTCTTCCCCTTCTTCACGTCAATGATCATTTGGTTGACAAAGTCTATGCGGACCTACCCTTCCTTACAAGAGGCCTCTAGCTTGTCATACTGTGACTATCAAGTGAAAGAAATAAAGAGGATTAAACTTACAAAAACAAAATATCACACGAACCAAGTAGCAAGTACCAAAACTTCCAACCATAGTACCATTACCAACCATTGTAGCAATGACACCTATTGTACCAAATGTACCAAAGAGCACCAGATGTCCACCAAAAATACCAATAATAGCTACAAGAAGCACCAAGTGAAAACTTTCCACCAAAAATAGCACAAGAAAGTACCAATAAATACCAAAGGTGCCAAAGAGTACAAGAAAACACTTAGTACCAAAGGAAGCAAAAGTTACCAAATGTACCAAATTTAACAACCTACTTTTCATGTGCTACAGGGCTTTAAGTACACCGAGTACAAGAACCACCAAAATATACCTAAAAGAGACAGAGAAATCACCAAATAGCTTTTTAGTAATGAGAACAGCCAGAGAGTACCTAGAATCTCTAGATGGTACTAAAATGATTTCAAAAGTAACAAATGTATTAAAAAATGCAAAATGCTAGAAAAATTTTAAGAGGAAGTACCAAAAGGCACCAATTGTATCAAAGGTTCAAAAAGAATGTACCCAGTTCTACGAAATGCTTCAAGGTACGAGAGAGCTTAAAATATACCAAAAAGTACAAAAACCATCAAAATATCTCGAAAAGAGCATGAAGCAGTACAAATAATCTTTTTAGTAATGAGAACAACCAAAGAGAGTACGAAGAAGCACCGAATGGTACTAAAAACACTTCAAGAGCACCAAATGTATCCAAAACAACCAAGTGCTTCAAAAGGATTAAGAGGTAATAAAGCAACAATTTCACTAAAGGTTCAAAAAACAGGTTATAATCTGAGAGTACCAAAAACCACCAAATGTACCCTACATTTTCAAGTGTACCAAATGCAACCCCTAAACCTAATGCACCAAAGAGAATCAAATGTATCAAGCAGTACTAGATCAACCAAATACTTTGAGAATGTACCAAGTTCTACTGAATGCTTCAAGTACCAAAGAGGTTAGAATGTGCCAAAGGGTACAAAAAACACCAAACTATACCAGAAAGAGCCAAAGTTTGTACCAATACATTGTTTAGTAAGAAGAACACCAGAGAAAGTTCTAAGGAGCACCAAATGGTATTGAAAGGGTTTCAAGAGTACCAAATGTATCCAAAACATCCATGGAATCCCAAAAGATTAAGAGGCAGTACCATGCACAAACCAAGACAAAGTACATTGAGTATACCTGCTCAAGCTAGAGCCAATTTATGTTCTCACTAACCCTGAGACATTGCAGCATTTTTTAGCTCACTCCTAGGTCAACTTCCACCTCCTTTACCTCTATATTATTACACAAAATTTGTTATCAGAGCTCTTAGAGGCGTGCTTCATACACTTTAATGTCATCCTTCATGCACTCAGCCATTACATTCAATCCCTCGTACTTGAGCAATGCCTCCTTCTTTTGCTAGAACAAAGCCTTCAGCTCTGATAGCCTATTCAGTGTACTCTTGGTCTTGCCAAGCATCCTCTCCAAAAATGAATCCAAGCCAACAATGTAATCACATATCAACTCTGAATACCTAGGTCCCAGCTCTGTACAATATCGCTCGTAAACTTTAACACAATTTTGGTGGATTTGGAAAACTTTCAAGTCTCATTGTTTATTATTTAGAACATTGGGACTCAAAAAAAGATGCCTTCAAGTCACCCAAAGCTACCATCTAATACATAATTGGAAACCTTATAAAAAACAAAATATATTGAGCTATTGAACACCAAATTTAGAGCCATGATGTAAGCGTTATAGCAAAGAGATTTTTTTTTCCACAAGTCCTAAACTTGTGGGAAATTCCCAAATTCACTAATGGTATGTTCTTTGCAAAAAGTGAGGCTTCTTTCCAAGAGGGACACTAGCATGGAGGCACCATTTTCCCTTCTCTATATCTCAATTTTATTTTCCAACCCCCCTGGCCAACTCCTGCACATCTAGAGTACACTTTCCCCAGACCTAGCCCATGTCACTTTATGGCGTGCAGGGTCTTCTATCCCATCATGGCATCACTCAAATGCATAGCCCTATGCAAACTTGGTTGTGATCTCACCACAAGATGGAGGTGTTTGATACATCTTGTGGAAAAGCAACTTTCAATCTTTTGCCAAGTGAGGGTTCACATGGCTCAAGTAGATCTTTGCACCTCTTTTGTACTTGTGCTTGAAGACGGCGATCAACCACTATGCTTGAAGATGGCTCAACTAGATCTTTGCACTTTTTTTGTACTTGTGCTTGAAGATGGTGGTCAACCACTAGTCTTCACAATGGGTGTCTTCACTTAACTCCTTTGGAAGCACCCCTTCTAGAATCAAGTTGCTATACTCCTCATGCAACTCCTCTACTATATAGCAAAATTTGCTTAAGTGTGGGTACTCTTCCATTTTAGTTTTTTGTGAGAGATGTCAAGTGATATTCCAAAGTTAGACATACCATGGCCCTTTTTTAAAAAATAAACAATGCTTTATGTATGTATGTATGTATTGGTGGGGGAGGCAAGGGGTGGGTTCAATTTCCCAAAAGTATGTGGATACAAAGTAATCACATATGCTAATTTGGTACTATAAAGGTTTATCTCTCTGTTGGTTATCCTGGAAAGGTCCAAAACTAAATAGCCATTTGCAACAACAAGCTCTTAGGAACTAAAACTGGGAGATCATGCAATAATGCTGCTCTGATGTCACCATTGACTAGAAGCACTATATGCACAAGCAAGCATTGGATGATTTAACCCCTTCGGTGTTTTTTTTCAACACTCACACATATTTGTACTAATGTCTAAGGTAAATTTACAGCCTCAAAAAGAAGTCAAAGCCTACTAAGGCTTTAAAGTTCAGCAACCACTTTATACATGTTTCTTACATCCTAAGCATCAATAGGATTTGATATGCACACCTACTTTTCATAGGATATTTTCTTTTAGAACAACTTACCAATCCCAATTGCTGGAAAATTTGAACATTGTTAATCCATTGGCAATCATAGTAAATTTAGATGCGAAAAGATAGAGTTAAATTAATAAATATCAAGCATTACATATAACTATGGCCACTTGATATGGGGATTACATATATCCATTAACAATCATAGTAAATTTGGACACGAAAATATAGAGTTGAATTAATAAATATCAAGCATTACATATAACTATGGCCACTTGATATGGGGATTACATATGACTATGGCAATCGTACTAAATTCGTGTATATTACCACTTGAAGTTCAAAGTTCCAATAGAAAACCCACTTTAACGCTTAAGAGTAAAATGATTTGATATTTCTCAAGCACCTATTATATGCTTTAAATTGTTTCTACATTTGGATGGGCATTCTTTGTTATTTCCCATCAATAAATATTTTTTTCAAAAACTTCACAATTCCATGTAGATTGACAATCCAATGAAAAGTTTCATGTTATTTCACCATTCTTAGGACTAGCTGGAGACCCTTCGACCATCTTTGCACCTTGAGTTTAATCTTGTTGTACGGCCAATCAAATCTCTGCTTCATCAACATGAGTCCCCCAACCCCAATCGGCGTGGAGGACATCCAATGTATCTCAGTGGTGTAATGGGTTGTACTATCTTAAAATTGATCTCTATGAGCTAGCTCAAGGGCAGGTTCCATGAGCGCATGATTATCTCTATTTTTTCCCTACTAATTTTAGAGCTAGACAATGCAAAAAAATTTCATACATCTGAAGGAGTTCTTTCGTGGAAGGTTACCCCAAACCCCTTCACTTGCAAAAGGTTGGCCCCAAAACCCATCACTTGGAGGGTTCCTAATAGAAAGGATCATGAGAGCCTATCATAAGCTTTTTCGAAATCCATGATCAAGAGGAGGTCTCCAATCTATAGACTTTTCTCACCTCCTGAACACAAATCTCACCCTCACCACATATGAGGGTCTTGACCATGCAATATGAGGGCCCTCTACCATTGACATGGGGAGCTCTCACTTGGTGGTGACCCATGCAGGGCTCACCTCACAAAAGAGTCACCACCAAGCGATATGGTACTCTTCACCCTTTAGAGGGGTCTCTTTCACTTCATGGTGGCCCATTGTGGATTTAAACCACGTGAGGGTCATGACCGAGCAACAAGCTCATAGGAATTGAAATAGTGAGATCGAGTAATAACGATTTCTTTGATGTCACCATTCACCATTTGTTGCCAGTATGGCAAATTGCATGAAGTCCTCGCTAAATATAAAAAAACACAGAACAGACAAAGTGAATCCCAAACAAAGTAACACCATGGGAAGCTCACCTTTGGGTTTTGTCAAGGACTTATCTTCATCACCAAACATGACTGACATTTTCTTGAATTGCTCAATGGAGTAGCTATCCCTGCTTGCAAGAGTGTTTGGGGCCCGTGTCTCCTATCACAAACCATAGTGTCTTGTTGATGTTGCAAGGGGATTTTGTCCCCTCCTTATGCTTCATCATGGAGGGCTTCACTGAGGTGGATTTAACATCCCCCTTCCTTGATGGAGTCCTCATGGCAACTGGCAAACTAGGTGCAAAGCACCAAGAAGAGAGTTTGACCAACATAGCAAAGAGCCCTGGGGGTAGTGTTGAGAGCTTAAAGGCTGGAGGTGTACTTATGCGTATCTAGGGCAACGAGCTTTAGCACATCTCATGTGCCCCATCAATTGGATGATGACGAGATTCATTTGCGAGATAGGATGTTTCTTAATAGTTAAAACTTGAATCTACTCAACTAAACTCCATCCATATGTGATCATAATAACACCATACAGATACATTGTCGCTTTTGGGCCAACAACGTGCTCAAAATTCTTATAATATTAACTTTTCTTATCTAGGGATTTCCCTCTAAAATCCAAATCAAGAATTAATAGAAGCACCAACTAGGCACATATTGTACAACAAATCGTGCTTTCACTCACAAAGGTCTAACTTTCCCATGGATTGTGGATTTTTTTTTCCAATTGTGTATTTTATAAATTTCACAGCACTTTCTCTCTCATCAATTTCTTACAAAGCCAAAAATTGACCTCAAATCTCCCCTAATGTCTTATGGCTACAGGTTTTTCTAACTAATTTGCACATGTAATACAAGCCTGACTCTCAACTACTTGTTACAAAATAGATGTACAATCATAAGAGATAATGCAAATACATCATGATTACATATAGCGGGCGACAATAACCAAAATATTACAATGCCAACCAAAGAGCATAATCATTTTCAAAATTAATTTTGGCACATTGCACTTCTAGTTCACTTGCATTCTTTTGCACCATAGCAGTTAACGAATGATATAGGAAGAAGGAAGAGAATCGAAGCAAGACATGGAGAGAAAACACATGTTTCAAGCTCAAGCTCTCTCTCTCTCTCTCTCTCTCTCTCTCTCTCTCTCTCTCTCTCTCTCTCTCTCTCTCTCTCTCTCTCTCTCTCTCTCTCTCTCTCTCTCTCTCTCTCTCTCTCTCTCTCTCTCTCTCTCTCTCTCTCTCTCTCTCAAATACGCAGACAGAGTATTTTCATGGCAGCAGGAGGGAGTATTGAGGTCACTGGATAATATGTATATTTGGGAGTCACCTTTACAGCAGCTTCAGGGACTTTCTCGATGACACAGGCAGCTCGTGACCGCCTCACTAGAGGATACTCAGCATTGGCTCTTATGGAGCGACAGTGTCATCAGGCACATTTCCAGGAGCCCCGCACCAAGGGGTGGCTCTTTGATACTATAGTCACTCCAGCACTGATGTATGGAGCAGCTATATGGGGGTCGGGTCTTGCCGATTATGTATGGACATTGATGGAGAGACCTCAGGTGATCATGATATCTAGATTGATTCGCAGCAAGGCCTCAGTCCCACATGACATTGTGCGAGCAGAGCTTGCCACACCGCCCATACTAGTCGAGGCATTATTTCAGACAGTCTGCTTCCTACACAGATTTCAGGATATGGACAGAGATCGCATTGCATATAGAGCATATATGGCATCTCAAGAGATGGCTCGAGCGAGGGATACCACATCATGGTATGCACAGACTAGAGCTTGGTTTGATAGACATGGGCTGGACATTGATAGACTCCCACCTCTTCTATATGATACTCAGGCTCCCACTTACACCCTCTCTCTCTCTGAGAGGAACAGAGTCATCAGACAGGAGATATGGCATATTTATATACAGAGGACATGGGTCAGCCCTGCACAGCCACTGCCATCAAAGAGGGCACATTATTATACACAGTTCTTGAGGATATCAAAGCAGGGATTCATAGAGATTCCGAGATATATGCAGATCTATATGCCACATCGATTGAGAGTTCTTATTGGATAGCTCAGGGTATCATCACATCAGCTTATGATTGAGAGTGGCAGAGCCAGTGGCATCCCGCGGGAGGAGAGGATATGCCCCCTTTGCAGATCAGAGGTGGAGAGTGAGGAGCATTTTGTTCTCGGATGCCCTGCATACTCAGAGTTGAGATCTAGATACACATTGAGCAGCTCACTTCAGGGATGTATGACTGATATGGATCAGAGATCATTTGGCCGTTTTCTAGGTTAGGCATGGCACATCAGAGAGCAGAGCACACAGCGGGTCCCTGTCAGAGAGGGGCCCACCCAGACGACTATTACACAGTTCTTTCAGACAGACAGAGTGAGAGCTACTGTACCAGCCTCCAGCCAGACCTCCGGGCTCACACTACAGCAAGCTGAGGACTAGCGTACCCGACGCCGCACGAGGATCTGTGGGTTTCGGACCCCACAGCCACACCGACAAGAGATCCGGAGGATTCTTGATCTACATCGACAGCAGACTGAGATCCGACGACACTCGACACATTGGATCTCAGATCTCCAGTTTGCTCTTTCTCCACCGCCGATGTACCACATCCTGCATCCAGGAGGGATCACCTGCTATTAGCGACTTCGACGACTGCTACTACATCCCAGGATAGTATATCTCCCTGCATCTGTTACATATACACATCGCACCACTTTATCACAGCCGACAGTTGTTCCCCTATCACAGCCGACATTTGTTCCCCTTTTGTAGCCATTATCTGGAGTACCAGAGCTACATACGCACATACACATACACAACACTTATCACACTCACAGCACCGTATTTTCAGTTTCCAGTTTTTAGCTTTTCATTCAACACTTTTATTTTGGATAGCTGGACCTCATCAGTTGTATCACAGTTTGTCTCATAGGTCAGTTTTGGTCTTTAGAAGACGTTAATATAACTCTCTCTCTCTCTCTCTCTCTCTCTCTCTCTCTCTCTCTCTCTCTCTCTCTCTCTCTCTCTCTCTCTCTCTCTCTCTCTCTCTCTCTCTCTCTCTCTCTCTCTCTCTCTCTCTCTCTCTCTCTCTCTCTCTCTCTCTCTCTCTCTCTCTCTCTCTCTCTCTCAAGCTATGGTGAAATTGAGTAGGAAAAGAAGATGGATAAGCAATGCCTCACAAGTTTGCATATAGAAGAATGAGATATTCTAGTAGTTTTGAACTTAAAATACATGGGCTTCACTGGCAATCACCATTCGTCTTGTTTCTCTTTTGCCTAGTCATTTTTCCTATTTACAATACACTTGGGCATTCATAGATGTGGTAGGTCACAACTTGCACTATACTTGTTGACATGACTAAAGAATTTTTGTGGGACTTTTCTATGTCCTCATGGATTTAAAGTTATTATCGGCAAATTAACTACATTTTTAATAGAAGTGATCTTGACTCTTGGATTTTGCAAGAATATTCTCTGTGTTATGGAATTAAAAGAGAGAACAAAAACGTCCTATTTAAGAGCTTTTGGAAACTAAGATCATCCCAAAAATCAATGTGTCATTTTTCTAGCACTTGATTAATCACCTTCACCTTTTTCATCTTCAAGGCTACTTTCTTCTTTGCCCATTGGCCTCCATTAGCTCCGTTGACCTATCTTTGGCATTGACTATCTTCAATCAGCTTTCCATTACTTTTCTTTGTCTTTCAATCACCATCATTTCGGTTTGGTAATTTCTTCAAAAAGTTGGTTAAAACATGTGGAAATAAAGAGCAAGGGAGAAAAGGACACAAAGTTATAAGCAAAATCATGAAAGTTTTTGAGTTATAACCAACCACTCTTAAGGAAAGTGCACTAAGCATTCTCTATAAGGGTATTGAAGAGAAGGAAGTAGGATGTTAACACCCATAGATTGAAATGTACTTTTATGATTAATATTTTCTCTTAAAACTTCCATCCACCAAAAGAGAAAATCGCAATTCCCCTCACATTCTTCTTGAACTCCCTTTTTTTTTTAACTTTATACATGTGGAGTTCTCCCTCTAAACATCACATTCTTTTTTTTTTCTTCATTGAATAGGTGCATTCTCTATATAGATGTGAATTCTTTGGCAATTCATCACACGTTTTCCTAATTTTGCAATAAAAATTGTGTTCCTATGTGGCCTATTTCTACTATATGTCACTCAAATTCTTAGTATCCTTTCTATAATTATATGTTATAAGGCACCTCAAAGCATCCTTCAAGCTATTGTCTTGGGCCATTTAGATAATTATGCATTTTAAGGAAAACTCAACATACTATTATACCATAGATATTTCTTACATATATTCTAGCTTCATATCCATACCATCACTAAAGGCTATATCATCATATTAACACGTTGTTGTATGTATACTTGTTCTTATTATTTTCATGGTGACTTGTCTAAAAGAAAGCAAAAAATAAGGCCTTTTTTTAGGATGATAAACCACACTTATGCAAAACATTTGGTTTTTGCAAGCACCTAAATCGTTATTTCAATAGAGGAAAAGTATAAAGCTCATTAGAAAACCATTTACAAATATAAGTACATGGCAAGTCACCTATCCAATAGAATTCATCAGTTAAGTACACAATCAAGTTTTAAGGGACGGATTTTGAAATAAAATATTAATCTGTGTTTATAACATCACAAGCTAAAACAAGGAAAGCATAAATAAGGATAATATATAATAACTTATTACTTATGAGAGTTATCCTAAAGCAAGGTACCAATGAACCACCCCAATAAGGAGCTATTAGTGTAGCATTACCCAGTAGTGACTGAGATGAGTGAATCAAATGGGACACCCTTGTATGGATTACAGATCTACAAGACTAAAGAGTGCATATTTGAGAATCAAGAAGATTTGTTATGAATGTCTCCTAAAGAAACCATTAAAACACTTCATGCACTAATGTACATATTTCTAACACCCACTCTTCATATGCACTTCTGGAATAGAATATGCTCAAACATAGTGCAACAAAGACTCCTCAAGGATGCAGTAGAGGATGGACCAACTTCCCTTGTACTCAATCACCAATATCTCAAGATAGACCAAAGCAAGAGCCATTCAAAGCTCCAAGAAGGCTAGCCAATAACCTTTAGCGATATGTGGTGTCCCGAACCACAGTAAGGACACTAGTTGCCCCCTCTCAAACCCTACTTTATATAGTCCCCCCCTCTAACCAAGAGGACTAATAAGCTACCTCCATGATATTATAAGTCCATCTTGGTGAGAGCGACCCCCCATTGGCCCACAACAAACAAATGAAATCTCCACTAAACAAAGGTAAGATAAATGCACCATTAGGTGAGGGTAAGGTATCCCTCATGAGAAGTCCCCTATGAACAAATAACCAAGCAAGATCCAAGTAAATCAACATAGCAAGCATATGCTCTTCTTCCACTCATATTTATCAACTACTAACAACTGAGCCTTGACCTTGATAGTGATAACCTAGACATTTAATGTTTCAATACAAGCAACCAGCGACATTGTACACTAGCATATAGCCAACAGTGATAAGGCAACTAACATGACTCCACGTGATGCACAATTGGTGGCACCAATGGAGATGTGGCTAGAACAATATCGTCCTTGCCTACTAGCCATGCACAAATGGCTATACCAATGTCTAAGCAACCAAGCTACCAATAGTAAATGGCGCCTAGCTAGCAAGCCCCTAGAACGACCAGTTACATGGCTCATGCAATAAGTGTATTTCACAATCCATGTGCCATGTGTTGAGCCCAAAGATACTTGACAAAAAGAAGAGAAAATCTATTGATAAATCCCCTCCACACAAAGTATCCCAAGTCAAAATACAAAGTACAAAGCATCCTTGTAAGGGACTTCCATACCAAAAGATATATACAACAACAAAGGGAAGTCTATTACAAAGCCTGAATGAATAACTAGTTAGGGTGTCTATAGTGCCAAATTATATGGGGCTACTAATGGAAAAAAGTACCAAAATTCTAGGTCCCGAGAAAATCCTCTCCTCTCCCCACGATCTTCAAATTACCTTGTATTCTCTCCCATGTCTTGCGGAGAGCATAGACAATCTTTGTCACAATCTTGGAGAGTCTCTGTAGTAGATATGTCCAATAAATCTATGTCATGGTTACATCTGGTAATACATATGTACCAAACAGTGAGTCTAGCTATGAGCTCCGATCTTTGAGACTTTTTTATGTACTATGTTTTCAAACATGAAAATTGTCAATTATACATCTAATAGAGCTGGCATATAGACAACTGTGACATAAAGCATTATGCGAGTTCACAAGGTTCCAACTTAGGCATGAGCCACATTGTTGAAGCCCAAAACACAAGCATGATCAAAACCAATGTCAAAACTCAAATAATCACAAGATTAAAAGTATGCATTATGCCAAGCAATAGCTCATGCAATGTTATAGAGCACAAACCTGAATATAACCAAGCGCATGAATGCAACGTTATAGAACACAAACCTGAATATAACCAAGCACATGAATGCATGAATCTATATTCAAAAAATCATGTTTACCTCTTCAATCCAATCTTGCCCAGGCAGTGGTGGAAGTGTGGTGGGCTCGAGAGATGTTGGAAGAGAGGTAAAGCAACTCAATAATGATAATGACCACATGAGTTATAGGCTTAAGCAAGTCGCCGATATACACTCACAATAGGAAGGATCCAAGGACTAAGAACGAGCAACAATGAGCAAATCAATGGTGTGTGGGAGTTGAAAGTGGGATGCATTTAATTGGCTAAACGTGACTCCAAAGAATTGGCATATACTTAAAAAGCTGAGCAGATACACTATAGACATGTAAGTGCTTTATAGAGTAGCATACATATGTCTAACCCAAACATCATGCATCACCATTCTCATGTAAACAGGATATCCTTGTTTCTCAGTGGTGGATCAAAACCAGTATATGCTATCAATTACTCACTGCAGATGAATATGTACAAGTACTGAAAATGTATGCCAAAATGGCCAAGAAAGGACTGACTTACTACCCAATTTATGAGTAACCAGTGGTTCCACAGAAATGGCCACGAAAGGATCATCGTCCATTCTCAGTATTACCCTACAAATAGAAAATCTAGGTATTAGCCTCAAGCAGTGAATCCTGATCTTATGCCAAAAACCCAGTTCCTCTCCACAGCAGTTGGAGCCATGCATTAGCAATCCCATCCAGAAAGTGCAGTTTCTGCTCTGCCTCTTTCATCATTTAACCATGCCAAAGTGCTTGACCATGAAAGAGAGCCAATTTCGGGATCCATGTCTTCAGCATTGGACTCTCTTGAATTAGCTTCCTCAATGGCACGTGATATGTAATTTTCCACAGGCATGCCCAATTCAGATATATGATATACATCTGCTAAACTCATACCATCTCCTCCTTTCACATGATCACTCAGATAATTCAATAATCTGGACACAAAACAAGGGACAAACAATTAAGACATAGATCAATCTGGACATGCAGACAACCACCCTGGCTACACAGGTGAACATGCATGTAACAAATATAATCATTTTGAACATGAAATTCGTGAGAGAGAAGATTTCATACTTGCAGAAAAGTCCCAATATAAGGCTGCTGGAATCCGTGAAAGACAGGAATTCCTAGAAAAAAATTAAGGGGTTGTAAAATATAACCATTAGATATAGACTCCATAACAACTGTGTGAGATATGACACAATCTTACTTGGTAGTTTAAAGATAAGGCAATGTGCAATTTACATTATATTGTAACAATAAGTCTGTAAAACAGCACATGAAAATCAACTTGCAGATTGACGATTTTGACTGAACAAGTTAACCACTTTGTACAACAAGATACAGAAAGTTGAGAGAGCATTTGGACATTTAAAAAGCTTTTATGAATTATCTCTCTGGTCCCCACTCACTGCAAGTTTATACTTCCTGAACATCTGAGGCTTTTGAAGATGTCAAGGGTCTGGCAATGTGATTGTTAGTGCCACATCACACACTTGGCATTCTGAGTTCTCGACATCCTTTGTTGTCATCTGTAGTTATAGCTACTCTAAAACATCATGTACTAAGCTGGATAGCTGGCCATTCAAATTCCAATCTGAGGCAAGTTTTATCTCACCAAAAAACCTTCTCTTAATACAGAAGTTCAGAGGAAATCCATTTACCTCCACCAGTGTTATATTCAAGGGTCACAAAGGCTGTAGTAACTACCAACTTTTAACTAGCCAATGACAAAGCAGCATCAAGAATTCCAAACCATACAATTTTCAAGGTTCTGCACACATACATAAAACATACTGCCCACTACACACACGCACACACACACACACACAAAAAACCTGTGTCTCTTCAAGCACATACACCTCTCTCTCTCCAGTTGAAGCAACAAATCGTGCCACTTAGCTTTGCCATCCCAAGAAGACCGCAGTTTATTTGCTTTCTCAGTCATCAACCATCTTATGATAAACCTGATTGGCTGATCGTTTCAGGAAATAATCTGGGTGCACAAAAGCCCACTCCAACCATGGGGATGAAGGCTGAAATGCAGATAAATCGAACTGGCTCCAAAGCCATTCCTCCAGGTTGGTCCGAATCAGCCTGTAAACCTAAGGAACCCGAAAGTATTGGCAGTTATAACAGAAAGAATACGCCTGAGACTGACTAGGAATGACATCTTGTATAGTCCTCAAACCCATTCATGCCATCCAATTAAACTCATCACACTCCATGTGCTTATTTGTCTAGTCAAGCAACTTGGATGTGGCCACAATCTCAGCTTGCAATGAGTTAACCTCCTTTCTAGAGTCAGGTGGATGCTAAGTAGTGTAAGCAAAGAATCTCTTGCCAAGAAACAATCAAGTGTGAAAGAAGAAAGACTATGGCATTTTGACTGCTTGGTCAAATTCAAGACATGCCACCAAGAGGCTTGGATTCTAGTAAAACCAAGACTACCTGGGCATCCCTTATTAAGGACTGAGTGTGAGCAATCTCTTTAGTTGCCCCCCCATTTAGCACTATATTTGCAACTCATCAGAGCTGATTGTATCAATAAGAGAAGTCATTCAAGGGAAAAACCCATGGAAGACATTAATTGTTGAAAAAAGGACCAATTGACATGATCAAAAGCTTTTACAATATTCAGCTGAACCATAACAACTTCCTGACCAAAAGCTTTAGCTAATCTATCCCCAATTCAACATTCAAAACATTATGCACAATATTCCATCCCTTACTAACACCACATTGCCATGGGTGAATCAACTATGGAAAATTTTTCTGAAGCCTATTAGCAATGATCTTGGAGAAGATTTTATACAAAGATCCAATAACAAAAAGGGGTCTCCATTCTACAAAGCCCGAGGGGAGGGAACCTTCAGTAACAATTGAAGAAATACAATCTTCCAATCAAATGGCATCTAGCCTATTCTCCAAACTTGCTAACAAAGTCAAGTGAGTGGTTACTTAAGCTTATCAGCATAAGCTGAGAATAGTTCACTTGATAGGCCATATACATTCAAAGCTTTTCCTGCTTGGCACATGCACAAGGAAAAAGTCCTACAAACTCTTGATGAGAAAAGATTGCACTCTAGAATTGAGTAGATTTGAAAGCGCTACTTGATCCATTGTAAAACCAATGAGGAGATTCTCCACTAAACGAGGGATTGGAGTAGTAACAAACTGAAACCAGCCTTCTTCTTAGAGAGGGTGGTAATTCCCTGATTAAGAACTTAATTACAGCAATCAACAATCAAATATAAATTGAAATGCACGATTTACATTAATAATCTTGGACATTGAACACCCTACTGGCCCCAAACTAGCGCCTTTTTCGGCATATCTTTAACTTTAATCGCTAAGGGATTGAGTACAACTTGAGATAATAACTTAATCAAAACTTATCGGCAAGATTAAAGCATCTCAAAATTTCGCGTCCCCATGACAAACCTCACCAACCTTTCTTCTTGGAGAGGGTGGTAATTTCTTGATTAAGCACTTAATTACAACAATCAGTAATCAGCATAAATTGAAATACACAATTTACCGTAATAATCTTGGACATTCGATACCTTGTTGGCCCCAAAACTGGCACCCCTTCTAGTATTCCTTTAACTTATTGCTAAGGAATTGAGTACAAGTTGAGATTCCACAATCTCCTCTGCTGCTCCAAAAGCCCCTTGCTGTAATAACAAACAACAAGCAATTCGGGCCCATTTCCCCTTGATTTTCACCTAGAACTTATACGATTAATCGGAACCACCAGCTGACCAAATACTGCCCCATTTCACAATGGATGACTTGGCATCTAAAATCATTGTCAATTCCACGAATTTCAAGTGATGATTTCAATGTGTATGATGTGGTGACTGCTTAACCCTAATTTTTACACAGTTTGCAGCAGAAATCCTCCTACTGTCCACCAAATATGGCTGAGATCTACTCCAGATGGCTAAGAAATATTGAGAATGACTAAGCAAAAGCTAAGGAAGGTGAGAGAATGCCAAAGGAGAGAAAATTCAAGAATTCTTCATGGAGAAACCCTTAAAATTGGCTACTACCTGTCAAAAACTGCCCAAGGAGCTATCGCCTACTGCCAGAGATGCCAAAAATTGCTATCGCTAGCCATCAACTGCTGTCACCAGCTCCTGTAAACTCCAAAACTACCATCACAACATCAAATGGGTTGATTGCTGCTATTCCAGCCTCTAGGAGGACACCCACTGCAGGAAAATCAGACCAGTAGCCTTCTCTCTCTCTCTCTCTCTCTCTCTCTCTCTCTCTCAAATTGAATGAACTGAATCCATCTCCCCAACCTCCAAAAAACGTTTTCACTTTTGCATAGACATTTTTGCAAGTGGCAGCCTTCTAAATCCATTTTCTAGCATTATCCAACCATTATATTAATTTCCAAAATTAACTAATTCTGAAAATTAAATTCAATCCTCTTGACCCTACCCAAAATTAAATGTGCCCATCCATAATTAAACTGGCTAGGCCATTTGCAACCTAGAGTGGCCCCCAACCTCTATTGACCCTTAGACTAGCATTAATTAATTAATGCTAGTCCCTAATATCACCATTGACATTTATTGGCAAAACAACTATCCTAGGGTCAAAACTAACACCAATTAACCACCAAAACCCAATTGGCCTAACTTATCACAACTTTTGTCTTTGACAACCACTACATCCTTGGGGTCCTTGGCTTGTTACCATGAAATAACTGCAATGTACATCACATGCTTACATATTTGATTAATAACTTAATCAAATGTTATTAGCAAGATTAAAGCATCTCAAAATTTCACGTCCCTGTGATAAACCTCACCAATGTTCCTTCTTGGAGAGGGCGGTAATTTTGTGATTAAGCACTTAATTACAGTAATCAACAATCAAATATAAATTGAAATGCATAATTTACCTTAATAATCTTGGACATTGGACACCCTATTGGCCCTAAAATTGGCGCCCCTTTCAGTATTTCTTTGACTTTAATTGCTAAGGGATTGAATACAAGTTGAGATTCCACAATCTTCTTTGCTACTCCAAAAGCCCCTTGCTGTAATAACAATGAGCAAGTAATTTGAACCAATTTTCCCTTTATTTTCACTCACGACTTGCACAATTGAAACCATCAACTGGTCAAATGTTGCCCCAATTCACAATGGATGGCTTGGTACCTTAAATGCCTATCGATTCCAAGGATTTCAAGTATTGATTTCAATGTACGATGCCTTCTCTTATTGGCACGGGTCCCAACTACTGAAAATGCATACTAGCCTCGTAGTCAAACAACATGTTCACCTATTGCACAATCAAGCTCATACCTTCTACATGTCTGAAGTTCTAGTCACTTAAACTAGCTACGATCCACGTACATGAATCATAACTACTGTCCAAGCATAAGGAATCCATCACATGCCAAAACCCAACGTTGTTCTAACCACAAAGACATTGTAATGCATAAATTAAGCATAACCAATGCCTCATCACAATGGTGTACTACATGATACTCATATAAGGCATACATCAACTGCAAACCACATGTAACTTATGCAATTGTGCTTCTCTTGTATCACCTGTAAATGTACGCTACATACTATCCATGTATCCCATACATGCCTTGTAAGTGTACATGACATCCCAATGTACATTCCATGGATTCCATACATGCTAGCAACCTTGCAAATGTATAGTTTCAGAGTCTAGGTGCAAACCATACCATATGCATATCATTTGCAATGACGTATATACTAAATAGTGATCCTAATGGCAAAAATACTATCAGCATACAGTACCCTAGATGCAAACCAAGTACATCCAAGATCCACTACATAATTAAGCTATCCATCATTAGGGGAGTGGAGGTGCAACCTTCCCATTGAGCATTAGGCAATACTCTAAACCTTCTATGCTTTGCTGAACCTAAAAGAGCCCAATCCAAAGTTGGCTCCAACTTAAACACATCAAGGCAAAGTGCATCACTGAGGATAATCTGCCGAGTCACCCTCCTCCATCTAGTTGTATTCTTTCATTGGTGAAACAATGCTGAAACTTCACCAAGAAGCACATGGATACTTTATCTCTAACTTTACTTGCCTCAAAACCTCTACTAAGTTTTAGATCTTTGTCTCTTTGAAACGCACAGATCCTTGTAACTTTTACATTACTGCAATTCTATCTTAATCGGCATGAAACCTCGCATCCAATTGACTCACCCCTCATGTACACTTGACATGCT
The DNA here is from genome assembly GCF_053477565.2 of Lygodium microphyllum. NCBI lineage: Eukaryota > Viridiplantae > Streptophyta > Polypodiopsida > Schizaeales > Lygodiaceae > Lygodium > Lygodium microphyllum. The sequence goes on along the minus strand of NC_141136.1, from coordinate 39,431,198 downwards.
AGGAGCACCAAATGCATAAGGAAACATTCATGTTTGCATACCTTGGACCATTGCAATGTGACTATGTATGGAAATTTCCATGTTGTCAGCCATACCAAGATACATTTTCCCACACATTGCATGCATTACTAGCTGCATCTTTCCTCATGACCAACACTATACGAAGCATTTGCATTATCAGCACTAATGCTATGAGTCCCAAACACGATGGGCTACATATATACATTGCCAAACTTGCAACTTTGTGACCCACCCAATATCATGCCAACATTGTTATACATGGGGTTATGCATATTACCAGCCATACCTGGATACATTGGGCCTTGTACACCATGCATTGGTTGTTGCATACCATAAGGAGTTATACCATGCATCCCTGTATGCGGTCCTTGACTCACCATAGCATGGAAACTAGTGCCACCACCAAAGTAACCTAGTTGCTCCATCATTGCATGCATGTCTTACTATACAAAAAGCATTGGATTGACACTTCCAAGTTGGCCTTGCATATGCATCAATTTATCAGAAGTGGAGCAGTAATGGAAGCGTAAACATAAATTGTAATAAACTACTAAAACACAAGACAAAAGAGAAAGGAAAAGAAAGAACACAATACAGATGAGAACTCAAATGTATGCTCGGGAAATGAAATCCATATATCAGACACGAGACTATCGCATACAATAGTGAGTCACTAGCTGTGTGGGCACCAGCTCCAACTCCTCTCTCCATGGAACCTCCAGGTGGTGAATTGAACTAATCGAGGAGGAGAAGCCCAAAATATATATAGGTATGAATAATGCCATAAAATATGTCAAGTCGGCCAGCATTTAATTCTAGCCAACTAGCAGCAATAAATATCACTAGCATAAAATGCTACTCACTAAAAATGCCCAAATAACTACATAAAGTGCCCAGCCATAATACATGCTCAAACTCACACATGAGTTGACATACCCTGCTAACACCCTCTCTCAGATCATGAGTGATCTGATACAATACAATGGTACAATGAGAATGAATCAGAAACCATATAACATAGAACCACCAAGTAGAACCATGGATACCCAAGCAATGGGTGATCAAGCCATCAAGGTGCTTTGGAGAGAACCTGATGTCGATGTCGATCGTACCAACTCCTGAAGATAGAGAATATCATAGCAACTCTCAATGTCTATCAAGAATGCCACTGATGTAGCACATGTGACCATCCTGTCACCAATGCCGCATCGCATAAATGACCATGAATTCCCCTGTTGAGAAACCCTTCACCCGTAGTTTGCAGCCCCAAAAAGGGGCGCCATCCTAGACTGATTGTGCCTATTTATAGGCCACTCTTTCATTCATTCCTTACGGTTGATTCATTCAATCCGTCACCTCTTCTCTCCAACCTCTCCACTACCCTCACACCCCTTCAAGAGGACATTGCAGTTTGTGATTCGTGGTTGTCTTCATCATCTTCCTTGTGCTATGGCACCCTTGTTCCCTTGTATCACATTCACTCTATGCTTCAGATCTTCATCATTCCATTCATCAAAGTTTCTTCTCTCTTCTCTTCTCTTCTCCATGTTTGTCGAGTTCACTCCATGTTCCTCCCCACAAACCCTACTATCTCGCTAGTCCATTATCTTGTGACATGATATCAGAGCTAGATCTGCTCAAACAGCGACAAAGATCCTCCACTCCAATGAAGGCAAAGACCGATGGCGGGTTCGGCATTCGCTTCTCTTCTTCTTCCATTGCATCAAAATCTCGTTTTTGCAGGTTTCAGGTGTTTTCAGCTTGCTACCCACACCTCTTTCGCGGAGGATATCACAGTCTCAGCTGTCCCTTGCTGTCATCTACAGTTTGGCGCCTGTTTGCAACCTTCCACCTGCAGTTTGCAGCTGTTCACAGCCAAGCAACTGTTACTGATCACTCTCCATTCAAAAAGTAATCTCGTTTTTGCAGATTTCAGGCATTTCAGCTTGCTGCCCACACCCCAGACACGGAGGACATAGTGGTCCAAGCTGGCCATTGCTGTCTATAACAGTCTAGTGTATGTTTCCAGCCTACCACACACTGTTTGGAGCTGATTTCAGCATACTAATTGCCACTACTGGTTTTTCCTGCGTTTTTAGTCTTTCTCTCTCCTACAACTTGCATTCTTAGTATTTCTCTCTCCTGCACTGTCGATTACATCAAATCAGCCTTCATTGGTTGTGTTTTCCCACAAAAATCCTCCTCCTAAGAGAAGACAAAGACCGGTGGCGGGTGCGGCATCAACATTTGATTTCTCTATCATTTCTACTATGCACTGAGAGATATTCTTTTTCTCCCTCCCACCCTTCCTTCTCGAGTTTGCCACACCGGTATCATGGTATCTCCACCACAGATTGTCCTTCTACTAGGTGCTACTACTGCAGCACGAACGGTCATCCCACCGAAGACTGCCGACTTCGACCTTTGCTCCCCATCCCTCCAGAGTATATGCGTCTTCCACCAAGCACTCATTGTGCCACCTCTCCTTTCTGGGCCACAGAGATCGTTCTACATCGGCTATCAGAGTATTATGCTTGAGCCAATAAGCCACATTCGATGCGCACTAAGTCCTTTCGAGCACACAGAGGCTGTAAGACCTTCCAAGGTGATAAGCCTTCCTAGAGACCACCCCACTCTGTGGAGGTTTCCCCCATCCACTTCCGGTACAGCTGCAAACCCTAAACGTAAAATACAAAAACGCAAAAACGCAAATTGCGGGTGAAGGGTAAAGGTTTTCTCAACACCCCCTCTTAGGCCCAAAAAGGGAAACAAGAGAAGTGAGGTGGAGATGCAATGCTACATGCAGAAGAATGCTCATGCAACAAGTACCACTTGGACAATGTCCCTTGTGGAAAAATTGTTCACTTGCCCAAGCGCCCTAGTACAAAGATGATGAAAACATGCAATGCATAGGAGGAATGTTGGACTTTGTGCGGTGCTAAGAACCATAAGAATATGCCTGTACTCAATCTCAGGAGGTGGCTCCATGCTGACCAAAGGACAAAGAAGATCCACCTTGTAATCTCAGAATACCACCTGAAAGGAGACCTTTGAAGATAGCCAAGAGACTGGATGAGCTGTAGAACCTGAAATTCAACCTCGGGAGAGAAGCCACTAGCTCCGTGACTCCATGCTAGAAGGAATACGAAGGCCTAGTCACCAAGTCATTACTAAAGTCCCAAGGGCCCGGATCTAGATAGATCCTCTAGATCTTGGACATGAGTTGAGGAAATGACTGCTCAAAGGAGAGCCAGTCCTCGAAAGTGAAATGTGGTCGTGTATGAAGAACTTCATGGCACATAGGATCCCTCTCTGGATCTGAAGGAGTAGAAATAGGAGTCACCCTCTGAAATCGAAGAAGAACTAGAAGCCCCCTCTAAGGGCGAAGTAAGAAAATATCCATCTGAATCCCAGTCTGAGAGAGAAAGGCAATCCAACCACTCATGGCTCACGAACTACGAAGCATTTAATGATGAAGGAAGTGCACCGATCGTGCCGAAGAAGGTATCTGGGGCTCATAAGAAGAAGCCAAAAAGCACCCAGAAGTGGCCTCTCAAACCTGAGTGGAAGAGGGTGGGGAAGGAGGAGGCTCGGGATGAGCCAAGGATGGGTCACGGGCTCTCACGAGAGTGGACTATGGAGAAGATCTAGGTTTGGAAGCCATTGTACCCAGAAGTGGGAAGGGGAAACCTCCACATAGTGGGGTGGTGTCCAAGAGGGTTTATCGCCACAAAAGGTCTTAGAGCCTCCGTGTGCTCGAAAAAGGACTTAGAGCACGTTGGGTGTGGCTTATTGCCTTGAACATAATACTCCGATAGCCGATGCAGAACGATCTTTGTGGCCCAAAAAGAAGAGGTGGCACAAGGAATGCCTAGTGGCAAACACATATACTCTAGGGGGTTAAGGAACAAAGGTCGATGTCAACAATCATCGGTGGAATGACCATTCTTGCCGCTGTAGGAACACCCAGTAGACTGGCAATTTGTTGGTGGAGACGCCATGGTACCGGCATGGCAAATTGAAGAAGGAAGGGTGGGAGGGAGAAAAAGAATATCTCCCAATGCACAGCAGAAATGATAGAGAAATCAAATGTTGATGCCAAACCCGGCACCGGTCTTTGTCTTCTCTGATGAGGAGGATCTTTGCAAAAAAACGCAGCCAAGGAAGGTTCAATCTGATGTAGACAATGGCACACAAGAGAGAAAGACTAAAAACTCATGTAAGGAGAGAGAAAGATTAAAAAAGCAAGCTGCAGGAGAGAGAAATACTAAAAACGCAAGAAAAACCGACAGTAGCAATCAATATGCTGAAATCAGCTCTGAACAGTATGTGGTAGGCTGGAAACATGCACCAGATTGTTATAGACAGCAATGGCCAGCTTGGACCACGATATCCTCCACGTCCGAGGTGTGGGCAGCAAGCTGAAATACCTGAAATTTGCAAAAACGAGATTACTTTCTCAATGGAGATTGATCAGCAACAATTGCTCTGTTGTAAACAATTGCAAACTGCGGGTAGAAGGTTGGAATTAGGCACCAAACTGTATATGACAGCAAGGGATAACTAAGACTGCGATGTCGACAGCAAGCTAAAAACACCTGAAATCTGCAAAAACGAGATATTGATGTAGTGGAAGAAGAAGAGACGTGGATGCCGAACCTGCCACTCATCTTTGCCGTCACTGGAGTGGAGGATCTTTGCCATTGTTTGAGCAGATCCAGCTCCGATACCATGTCAAAAGATGACGTACAAGTGAGACAGTAGGGTTTGCAAAGAGAAACACAGAGTGAACTCGACAAACATGAAGAGAAGAAAACAGATTAGAAACTCTGATGAATGGAATGATAAGTTCTAAATCATGGAGCGAATGTGATACAAGGGAACAAGGGTGCCGTAGCACAAGGGAGATGATGAGGACAGCCACAAACCACGAACCCCAATGTCCTCCTAAAGGGGTGTGACGGTAGTGGAGAGGCTGGAGAGAAGAGGTGATGGACTAAATGAATCAACCATGAGGAATGAATGAGAGGATGACCTATAAATAGGCACAACCAGTCTAGGATGGCGCCCCTTTTTGGGGTTGCAAACCCTAAATGCAAAAACGCAAATTGTGAGTGAAGGGTGAAGGGTTTCTCAATAGAAAATCTGCCTACATCGAAGCCCTTGGGTCTTCAACAGCCACTTGATGGCTAGGCCTTCGTATTCCTTCCAGACTAGAGTCATGGAGCTAGTGGCTTCTCTCCCGAGTTTGAGTTTCGGGCTCTACAACTCATTCAATCTCCTGACTATCTTCAAAGGTTTCCTTTCAAGTGGTATTCTCAGATTACAGAGTGGATCTTCATTGTTCCTTGGTCAGTATGGAGCCATCTCTTGAGATCGAGTACGGGCATATCCTTGTGGTTCTCGACACCACACAAAGTATGACATTCCTTCTATGCATTGCATGTTTTCATCATCTTCGTACTAGGGCACTTGGGCAAGCAAACAACTTCTCCACAAGGAACACTGTCCAAGTGGCACCTGCTGCATGAGTATTCTTTAGCATGTATCATTGCATCTCCACCTCTCTTCTCTTATTCCCCTTTTTGGGCCTAAGAGGGGGTGTTGAGAAACCCTTCACCTACAGTTTACGTTTTTGTGTTTCTGCATTTTGCGTTTAGGGTTTATAGCCCAAAAAAGGGGCGCCATCCTAGATTAACCATGCCTATTTATAGGCCACTCTCTTATTCATTCCGTACGGCTAATTCATTCAGTTCGTCACCTCTTCTCTCCAACCTCTCCACTACCCTTACACCCCTTCAGGAGAACATTGCAGTTTGTGGTTAGTGGCTGTCTTCATCATCTTCCTTGTGCTATAGCACCCTTGTTCCCCTATATCACATTCACTCTATGCTTCAGATCTTCATCATTCCATTCATTAGAGTTTTTTCTCTCTTCTCTTCTTTTCTCCATGTTTTCCGAGTTCACTCCATGTTCCTCCCCGCAAACCCTACTGTCTCACTGGTCTGTCATCTTGTGACATCCCCTCCCGTGGCCGTCTCCGTCAAAGTGTCCCCTCATGTGAGCTCCAGACAAAAGCCACCTGCTCTCTGTAAGAACCAGCCCATCACGAACCTGGATGTCAATCCCAACTCCAAGATTTGAACCTGCCAAACTTTAATCGATGCATCAGGGATATCCCTCTCTTGATCCTGTGCATTTGTATAGAAATATAGATGAGGCATGGTTACCCCATCTCACCACCCTCTCACACTCCCTCTCTGGCACTGGAGAGTCATGAGGAATGACCTCATCACCGCCACTAGAAAGCACCTGAGGAAGGGGACACCAAGCCCTTCCCACAACTCGAAGAAGAGGATCCCTTCCGCGCCTTGGACTTCGCTTTGGCCGAAGGATCTGAGTCAAAATCTGAGAGAAATGATGACTCGTTGGAGGAGTCCGCACCCCACTTCGCCTTCTGCTCATTTTCTTCCTGGATGCCACTGACTCTTTGCAGTTTTTCCGCAAGTCGCCCTTCTTACCACAATGGTAACACTGGGCCTTCGACTTCTTCATCTTCGAACCCCTCTCTGAAGCTGCAAGAGCCTCACCTAAACCTCCATAATGTGACAAAATCTGCCCCTATAGTCGCAAAGTCACCTCATGCTCAAGCAACATCGAGGACATATGAAGAAAACTGACAGGAGTCGTAGATGTTTGCGTCCGTAAAGCATTTACCACTCCATCAAACTCCTGATGAGAAAGCCTGTAGAGTACCTTACCAACAAGATGTGCCTCTAATAGGGCAGATTGCATAGTGCGAAGCTAGTCCTAGATTTGGGTAACTCGAAGTAGGAATGATTGGATCGTATCTTTGGTTTCAAACTTCCATTGTTGGAGCTCGCCATAGAGAGTAACAGCCCTCATGGTGGAAGGAGCCTCGTACATCAATTGCAACTTCGACCATACGTCTGAAGCTGTCCTGCCGGTAGGACTTCTTTGGAAATACACCGAAGTAAGGCCGAATAAGCATGGGCATCATCCAAATCCCATGTAAGCACTGCTTCCTCATGGTTGTCTTCATCAAAATCAACTGGAATAGGAGAAGGGTGTTGAGGACGTGCAATAGCTCCGCCAACCATGTACCATAACCACTTCTGGATAGACCACGCCTTCATCACCGCACTCCAGGTGTAATAATTAGGTCCATGGAGCTTGTCATCAATAGATGTGCATGGAGGAGCCATCTGTAGAGGATTTAGAAGAGGAGTACAGAAAAGAAGGTATTTGGAGAGGGAACACAGCCAAAACACGAGCACAGACTGCAAAAAAACAAGAGTTCACATACAATATAACCCAAAATCTAACAAAACAAGACCAAAGTTACTGCAAAAAGTCAAAAACTGCCATAAAACAGCAAAAACGGTTTGAAGGTACAATCACCCAGCCAGGAAGGAGTCAGGAACACCAAAACGTAGACCGGATACTACCACAAATAGGCTGGAAAACTGTTGCAGCAGCCTGAAAACTGAAAACACAGGCAGCACAGGGACTGTAGACAGCAGCAATGGCAAATCTGCAGAAAACGCAAGTAAAACACGTTGCCCGTATGGAGCAGCAATCACCTGATCAACAAGGGTAAAAACAGTCTGGAAATCAGCAAGAAAACTCAGCAGGAGCACAAATCCCGAAATCTAATACCATGTCAAAAGTGGAGTAGCAATGGAAGCGTAAACATAAGCTGTAATAAATTGCTGAAACACAAGACAAAAGAGAAAGGGAAAGAAAGAACACAATACAGATGAGAACTTAAATGTATGCTTGGGAAATGGAATCCATATATGGCCGCCTGTCTGCTGCCCCCCCCCACCCGCCTGGCTGTTTCCCCCCTGCTTGGCAGTTTCCCCACGCCCTGACAGACTCGCTGCCCCCCCGCCAGGCCTCCCTCACCATTGATCTGTCTACAGGCCTCCCTCGCCAGGCCTCCTTTCCACGGAAACCAACATAGTCCCCCCCCCCCCTTGCGATTGATCCCCCCACCCCCCAGTTGTTCTCTCTATCTGCAGCAACTACTCCCCCCCCCCCCCAACCAGGTAGCACCGCGACGTGACTGGTTGTCTCGCAGAAGAAACGTGCAATGGAAACCTCTGGTCAGACGCCGGCGCACTCAGCGAGTGCCCCCCAGTCAAACACCTTGCATGTCGTCCTCTCTAAGGAGCAGCTCTTAGCCGTCCGAGGTAAGGAGCTGGAGCTAAAGGAAACAGCAATTTATGGTCAGGTAGTAGGACACTCTTTAGCCAGGGCCCAGCTTCGGGACTGGCTTCACTCCACGCTGCACATCGGCACAACGCAGATCATGGAGGTGGTCCTACTAGGCCAAGGGATCTTCATGGTCCAGCTCAGTTCGACAGACACAGCTCGTGAGTTACTTGCCAGTTCACCGTATGCGTCCACGAAGGGGGTCATATACATGGTCCCCTGGTACAGTGGCTTTATTGTGGAGGCGTTTGCACTCCACAAAAGGTTTCTCTGACACCCAGTCACACTTCTTTTCCCCGGCCTGGCAATAGAGTATCACCAGTTGGTGGAAGACTTTGGTCGGCTCTTCGGCACTATCCTTCCCGCATCCGCGAAGCAATAGAAGTCCCAAAAGTACGGGTGGCAGTGAAAGAGGTCAAGAATATCCCATAGTTCCTAGAGATTGAGGCGGGCCGGCACTCCTTTAGGCAACAGGTCATTGTGATGGGGCAGCTAGGGCAGTGCCTACGCTACCACGACTTTGGGCATCAGGCAGCAGGTTGCACGCGTTTCGGAGCCAAGGTGGCACCGCCAACAGGCCCGCAGGTGGACATTGATGGCTTTACATGGGTCCAGAGACGACAGAGAGGGAGACGGCAGGAGGGGCGCAGCCAGCATCTCAGACCCAGCCTCGGCAGGGAGTAGGAGGGCGTGTGATGCCCCCTCGGCAGAGCACTCCACAAACCCCCCTACCCGCCCCACCCGGCAGGACCGCAACCCCCCACAACCACCACCCATGCCACAGACTACCTCTCCTGAGTCCCCACAGCCCCCACACCCATCTCCCTCCACATCCCATGCCCCCCCCCCCCACTAACCCTGGCCCAGAGCCCTCCACTTCCAAGACCACCAGCCCCCCCCCCCCCACACCCGCCATGTACTTCTGTCCATCCCACCATCCCTCGATCATCCTCCCTCCACCACCTCCCGTACCGAGCACCCCCCTGATCCGCACCTAGTTCAAGCGACCCCCCCCCCTTCCAACCACAGGAGGTGATGAGCCACACATGCCTACATCCTCTTCGCACCAGTAGTCCCCTCCCTCCCACACAGCCACCAGCTCATCCACCCCTGCCGCCCGTCACACTTTCCCGAGATAGCCTCACCTATTGCCATAGGAGTTCTTCCGCAGTGACCCATGGTCCTACTTGAGAGTTGCAGAGCACGGAGAGTTCCCACTACCTCTAGAGGTGGGGATCTTCGTGGTTCGTAAGTCAAGGAGGGGCAAGGTCCATCTTCTAGCACCACTGGATGGACCAAACTATGCTTTTTTTCTTCAGCCCTCTCACTCAGGGGAGTGGATGATGACACAGATAGAGGAAAAGTTGAAGAGTCAGGTGGCGGACCACACCTCCCAGTGGATGGGAGAAGAAGGATAGCATTGTTAGCACAGGAGTGGCCTAGTTGCATGATGAACATTAACTGGTGGGCTGGTGCCGAGGTCCCTCACCTGAGCATTATCTTCCGAGCCTCTCCACAATGGAGGGTTCCAAGGGATGTGATCGAGTGGCCCCTGGCACACTACCAATGCACAGAGTCTCGACTCTCTGCATGGCTGATAGATGAATTGGTAGTACCACCTGGAACGTCTATCACCCCTATGGTCCAGCCAAGGGCCACCATGGGGGAATGGAGCTCACCATCCAAATCGGTGACGAAGCACACCTACATGCCTCATAGCTCCTCCTCATCATCAGGAGCCTCCACATCAAACAGATGCCTGTTCGGGCAGTCACAGGTTTCCCTATGAGCTTACACCTTGCATCCTGGAATGTGAATAGCCTCCACTACAGTGGGGCACGTGGTTCCAGGAAATTGATTGTTCAGCAGAAGCTACAATCTGCCCTGGCCTTACGGATCGACATCTTACTTCTACAGGAGCACAAGCTCACCCTCGCCCAGGCCCAGCGGGTAGGGAAGGTACTCCCAGGCATCTTGCACGCTTACTGGGAGCACGCCATAGGTGCCCACAGCAGGAGTGGAGGCGTGTGCACCTCTATTGGTCCGAGTCTTACCGCTTGTGTTCACGACCACGAGACGATAGTGGCAGGGAGGGTGCTATGGATCAGATTGGATATCGGGGACTCTTGCCTTGGAGTCCTTAATATATATGCCCCCAAGGAGGTTAGGGCACGCAACAGGTTCTGGGTGGAGATCGCAGGACTCTCAGAGGTGGACTCCTGGATTGTTGGAGGAGACTTCAACAACCTAGAGGCTTTGGAGGACCAGTAGGGTAGAGGGAGAAACTACCAGGGCATTGGTCGGGGAGGAGCAGGAGGTATGGGAGGTGTTTCTACTGGCAGTAGGAGCACGCGATGCTTGGAGAGACCCTGCCTTCCACAGGAGGGAGAGGTCGCTGGACTTCTCTTGGGGATACAGACGGCTAGGTGGAGCTTTGCTAGAGTGGTTGGACAGGTTTTATGTGGGAGAGTAGGGAGGCTCTCGGGGAGGCCAAATTGGGCAGTTGGCGGGCACCACGTTGTCCGCCGATCATTGCCCAGTTCTCCTGGCACTAGATCCCCCAGCATCTGCCCTAGATTCACGATCTTGCCAGATCCCTGACTCGATCTACAAGAGGGAGGAGGTGACGAGACAGATAGAGCAGATTTGGACCAGAGAGTGGGGCAGGAGGGGCCAGATCGCAGAGGAGGTCGCAAAGGCCCTAGCTGGGTCGAGTAGGATCTGCCAAGAGGCAGCCATACAGGCCAGGCAGCAGAGCTGGGAGGAGAGAGCACTCCAACGGGACCTTGCAACCACGCAGAGATTATTACAGGTAGCACCAGGGGACCCCACTCTCCACGCACAAGAGGTGCATGCACGAGCAGCCATTGCTAGTCTAGAGGACAGGCGCTCTGAGTTCTCTTTCCGCACCTCAACAACTTTCTGGATGCAGAAGGGGGACACGATGTGCAAGGAGTTTTTTCAAGCGCACCAACCTCGCACCTTAGGAGAGCAGATACGCAGCCTCTGAGATCAGTATGGCAGGATCCATTCTTGCCCAGACGAGGTGATGGAGATTGCCACCGACTACTATAGTCGCCTCTTCCAGCAGGAGACGAACTCAGCTAGAGGACAGCGAGGTAGACAGCAAGTCTGGGATAATATCCCGTCCCTTGTCACAGAGGAGATGGGACACTCCCTCCTAGCCCTCTTCACAGAGAATGAACTAGAGGAGGCTTTCCATACACACGACGGGCAAAAATGCCTGGGAGAGGATGGCCTCTCTAAGGCTTTCTTCACTACCTTCTGGAAAGTGGTGAAGGACCCCCTACTGTTGGCCTTTCAAGAGATTTTCACTTCAGGACAGATGCCAGGGAGTCTATCGGCAGGCCTTATCAGTCTTCTCCCCAAAGGGGGAGACTGGTTGGAGCTTTCCCAATGGAGACCGATCACCTTACTATCAGTGGGCCTATAAGGCACTGGCAAAGATGATTGGTAGGCGACTACGCCCCTTGCTTCCTGACATCATCCATGACACACAGACAGGCTTTGTCAAGGATAGGAGCATCCTGGACAATGTATTCGCCTTCTTTGAGGCGACAGAGTGGGCCCAGCACAGTGGGCAAAGACTGGCCGTACTACACTTGGACTTTGAGAAAGCCTATGACAGGGTGGACTAGGATTTCCTAGAGGGCACCATGGTGAGGTTGGGTTTCCCCCAAGCTCGGATTTCCGGGGTCTCCGCACTTTACAGATCGGCCTCCAGCAGGGTTCTCATAGAAGGGAGGTGAGAGGAGGAGTTTCGGCTGGAGAGATCGGTCCGACAGGGCTGCCCCCTGGCCCCCTACCTGTTCCTTCTCTTTGCAAAGGCGATGTCTCACTTCCTCAGGTCACGTGTGAGCGGTTTACATGGCCTCCAACTTCCAGTAAGAGAGGAGACCGAGTTGTTAGACTCAGAGTATGGAGATGATACAGCGCTTTACATAGAGGACGACGAGTTGATGCTTAAAAGAGTAAGGTTGGCTTTTGAGGTGTTCTATTCTGCAACGGGAGCGAAAATCAACTCACAAAAGTCGGTTGGTTTCCTCACAGACCCGAACTCTAGCACGGAGTGGGGCGTCCACCTGGGATTTAGATGGGTGAGTAGAGGACAGACCATCCGGTAACTAGGGTTCGAGGTGAGACTCAACATCACTCCCGCCCAGCAGTTTCTTCCAGTCCTCGATTCTATTCGGAGGAAGCTGACCTACTGGAGCACGGCTCGCCTCTCACTAGCCGGCCAAGCCCTGGTAGTTAACCAGGTCCTCCTAGCGATGGCTTGGTACATCGCCTTGTGTTGGTGCTTCTCCTCCTCCTGCGTAATGCAGCTTCGCCGCCTAGTGCGGAATTTCCTTTGGTTCGGGTCAGACGGCTCCAGGGATTCCAGAGCCAAGGTGGCGTGGGCGACCATTATACGACATCGGTCAGAGGGATGGCTCGGGATCATAGACCCAGAGTATCAGAGTATGGCCCTCCTGGGCAAGCTAGTTGTCCGAGGCCTCACACCGGGAGGGCAAACCTGGAAGGTCCTATTGCAGGAGGGTCTTCAAGACTGTAGACCGAGGCTTGGCGGTGAGTAGAGGCCGTCCCTGAGATAGATCTTCACGTCAGCCCAGATCACCCCCCCCCAGATCATCCTTCCTATGCAGCTTGCTCCATGTGCGGCAGGGCCTCCGCAAGGCCCTTATCCAGAGCCCCCCAGGCTACAAGGAGGAGATTGACCGTCAGTCGGTGATTTGGAACCCCAAGGTCAGGGATCGGAAAGGGGCACAAATTGGCGAGGGCCCTCACATCCAATGGGCTGGATGGGAAGCTAGCCCAGCTCGTACCATCAGGACATGGCGGGAGGTGTATAGGATGGCGGACGAGGAGGTGCTGAAGCATGCATCAAGCTGCCAGCGAGGAGTGGAGCTGAGGAGAAGGGAGATAGACGAAGCGCTACCTTAGGAGTGGCTTGCCCCCCCGATTCGAGAGCCGATAGAGCCCAAGGAGGTATAGGCCGCTAGGTTTTCACCAACTGGCATCTCCCTACAGGTGGCAGGAAGAGTGGGTGGCGCTCCACCTAGAACCTTTTTCACAGTGCAGGAGGGGGGGCGTCTAGCTCTTGACAGAGGGCACCAGGATGAGGGGTTAGCAGTCCTTTCATGGAAGAGAATCCAGGTGGTTGGCATTCAGGGGAAGACATGGCGGTTGGACCCTTTGGTGTTTTGGCAGGAGCTAAGGGAGTGGCGCCTCTAGATCTTGGAAGGAAGGCCACTTGAGGAGCTGGAGTGGGATCAGGGAGAGTGGCTTTGGCCGGCCACTGCGGTTGCCAAGAAGACACAGAGGTTCTTGGAGTACACCGCCAGGATTGGCAGACACGTACTGATGTGGGAGGACATGGATTGGGCGTCGTCACGTAGCAGGCACTGGGCAGAGCACAACATCACGGAGCCGTTTCGACGGACCTTCTGGCGCCACCTATGAGACAGCTAGAGACCGAGGAGGGTATCGTATTTTTTATGGCTGGTGGCACATGGAGGCTTGGCAGTGGGAAGCTGGCTTGCCCAGATACAAAAGGAGGGAGTTTGTAAGTGCTGCACACAGCAATCAATGGAAACCCCAAAGCACTGCCTTTGGTCTTGTGAGGCGGCACAGCTCGTGTGGAAAGGAGTATGTCGCATCTTGCGCCGCATAGCACCCAGCCTTGGATGTATCTCTTGGGGTGCTTTCTGTTGGCAGGAGGTCAGCCAAGGCTGTCACCTTCTGTATGAGGCCGGAATGCAAGACACGATTTTCATGATCGAGGCAGGGTCATGCGCAGTGGTGGGTTTAGAGGCTCTTCCCATCCGCCAGTTACTGGAGCCCATAGCAGACCGCTCTGAGGTATAGGAAATCATAGGGAGTCTTATTGGTTGGCATATCTGGAAGGTGCGGTGTCAGGTGGCTTTCGGCGGAGAGAGACTTTCAGTACAGGCAACCCTAGTGGAGCTCTGGATCCCCATCATCCACTCCCTTCGAGGCCGATGGGATCAGGTTCAGGGTGAGTCCAGGGCTCGTCAGGAGCTCCGAGGTCATTTCAGGCGCACTTGGGGCGGCCAAGACCTGTTCTTCGTGATGCAAGCAAGCAGCCACAGATGGCGATACACCCACCCTCCATGGCTTCTAGCCCCTATCCCCCCTAGACCGCCTTGAGAGGCTTGTATATATGATGTATCTGTGACTTTCACAAGCTCCAGCTTGGTCTGTTGAGCATGAGCACTTCTTTGTATTCAGGTTTTTTCTAAAGTAATATAATTAGCCACACTTTATTTGCAAAAAAAAAAAAGAAATCCATATATCAGACACGAGACTGTCGCATATAGTAGTAAGTCACTCGCTGTGTGGGCACCAGCACCGGCTCCTCTCTCCACGAGATCTCCAGGTGGTAAACTGAACTAACTGAGGAGGAGCCCAGAATATACATAGGCATGAATAATGCCGTAAAATATGTCAAGTTGGCCAGCATTAAATGTTGGCCGATTGGCAACAATAAATGCTACAATATCATAAAATGCTACACACTAAAAATACCTAAATAACTACATAAAGTGCCCAGCCATAATACATGCTCAAACTCACACATGAGCTGACATACTTTGCTAACACAATTTGCCCATCGGTATCATTTGCTTATGCTCATTACCCACGTTTGGAACATCATGATGTTGAATTGGCTCTTACTTCGGTGTATCTTGCTATCCTAAAGCTCTTAAAGATGATTTCCTCTTCTTGCCTTTGGTGCCCTCTTTTAAGGGGTACAAAAAGCACATGAACTAAGCATCATTTGACAATTGCATAAACATTTCAACTGCTGTCCTCAAATGATATTTAAACTAGTCATCAAATTCATCTTCCTCTTGCTGATCGTTAGCTTCTAAAGGCCTAGAAGGACCCACATTTTGGTCTAAACCAACATTATTAGCTTGTTGTCCATGTTGCCTACCTTGTCCAAGATCAAACATTGCATTTTCCCCAATACTTTGTGAATTTTCAAATTGAGAGGCATCATCCCTGTTGGATCCCATCTCACTACCTGAAGACATTCTTACTATAATGCTCAGTTGAACTCAATTTTAGTACTAGAGCAAAGCTTTGGACTTTCAAGTGGGAATTTGAGGAAATTGAAGGTATCTCGATGATGGAACCTTAAAACCAACCTTACTTCTCAGAGAGGGTGATAAATCTCTTCAAGCACTTAATTACAGCAATTAATAAATGAGTATAAACTGAAATGCATACATTACCTTATCAATCTTGGACAATAGACACCTAGTGGCCTCAAAACTAGCACCCCTTTCAGCATTTCTTTAACATTAATTGCTAAGGGATTGAGTACAAGTTGAAATCCCACAATCTCCTTTGCTGATCCAAAAGCATCTTGCTATACAAACAATCAACAAGCAATTTAGACCAATTGCCCTTTGGTTTGTTGGCCTTCACCTTGTTCCTTGAAAGACAAATTCGGTCCCAAATCTGATATTGTCCCTAAAATTCCTCAATTTCAACTACTCGAATTCAAGTCTTGGGCCCTCAATTCTAAGCATGTACCTCGAGGTGGCTGCAATTTCCTATTACATGGTGTAGGAATAGTCCCTAGTGGTTGAAAATCACATCAGCAGTATCTTCTTACTCTCTAACAACCTCCTCTCTCACAATGACTAAAATAGACTTCTGAAAATTAATTTCAGCCCTTCTGACCCTGCTCAAAATTAAATGTGCCCATCCGTAATTAAATTGGCTAGGCCATTTGCAATGTGGAGTGGTCTCCAACCTCTATTGACCCTTAGACTAGCATTAATTAGTTAATTGATGCTAATTGACATTTATTGGCCAAATAATTGTCCTAGGGTCAAAATTGATACCAACTAACCACTAAAACCTAATTGGCATAACTTATCACAACTTTTGTCTTTGATACCCACTACATCCTCGAGGTCTTCGGCCCATTACCATAAAATAACTTCCATGTGCATCACATGTGCTAAACAACTTTGCACATTTGATTAATAACTTAATCAAATGTTATTGGCAAGATTAAAGCATCTCAAAATTTCACATCCTCGTAACGAATCTCCTCCCTACAATTGTCCTCAATTGCACTGCATTCTGCTAAAGGAAAAACATACTGCACTGGAATTTCCACAAGGCATCATGGTCACAACATTGGCCACTATTGTCCGACCATGCCATATGTCCCAAACCAGTTGAAAATTTCCAACCAACATAAGCATGATATAAATCTGAAATACAGTCCAAAACTGTTGCTAGAAACCCTTTGGATGCATCCATAACTCATGTTTCTCAACTGTTCTGACTTTACAACCATAGTGAAGCATAAACTCGGCATCAACCATGGTCGAAATTATCAATGGCATTGACTAACATGCTGCTGTCCATGGAACTAGTTGAAGACCATTGAAAACTGAGCATAATCTGATCATAAACTAATCATTTGCTAATCTAAGAACTGATCACAAACTATTGCAAATATGACCCCAAACTAATCACAAACTCATTGCAAAAACTGGTTAGTAACTAATGCAAAAAGCAATGCAAAACTAATTTCAAAAGTGACCATAAGTGGTTCTCAGACTAATCAAAAACTGAACCGAAACTTATCAAAATTTGATCTCAAAATTGAGGCTAAAGCTCATGCCCAATTGATCATGAACTGATCCCAAACTGATGCAAAAGTATAGTCTCAAAGCCACGGTAACAACCATACTTATCCACATACATCTCACAGTGACTAGTATACTTAGTAGTGACCTCATGGCAGACATACTATCAGGACAGTACCTTGGATGCATGCTAAATACATCAAAGATCCACTACATACAAGAGCTATCCACAATTGGGGAAATGGAAGTGCTACCTCCCCCTTAAGCATCAAGCAATACTCCAGACCCCTACTCTACTAAACCTGACTGAGCTCAAACTGAAGTTGACTCTCACTAAAAGGCATCTAGGTAAAGCTGCAACAACTGAGAATGGTCTACCAAGTCATCCTCTTCCATCCATTTGCATCCATTGGTGATTAGTTCTAAAACTTCGCTAAGTATCTCCTAGAAACTTTACCTCTAACCTTTTTTTCCTAATGTGCCAAAATCTGCTCAAGTACCAAAATCTCATCCAGCTCCTCAACTATTGAGAAACCCTTTACCCGCAGTTTGCGTTTTTGCGTTTTTGCATTTTGCGTTTAGGGTTTGCAGCCCCAAAAAGGGGTGCCATCCTAGACTGACTGTGCCTATTTATAGACCACTCTCTCATTCATTCCTCATGGCTGATTCATTTAGTCTGTCACCTCTTCTCTCCAATCTCTCCACTACCCTCACACCCCTTCAGGAGGACAATGCGGTTCGTGGTTCATGGCTATCATCATCATCTTCCTTGTGCTATAGCACCCTTGTTCCCTTGTATCAAATTCACTCCATGATTCGAAACTTCATCATTCCATTCATCAGAGTTTCTTCTCTCTTATCTTCTCTTCTCCATGTTTGCCGAGTTCACTCCGTGTTCCTCCCCGCCAACCCTACTGTCTCACTGATACGTCATCTTTTGACATGGTATCAGAGCCGGTTTTGCTCAAACAGTGGCAAAGATCCTCCACTCCAGTGAAGGCAAAGACCGGTGGCGGGTTCGACATCCACTTATCTTCTTCTTCTTCCCCTGCATCAAAACCTCGTTTTTGCAGGTTTCAAGTGTTTTCAGCTTGCTGCCCACACCCCTTTCGCGGAGGGCATCGCAATCTCAGCTGTCCCTTGCTGTCATCTACAATCTGGCGCATGTTTCCAACCTTCCACCTACAGTTTGCAGTTATTTACAGCAGGACTGTTGCTGATCACTCTCCATTCAGAAAACAATCTCGTTTTTGCAGATTTTAGGTATTTCAGCTTGCTGCGCACACCCCAAACACGGAGGACATCACGGTCCAAGCTAGCCATTGCTGTCTACAATAGTCTCGCACCTATTCCCAGCCTATCACACATTGTTCGGAGCTGATTTCAGCATATTGACTGCTGCTGCTGTTTTCTTCCTGCGTTTTTAGTCTCTCTCTCTCCTGCAAGCTGTCCTGCCTGCGTTTTTAGTCTCTCTCTCCTGCTGCCTGCGTTTTTAGTCTTTTTCTCTCTTGCAGGCTGTTCTGCCTGTGTTTTTAGTCTTTCTCTCACCTACTGCCTACGTTTTTAGTCTTTCTCTCTCTCGCAGGTTATCCTACCTGCGTTTTTAGTCTTTCTCTCTCCTCACCTGCGTTTTTCTACTGGTTGCAATCTCTTACTGTTGCTGGTCGCATCCCCCTCCCACAGGCAGCTCACATCCAGCCCTTCCATTGCCCTCCCACCCCTTGAGGCAGACATTGCGGTTTGTGCTTCACATTGCTCTCACATCCCTTGAGGCGGACATTCCAATTCGTGGTTCATGGTGGCTGATCTCTTCCTTCTTCAACAAGGCGCACTGGTATCCATGGCTTCTTTACCAACAGATGACCAGACTACTGGGTGCTCCTACTGTGGCATCACCAGACATACCACCGATGCTTGCCAACTTCGACCCTTGCTCCCCACCCCCCTGGAGTATATGCGTCTTCCACTAGGCACTCCTTGTGCCACCTCTCCTTTCTGGGCCACAAAGATTGTTCTGCATCGACTATGAGTACTATGCTCAAGGCACTAAGACGCATCCGATGCGCACTAAGTCCTTTCGAGCACATGGAGGATCGATTGGTGCTACGACCTCCTGGAGATCGTCGCAATGCCAGCGGCAGTCTTCTCCCACCTATTTTCAAGTACAGTGGCTTCCACGACCTACGGCTCTGCAGTCCACTCCACCGAGAGACAGTGATTGCTTGATACCGTCTCCTCGTCCGTCTACTCCTTCAAGAGACAGTGGCTTCTCGACTCCTTCCTCTTCTTCGGCTACCCAGTCTACTCCACTGAGAGATAGCGATTGTTGCCCACCTCTTGCTCATTCTGAGCCCCACCCTTTCCCACCCTCGACTACTCAGGTTGGAGAGGCTACCTCTGGGTGCTCTTCGGCACCCCAGATACCTTCTTCGGCACGACCAACGACACTTCATCATTAGACATTTCGGAGTCTGTGATCCATGAGTTTTTGGATTTCCTATCCCCTTCAAAAGGGGATCCAGAGGGGGATGTTATTTCTTTGCCCTCAGAGGGGGCATCTACTTCTTCTTCGACTTCAGTGGGGGCCCCTCCACCTCCCACCTCAGAGAGGGAACCTACTCCACATGAAGTTCTTCACCTATCCTCTACTTTTTTGGGGTGGCTATCTTCGACCAGTCATCTCTTCTCCTGATACGCATAATCTTCATGTACCACCTAGATTGGGACCTCGAAGGTTCAGCTACTACGACTTGGTGACGAGGCCTTTCTATTCCTTCTAGCATGGATGCACGGAGCTAGTGGCTTCTTTCCCGAGGTTGTGTTTCGGGTTCTCCAGTTCACTCTGTCTACTGTTCTTTACTGCAGGTTCTCTGTCCGGTGGAAATCTTGGATCTTAGGGATCCTCTATATCTTCTTCCTCCTCTTCTTGCCTTGGTCACTTGGTTAGCATGGAGCCACCTCCCGAGATCGAGTACGAGCATATCCTTATGGTTCTCGGCACCACACAAAGTCCGACATTCCTCCTATGCATTGCATGATTTCATCATCTATGTACTAGGGCACTTGGGCAAGTGAACAATTTTCCCACAAGGGACACTATCCAAGTGGCACCTGCTACATAAGCATTGCATCTCCATCTCACTCTTCTCTTGTTCCCCTTTTTAGGCCTCATAGGGGGTGTTGAGAAACACTTCACCCGCAGTTTGCGTTTTTGCGTTTCTGTGTTTTGCATTTAGGGTTTGCAGCTCCAAAAAGGGGCGCCATCCTAGACTGGCTGTGCCTGTTTATAGGCCACTCTCATTCATTCCTCACGGCTGATTCATTCAGTCCCGTCACCTCTTCTCTCTAGCCTCTCCACTACCCTCACACCCCTTCAGGAGGACATTGTGGTTCATGGTTCGTGGCTGTCATTATCATCTTCCTTGTGCTACAGCACCCTTGTTTCCTTGTATCACATTCACTCTATGATTCAGAACTTCATCATTCCATTCATCAGAGTTTCTTCTCTCTTCTCTTCTCTTCTCCATGTTTGCCGAGTTCACTCCGTGTTCCTCCCTGCCAACCCTACTGTCTCACTGGTTTGTCACCTTTTGACATCAACCTCAAGCTAAATTTCAGCAAACATATCCTCTGGCACATCACCACAAAAAGGCCTCAACAAACTGACATGAAAGGCATTGTGTATCCGTCAATGTGGAGGTAATTTCAACTGATATGCTATATTGCTAATCTTTTCCAACACTTGGAAGGGCCCATAGTATCTCATACTCAACTTCAGATACAATCTCTCTCTTCCTTTCATATTTTTCAGCCTTGCCTTTTCAAAACGCAAAAATATATAATCACCCTCTGTAAACTGCAAAGCACATCTATGGCAATCAACTGCCTTCTTTTGCTTTTCTTGTGATCTCTGAAGTGTATATTTTATCTTTGCATAGGTTGCATCCAAGTTTTCCACATAACGATCAGTCTCAAAGATCTTATTCTTAGTCTACAAGATAGGTGGCACCTTCTTGCCACCCTCAACTACCTCAAATGGAGCTTTGTCGATGGAACTATGAACTGTATTGTTATATGTAAACTCAACTGATGGCAAATAGTGCTCCCACTATGTTTTGTGGTCTGAAACATAGCACCTCAAAAGATCCAATACCATGGAATTTGCTTCCTCAAACTAACCATCTGTCTGCAGATAGAAGAATCATAAGAATTTTAGCATGGTACCCATATTCTCAAACAACCCCTTTCAAAATAAACTAGTCATCCGAGGGTCTCAATCACTAATGATCAACTCTGGCATACCATGATACTTAAAGATGTGTTGCAAAAATAATCGTACCATATGATTAGACATTATTTTCTTCCTCATCAGAATGAAATGGGCATGTTGTTAGCAGAGTATGCCAGCTCATGTGTGAGTCTGAGCATGTATTATGGCTGGGCACATTAGATAGTTATTTTAGGCATTTTTAGTGTCTAGCATTTTGTATTATTGTGGCATTTATTGCTGCCAATCAGCCAGTATTAAATGCTGGCCAACCTGACATACTTTATGGCATTATTCATACCTAAATATATTATGGGCTCCTCCTTGGATAGTTCAGTTCATCACCTGGAGGTCCCATGGAGAGAGGAGCCAGTGCTAGTGCCCACGCAGCCAGTGACTCACTTTGTATGCAACAATCTCATGTCTGATATATGGATTCAATTTCCCGAGCATACATCTGAGTTCTCATTTGTATTGTGTTCTTTCTTTCGCCTGCTCTCTCATCTTGTGCTTCAGCAGTTTATTACAGCTTATGTTTACGCTTCCATTGCTTCACCACTTCTAACATGGTATCAAATTTCAAGATTTGTGCTTTTGCTGTGTTTTCTTATTGATTTCAGGACTGTTTACACCCTTACTGATTAGGTCATTGCTGCTCCATACAGGCGACATGTTTTACTTGCATTTTCTGCAAATTTGCCATCGCCTGTTGTCTACAGCCCCTCTATTGCCTAAGTTTTCAGTTTTCAAGCTGCTGCGATAGTTTTTCGGCCTATTTGTGACAGTACTCACCCTGCATTTTGGTGTTCCTGACTCCTTGGCCAGGCGACTGTACTTGTAGGTCGTTTTTGCTATTTTTGGCAGTTTTTGACTAATTTGTTGATTTTTTGCAGCAGCCTTTGTCTTCTTTTGGTCAGATTTTGGGCTATATTGTATGTGAACTCTTGTTTTTTTGCAGTCCGTGCTCGTGTTTTGGCTATGTTTCCTCTCCAAATACCTTCTCTTCTCTACTTCTCTTCTAAATCCTCTATAAATGGCTCATCCATGCACATCCACTAATGACAAGCTCCATGGACTTTATTATTACACGTGGACTGCAGTAATGAAGATCTGGTTTATCTAGAAGCGGTTATGGTACGTGGTTGGCGGAGCTATTGCACATTCTCAACAACCTTCTCCTATTCTAGCTGATTTTGATGAAGTCAACCATGAGGAAGCAATGCTTACATGGGATTTAGATGATGCTCGTGCTTATTCGGCCTTACTTCGGTGTATTTCCAAAGAAGTCCTATTGGCAGTCACCTCCTGCAGGAAAACTTCAGACGTATGGTCAAAGTTGCAATTGATGTACAAGGCTCCTTCCACCATGAGGGCCATTACTCTCTATGGTCAACTCCAACAACTGAAGTTTGAAACCAAAGATACGATCCAATCATTCCTACTTCGAGTTACCTAAATCCAGGACCATCTTTACACTATGCAATCTGCCCTATTAGAGGCACATCTTGTTGGTACGGTACTCTACAAGCTTCCTCAAGAGTTTGATGGAGTGGCGAATGCTTTACGGGCGCAGACATCTATGACTCCTGTCAGTTTTCTTCATATGTCCTCGATGTTGCTTGAGCATGAGGCGACTTTGCGACTACAAGGGCAGCTTCCATCACATTATGGAGGTTCAGGTGAGGCTCTTGCAGCTTTGGAGAGGGGTTCGAAGATAAAGAAGTCAAAGGCCCAATGTTACCACTGTGGCAAAAAGAGCCATTTACGGAAGGATTGCAAAGAGTTAGCAACTTCTAGGAAGAAAAAGAAGCAGAAGATGAAGCGGGATGCGGACTCCTTCAACGAGTCATCGTCTGCCTCAAATTCTCCGACCAAGGCGAAGTCCAAGGCGCGGAAGGGATCCTCTTCTTCGAATCGCGGGAAGGGCTTGGTAGCCCCTTCCTCAGTTGCTTTCTAGGGGTGGTGATGAGATCATTCCTCACGACTCTCCAGTGCCAAAGAGGAAGTGTGAACAGGTGGTGAGATGGGGCAGCCGTGCCTCATCTATATTTCTATACAAATACACAGGATCCAAAGAGGGACATCCCTGACGCATTGATGGAGTCTGGCAAGTTCAAATCTTGGAGCTAGGATTGACATCCAAGTTCATGATGAACTGGTTCTTTGACAAAGAGCGGGTGGCTTTCGTCCGGAGCTCACATGAGAGAACACTTTGGCAGTCTAGCCAGAGGCAGGGAATCCATGGTCACATATTTTCCAAAGATATTTTTGACAAGATGGTCATGTATGCCTACTGAGCAACATTGGACAAGCATAGAAATATGCTATGATCTTCTCTATTTTCAGGAGCTAGTACGATCGATACCAACATCAGGTTCTCTCTAAGGCACCTTGGTAGCAGCTTGATCACCCACTGCTTGGGTATCCATGGTTCTACTTGGTGGTTCTATGTTATATGCTTTCTGATTCATTCTCATTGTACCATTGTATTGTATCAAATCACCCATGATCTGAGAAGGGGTGTTAGCAAAGTATGTCAACTCATGTGTGAGTCTGAGCATGTATTATGGTTGGGCATATTAGATAGTTAATTTAGGCATTTTTAGTGTGTAGCATTTTATGCTATTGTGGCATTTATCGCTCCTACTCGGTCAGCATGACTTAACATATTTTCTGACATTATGCATGACTATATATATTCTGGGCTCCTCCTCAAATAGTTCAGTTCACCACTTGGAGGTCCCCTGGAGAGAGGAGCCGAAGCCAATGCCCACGCAGCCAGTGACTCGCTTTGTATGCGACAGTCTCGTGTCTGATATATGGATTCCATTTCCTGAGCATATATCTGAGTTCACATATGTATATTGTTCTTTCTTTCTCCTTCTCTCTTGTCTTGTGTTTTAGTAGTTTATTACAGCTTATGTTTATGCTTCCATTGCTACACCACTTCTGACACATGTTTGCTAAACCTGCAAATGATAGTCCATATTCCATCATTCCCTATAGGTGTCCTAGGAAGCTCAAAAATAAAAGCCATCGCAATGCTCTACCAAGGCCTATCTAGAATATGTAAGGGCTACAATAAGCCCCCGGTATCTTTTGCCTAGCATGCTTTACCTTTTGACATATGATGCATGCCCTAACAAACTACTCTAGGCCTTACCTCAAAGCTAGCTAATAAAAGAAATACTCCACTACCTTCATTGTGGCATCAATACCTTTGTGTCCTCCATACGGAGAGGCATGACTTTTAGTGATAACTCTAGGCGTCAACTGCTTTGTGATACACAAGCATCCATGCATCATCAAAAAACCATCTCTAAGCACAAAGTGCTCATGCCTCTGGCCATTGCAAGGCTGATCATAAACTTTAGCAAAGTCCAAATCAATAGCATATTGTTCTTTCATGGCATCCAACTCAGTGTGATAAACCATCTTGATGGCTGAAATTTGGGGCTTATATGATAGTGTATCAACCACCACATTTTTTAAACCATCAAAATATACAATCTAAAAATAAAACATAGAGAGGAAATTTGCCCATCTCATATGCTTCTCTAACAACCTTGTTTGCGTCAAAAAGTACCTCAAAGTCTGATGATCTATCTGCACTATAAAATCAGCCCCCAACAAATAATGTTTACACATAGACAGTGCATGAATTACAACCAAGAGCTCTTTCTCATAGATCTACAAATTCTTCTCCACACTGTGGAGAATTCGGCTCTCATAAGTCACAATTCAACCATCCTGCATAAGCACAGCTCCAATGTTATTACCACATACATCAGACTGAACCATGAATGACTTTCTTAGATTGGGTAACACAAGCACAGGATCTCAAGTCATCTTATCCTTCAAATTTTCAAATGCTGCTCCAAAAGCCCCTTGTTATAATAACAATCATTAAGCAATTCAAGCCAACTGCCCCTTGATTTTCATGAAGAAGGACTTGCACAATTGGAACCATCAACTAGCCAAATGCCTGGCATCTGAAATCCCTATTAATTCCATGAATTTTAGGTGCTGATTTTAGTGTACGCTGCCTTCTCTTGTTGGCACAAGTCCCAAGGTAGTTGCTAAACCCTATCAATTCCATGAATTTTAGATGCTGATTTTAGTGTACGCTGCCTTCTCTTGTTCGCACAAGTCCCAAGGTAGTTGCTAAACCCTAATTTCTGCAAAAATTAAGGGTTTACACCAAAAATTCTCCTGTTGTCTATAAAATATGGCTGAGATCTACTCCAAATGGCTGAGAAATGTTGAGAATGACTAAGTAAAAGCTGGAGAAGATGAGAGAATGCCAAAGAGAGAAAATTCAAAAATTCTTTGCAAAGAAACCCTTCAGAAGCTATCACCTACTGCCAGAGATGCCAAAAATTGTTGTTTCCACCTCCTATAGACTCCAAAACTACTGTCGCCTGCATCAAATGGGTTCATTGCTATTGTTCCAACCTCTAGGAGGTCACCCACTACAAGAAAATCAGACCAGCACCCTTCTCTCTCTCTCTCTCTCTCTCTCTCTCTCTCTCTCTCTCTCTCTCTCAATGAGTTGAATCCATCTCCCCAACCTCTAAAAAACGTTTTTCAATCTTGCATAGGCATTTTCGCCAAGTGGCAACCTTTTAAATCTATTTTTCAGAATTATCCAACCATTAAATTAATTTTTAAAATTAAATAATCTTGAAAATTAATTTCAACCCTTCTGATCCTGCCCAAAATTAAATTTGCCCATCCATAATTAAATTGGCTAGGCCATTTGCAACTTAGAGTGGTCGCCAACCTCTGTTGACCCTTAGACTAGCATTAATTAATTAATTAATACCAGTTCCTGGTGTCACCACTAACATTTATTGGCTAAACAATTTTCCTAGAGTTAAAACTGACACCAACTGACCACCAAAACCCAATTGGCATAACTTATCATAACTTTTGCCATTGACACCCATTGCATCCTCGAGGTTCTTGGCTTATTACCATGAAACAACTGCCATGTGCATCACATGTGCTAAACAACCTTGCACATTTGATTAATAACTTAATCAAATGTTATCAGCAGGATTAAAGCATCTCAAAATTTCACGTCCCTATGACACAAAGTCCCATAAGTTGAAATATCAAGTATATACTCCACTTTGTAGAACCAAAGGGAGTAGTTCACACCATCGTCAATCTTCAAGATCACATGTGCTGCAATATGCATGCTAAATCTTCTTGGGACAATGTATGTGCCTTCTCACAAAAAATCAACCACGCATCCATGCCCTTAGAAAGGACTTGCCCACCAAACGAAGCAATTAACTACAACCTATACCCTGAAAACTGATTATGCAGCAAAAAAGATTGATTGAATTGCGAAGGCAAACGAACCAATAGGGCCTTGAAAGCATCCATTGTCCGAAGAATCATTTCTAAGACCAAAGGGTAATGATCAAAAAGGACATCTCTCTCCACTCACATATTGAGTACTACAAGAAGTAAAGAGTCACTCTAGCAAACATGCATCCTGTCCAATCTAGCCCAAGTATCAAGATGCTGTAGAGAAGTATATGTAAATCCTGGCTTGGAAGGGACGAGTGGAGGCAAGACCACACATCTTGTTTCAATGAGGAAGGTGCCAAAGCACCCCAAGCTTGGTATGCAGGACCATCCATCGTAGAATGCAGACACACCATAAGGAGATATTGTAGCTCTTCCCTAAGTTGACTATGATCTCAAGCTGCATTAGGTGTATACACTCACACCAACCATAGAACCTCGTTTTCAGAACAAACAGCCAACATAATCCAAATATATGGTGAATATAAGCACTGAAAAAATAGTAGAACCCTTACATACATAAATGGCACCAGCAGTTGAGTGTTACTTGTATTTGATTGCATTGAATCCATCTCAATTACCAGCAAAGATAGTCTTCCACATCCTATATTGTTTACTACCAAATGTAAGACCCTATACATTCCATAATGCTAGCTTCATAATACGAAGGCGAGTAAATACTACTGTTGCAGTGCTTTCCCTTTTGCTTCTAGAGACTTGCCTATCTAGAACCTCTCCATCTCACTTTGAATAACATCCACAAGGTCTGCCCATTGCAAACCAGCAACTATCATCCAAGAAGTATACTACTGCTGCTGATTATCTAACTGCAAAGTGGAATCTTTTACTGGCCACACCCATCAATGACATCCAAGACAATTGAGGCTTAGAGTAAAATCCTTTGCCTCATCACTAAAAAAAGTGTGAGTAACATTGGTTGGGGATGGATGGATTGAAGCTGAATGGGATTCTTCATGTGCATGGCACTTCACCACTTAAACTTCTCAAAGAATCAAGGACAACAAGAGAGTTTCAACATGTTAATAAAGATGATGACACACCCGGATGTGATTCCTTCTACAAAAAAATTTATCCACAAAATCCTCAAGTTCCTAATGCAAGGAATGGACAAGATCAACACATTCACGAGGAACCAAGGAGAGATGACAGATTTCAGTATGATGAAGACCTTGATGATATGATGACACATGGTCAACACAACCAAAATCATCCACCACATGGAACTAATTCACTTGGTCATCATTCATTTGACAACAAGATAAATTGATAGTATTCTTTTTACAATAATCATGGACAACAAACATTTGGTAATTTCTCTCATAGACAACAACCAATTGGTCTACCTAACAATAATGGATAGCATTATTACTATAACAAAGAATACAAGGAGAAGATTAGCATACCTTTGTTCAAAGGAGATAACCCCTCACCAACAAAATTAGAAGAATGGATGAATAAGCAAAAAATGCACTTTATCCTCTATCCACACAATGATGAAACAAAGTTATGTTATGCAACCCTACACCTAGAGGGGTCAACCAAGGAGTTTCCTTTGTAGCTTGTTCTCGAGAGGTGAGATGGGGCTCACCCTCAAGCCTAGTGTTAAGCAAATTTATTTGCCCATTTTTTTGAAGAGGCCCAAGAGGAGACACGTATTGTTGTTGAGACAAAACATAAGGTTCATGCAATTGCATGGGCACATTTACTGCAAAATCCACTCGATCTTGTGGTGCCTCAAGATCGTGGTTGCATTTTGAGATGAAGTGACCCAATTAGACACACCCAAAAGATTACCCAACAAATTTTTCTCATTTCAACTCATAAACCAAGGCTTGCAAACCAGGAGCCTCAAAATGCATTTTGGTGGAACAACATTTGCAGGTTAATTTGCAAGAATATACTAGTTAAAGTATTATACAACAGTGAGACAACAAGTATGGGTAGCCAGCATGCAAGGTCAAGAGATGTCGTATGAGTCCTAATCTAGTACTACCCATTCTTTAGATCAATCCTTCCAAAAGCACAAGCTCTTGCAGTTGATCCAAAATACACCTATCATTGGTATTGGAAACATGTATATATTTTTTGTAAAAGCTGGATAATGTAGCTTATTCTCTAATGGTTTTAGAACACATCAATCCCTCTATTCTACCTTCACAAACTCATCGAAATTAGCTTCTGCAAATAGAAACAAAACCAATGGTGATCAGAACATGTCAAATTAAGGATAAAGGAAAGTGAATTCACCTCTAAAAGGTCAGTGGCAAACACCAAGAGGACATCTGGCTTTCTAACATTCTCCTTCATCATTTTAATGACCTCTACCATTCCAATTCTGAAAGTATCAAATGCCTGCAATTTATTCTCACAAAGTTCAATCTGTTCCTGTAGCTCCTCAATGTTTGTGCATGTTAAGCTGTCAGCATTACATGGAGTTAACCTGGCATGTTCTTCCCATACATGTGCTTCTTTCTTCTTAACATGGAAACCTAAACACTCAATGGAATTTGAGGTGTTTAAAAAGACTTCTGTTCTTTCATCATATTTGCAGCATAGGAAATCTGGCAATCTTCCCTCAAACGTTGATGACTGTTTTGGATGCTCAAATTTCTCTTCATGATTGCATGCATCAATCACATGGCTGTTTAGTGCACTCAACGAGCATTTAATATCAAACAAGCTCCTGGCATATTTTGTTCTCTGCTCAGAAGATTGTTTGGACTGATTCATGCTTCCATGGATGCAGAGAGATTTTCCACCCTTTTTACATGAAGCATGCTCCTTCAACTCAGTCAGTTTGATTGTTCGCAAGCATGAGATGTATTTGTGCAACTGTAAAAGCTGTTCTGACAGCACTTGCCAACTTTCATCCAAAGCCACATCCAAAGATGTACCTTTCTGTGAAAACTTCTGTACATGTGTGTATCCATGATGTTCAAAGTTTGAGTCAATTTTGTGTGCAGCAATTTGAAGATCTGTCCACCTTGGATTTGCAGCGGCCTTTTCTACACCAGTATCTGGAAAAGTATTCTCTTCACACAGTTGTACAGGTTTCACACTGCAAATAGAAGGTCTGATGTTTTTATCGGTTCCTTCTAAATCAGTAAAGGGGTCCAAATTACCACCAAAAATGCTATCATCCAGATCTTTTCCTCCAAATGAAACATCAACAGTTGACAATGGCTCCCAAAGACCCTCATCAAGATCCTCTTCCCTTACCCTTCTCTTCTGTATTCCAAGGACTCGTTTGTACTTTTCCAGCTCATCCTCCAAAGCTGCCTTCTCTGCATCCTGTTTTATTATTATTTCCTTAAGTAAAGAAATGGTCTCCTGATCATGAAACAATTTTACTTCTACAAGCTCTGTGTAATGCCTAGCTTCCATCTGCAAAAGTGTTTTTTCCTTCTGAAGTCGGGAAATTGTCGAGACAGCCTCATTAGCTGCAGTGGCTGCTGCAGTCCTCTCTTGCTCAAGTTCTCTATTCAAATGATACAACAAGTCCTGCCCTCCCTTCAAAGCTTCTGTAAGCCTTCTTATGTACAACATACAAGTGGAATGGAAAGCTGGCTCAAGACTGGTGTTGAGAGCCCAAACATCGAGGTCCTTCAACTGTATCCCTTTGTCAATATCTTCTTTTTGTGGTCCAATATAAGATTGTGTCTCATTTCCTACCAGATAACCTGCATGAACTTGACCAGATTCTGCTGACCAAGGTACAGTTTCCAGTCCTTGCACTGAGGACATTATCTGACTGAGGTGTAACACATCAGACCCACAAACTTGGTCATCGGACCATGAGGATGGCTCCAGGCCCATATACTAAGCGAAAAGCTAAAGTCACACTCTTTACAAACACTCAAAACAGCACAATTTTTTCTGCACGTTTGTCTGCTTGACAGTCAATCTTCTCTTCCATGCAAAGGTTGATTCATGCCTTGATAAAGTCTTAACCAAACAGCAAATAAAAGACATTGTGGAATGCTTGGGAAGCTAAAGCTTCAATTATGCATCCGAGCACACTGAGCTAGTACAAGCTGCATTTGATGTATGGTGTATCAGGCTCTGTGCGGTCATGGATTTCACAAACATAATTTCAGAGTCATGCTAAGCTATAGCAATTCAGAGAAAACATGCTGCACTGTGATTTATGTATAAACTTGATGAGCAGGGCAGGCCGCGGCACCAGTAATTGGCATTTATAAAACAATAAGCTAACATGTGCCTGCTATGAAACTCCTATGGGCGGAGCTCCCAAAGGTTGAACTGACGGCTTTTGAACAGGCCACATGCACAAGGATGACCAAGGATGTAGAAGCCGTAATAAAGCAAGCTCCACAGGCGATCACACCACAGGGAAACACGCTGCCAGCACAGATTCACATGCGATGGGATCACAGTATGACCTCTGATACATGTTTCTCGTCACAATTGGCCGCCCATGCGTGCGACACAGGATTTTGCATCTGCGACCGCTCAATTGTCTGTCAACAGGAAGAGTTGCCCCTCGAGTGACTTCTGCAGCAGGTTGCGGCAAGAAAGATAGCGCGATTCGATCAAAAAGCCTCCCTGACTGAACCAGCAAAGCTGCCTTCCGACAATTCTTTGATGTTCGTATTACGTTATACGCGCGACCTTTAATACAGTCTCTTGTCGTCACACTTGACCTCAGCGGTCATCACAGGGTTCCAAGCCCAACTTCCAAGTGCACAATATAAACTTTGGAAATTGGGGGGTTGACGCCATGGCCCCTACTCGGGGCTCGGGGCTCTTCTTGGATCACGAATGTCGTCCAAGTCCACATCTATATCTATACTCTTTCTTATTTTGGCTGGAAGTTCTCTTATCTCCCAAACCTCCATTTTTCCCCCTGAGTTTATTGTTCTTACCAAGTCTATCTCCCAAGCAAATTTTGAATTCAAATTCATGTGAGGGGGGTTGAGGTAGCTTTAATGCCCAACGTCCTCACTCTCTCATGATTAGAGTAAGATCTCATTTTTTACCTCATCTTTGATCGGGGAACTTGGGGCATGTAGGTGGAAGCTTGGAGCAAGGAGCACGCAAGTAGAAGCTTGGGGGTGTCCTCTCTCTCTCTCTCTCTCTCTCTCTCTCTCTCCCCCCAATCGGGCAAGCGAGGCGAAAGCAGGGCGAAGGCATGGCGGAAGCCGAGTGGGGGTGGATGCGAGTGCGGGCCAGGTAGAAGCGGACACGAGCAGAGGCATAGCGAAGGCCAAGCGGGGGCGGATGCGAGTGCAGGCTAGGTAGGGGCAAATGCGAGTAGAGGCATGGTAGAGGCCGGGAGAGGGTAGGCACAAGCGCGGGCCAAGCGCGAATTCTCTCTCTCTCTCTCTCTCTCTCTCTCTCTCTCTCTCTCTCTCTCTCTCTCTCTAACATTGATATTTTAAGTTAATGTGGTTATTAATATTAATGTCATAAGATAATGTGGATATTAATGTTAATGTTAGTGTTAACATTAAAGTTATGATAATGCTAATGTTAAGATTAATGTTAATGTTGATGTTAATCTTAATGTTTATGTTAATTGATAGTTTAGTTAATGGTTGCTTATATTATTATTATTAATCTATGATTGTCATTGATCTTAATTTAATTATGAATATGAATGATGAATGATGATGAATGATGATGAATGAATATAATTATATTATATTATAGTATAACTATTTTTCCCCCTGAGCCTATTGTTCCTACCAAGCCTATCTCCTAAGCAAATTTTGAATTCAAATTCATGCATGTATGGTTGAGGGGGGTTGAGGTGGCTTTAATGCCCGATGTTCTCTCTCTCTCATGATTAGAGTAAGATCTCATTTTTTACCTCATCTTTGATCGGGGAGCTTGGGGCACGCAGGTGGAAGCTTGGAGTAAGGAGCACGTAGGAGGAAGCTTGGGGGTGTCGTTGTGTGTGTGTGTGTGTGTGTGTGTGTGTGTGTGTCTCTCTCTCTCTCTCTCTCTCTCTCTCTCTCTCTCTCTCTCTCTCTCTCCTCGACCGATTGGGTAGGCGGGGTGAAAGCAAGGCGGAGGCGTGGCGAAGGCCGAGCGGGGGCGAATGCAAGTGCGAGCCAGGTGGGGGTGGCCGCGAGCGGAGGCATGGCAGAGGCCGAGCAGGGGTAGACACGAGCGCGGGCAAGGCACGGGCCAGGTGCGGATTCTCTCTCTCTCTCTCTCTCTCTCTCTCTCTCTCTCTCTCTCTCTCTCTCTCTCTCTCTCTCTCTCTCTCTCTCTCTCTCTTCGACATTAATATTTTAAGTTAATGTGGTTATATTAATGTCATAAGATAATGTGGATATTAATGTTAATGTTAGTGTTTATGTTAATGTTATTGTTAACATTAATGTTATGTTGTTGTTAATTTTTATGTTTATTCATTGTTTAGTTAATGGTTGCTTATATTATTATTATTAGTAATCTATGATTATCATTAATTTTAATTTAATTAAGAATATGAATATGAATGATAAATGATGAATGATGAATGATGATGAATGAATATAATTATATTATATTATAGTATAACTATTATTATTACCTATATTATATTATATTTATAGTTTATAGATATAAATACATATCATTAATGTATATGTATCTATATCTATATTTAGTATATTAATATTAATATATATATTGTATACAGATTATTAATTATTACTGTTGTATACTTTATACATATTGATAGATAGATATATTCTAGATTAATCTATACTTTATAATTATTATTTTATTAGATGACATTATATTATAATTATATAATATATAATAATTATTATAGTTATAATTATAGATTATAGATGTAAATATAAATATAGATGTGGAATAATAATTATAGATATAATAATATTATTATTATAAATATCATATAATTATACTATGATGTGATATTAATATTAATGTTAATTAATAGTTAATGGTTGGTTATTATATTATATTATTAGTTATTAATATCAATAAATTATTATTATTATTATTATATGATATAAATATTAATGTTAATTAATAATTAATATTTATTATTAATGTTATTATTATTATTAATCTATGACTGATTCGAATCATAAGCCCGCAAAATGCAAAATCAAAAATGAGAAAGAGATCTATAATCTAATCTATACTCTAACCGTGAGAAGAAGAAGAGAGAGAGGACATCAGGCCTTAAAGCCACCTCAACTGGAATCAACAATCACATACCATGCATGCATGAATTCGAATTCAAGATAGGCTTCGTCCAAAATAGGCTTGGGAGGAACAATAGGCTCGGGGGTAAAAATGAAGGTTTGGGAGATAACCGAACAAGGAGCCAAAATAAGAAAGAGTATAGATATAGATTATATAATTATGTTATAACTGTTATTATTTATCATATATAATGTATTATATTCTAGTTAATGTTAGTGTTAGTGTTGATGTTATTGTTGTTATACATATAGATTATATTATAGATTGATCTATACTTTATATTATAATAAGAAAGAGCCAAAATAAGAAAGAGTATAGATATAAATGTTATTATTAGTTAAGTTATTAGTTGTTTTTATATAGTTATTATATTGTATGTATTTGTTGGTTATAGTTATTATCATGTTGTTATATTGTATTGTATTATATTGGTTTTTATTATATTATTATATTGTATTAGTTATTGTTCTAAGTTATCAATAATAATAATAGTTATAATATTATAATATATCATATGATTATATTATAACTATTATAACAATAACAATTATAATTATAATATGATATTATTGTTTAATTATAATTGTTATTGTTATTGCTAATTATTGATTTTGATTAATTGTTTTGTTATTATTGTTATAGATATAGATATAGATTATTGTTATAATTAATTAATTTAAATATTATTAATATTAATTGATTGATTTTAATAATTGTGTAATTTTTTCTTTATTGTTATTGAATCTATTTAATAACTATTTGTTTTGATTATTGTTAATTATTAGTTGTTTTTATGTAGTTATATTATATTTGTTTGTTTGTTTGTTGTTAAGTAGAGCATAGTTAATTTAACTGATATTTACTAGTTGATTTACATTAAGATTAACATTAAGATAAGATGGTTATTAGTTAAAGTTATTAGTTATTTTTGTATAGTTTTATTATATTGTATGTATTTGTTAATTAGTTATAGTTATTATTATATTATTATTGTTATTGCTATCATTGTGATGAGTTATTATTATTTTATTCTTATTATATTGTGTTTGTTGTTGTTATTGTTAGTTATTAAGTTAATGTTTATTTTTATTATTATTATTAATTATTAATTATTATTGTTGATTAATTCTAATTGTTAATGTTAATGTCAATGTTAATTGTTATTGTTATTGCTAATTATTGATTTTGATTTATTATTTTGTTACTATAGTTACTCTCATTTATGGTAGTGTGTTAAGGTGCTAAGGTTGTCTGGGAATATGTGGGTGTCAACCGTTGGTGATGTAATCGATAATGAGTTTATTGATTGGATTCAAGGGATAGGGGATGGAGTGGGTATAATAGAGAATTATGATAAGTTACATATATCCATCTGGCATGGTATCAAAAGGACACTCTATTGAAACCTTGGTTGATAGTGTGTACAGTGAAGTGTCCACCATGACAAACTTTGTAGCATATTTTAGCAAGCGTGCTATACTTGCAGCGCGGAATACAAAGGTGGCGTCTTTAAATCATCATGCATTGCAATCGATGCATGGAGAGGTTATACAGTACTATAGTGCGAATTCAATTGTGGAGATAGATGGTAGCTCATATTTGTACTCTACAAAGTATCTAAATGCACTAGATCTTGGAGGTAGGTTTCCTCCTCGTCTATTGCTGCTAAAGATGAATGCACCTATTATTATGCTTAAGAAATTAACTCCGGGAAAAGGTTTGTGTAATGGCACATAGTTGATATGTAAGGCATTCAATAGAAAGGTGATAGATGTTGAGATAATAATAGGAACAAATGTAGGGGAATGAGTTTTCATTCCTAGGATCACTTTTATTCCTAGCACTTTGCAATTTCCATTTACTATGAGGCGGAGGCAGTTTCCTATTCAATTGGTATTTGCTATGACCATCAATAAGTCACAGGGCCAGACTTTGTTTATTGTTGGTCTTTACTTGAAGACACCGATATTTACGCATGGACAGTTGTATGTTGCATTTTCAAGGGTGAAATCCTCATGTGGCGTGAGAGTCTTGCTGGATGAAAATGGGAGCATTGTGAATGTCACCACGAACATTGTATACAAGAATGTGCTTCAGAAGATGTAATAAGATGTATTGCTTTTTTGCAAGGATGCATGCAAAGATGTGTTTTTTTGGAGGGTGCAATGGTATGCTTGCTCTTTTGCAGGGATGTATCCATTGAAATTTGATAGCTTCGTAGTCATTGCTTGGATCATATGTGAAATGGCCTTTATGCCACGTTCGGTTGGTATATACTCAATAGTAACTAATTATTTCCTACACTATATTTAAGTGTTGGCAACACTTTTGCAAATACTTACTCCATGTTGGGGCTATTATTTAGCTTATGAGTATCAAAAGGAACTACAATGTATCTTGCCTGTAGTAACAACGCATGATATTATAAGAAGAACACTTGCAAGGGTCATTAAGCGTTTATATGATGATGTCAATATAGAGATTTTACTTCCAGTTTTTATTGAGGTGGTGCATTGTGGATATACTTAGTGTTTCCGAGTGCATATGGGTGAAGCTGAATAGGATAAGAGGTTTCAACGATCTCACATTGATAGAATACCAAGGGGGTGGCCGATGTATGAATTTAAATACCTTGGTTGCTTTGTGATGCTACATCAAGCTACGACGATGCTTGCTGAGTGGTTTGTAGGTGTTAGGCAAGGTATTGTTATTTTAAAGTTAAGTAATCTTTGTCAATTATTAGATGTGTTTACGTTTACGTTGTGGCTTTCTAAAATTTTAGGTGCAAGAAAGAGAGGAAAGACTATCATGTCCCCTATAGCATCGCCAAGGCGAGGAGTGGCAACAGGACTTGCATCACCTAACCATGTTGTGTTGGAGAGTGGAAAATTTTCCTGTGTTTCCTCGAAGAAAAGAAAGCTTTGTTTTGGTTAGGCTCCCTATGAAATTTTTGATTTTTTTGTTCACATTGGTGCAATCTCTAGAATAAACTTTGGTTTTAAGCTCTACTTCACCTATGTGTATTATTAATATTGAGAGTTTTTTTGTAATGCTTGGATACACTTAGACTTTATAATTGTGACATCCAAGGATAATATAGAGGTACTTCTAACTATTGCGCAAAGCAAGTATGGATACAAGTTTACAAGTTTGGTGCATGGTCATTGCACATATATACGAGTGTTTGTACACCTATGTACAAATGTATTTTTACCCTTTTATACATGCATATACGAGAGAGAGAGAGAGAGAGAGAGAGAGAGAGAGAGAGAGAGAGAGAGAGAGAGAGAGAGAGAGAGAGAGAGAGAGAGAGAGAGAGAGAGAGAGAGGTAACAAATATATGAGAGGAGTCACTAAGAGAGAAGGGGGTGAAAAGGGGTAGGGAGAGAGAGAGGGAGAGAGGCAAAAAAAATAGTAAGAGAGATTCAAGATAAAGAGAAGATAAAATATGCATTTCGTATGTCTTTTGTTTGTGGTCAGGTGCAATGCTATTTTTAATTGTAACATGCAAAGCAAGCATGGGTAAAGTTTACAGGTCTGGTGCATAATAAGAGGTGTCGTATACATATATGAGTCTCTATACACCTAAACGTAAGTACATGTCTATCCTTTTGTCCATGCATATGAGAGAGAGAGAGAGAGAGAGAGAGAGAGAGAGAGAGAGAGAGAGAGAGAGAGAGAGAGAGAGAGAGAGAGAGAGAGAGAGAGAGAGAGAGAGAGTGTGTGTGTGTGTGTGTGTGTGTGTGTAAAAAGAGAGAGTAGAGATGCAAAAATGGTGTGAGGGGTTGCAAATAGAGGAGAGGGATAAACAAGGGGAGGAAGGGAGAGGTGGAAAGGAGGGGAGAGAGGAAGTGATGGGTGTTGTAGAGAGAAGAGAGAGATAAAAACGGAAAGGGAGAGAGAGGGGAGAAGATCAGAGAGAGAGAGAGGTAACAGATATGTGAGAAATTTCACAAAGAGGAGAGGTGTGAAAAGGGTGGGGAGAGAGAGAGAGAGATTGGCAATAAATAACGAGATAGATTTAAAAAAGAGAGAAAATAGTGAGCACGCATGTGACCTCTTACAATGTAAGCGAATTATATGGTGCTTGTACACTCAAGGATGGCAAAGTTACTATGCGATATGGAAAGTTATTATGCAATAGGGACAGCGTTCCTTGCGCAAAACGCTAGTAGTTCACTAAAATGAG
Source organism: Lygodium microphyllum (assembly GCF_053477565.2). Taxonomy (NCBI): domain Eukaryota; kingdom Viridiplantae; phylum Streptophyta; class Polypodiopsida; order Schizaeales; family Lygodiaceae; genus Lygodium; species Lygodium microphyllum. The sequence continues at coordinate 39,393,292 of NC_141136.1, read as the reverse complement.
CGACAGCCCACTTGATTGGGCATGAGCGTGAGTTGTAGCCGGTGGTCTATCGATCACCAGCAGGGCAGTTCTACAGTGAGCTTACCTTCGTGTGAAAGGCGGGATAATTCTGTTGAAAAAATTTTGTCAAAAGGTCGAAAGGCAAATAAAAACGTAGTATGAAAAGTCCACACAATCCTAGAAAATATTTTTTGTTGAACCCTACATAGACGATAGATCTTTCTCGTTTCACATCGATAAAATTTGGAAATTGGAATCAGTTCTCTTATAACCTTTTTTTAAAGTCCACACAATCCTAGAAAATATTTTTTGTTGAACCCTACATACATGATAGATCTTTCTCATTCCACATCAATAAAATTTGGAAACTTGAATCAATTCTCTTATAACCTTTTTTATTTAGGATTCATTAAAGACTGAAAATAAACATTTTGGAGAAGGCATTTCTCTTTTGTCACACGATTTTGAGAAGGCTTTTTGCACAACTCAAGCAAGCTCTAAGATGAAGATAACACGTCTTTTCCCAAACATTGTCCAAGTCTCAACTCTTGAAAGTGAAATACATGCTATGACCACTAGCTACTCACATGTTCTAAACCACACTTTGCAAGGTTTATGACACTGCAAAGCAAAGGGAGTTTGCAATTAGCAATCACTGTGCTCCATGTATAATGATGTGCAAAAACACAACAATCACATCTCATGTGGTTATTTGCATTTACTCACAAAAGAGTATAGACAATGAACAAAAATGTGTACTCTGTATGTAATGACGTGCAATCATAAGATGTCAACCACGTTCGCACCTCAACTGTTAGTATATTTGATGTGTATATATGGAAACTAGGTCTAAGAGAATGGATAGATATGGATAGATGACTTAGCACAAAAAAGAGGCTACCTACAATGTGTGAAATGTATCCCATAGGCAAAGAGAAGGGAGAGTGTCCAAGCTAAAAAGCTATAAATTCATGTACTTGGTCAATCATAAATCAATTAAGAACAAATCTCTACAATAATAACTTAGCATGCCTCCATCACATTGCTTGAAATGAATACCCAAAAAATGATGCAATAGGCCCATCTAACATCTTAAAAGTTGAATTCAAATGAGCCCTAAAATCAACAATATGTGTCACATTAGAACGAGTGAGTAGCATGCCATCTACATAAACCACAACAATCAAAGGTACATCACCCTCATGTTTGATATATAAGGTGCTCTTAGTTAGACTATCCATAAAATCGTATGCCATCAAATATACATGTAACTTCTCATACCAAGCCTAGGGTGCTTGCTTTAGACTATACAATGCCTTTTTCAATTTGCACACTTTGTTTTCTTGCCCCTTTTGAACAAAACCATAAGGCTAAAAACCATATACTTCCTCATGTAAATCACAATTCAAAAATGTGGTTATAATATCTAATTAATGTACATTCCAATCATTATGAGTTAATATTTTGTAATTGCTACAAATTATCATCATGCAACAAGTGGGAGTATAGGTTTCATCAAAGTAAATTCCCATTGTCAAGTGTCTTCACAAAAACTGAAACCCCCTAGAGAAACTGTAGATAGGTTAGATTTTTGTTAGCTTAGTTGTTTGCATGGTTGTTTGTTTTTGTCATTTCATGGTTGGATTTTTTGTGTTTATTTAGCTTAGATTTCATTTTTTGTTAATTTGTTTGATTTTATTTGTGTGAAAACTTGATGGTCTTGGTCAAGTTTGGTATTTTTTTAGACATGTTGGAGTTAGAGTTTGCTAGCAGCTGCCAAACATTGTGGAATAGGTATGTTTTCTTACCGAGACTCTTGTACATCACGGAGATTATGGGTTCACAAGCACTTCACATTGCACTTGTTAATACACTGCACTCGGGGGTCATTTCCATATTCTTTCAAATACTTCCATGCCATGGGTTGGTGGGTTGATGCACGTTCTACACCATCGTTGAGCACTAGCACAACATGAGGCCCGATGCACCTATATGCAATAAATCTTAGTTACACGTGCACCTAAGAGAGCACCTTCAAAGAACACGCATTGTTTCTTGCATGCACGAGAGATGAGATTTTCAACACCAAAATAGAATCCTTCTGTTGAGTGGGAAATGTGGTTGGGCGAGTTCAGGGTCGTGGAGGAGCCGCCAAGTGTGGGATGGGTTGTTTTCTTGGGCAACATCTTGAGGACCATCATTGTATTGAGCGATAGTGAGATTTTGGGTGGATGGAGCAAAGTACAACATTTTCCTTACTGAGGATTGAGAGGCGAGGTTAAGGATTAATTTTAATCAAGGAATTGTGTTTGCATTATGCATGACGCATGAGCACATGTAGATAGGCTAGGCACAAAATTTTCAGTGCATCCATATTTTCATGTGGAAGCATCGCTTGATTGGTTGCATAGCATGGATTGACATGCATATACTTTCAAAATCATGTATGGTTGGTGGGCACAAAAGTTCTATAGCAAAGCATATTCATGCTAGGACAATTTACATTGCGACAAAGCACATATTATATCCAAACAGAGCAAAAAAAAAAAAAAAGAAGAAGACTCAAGGATTAAAGGAATGGTCATATGTCTTAGTGAAGATATGGAGTTCCTTGATGACCTTGGTTTTGGAACATTTTGATCACTGTGGTACAAGCAAAAGAACGCTCTTTAAAATTTTGGAGAGGCATCATTTGAGAGTACACTTGAAAGTAGGTGGTGAATTTCCATGGGTCTCATGAAGGAGCCTTGATAATGCTTACAAAGGTGGATGAGTTTTCCAAGTATGGAGTAGATTGTGGAGGAAGAGGAGAAAGGTCAAGTGCACCTATTAGGGCGGAGTAGCAACTTCTAGTATAATAATAGTCCTATTAGGCATGGTATTCAACATGGGATAAGTGACACAATGGACTTTGTACTCTATGATGTCTATAGTGTGACCGAGGCCTTATCTGCTACTATGTCAATGTCTTTGTAACAACACGTCTCTTGTACAAGATGCAGAAAACAGAAGCACGGTGGAGATGGGCAGATTGATGGGACAGATGTGAAGAGGATGCAATCTGAGGAGATTTTGAGTGTTGCTTTGCAAGTAAGGTTTTAAATTTGTCTATGTAATCTCAACTGTGATGAAGAATACAAATGCAGGGGGGTAGTCAACAATAGGATAATATTACCGTGTTGTGGCAAAGGTGCTATGGAAGGTGCTTTACCAACAAATTGTGAAAATGTGGAACAAAAGAATGTTGGCAGTGGGAGCAACAATTTTTACAAGTTCAAGACCAAATGTAAAATGCCAAGTGATAAAAGCAGGGCTGATGCTGAGTAGAGGAGATCAGAGGAACATCATTGGAGTCGTCTCATGTATGATAGTGAGGAGGAGATACTAGTTGCCCCTAAGCCTGTCATCAGGAGAAGACAATTGAGACAATCAGCAAGGATTGTGGCTCGAGATAATTTCAAGGATTGCCACACCTTGTACGAAGAGGCTTATGATGACGACGACCTTGATGTTGCGCTTGCAATCTCTCTTTCACTGTTGGAAAACAATAGTGGTTCGAATGGTTCAATACTGGCTGCAAACTCAATCATTTCTAGACACGGACATGTAGACATGTCATATGAGGAAGGAGGAGGAAGCTATTGCTCATAGGTAGGGTGATCCTAGAGTTACTTGGTAATTGAGACAATAATGTGAGGAGAAGCTGGAGTAGCACGGACAATAATGTGAGAAGGATGGCGATTCTCTGCGAGTTCTTGGGAGACTTCAAGGGTATCATCCTGATTATTGCACAAGGAACTTTAGACACTAAATTAGATGGTAAATAGCCTTATAACTAGTAAATACACATTTTTTCTAGTTAGTAACTAGGGTTTTTTAAATTGGAACTAGGTTTTTAATTTTACTAGATAGATGTGAAGCTATAACTAGTAAAATAAGTGTCTAAATGGTAAAGCAAGGCAAATTTCTATATATCACCTAATATAGCCATGTTTATTGGATAAAATTATGAAGCTATGGATCATAGGATAATGTGCATGCATAGTAAATCAAAATAAATTTGTATAGAATATCTAACATAGTCATGCTTATATAGTCATGTTAAGTAATATACATCACAATTGATAGGCCTAACCATCAGCCATGTAGTCAATCTCAAATAAGACAATGCCAATACACACTTGTAATGGATATGTTTGTATGCATCCAAAATGTACATGTGCTATAATATACATTTGTGAATTTTGATAACTTTTAATTCTTACTCACATAGCACAAATAGTTTACACATCCACAAATAAAATATCATTTTTAACAATATAAATATTTCCTTGTCACATTAAAACAAAGAAGAATCTCATTCAATTCAACTCAATGCCATGGCTCTAAATCTTGAAATTCCCCTCAAATCCCCCCTGAAGTGTGGGATATACCTAGCATCCATACAAGCACAAATAGTTATCAAAAGTTATTTGAGACCCTTACAAACAAGGAGCATATCCATCCATTAGCAAAATAGAAAGAGTTTAAATTGTAATAGCCTTTTCCTTAAATGAAAGACATAGAACCTCTTGAGTATGCAGAAACTTGAAGAGGGGAGCTCTGAATAGATAGTCATGGAACATGGTCTATTAACTAGGGTAGTTGTATTAAGTTCATTAAAAAAGCAACATTTCCACCAACATGTGGCATATACTCCTACTTTCATGAATGTAGCATATTCAAGGGGTGAACAAGGAGTAAGAGATGATGGAACACATAGCACTAACATAAAGCAATAGAAGCAAGACAATGGGATGGAGATGGATTATGCTAACATTGTCGTTGCTAGCATGAACATGGAAGAGCTAGAGAAGAAGATGTGGGGTGACAAAAAATGTTTCAATGAGAATTAAAAGAGAGTCACAATAGAATTTTGGGAGCAAGTGCTATGTGCATGAGTGGTATCCTTGTTGCCATGCATTCGGCAAACCAATGCTAAGTATTCTCTATGCAACATGTACATGTATTTTAAGGGAAGGTCCCCCTTGAGGATGAGTTTGCTGGATTGTGTTGGCTCAACTATGGATCAAAGTGGTGCTCACATTTTTTTTCTTGCCATTAGACTTCTTTTGGGTCTTGCTTTCATCTAAAGCAAAAAGAGATTGGGTTTTGGGTTCACTTGTTTGGCTTAAAGTGAGCCTTATTTACATGCTTCCATGGCATCATGATTTTATTCCTGAGGAGGTCTTGCAAATTGAATGCCCAATATAGGCTAGTTTTCATGGACTTTCTACTTTGCTAGATGGAGAAGTAATGTGCTAGTAGAAGTGCTTGGTAGAGCGCTCTATGTTCTTACAATAATATCAACTGATGGAGCAAGTGACCTCTCGTACTTTGGGATAAGAGGAAGAAGATCCTTCAGATGCTATAAATTTTTTATCCTAATGGGATTGAGTTGTTGGCCAATGTCAAATTCTCCCTCTTCTTGGATACATGCTTCAAATGCAAAGAAGATGGGTGCTTTGCAAAGGAATGCCCAAAAAGGAATTGAGATAAGAAGAAGCAAAGGAGAAAATAGTGGAGATAAGGAAGAACTTCAAAAGAAGCAAAAAGGAAAAAACATAGGTTGAGAAGGGTAAATTCAAGGAAACAAACAATCCTCAAAAGGAGGAGCCTAAGGAGAAACCTAATTATCAGTCGTGATCCTAGAGATGTTGAAGTTAAAGCGGGATGGAAACAAATAATTTCAACCACCAAATTCTTTGAAGTCTAATGGAGGTAAGTAATAAAAAATTTCCCTTTAAAAGCTTCTTGCAAATGTTTTGTTGACAAGGCTATTTTGCTATTTTGGATTATGGAGGTTCGAACAAAGATATAATGTTAATTAGTTGGCTCACTATGATCTCTTGGAATGTGAGATGCCTAGGAAGTCTGTCCAAGAAGGATGTGTTTAGTAGGAGAAAGAAATGGAAGCCCCTCTCTTTCAACACCTCCTTTCTAGATAGGGAAGGATTCAACTTATAGTTGAAGGATGCTTGGAAACAAAACAACAATCCAATGGCTAATCCAACGTAGAACTAGATGAGATCCATTGCTATCATAACTGAGATTACCAATATGTATGGCAAAGATCAAGATTGACTTCAAAGAGGGTTGCATGTTAGTAGTTAGCAATGCAGTGAGTATATTATTATGACTCTTTCTAAGTGTTCTAGTAATGGGATGTTTTATCAAATTCTCAAAGAAGTGGAGCATTACATGGAGGATTTGCAAAAACATAAAGGTGAAGTTGCCCAAATTTAGTCTAAGGGAAATGGTATCTTATGGGACTGGTTCTTTGACCAATTTTAATTTTATGAATTGATGAAGCAAAAAAAGCAACAAGAGTTCATCACTATGATAGATGATGGAGGAGGAATCGTGGAATTTATGTAGGGATGTTTCAATCTCTTTGGAATGTATTTGTAAATGGTCTATGCTTAGGTCCATTTGAGGTAAAGATGTCGATGCCAAAGGGTGTCCCATTGTCCCATTACTCTTTGCCACCATAATCACCAACCCTTTGCTTAGGAATTTGGATTTGAAGGTGCAACATGGAGTAAGCAAGGGGCTTCCTATACCATTAAGAAGACACTTGGTCTCCAAATTCTTTGCCAACAATAACTTACCAATATTGTGCAAGTAGAGAGGCAACTAGTAGATGTATTTGATGAAAATGTATGAAAGTTTTCTAGAGCTATCTGGGGTTGTGACTAATGTGAGCAAAAGCAAGCTTATTTATCTAAGATTGAATGAGTTAGCAAAGTTACTAAGGGATCTAGGCTTCCAAGTAGCAAAATTGGAGCTTTAGTTGCTTGATTCTAAAGAATTTGGGTGATTTCAAGATTTCTAGCATCAGACCTTAATTATTGAGCATATGATGGAGGAATTTATTTGATTATCTTGTACATTATGTATGTTATGAGTCAAGTAACATGCAATAGTGACAAAAAATACATGCACAGGAAAGGCCTAATTTTGGCATCATGAATCCAGTGAGATTAATGAAGGTTGAAGATCCATAGCCTAGATTATCATATAAGACACTAGAAGTGAAGTAGGACTCTTGTTTTCCACATGTAACGAGGGTAATGGCCAACAATGAGAGAGGGATGGTCAATGCTAGCTTGAGTTGATCCAGACCACCTATAGGTGGATACACTTGAATTTGTGTGTTATCTTGAAGATAACAACTAAAAAACTTTAATGCCCCCCTTTATATAGTGATTACGCTTGCAAATCTAAAGCCTAACACGCAATTATCTATATCTTTTTCTATCAAAATAGTTTGAAGAAATTCTAGTAACTGACGAAAGCATTGTACAATTCTAGATCACTAGGAGGAGGAGACTTAGCCCCATTGCATAAATTCATTTAATGCATTGTTCACCACATAGTCCTCTGAAATAGTCCCCTAGCATGGTAAGTTGTTCTGGGTTTCAATAGGCATCCATCTTAAGTAGCACCTATGCCCTAGAATCTCATGTCAAGAAGCATATTAGACTCAACTTGGGAGTGTATTATGGTGGTGATCATGTACCTAAATACCAACCAATTATTTAAAGTCATTCCAATGCATATATTCTATCTTACCAATGTGAGCAACAGTCCGATTGGCAATGCTCCAAAGCGGCTAGGTTTTTTACACAAACTTTAGGGTCTAAACATAGCTAGCTGGGGATTAGTCTTTGCTCTCAGCTTAATCCAATGTTGAGGCTGAATTAAATAATGGTTATTGTCCTATAGTTCAACATGAGGTTGAAATTGAAACTAAAACTGAAACAAATAATGGTTATTGTCCTATAGTTCAGAAGTAATAATCAACATGAGGCTAAAACTAAAAATAATGGTTATTGTCCTATAGTGAACTCGTCATGTAGACAAGTGATAAGCATCATGAATGTGAGACTGAACGAAAATAAACATAATGGTTTCTATTATTTTTAGAGATATCTAAGCCATGCTTATGCCATCACTCTATGAGCCTACAGTAATGGAAATTAGGTATCATTACACACTAGTGAGAGGGGCCTAAAACAAATCAGGATTATACCTGAAACAAATTAGGATTACCTTCATAGTTGATTTCAATCATAACCTTCATCAAAGTGTTGTTTTTCAAATTCTGTTTGGACATTGTTCACCTGTCATGTAGACAAGTGATAATCAACATCAATGTGAGAGAAAATGAAACAAATAAAGATAAACTCAAGGGGAGTCAAACCCCAAACAGAATTTGTGTCTACCAAGGAGTCTACTTGCAAAAATTAAAAAGAATATTTGTATAGAGAGAGACATGATTGCCTCTAAGGCAATCATGCCTTAGAGGCAATCATGCCTCTCTCTCACTCACTCACTCACTCACTCACTCTCTCCCTCCCTTGTGCATATTGCTAAGTAAGAGCATATGACTTTAATTCCACATATACACATGTATAGCTCGCACAATATGCACATGAAACTATGTTCTCTAATGAAATTCAAAACTTAAAAATAAAAAGTAAGTGAATTTACATATCAAAATAAAAGGTTGACTCTACTTTTACATCATCTAATGACATTTCATATTATTATCCAATTTGTGTTTTATTTTTTAAAAAGATCTCCAAAGAAAAACCATGAAACCATCCCTTGTCTATAATAATATACCAACAAAGAGTCATTGGGGTATTTGTTGAGATTTTAAGGTGCCAATGTCAACAACATATGCAAATTGATTTGAAGCATTGGGTAGATAGGAATATTAAAGGATATATAAGATCCAATTAGACACTAGATGTTGGAAATGGGTCTATTAGAGATGTAGACTCTATTAGATATGTAAATAATTCCACAAGTCTTGGTAGCTAATATTATCACTGATGAGACAAAACATTTTTAATTTAAAGAATCTTGAGTGTTACCAAGATCCCTTTAAGTCTTCCAATTTTGATGAGACATGGGCACCATGGCCTCTGTATTTAAAATAATGAGGGTAATTCCTATCATGTTGTTGGATACTGTAAAATATTACACGGCGCAGCGAACAGAATCTGAGAAAGAGATAGAGAGTACACAACAGATAAGAGGAGAATCAGTAAAATTCTTTAACTCCAAACAACTGATACAAAGATGGCTCTGTCCACCCGTGCGCTTCCACTGAGTGAAGCTTAGATGGCGATCTAGACAGAAGATAGGCGAAGAGCTTAAGGCTAGCTGGAACAACAACTCTGACTGGGTGAAAGATGAGTGTAAGATGGCTGCGAAGGGGTTTAGCTTTTATAGCCCACGAAGGTCGTTAGGTCGGCCTGCTGACCGACCTACCATATGAGCCTCCACTAGTCGGCCAAGGAATATTCCAGGGAATATTCCCTTTACCATCGGGCCGGGGGCGCTGCCCCCGGACCCCCGCCAGGGGGGCCGCTGGCCCCCCTGGGACCCCCCAGCCAGGGGCCGCTTCCGCGGCCCCCGGACCCCACAATAGGGGCCCCTTTTAACTCCCTTACCACGCAACTCAATGCAATGTGCCTCGAGTTGCTACCAGCTTAACCACTCCGTCTAACCCAAAGATTAGACCCACAATGGTCACCTTTTTGCCATCCGGTCACATAGACCTCATCTGATATACAAGTCAGGACTCCACCAATGTCCGGGCTCACACTTGGCTTCTCCTCATAATGGGGGCCTTACAACTTTGAGCACCATGGATCATTGGTAGTACCTAATGAGGGTGGGGGCATTGATCATATCTAACACCCCCCCTCAATGTCCACCCATAGGTGAACTATCTCCTCGGCCCAATGCCGAGTCTCTGAAGATGAACTTGAAGCAGATCCTTCGTAAGTGCTTTGGTGAAGATATCTGCTCCATTCTCCTCTGTTGGACAGTAGACCAGTTCCACTATCCCATCCTCCATCAAATCACGCACATAGTGATACTGGATCTCTATATGTTTGGTGCGTGCATGAAACACTGGATTTTTGGCAATGGCGATGCAACTCTGATTGTCACATCTCAGCACAGTTGGTTCTTCATCCTGCACTCCCATATGCCATAGAATCCTTCTCAACCATACGGCCTCACATGCAGCAAAACAAGCTGCCTTGTACTCTGCTTCGGTAGAAGACAATGCCACTGTTGGTTGCTTCTTACTAATCCAAGAGAAAATTCCTGAACCCAAAGAGAAACAATAACCAGAAACTGACTTCCTGGAATCAATGTCTCCTGCCCAATCTGAGTCACAGTTCCCCACAAGAGAAGTTCCGAAACTGTATGTGATACCATAGTCAAGAGTTCTCTTCAAGTATCTGAGCACCCGCATCCCAGCCTTCCAATGACTCTCATGAGGTTTGTTTGAGAACCTGCTCAAAACACCAACAGCAAAACTGATATCTGGTCTGGTGTTACACAAGTAGATTAGACTGCCGACCAACCTCCTATACCTCCCAATGTCTGCTAATGCTGATGTATCCTCGACGGATAACTTTGCATTCACCTCCATAGGTGTAGCTATCTCCTTGCACTCGGTCATGCCAAATGCCTTCAAGATCTCCCATGCATACTTCTTCTGAGAGATGAAGATCTTTCCTGGCTCTTGCCAGACTTCAATCCCCAAACAATAGTGCAGCAAGCCCAAGTCTGTCATTTCAAACTCAGAACTCAAAGCCTTTCGAGTTTGGTTGATCATATCTTCATAGTCACCTGTAATAAGAAGGTCGTCCACATATAGGACAATCACTACAGACTTTTTACCATCCCTGTAAACATACAAGTTAGCATCTGAGGCACATCTGTTGAAGTTTAGGTTTAAAAAGAACCTATCTATCCGCTGGTACCATGCTCTGGGGGCTTGTTTCAGCCCATACAATGCCTTCTTCAGTTTACACACTTTGTTCTCAGAATGGGGGGCCTCAAACCCTGGTGGCTGAGCCACGTACACCTCCTCCTTGAGGTCACCATTTAAGAACGCTGACTTAACATCCATTTGGTACACTGGCCACTTCTTGTGGGCAGCCACTGCAAGTACCGTGCGAATAGTGGTCATTCTGGCAGTTGGGGCAAATGACTCTTGAAAATCAAACCCTTCAACTTGTGAAAATCCTTGGGCAACTAGTCTAGCTTTGTACTTTTCTAAGGTACCATCAGCCTTGTACTTTACCTTCCAGATCCACTTGGTGCCAATAATCTTCCGCTTTGCTGGCCGATCCACTAGCTCCCAAGTGTCATTCTTCATTATGCTGTCATACTCCGCCTGCATAGCAGCCTTCCATGATGGATCTGCAAGTGCTTCTTCTAAGTCAGTTGGCTCCTTTACTTGTCTCATAATCTCAACCATCAAGGCCATGTTGACTATGTGAGCACAAGCCCTCCTTTGCTCCTCTATTCTCTGAGACCTCCTTGGTCCGTCTGCCTTCTCCTCAACAGATGCAGGCATAGGATTATTGTGGTCATAGAGCTGCTTCACCCAGCGCGGCAATGGCTTTTCCGGTGGGGTGATGTCAGGTTGGTGAACTTTTTCCTCATCATCTGAAGATGATGCTTCCTCCTCCTTAAGGATAGGGATAGCTCTCGGGACAGGTTCATAGTGGACTACTTCTTCGCTTGATGATAAAGTGGAAGACCTTGCCTTCTCCTCCTCCACTGTATGCGGCTCCTCCTTGAACACCATATCACGGCTCGCGATGATCTTCTTTGCCTCTTGGTCATATAACTTGTAAGCCTTCTGCTCATCACTATAACCCAAGAAGATACATTTTCTGCTTTTTGGTTGTAACTTGTTTCTCTTCTCATCTGGAACATGTGCATAACATTCACATCCAAAAATTCTGAAATGTGAAACAGATGGTTTCTTACCAGTGTAAGCCTCATGAGGTGTTTTTCCCTTGAGAGCCTTTGTGTAGCTCCGATTTAGAATGTAGACTGCAGTATTAACAGCTTCAGCCCAAAAATGGTTAGGCAATCCCTTGCCCTTTAGCATGCATCTTGCCATCTCCACAATGGTACGATTCCTGCGTTCCACAACACCATTCTGCTGAGGTGTGTGAGGCGTCGTCAATTGACGCTTGATCCCTTTGCTCTTGCAAAAGCCTTCAAACTCCTTTGAGTTGAACTCACCACCACCATCTGTTCTAAATTTCTTCACACTTTTCCCTGTTTCATTCTCAACAAGTATTAGCCATTCTTTAAACTTACCAAAAGCTTGAGCCTTATCACGAAGGAAGTACACCCACATCTTCCTACTGTAGTCGTCGACAATCAACATAAAATAAGAAGATCCCCCCAAGGCCTGTGTAGGCATCTTACCACACAAGTCAGCATGCACCAACTCTAGAGGAGCATGTGCTCTATTCTTGCTTTCTTGTGGAAATGCCTTTCTCTGTTGCTTGCCCATCATACAAGCTTCACATGGTTCCTTCAATTCAGTTATTGTAGGTAGGTGAGCAACCATACCTTGCTTTTGCATCTCCTTCAATACTGCAAATCCGATGTGTCCAAACCTTTCATGCCAAAGCTTACTTGTGCCCACTCCAGCGGTGGCTGTAAGAGCACTTAGCTCATACAGGTTGTTCCTTCTTTCTCCTTTGCCAACAATTGTGCCAGCACTATCAATAATTTCTGCACCTGTCTTCTTGAACCTCACTTCATGACCAAGATCAGTTATGGCAGCAACTGATAAGAGATTTCTCCTGATTTCGGGAACATACAACACATTTGAAAGCTTTTTGACTTCACCATTTGCAGCAACAAAAGAAATAGTACCTGTGCCCGCAGCAGGGCATTTAGCATCATTTCCAACCGTCACAGTGATGGATTCTTGTAGAGGCTGCATAGAACTGTATAGACCTTTCTTGTTGGTCATGTGACGGGAGGCCCCACTATCCAACACCCAAGAGTCAGTGGTAGATTCTTCTTGCGCCGAGGAGCACACTTCCTCAATGGTCGCCATGAATAATTCCAACTCTGCTTCAGCCGTATTGGCTGTCTCTTTCCCTTTAGTTTTAAGGGTACCATTCTTTTCATCTGCCTTCTTGACACGACAATCTGCAATTGCATGTCCTTTCTTCTTACAGTAGAAGCACTCTCCTTGAAACTTCTTCTTGCCGCCCTTTTTCTTTTTGTCACCATCATTTTTGGTGGAGGAAACACCTTTGCCTTTTGCATTGGCAGAGAATGCAGCATCTCCATTGTTGCTTCCTTCTCGGGCTTTCAGCCTCAACTCCTCCTCCATTAATAATGCACAAAACTCCTCAAAAGTCAAAGCTTGAGGTCTCACCTGAGTATTAAGGGCAGTTACTAGTCCATCAAACTTTTGTGGACAAATCCGAAGACACCTCCGAGCTAGCTCTTCGCTAGTCTTTTGTATCCCAGCGCCAGCCATCTGGTCGCGCAGATTCTTAATCCGAGTGATGAATGCTTCAACCGTCTCTCCTTCAGCAAACTTCTCCGCTGCTAGTTGATTCTCCAAGTTTTGAATCCTTGTTTGGTTTCGTGTTTCATACTGACTCCTTAGTACATTCCAAGCCTCTGACGCTTTGGTTGTATGCTGAATCAGAGTCAAAACACTGTCAGAACAGCTTGTAACTAAGGCACACAATGCATCTGCATTCCTTCGTTTCCAAGCTCGTAGAAGATCTGCATTCGGAGGAATCATCACACTAGGATTTGATGGGTCGGGGGTAGGCTGTGGTTCTGCGTCAGTCCCCAGCACAGTCTCCAGAAGCTCATAAGAATCAAGGATAGTTGTAATTTTGAACTTCCACAAGGTGTAGTTTGTACCATCTAACTTGCCTTCGCTGAAGGTTGGTGGACGAATCCTCAATGTTTGAATAGCCGGTACAGCAGCACCACCTCCTGCACCGCTTCCTGATGCGCCAGAACTGCTTCCCGGAGTCGACATCGTTTCTCTTTGCTGTTGAAGCCTTTGCCTCTTGCACGCTCTCCGATCTCTAGAGCCCCCTGGGCTCTGATACCATGTAAAATATTACACGGCGCAGCGAACAGAATCTGAGAAAGAGATAGAGAGTACACAACAGATAAGAGGAGAATCAGTAAAATTCTTTAACTCCAAACAACTGATACAAAGATGGCTCTGTCCACCCGTGCGCTTCCACTGAGTGAAGCTTAGATGGCGATCTAGACAGAAGATAGGCGAAGAGCTTAAGGCTAGCTGGAACAACAACTCTGACTGGGTGAAAGATGAGTGTAAGATGGCTGCGAAGGGGTTTAGCTTTTATAGCCCACGAAGGTCGTTAGGTCGGCCTGCTGACCGACCTACCATATGAGCCTCCACTAGTCGGCCAAGGAATATTCCCCGGACCCCACAATAGGGGCCCCTTTTAACTCCCTTACCACGCAACTCAATGCAATGTGCCTCGAGTTGCTACCAGCTTAACCACTCCGTCTAACCCAAAGATTAGACCCACAATGGTCACCTTTTTGCCATCCGGTCACATAGACCTCATCTGATATACAAGTCAGGACTCCACCAATGTCCGGGCTCACACTTGGCTTCTCCTCATAATGGGGGCCTTACAACTTTGAGCACCATGGATCATTGGTAGTACCTAATGAGGGTGGGGGCATTGATCATATCTAACAGATACATGTTGGCATAGGGGAGTACAAGCCATCCCAACCTATGGAGATAGAGAGAGAGGGAGAGAGAGAGAGAGGAATGGTGCACACATCAATATTCTTTTGGCATAATTTTTGCCACTGTAGTTGGTCTATAGACGTCTTTCACTCCTATACAAGGGTTCATTTTCATGTCTTAGTGCACTAGCTCTCTCAAGTCTTTCTATAGGCTCTTTAGCTAGTTCAAACTCTCTCTTCTTCTCAACCTTCCTTTCTTGGTACTTAGCCAACTTCATAGGTTCCTCAAAGGTATGTGGATCCTTCAGCTCCACTTTAGCTTTCCATTTGGATCTTCACCTCGAGAAAAGTAGATTGCCTTCAAAAATTTTGGGCTACTTCTCCATCATCAAGATGAGGAGCAAGACATTACCTTTCACTACATATGATACATACCTAATCACAATGGCATCCAAATCTTGCTCCACAACATGTACTTTCTAGGGAGCAAGCCCTATGTGCACCAATGAGATAAAGACATTGAGAATAACTTTTACATCATTGAAGGGTATCTCCTCTGTTCAGCAAAATCCTTATCTTTGCTTATTCCCAAATTCTCCCCATCTTTGAATTCATTTGAGACAAAAACAACTTGAGGTTCAAAGATGTTGACTAGAAATTGAACCTAAAGGCTTGTTTAAAATTTTAGATGGATTGGAGCAAGAAACTATCCCATCTCCCCAAACGAATTTAAAAAAAAAAACATCTAGTCTTCCAAGCCAATAACAAGTAACCATGCTTCTAGAAGACCCTAAGAAACCTTGAAATTGATTATTCTAATCCTAGTATCTAGGTTGGGATTTCACCCTCTAAAGCTATGCCTAGCCATTGCATGCCAAAGACAAATCTTAACATGATTACTCCACTCCAACCTACTTGAAGAGAAAATATGAGCCTACTAGCCTTACAACTAATATCTACAATGGCACTCCATTAACATCGCTTCTTTGTTCACCATAAGAAAAAAGAAAAGTGATGCTCTAGTCATCCCCAAACATCCCTTGCTCAAATTTAAGATAGATATTTAAAAATGCCATATTAGCTGTGAGCGCCATCTTGAACACCACTAACTTTGACCACGCAGTTGGCTACTTAATACGGACTCTCGTGATGGTGGTCACAAGGAGCTCCTTGTGAAGCTACCCTTAAAGCTAACCTTAAAGAAAAAACCCTTCATGAAGTGTAATGTATGTGAAACTACCCTTAAAGGAAAATTTGTATCCATTTCCCACCAATGGATATTTTCTTCATTTTCTTATACTTCCTGTACATCCCCTCTTTCTAATTTCTCATCCTCCCATCGTGATTCGTGCTCCCATTGTTTTGCATGCTCATGCTCCCATTGTTCTGCGTGCTCGTGCTCCCATTGTTCTGCGTGCTTGAGTGAAAACAAGGCTACCAATAGTCGACGTTACTTTTGCATGATCGAGTTGCCTGTGGCTCGAAAGCCAATATCGAAGGAGGAGTACACGACGTCAGCACAAGAATATGATAGAGTACATATGCGATGGACTTATATATTGCGGCCGATAAGTGAGAAAGCTCTCGATGAGACTAGATATGTAAGCTAACAAATGTAAATCATTATAAAATCTTCTCTGTGTTTGATCAGTGCTCTGTAATAATTAGTTGAAAGCTCTCATATATTATAATTGCGATGGACTATATTGCTAATCAGTACCCTGTGAGCAATGATTGGGCGGCCGGATGTTGATCATCCATATGCGTCTGGGAATAAGCATCTGCAGGCCAATGAGACATTATATTGAAATGAGAGAGAGAGAGAGAGAGAGAGAGAGAGAGAGAGAGAGAGAGAGAGAGAGAGAGAGAGAGAGAGAGAGAGAGAGAGAGAGAGAGAGAGAGAGAGAGAGAGAGAGAGAGAGAGAGAGAGAACATGGGGGTCGATGGACGATTGCCCTAGCGAGTCTCTATGCCACTCATGCTGGCAGTGAAGGCACAAGAGTTGTAATTTGAGGCAGCCATTATACCGGTGCCTGCATCACTAGACACTTCGTCCCATGAGTGAGGCTGAACGATGGCCACTACAAAAGGAGCTGGCTCTCTAGGCAACTCCCTGCTTCCTTCAAGCATGTGGCACACGGTGTCCATGGTGGGCCTCAGGTTAGGATCAATTTGTATGCACAGAAAGGCCACATGCACCATCCTCTGCACTTGGCCTGGGTCATACCCCCCCTGCAGCCTCTTGTCCACCACTTCAAACATCCTTCCTTCCTTGCATTTCATGGCAGCCCATGATGGGAAGTACCACTCCCCATCATCAGACCCCACCAAGGATTGGTCGGCATTCCTCCTACCCCCTACCAGCTCTAGCAGCACCATCCCATAGCTGTACGCATCACATTTCTTGCTCACCATGCCGTGGGAGAACTACTCTGGCACAATGTAGCTCGGTGTGCCCCTCAACGCAATCCTGATGTGGGAGGCCTCTTGCCCCACTAGCTTGGAGAGCCCAAAATCAACCAGCTTGGGCGTGAAATCATGGTCTAGAAGGATGTTCTAAGGTTTGATGTCAAAATGAATGATGGGCTGTGCGCACCCTTTGTGTAGATACGCCAAGCCACGTGCAATCCCCATGGCTACTTCATATCTAGTGTCCCATTTCAAGAAGTTGTCTCTCTCTTTGCCAGGGAAAAATCCACCTATCCAAGGATCCATTCTCCATGAGCTCATACACAAGAAGTCTGTTGGACTTCTTTGAGCATAACCCATGCAATTTGACCACATTGTAGTGGCTTGTTCCACCTATGATGGCCACCTCTGCTAGGAATTCCTTGCTCTGCGTGAGCACGACATCTAGTTTCTTAACTGCCACTCTCGTCTGTCATGAAGAACCCCTCTATAGACACGTCCACAGCCTCCTTCACCCAAAAGGTTACTAAAGCCCCCAGTGGCTTTAATTAGTTCTTGATATGAAAACCTTGAAGGAAGCATGGGCAATAGCGTCTGGACATCATCATCCCCACTATCAGAACCAGATCGACCATATGCGTTTGGAAATTAGCTCAGGTTGCTTGTAATTAACGTGCCAATCCTATGGTGCCCAAGGCTTTTTTATGGTGGCCTCGACATCATTACAAGTTTAAGGGCTTGCCAAAGATCAAAACAAACTTGAGGTTTAAAGTTAGGATGTTAAACTCCTCAACATCTTTGAATAAATTCCAGTTATATTCAATCTCATTCAGCCTCATGAGAGTCTGCCCCCCTCCATTTGATGTCTATAGACTTTGTCCACTCCATTCCGTCAGATTTTTCCACTTCAACACACCCATTGATTAATTTTGTTACATATTGTCTCTCTATAAGTGGCTTTTGATATTGCATTTGGTGTTGGAAGGCGTGCTTGCCCTGCTAGACATGAATGTACATATCTAATCTGATCTGTCCTTATCGGGTCTCCTACTAATTACTTTGCCTTTGATGTTTTTGCAGGATGCAGTGATATATTCATAAAGGATAAAAGACGATTTACTCCAATATATTAGGTACTTGTGGCAATGTAGTGATTCATAAAATAAACACTACAACAATTCCCTCGACCGATATTTTCAGGTATGCTTTTGTAGCTTTGGATGGTGGATGTGTGGTGGATATATGTATGTAGCTTTGGATATATGTATGGTGGATCTATGATGCTTTTGTAGCTCTGGATATATGTATGTAAGCAAATAAAAAATAAAAAATCAAAGTACTAGTCTATGTAGTTTATGTGTAGTTCAAGGGTGTATGTGGAATGAACCACACCCTTGCTAATTTGCAATGTCTAGAATAAACTATTGCTATAGGTCTCTGACTTGTTGACCATGGCACCAAACTCACTACACTCTCCTCATGAGTCACAATAAACTATTGCTATAGGTCTCTAACTTCTATATACAACTCACTACACTCTCCTCATGAGTCACAATATACCTCCTATATATTCCACTAATCAGGGAACCTCTCAACCACCTCCTTTACACTCACACCCCTCCCCCATAAACCTTCCTCTATGACAACCACCATTACTTTTGACAAGTATGTTGCTCTAGAGCCCCACTTGGACTCTTCATCACAAGAAAGAGCAAGCTTACACCTAGCTCTAAGCCATTAGTCTTCCTCACTCTTACTATCCTTTTGTTTTCCCTCATTTTTCCTCAACTTTCCAACCCCTTATCTTGGCCTCATACCCACTTATGTGCTCATCAACTAATGCCAATGTTTACAAAATTTGACCCCATCACTTTAAGGAAGTGTTTGGGAAAGATTGCTTCTTTTTAATTGTTTTTAAGGAAGTGTTTGGGAAAGATTGCTTCTTTTTAATTGTTTTTAATTACTTTTATTTTTTAAATAAAAATAATTTTTAAAAAGATATAAAGATTTATAATTATAAAAATTTTCCTTGAATATTTGCTTTTGATCCATTATATTGTAATTATAGTAGTCTTTATATTCATGAACAGTATCCACAAAGGGAAGTTGGGAGGTCATTCTACGTGTCTTCCATCGCATTGAGGTTGTCTTCTATCGCATCTTTCAAGGCAAGTTATCTCTAGAACCAAAATTACATGCTTTCATGTCCCTCACGAACCCTCTTTTCTTCTTGCTCTTGAGATCAAGGCTAGGACGAGAAGAACAAACTAGTAGACTATGATATTAACTACAAAGTATGGTTTTAAATGTAGCTCTATTGCTAAACTAGTATAGACTATGATATTAACTGTGCAACTAAAATATGTTATTAACGTAAACTATGTTATGGGCCAGTTTTTTTGCAGTCTTGGAGTTTTAATTGTGGATCTCATAATCTCATCAACCTTGGATTGAAGATTGAAGATACTCAAGTAAGGGATGTCTTCTTCTACAAGCACATTAAGAAAATGTATGTAACTATAAGTGTGCACATAGTATTGAAGGTTGGCATTTAGTGAATTGTAGTACTTATTTTAGACACTCTAAAAATGACATGCTTGGGATTGCGCATTCTTCTCCAGAAAGATCACATCCTAGTGAACTAAGGGACTCAAATGTGCAAGGAGATCATCTTGAGAACCAAAGGCACGAAGAATCATCTCCAATGCATCGTGAAACTAACATAGATGATTTAAATAGACGACGTAGGTGGTGTGATTGCCTTGCATATTGTAATGGTGGGAGGAGTGTTGGTCCACAAACTTTTCTTAGGCACCAGGAGTTGAAGGCCAAATATGATGCACTAAGTATGCAAATTGGTCTTACTCCTTCTAATGAAAGGCAACATGAACAAGGCAATGATCAAACTATCAATACTTCTTTAAGTCCCCCCTTCAAATTAACCATGTCGAGTCTCCTCAAATAGATCCTTCTATAGACAATCACATATCTATTACTGGGCCATCATTATATCAACAAACTACACAAAAAATAATTGAGCTTCAAGCTCTTTGGGATGAGAACCAAATATCAATTAGTGCACAAGGCAAGACGCTCCAATTATTATTTGGAGACATGGGCAATCCAAGGGCTAGGGCTCAAAGAGTTGAAGAGTGCAAGCCAAGTTTAAATAAGCTATTAGTGCAACTACCTGATACATAGGATGGAATCCTTGATGGAGTGAGAGTCCCGACATCTTGGGAGCAACTTGACTCTATGTATCATGGTCTTGGCATGGTCCAACCTGAGCGCTATAGGTTTTGCATGGGAAGTAAAAACAATGATCATGAGATTGAACTTCTGACACCTAGTAAAAAAGATTCTTATGCCAAAGATGTAGTCTTGTGTTCTTGCAAACAAAATATGCGAAAAAGAATACTAAAGCGTGATTGTATTGAATGTTGTGAAAAGTGTAAAAAATGCAATAAACCAAGGAGAGAAATGTTAGCTATTGATTATTTATCTCTAAAGAAACAATTAGAGCTTTTAGTGCGATCTAGGACACTTTGTCATGATTTCCTAAGCATGTGGCATCATAAAACAATATGGTTAGGGAAAGATATCCATATGCAACCAGGATTCATAAACGAGTTTTGGGATGGAACAAAGTGCCGTGAGTATCAAGATTTTTGGAATCCTGATGTTGAGTATGAGATGGTTGTTGCGTGCAACAACCCTACATGTGGGAAAGTATATATAACTTTTCCAAGGTATTGTTTTTCAATAGTTCTAGAACAAGGTTTTGACCAAGAGATGCAAGAGTATAATTTTGTTTGTAAAAAATGTCGACATCTCAACAAATGTAAAAAGAAAATGTGTAGAGGTGATCCTCGGAACTTGGCACTTCTTTTACACTGGGATGGCTTCCAAGCCTCTCGTACCACTCAAAAGGATTGTGGTGTGGTTGAAATTAAGGTCCTTAATGGTGGGAAGGGTTCCATATTAGTCATTATTCCTGTTTTATTCATACCTTTTAGTTGCTCTAAATTTATTTGTAATACTCTTTATGTATTTCAAACTTTTTTAAGACCACTTATTAGTGAGCTACAAGATCTTTACATAAATGGTATACAAGTGTCATACCACTACCCTGTAGAAAAGATTTTTGAAAATACAATGGGACAATCAAACTTTTGTGTTGTTAGATTAATGCTAATGACGGTTACAAGGGATCATCCTGCACAATGCAAAATAGAATCCTTCAAAGATGGTGGGCAATTCTTTTGTCGTAGAGACAGAGCCCAAGCTACTCTTGATACTAGTAATCCCTCATTCCAAGGACGTTACCTTTACGATGGTAGTCGATATCAAGCAAGATATCCTCCAACCCAATGGTCCATAGGTAAAATGATTGATGCCTTATCAAGTTCAAAGAGGGCATCCACACAAGCTGAAAAGGATGGAAAACTAAAGCTTGCAGGATTAGCTGGAGAGTCTATTCTATGAAAACTGTATGATTTGTATGGATTTAACTTGTCAATAGACTTGGTATATGATGCGATGCATGTGTTACCTCTAAATATATTTCAAAAATACATACGAGTACTCATGAGAGCCATGTCCAATGATGTTAACCCCAAGTTGAGATGGTGGAAAATGGTGGAAAATGAAGGAAAAAGGGGAAAAAGCATGGAAGAAGAGCAAAGACACGCATGCGACCTCTAAAAGCTAAGCCGAGACCAAATGTGCAAATTTAAATGAAAGACGCCTCAAAAAACTTGGAAAACTCTTGTAAAAGAGCGCTAGGCTCCCTCCTGTGCCAATTGTAAAATATTAGACGGGTATAGGCTAGAGGCATAAGGCTAGAAGAGGGAAATGGAAAAAGGACCTTGCCACAATGGCCGGTCATGTAAAAAAGGGGATAGGTGCCCATGGGATTTTAGGGCTTGTATATAGAGTTCAAAAAGTGAATGGAAGCTCATTCTTTGGTGTGTGGCTAACAAGAGCTCTCTTCTTCTTCTCTTCTTCTCTTCTTCTTGCTTGTGTGTGCTCTTGAGAGAGGGAGTGTGAGAGTGTGAGGGAGTGAGTGTGTGGGAGTGAGGGATCAAGAGGGTGAAGCTCTTCACCATCTCCTCTTCTCTTCTTCTCTTCTCTTCTCTTCTCTTTTCTCGCACGCGCGGCTATGGAGGATGGAGCTTGGAGATGAAGGAGGCTTAAGGATGCTTGAGCTATCATTAAGAATCGTGGAGCTACCGAGGTGTGCGAGGGAGGAGGCTACTCACATCGGCATCAAGGTAAGCTCACTACACTCGTAGGATCGACGGCGTGTTGGCTAGGTGAGAGATAGCCATTAGAGCTTGCTTGAAATGCTTGAAGCAATAAGCGGTTCGTAGGTCTTGGTGGTTGAGCGTGAGCTCCCACTACATTTTGGATCCGTTGCCGGGACCAACGGATTCAAGCTTGAGCACTTGCACGCCTCATATCGAGTATCGAAGTAGGGGATTCATCCCCAAAACGGAGCTTGAGATAGGTAGGAAGTTTGGGTGTTTTTGATCTTCAAAACAAGTAAGTATTTTGGGATATTTTGGTTGTTTGATGATGGGAAAACATGGAGAATTTATTTCAATTTTTTGCCTTCGATTTTTGTTGCATTTAGCATACGTTAGAATTAGGAAATCAAACCGGAGAAGGGTAGGGTTTACTGTTTCAAAACAGGCCAAAACAGGGCAAAAATCGTGCAAAAATTGGTAAAACGCTCGCTAGTGATGCCTAAGATCGGCAAGTGAGTGATTAGGGGCATCAACACCACACCCGGGAAGGGGTATAAGAGCCAAGAGGCCAAGGGAGAGCTCATTTGTGCCATTTCAAAAAGAGAGAGAGAGAGAGAGAGAGAGAGAGAGAGAGAGAGAGAGAGAGAGAGAGGAGAGAGAGAGAGAGAGAGAGCTCCAGCCCGCATCGATTTGATCGCATCACCGACGCGCTTACCGGCCCGTTCAAGTATATGAATCTCTCCCTCTACTCCCCTAGATAGGATCTGGAAGTGCATGGCCATTGTGCTTGCTTAAATCTTGTGAATCGATCAAATTTGTGTTCGCGCTGTTTATGTGTGCCGCACTTGGCCCGCCCAAGTGGCCTTTTCTGGGCCGAGTCCCAGAATCGGCCCTTGGCCCAAACCCTAGTCGGCCCTCGGACCATGCCCTCGAACCAGCCCTCAGGCCCTCGGACCGTCCGAGGCAAACCATCCGAGTCCACCCATTCGGCCCACCCGAGTCAAACTTTCAGCCACGTGGCACATTCGGGCCTCGGCCCGTCCGAATCACCTTGTCCGAATTTGCCATTCAGCCCGTGCAAACGACCCTTCTGAGTCTCAAATTCGGCACTCGGCCACTTTTCACATTCGGCCCTCGGCCCAAGTGCCTCGGCCCATCTGAATCACCTTGTCCGAATTTGCCATTCGGCCTGTCCGAATCAAAATCGTCCGAGTCAAACCCTGAAATTTGGCCCTTGGCCCTGTGCCTTGGCCCGCCCGAGTGACCTACTTGGACCCTGCAATTCGGACCAGTTGGTCCGAGTGCAATTTTTAATCAAAATTTTCAGAAATTTGACTTGACTCGACTAAAATGCAGCAGCACAAACTGTTGAAACCCTTCGGGCGCTCAGAACTTGATTCTGGCACACGTAATAGGAAAAAATCGTAGCGCATAGCCACTTAGCAGCTAGAAGTAGGCCGTTGCAAGACCCAAGGGCTTAGACGCGAACCGCTGAGTTGTAAAACCTAACTGACCGAAAATGAACAAGGCGACATACGAGAAAAACCCTAAACTATAACAAAATGGCCAGAAAATTGATCTACAAGCCTATCAGGTCCGAAACAAGCTAGAGTGCGTAAGACGCTTAGGAATAGCTTGCTGCACTCACATTGAATTTCCGCAATTGAAGTACACTTAAGAAAGTTGAAAGCCTGATTGAACACAAGTGCATGAGAAACAACACACGCACTGAGTGATCATAAATTGAGGTTTGTATTCAATAACTAAAGGAACTCACTCAGATAAACCACTCAAGGAACCCACCAATAGGAGAGGACCCAAGACATAGACAAACCATCAAAGCGCAGATTAGGACCAAGGAAGGGGCGCCAATGACGTAGATTTAACAAGTCTACTGAACCTGATCGACAACTTGGCGGAGCAAGACAACTCGACAATGGCAGAGGAAAGCTCAGACCGTAGGTCTAATGAGGAACTTGATTTGAACGTCTTCCCAGATGCTATTTACCAGCTGGTAAGCAGTTATGACGCACACGCCCGGTATGAGCACCACGGTAGGACAGCAGACGTTATCATCGCAGATCTAGAAGAAGAGAAAAAGCTAGCCCACAAAGCATTGCAAAGCATAGCTGAATACAATAGGGATCAGTAGGCTAGAAGCCAAAGGCAAAGTACGGAGTTGCGCGAGGTGCAGTGAGTGTTGAACTTAGCAGGTAGGAGCCGAACAGATCACGAGAGAGCCCTAGAGGGGAACTTGACATTGAGCGAGCTTCTCATGAAGCGAGTGCTAGATAACACGGCTGCAGAGCAAAGTGCCGCGGCACTAGCGACATCGCTGCTCGCAGGACTAGGAGCGAACCAAGGCTCAAAGAGCCAGTCCGAAATACCGATCGTTGCCAAGCAACACGACAAGTATCAACCCCATGACGACCCATATAGCTTTGTTGAGCAAGTCTGCGAAGCCAACGGCCTCAACGACCTAACTCAACGCTCACAAGCATTCGGGCTTTGCCTAGGTGACAAGAGTAGGATGTGGTATACGAGCCTAGATGCTGTAGAGCGAGCCAACTTCAATGGCCTCAAGGATCTCTTCATTAAGAGATTCGCTGAGCCCGGATACTCTGCTAACCTACTAGTACGCTTGATGAACGTCAAGCAAAAAGAGAAGAAGGACATTCGTCACTACGTAACCCACGTGAGGAGTCTCTTCAAGAGAATCCCTCTGGGTGAGCGATCGACTAAAAGAGCAGTTTCGACTGTATTCATCAGCGGAATTCGAGATGAGGAGTTATATAAGGCTTTGGCAGGCAATTCGAGCTTGCAGCGAGACGTGATCGCTAGAGTGTTTGAGGAAGCCATTAGAGTTGATGATCAGTTGAAAGAGCGGAGCTCTAGGAGCTCGAATGTAGAGAAGACCAACTCGCGAGGTTCAGAGAGAGCGTCAGCCTCTAGTGAGCGATCAATCCCATCATCCCAAGATAAGGGGAAGGCCACCGAGAGAGACCAAGGCTTGGCTGATGTCAAGATGGAATTAGCCAAGTTGCAAGACATGTTGAGACGACCAATGCGCCCTCACGTCCAATGCGTGTACTATGGTGGAAACCACTTACCGGCCGAGTGTCAAGACCCTAGGTCAAGACCTTGTGCTAACTGCGGTAGGTTTGGCCATGACGTCACGCATTGTAGGTTACCAAGAAGACTTCTGTACTCGCAACCCTACGGCCAGCCTTACCTAGCGAACAGGCCATAGCCATTCTTTGGTAGGGGAGCCCCATTGGCCCTTCCCGCGCCTAACGATATGAAGACAGCTATTCCTAGGATGGAAATAAATCCTACGGGCATCCCTAGACCACCTGGTCCTTACGTGACCCATCCATGGAGCGATGCTCTGGTCCACTACGTGGAAGAGCCAAGTGAGGAAGAAACTTACATATCCCCTTACGTCTCGCATGACGACAAGGGAAACGCTGTCCTCATGGACTATCGACCCGTGCCGGTGATGGCATTAGGAAGAGGATGAGGTAGAGGCCTAGGAGGTTAGATGCAAGATCCAATCATCTGTTGGATTTGTGGTCACCCCGGTCATGTCTCATCACGCTGCCCTGAAAGAGAGCAGCAAAACAGAGACAAGGCTGACCAAAGGTGCGTAGAGTGCGGAATCACCCATCTCTTCATAGATTGCCCAAAGCAAAAGCCATCTTCTAGCTCAGCCAACATATCATTTGTCCCATTGGGGCTGTTTGGTGTCAAAAATCTCGATGGGGAGGCCACACCTATCGCATTGCGGGTCATGACCCGAGCCCAAACGAAGCAGGCAAGCATCTCTCTCCCAGGACCTAGCAATCTTGACGCAACCTCGATAGGGAAGAAAAGCCGCATGCAGAAAAAGAAGAGATCGGAAGCTAAAGTCGTACTAAAAACCGAGAGTGCTATGACTCTGCCTGCTGGAAAGAATTTTTCAGACACAGAGGTAGAGACTTCAGCCCCTAAGACAGTCGAAAAGGGAAGTGCTAAGGTAGGGGAATACCCGCATCCAAAGCGACAGTTAGAGGCCATAGAAAAGGTGAAGGAATGGGTGAAGGAGGCTCAAGAGCATCTCAAGGACGCTGAGCCCATCATAGAGGACAAGATCGATGATCTCTCCAGTGTAAGCACACCAATATCACCGCCTCAACCTAAGTCGGCAGAAGCAACTGCACCACAAGAAGTGCCGCTAAGACAAAGCCTTGATGCTACAGAGCCGCAGATCAGTCACGGCCATTGGTCAGGACGATCCAGGTTAAGGGAGAGACAAGTATCCAACGATCTCTTGACCACGCTAGTAACTACCCCTATAACACTTAGCTTGGGAGATTTGATTAGGCAGCATTCTACCCTATGGCAAGATCTTAAGTAGTGGGCCGAAGGGTCATGAGAGTAGGTCACGACAGACCCTCAAGACCATGACGCAGAAATGCAAATACCGAGTTTGACGCTGCACTCTGTGCCTAAATCCTTGCACGTCAATGCCTTCTGGGAAGGTTCTGAGATGCACGCAGTCTTATCGGTCCTAGCCCTAGGCGACACAACAAGAAAGGGAATCGTAGACACGGGAGCTGGGATTAGTGTGCTTAGCCACGTAGTGCTTCAAACTTAGGGAAACTCACTTGTCGAAACTGCTAGGTTTAATGTCACACTAGCAAATGGTATGAGAGTAAAGCCATTCGGGGTACTTAAGAATTGGCTAGTGAAGATTGCAGGTGTCCAGTTCTTTGTTGACTTTATAGTCATGAAGGGAGTGGACTACGATATCCTATTAGGCCGACCCTAGATGCGTAACGCTAGAGTCATCGAAGATTGGGGTAACGGCTTGATCTTCCTTGGCAACAGAACGGATGCCATAAGGATAGAGATGGATATTTGGAAGACCTCACCAGTCGACCTAAACGCCATCTTTGCTATGCTCAAGGGTAACACTCAGGTCAAGGAGTCTTATGGGCCCTTGACCAAGTATATCCCATGCCCAGAGGATGAGCGGGATTGGATGCACGTTTTTGCTACAATTAACCTGGCATTCTCAGATCGTGAGGTGTATGAGCAAACCATTAAAATGATCAGCAAGCCTAGCGACACACTCTCCGTACCAGTCTGCATGATGGCAGGAACCCTTTGGGGAAAGCCTAAGCCTGTCAACTTCCAAGTCCCAACTAACAAAAGGGAACTCCAGGAGATGCTGGAATACTTGATAGACAAGCTAGCTGGCAATTCAGCTACAAACTTCAAACCACTCCAGGATCTCTTAGGTGAATCCAAGTGGCAATGGACCAGAGTGCATGACTTAAACCTCATGTATAACTGGGCCCTACTCCTTGACCAACGACAAGAGGTGTACCAAGCCCTAGGAGATGACGAGCAGTCTAATGAAGGGGATTCTAACGAATACGAAGACTGTCAATCCTTCAATGATGGAACTGAGGGTGCAGTAGATACCGTAGAATACGACACTGAAGGACAAGAAATAGAGCAAATACGAGCAGACTCCAAGCCGCAGAAAAGAAATATCTTTAGGATAGAGCGAGGGGTCATGCGCATGGAATGTGACCGCGCTTGGTTGGAACACGTAGGAGCCATAGACCTTGAACAAGCAGGCTTAGCCCAGCCAGGGACGACACCAGTCCTTAGGATAGAATCACCATCTGAACTACATCCACTAGGGGAGACTACCTCTTCTAGTGAAGACAGAGAGTTCGACTCTGAGTTGGAGGTTAGTTCAGACAATGCTTCAGAAATCCCTAGACCGGCCACGACTAGACGCACGAAGGGGGACCTACCCGTCCACCTGAGGCACAGGCGGTTAAGGCAGGAAAAGGTAAAACAAACCAGGGATATGCGAACGGAAGAACATCGAAAAACGCAGGACCTCCCTAAGCGCTTTACAAAATTCAAAAAGGGGGATAGGATAGTAGTTCTGTTAGGTGCCAAACGTCAAGGACAAACCAACGAACCAATCGAGGGACCAGCCAAGGTCAAGGAGGTGAATTTGGCCCAGGAAGGGGAAACACCCCGACCAGTCTTCATTGCCGACGACTTGACTGAAGAAGAAGAAACTAGTCTTGTCGCTCTCTTGCGAGAGTACATAGACGTATTCTCCTGGTCCTTGGAAGAGCTTAAGGGGGTAGATCCGAGTGTCGTGACTCACAACATACCCATGACGCTAGACGCAACGCCGGTCAAGCAGCGACCATACCCTATGAATCCAAAACACGCTCATGCTGTCAAAGATAAAATTGACAAGCTGATGAGAGGGAGATTCATTTACGAAATTGAGCACACAGACTGGGTATCACCCATAGTCATCGTGATGAAAAAGAATGGAAAAATCCGAGGTGTGTGTCAATTACAAGAAGGTGAACGCTGCTACGAAGAGGGACAACTATCCATTGCTGTACACCGAGCATATGCTTGAGAGTGTGGCAGGCAAGGAAGCCTACAGTTTCTAGATGGCTTCTCAGGGAACAACTAGGTGCAAGTGCATCCTGCAGACAGAGGCACAAGACCGCCTTCGCCACTGAGTGGGGTGTCTTTGCTTATATAGTCATGCCCTTCGGGTTGACTAACGCCCCTGCCACTTTCCAACGCCTCATGTGCACCATCTTTAAGGACATGCTTCGTAAGGAGTTAGAAGTCTTTGTCGATGACTTGTGTGTCCATTCAACTGGATCGAACACTTAGACAAACTCCGCACAGTCTTTGAACGGTGTCGCTTATATCATCTCTCCTTGAACCCCTTAAAGTGCCAGTTTTGGGTAAAGCACGGATGCATCTTAGGGCATGTGGTATCAAAGAACGACATTGCCACTAACTTCTCGAAAGTCAGGGTTATTGTTGACCTTCCACCCCCAATTAATTACATGGGAGTTCAATGCTTCTTAGGCCATATGGGGTACTATCGACGGTTTGTACTGAACTATGCGTTGATCGCCAGACCATTGTACAAGCTATTGATTGTCTTCGAGTGGACCGAGGGATGCCAACGAGCGTACAAAGAGTTGAAAAAGGCTCTAACCACAGCACCAATTCTACGAGCCCCAGATTGGACCATTACCTTCCACGTGCACATCGATGCTTCTAAGTTTGCCGTGGGGGTAGTGTTGTGCCAACCTAGTGAGCACAACTTAGATTATCCAGTGAGCTTTGCTAGCAGACAACTCACTGAGACGGAAATGAACTACTCGACAACAGAAAGAGAGGGATTAGCCATGGTGTTCACTGTGAAGAAATTCTGGCATTATCTATTGGCCACACCCTTCATCTTTTTCGTGGACCATCAAGCCCTGCTCTATCTAGTAAACAAACCTTGTGCAATAGGATGCATAGCTCGATGGCTTCTTTTGCTCTTGGAATTCGATTTCTCCGTGGTTGTGCGGAAAGGAAAACAGCACTACATGGTTGACCATATGTCTCGCATTCCCACGGGAGAAGCCACTGGACAAGGCATCGTTGATGAATTACCCGACGCCCATCTATTCCACCTGTCCAGCGAGAGAGATTTATTTAAGGCTGATCTAATGCCATATTGGGCGAATGACATAGTCCAAGTGCTTGAGCATGGACTACCTGAGCGACCAATCGAAAAAGCCCGACTTAGGCGCTTAATCCTTAAGATCCAGTCCTATCAGTTGATTGCAGGCCAACTCTATAGGCTGGGGCTAGACAGATTGCTGCGTAGATGCGTATGTGAGCATGAGATGCACGATGTGCTCTCGGAGGCACACAGCGGCATTGCGGGAGGACACTTTAGCGGAGACACGACACCATGGAAGGTGCTGCAGTCTCAACTATGGTGGCCCACACTTTTCCGCGATGCCATGCAATTCGTCAAGCATTGTGATAAGTGCCAATGGACAAAAGTCCCGATTCGCAAGGATTAGATGGAGTTGACCCCAATTATTGCTCGACAACCCTTTGAAAAATGGGGAATCGACTTCATAGGACCCATCAGTCCTACCACGCAGTACTCACAAGCCAAGTACATCATTGTAGCCATGGATTACCTCAGAAATGGGCAGAGGCAAGAGCCACACATAAAAATGACGCTAGGACGACTACCAAGTTCTTATGGGAGCAAGTGATCTTGCGATTCGGCTGCCCCATCGAACTGGTCAGTGACCAAGGCACGCACTTCATCAACGAAGTGATAGCGCATCTCCTGTCCACCTTTCTCATTATCCATCGCAAATCATTGCCATACTACCCTCAGGCGAACGGTCAGGCAGAATCCACGAATAAGATTCTCGTCAATGTCCTGACCAAACTAATCTCAGCCTCACGTAGCGACTGGGACAACAAGCTTATGGCAGCTTTGTGGGCTTACCGTATAGCTTATAAAACAACTGTCGGTCAAACCCCATTCAGGCTGACCTATGGAACAGAAGCAATCCTACCCTTAGAATTCTTTGTTCCTAGCTTGAGAATAGCCCTTCAAGAACGATGGGAAGGGAAGGAGGCATGGATGCAACGCCTGGTCGAGCTTGAACGCCTATCAGAGACCCGTCTTCTAGCCACCCATGCACTTATATGCGAGAAGGACCATCGCAAGAGTTGGTTTGACAAGCATGTCAAGCAGCATGACTTTGAATAGGGCGACTTAGTGCTCCTCTACTCCATTAAGGGACATAAACAGAAAATGAAATTTTGAGGCCTTGGACCCTTCAAAGTTCGTGCGATCAGCCGCACAGGCAATGTCGAACTCAAAACCTTAGATGGTGAGGGAATAGGCTTCTTCAATGGCAGTCGTGTCAAGAAGTACTACCCTCCCACCCATCCTTTGCACGAGCCCCCGATGTTAGAACCACTTGTCAAAGTACGAGTGGCCACAATCACTGAGATTGATGACGAGGATGAGGAAGCCATAGAGCCCGCATACCTCCATATAACGGTCACTGCAAAACAAACTTGCGCTTTCAATGCTTTGATTGATGAGGGAGCATACTTCAATGTCCTAACTCACGATCATTGGACCAAACTTGGCAGACCACCACTTCAGTCCATGAATGCTAAATTAAGCCCATATGGGGCCCATTCCTATGCACTCCTCGGCAAGTGCAAAGTAGCCGTTTCTATCGAGTCTGAGACTATTGCAATGATTTTTTACGTGTTGCCAAATCCTAAAGACGTAGGCACGGAGTCATTGCTAGGGCACACTTTCAAAAAGCAGACTCACTGCAATGTTGATTATGAGTCGCAGCGCATCCATCTCGCAATAGGCAACGTTCGCATTGTCACAGCTTTCAGCAAGGGCTGCGCGGTTTCATCACCATCCGAAAAGCCACTGATAGAATTCTCCATAACCAAATCTAAGGAGGGGGTAGTGCGCGGCCGCCACCTCCCAGATTTCAGAAATCACAGCCCACAGTAGCAAAACATAAGGCTTAATAGTCTAGATTTCAGTGGAAGCCTAAGCAGCCGCAACCGCCGCCTAGGAGTCGATGCTCCTATCCTCATAAGACCAAAAACTCTAAACCTAGGAGGCCAAGACGTAGTCACAGAAAGCGCCGCATGATCAAGCAAAGATGGGTCCCTAAAGCCCTCTTACGTGCGGAAGGCTACTACGAGGGAAATACCTGGCTGTGGATCCTTAAGGCCCACACGGCCAAAGGCACCATTCATACATCGCCCTCAAGCTTGATCAAACCGCGTTCCATAAACCCTCAAAACCACAAGCTGCAGTGCTCTCCTGAACCACAACCATCTGCCTCATCCATGCCTAGGCCCAAGAGAGTCCCACAAGCCTACTGGCCCAAACCGCAGGCTCCGTCACAAGAGTCATCACCCGCCGAAGTCAATCCGCCTCCCCAACTCCAACCTGAATGTAGCAGCCCGTCCGTCGTGGCTGCTCCTAATCCACTCAACATCCAAGCGCCCCAACCACAAACTCACAAACCCTCCCAACTGCCCATCTTCTTTGTCAAAAGCTCTTGTTCTGTCAAACCTCAACCACCTATCGGCCGTATGCCCTCCTATGAACGAAAATCCTTTTTAGCGCTAGCCGCTGACCTCGCTGAGGACAACGGGGATGATGTGGTGGATTGTATTAAAAGACTAGATGACACTTTCGTGTGCTAAGCTACGACCACTTGGACTTAGGTCTATTAGAAGAACCCTTTGCAACTGAAGTGCAAAATATGCCTTGCTCTTGGGAAACCTTTGAATTCGTGTTCGCAAAAGCTTCTTGCTCCGCTGCTGAGTTGCTTAACAGCGAAATCTCCAAGGAGCAAGCTATCAAACAACGCCTTATCACATCATATGATCCACGAACCACTTCTACTATCACTGACCAAGAAATCGCAGAGTTATCACAACTCGCTGATACTGGATCACCTTTCTTGAGGCAGTGGTACGGTCTTAGGTTTCAATGGGAAGTTGAAGGATGTCACATAATGACCAATGCTGAGCAATGCCGTGCCATCAAAACAGCAGAGTATGATCCCACTTACGTCGTGCCCACCTCATATAGAGTGTTAACCACTCTTTGGGGCTGACCCATGGAAGAACACATCAAAGGACACCCCCATCTCGATCGCTTGTTGACTGAAGAAGAGTTATATATTGCTAGCCGTGTCGACTCTGGTGACTTCCTCACAGATGTTCTCACATACACACGCATGTGGGAATTAGACCCTTTGATTTGGACCGCAAAGCTCAATTGGAATACAATCCAAATTTCTATACTTGGCTCCTTCACAAGTAACTTCTACACTAACATGCCGAAAGCCCTTGACCTTTTGACCCTCAATCCTAGGAAAGATTCTTCTCAAGATGGAAGGGGAGGGGGTAAGGTGAAATGAATCAGATGAGAAATGAATCAAAGGGGGTAAATCAAAGCAAAATCAGTGAAAAACATAAACATATATTATGAAAAAATGGATGGGGTGGGAAAATGGGCATGAAAAATTTTAAGTAAAGGGCAAAAAGGTCCAAGTCTGAAAAGGAAAATCTACATTGCTTCTTAATGAATTCATTCAAAAAGCATAGAGTTTTTCTTTTCTAGCAATCGGTGAATTAATATGTGGAAAGCACTAATGAAAGTTACGATTTATGGGAGGAACATAAAATGTCGCAGCAAGACCGCGCCCACCGACTCCCGTTCACAGACGAGAAAAGAGAGCAATACCGCATCTACCTAGAGAACCACGCCTTTAGCTAGCTTAAGTTTCGAACTATCCACAACGTAGAAGTTGTGGTGGCCAAGGAGGAAGCAGCTAGGAGGGTGGTTGAACAATGCAACCTCACGAAGTATCTTGAAAAGTTCTCGCAGGAGCCGGACCACTTGAAGTGCATGGAGTTCCTCATAACGTACAACCCAGATCAAGAATGTGGCATTGTGACAGTGGGCAGAGGAGAAAATGCAAAGCAGGTACAGGTCCGCTTAGACCCAGCCTTGGTGGAGAAGGCTTTGGGGTTGGAGCCAAAGACGGAGAGGAAACAGAAAAGGGATGTTTATGCCATGCTTAAAATGAAGAGGGAAGATGTGCTCACAAATGATGGCATAAGCATCCAAGATATCCCCGACGCAGAAGCCAGGATGCAAGCAAAGCTGATACATGTGCTCTTCTCCAGCCAGTGCTACAACTCATTGATGCATCGAATTAGCATACCTGTGATGGAGAATGTAGCAGCCCATACCCTAGATGAAGTGGACTGGAACGGTTATGTGTGAAAAACGATCAACCAGGCAGCCAAAGCATTGGCCCTAGGAAGTGTGCCAGTAGGAGGAGAATCTCCAACCTTTAAAGCTACAGAAAGAAAGAAAGCCTCCTCCAAAGCCTCCTTCATCGGGTATGGAGGTATCTTGACTGCGCTCATCCAGGAGGCAGTGAAGGAAGCACAGGATGCAGAAGAAGGAGAAGGAGAAACACCAGAAAGGTCGCCTCCTCACCAGGACAAGGATAGGTCCACTGATAGAACTGAGACAGAGGAAGAAGGGGAAGAACAGACAAGCAAAAAGACAACCAAGAAGCCCAAAAAGAAGACAACGCAGAGAAAGAAGAAGGACGACGAAGGCAGAAAGAAGGAGAGAGAAGACTTGGAAAGGGCAAAGAAAGAGTCCCTAAAAGAGGCCAAGGAGAGAGAGAGAGGAAGAAGAGACAAGAGGAAGAGAAGGAGAAAGAAGAATTACAGAAAGCACAGAAGGCATCGAAACAGGAAGCAGAGGAGAAGAAAAGAAAGGAAAAAGAAGAAAAAGAGAAAAAGAAGGAAGAACAGAGAAAAGCAGAGGAGGAAAGGAGAAGAAAGGCTGATGAGGAAGAGGAAGAACTAAGAAGGAAGGAGGAAGAGGAGCTGACTGAAGCCACACGCGGGTCCATCGAGCAACAAAGCTGAGCTGATGAATTGGGGAACTTGAGCCTACATAGAGAAGAAGGGCCAGGGTCTAGCACACAGGTGCCGGAGATCGTGCCACCTGCAGTCACTGAGGGCAAGGGCAAGGCCCCAATTCATCCAATTCCTACCCTGTTGGTGTCTTCCACTGAACCCACCACCATCACCCCTAGCATCCCGACCAGAGCCAACATGTCAAATTTCGGGGCATGGATGCAATACTTCATCAACAAAGTGATGGCCCAGGGACAGAGAACAGAAACCACGGCCACAGGACAAAAGAGGCCAGCTACTGATGCGGAATCCAGGCAAGATCCTAAACGGCAGAAGGTGGAAGCCTCAACCTCACCCATCCACACAACGATGACGCCATTAGCTAACTACGATGAGTACGTCGCCGAGCTGCTCTCCCAATTGGAGAAAGCTAAGGAGGAACGCAAGATAGCCGTGGCTGAGTTGGCAGCTGAGAAGGAATCAGTAGCCACCTTCGAGCTGGATAAAACAAGGATGATAGCCATGCAGGAAAGGGAGATCGCAGATCTCAAACAAGCAGTCAAGGCTAAGGATGACAGGGAGGAGCACTGGAGACAGTAGCTCGAGAATGAAACACAGGAGCTAGTGAAGATGCAAAGAGCACACAAGCTCCTGATAGTGCAATACCAGGAGCTCATTACGAAATTCGCTCAGGTTGACGCGCTTGTGGCTGAGATGAATGCCATAGATGAGGAGAGAAAACAAGACATAGAGGAGCAGCAAGAAGAGATTGAGCGCCTGACAAATCAACTAAACTCTGAAAAAGAAGAGCAAGAGAGACTGGTCAGGGAGTTGGAGGACCAAGAGCAAAGGCTCATGATACTAACCCTAAAGCAAGGAGAGAGCATGGAGGAAATGAACAAGAGAGTAGAGGAGTGGGCTGTGTATAATGAAAAGAGGGTGAAGACACTGGCACAGCGCCTTGCTCTGGTAGAGAAGGAGAAAATCATTGCAGAGAGCAAGGCGGAAGCCGCCTAAGTGGCCTTCGGTGCCCAACAAAAAGCCTTCCTCGACACCATCATGGACACCACCCGCTCAGAGCAAGGAGAGTCATTGGAGGTGACACAAGGAAAGCTCAGCATCGCACGCAGAGCCTTACATGTTGGATTGCAGATGCCACCCCAACCTGCGGAGGTTAGGCTGAGCTTGGACGAGCAACAAAAATACCTATTGCTAGTCGGCCTAACCCCCCAGGAAATTGACGCCCTTAGATTCGAAGAGGAAGCACCACAGGGAGAACGACAGGGGGAGGAAGCAGAACTTGAGATCGACATGAACCGATTTAGGGAGGATGTAGTCCCACAACCCCCCTCGCCACAATCTCAAGAGCCACCACAGGAGGACCCATCTACGGAAAGACAAGCCGCATCTAGGGAAAGATGCAGAAAGCTAGTAGAGGAAGCCAGTAAACAGCTGAGAGCCAAACCAGCCGTGCTGCCATCCGCACCCCTCCCACCTTGCCCTGATGATATTCCTGCTGGATTCCATGCAGAACTAGTGCTGTGGGAGAGACAAGAACAAGAAAAGGATCCATTTACCTTTAGTTTTCTCCTACCCAACAATCTGCGGAGGGTCTTGCCGCTCAAGGTGATGGATGAGGTGATCGCGATTGGTGGCTAGTTGGGGCAAAGATGGCTAGAAGAGCGAGAAAAAACCCCGACCTCTTGGGGAACAGAAGCGGATGATTGCTGGCAGAACAAAGTTTTTGAAGTTTCACACACTATACAGGGCTACAAAAGCCAACCCCTGTGGAGGAGGCGAGTATGCGACATCAGTATGCTCGCCTAGATGGCGTTTTGTAACACCCTGCCATTCGAACGGAACAACCACACCTACATGGCATACCCTTGAAGGGTAGGTGTGGATTTTGATGCCACCCTTCACGGGCAGTATGACTTCCTATTATTTATAACTCTAATGTAGTATTCTTCGAGTATGCCCTTCTCTTTAACTCCGAAAGCCTAGATGCTTCTATGACATGCTTTCTTGCAGATTTCTCCTCATGCCCTGACCCCGCCTTTGTAACAACCTGTAATTACCTTAGGTTACTTAAGCTAATCCTTAAGTAGGACCCGGCTCCACAAGAGCGCGGCCTACCTCCCCTCTTCTTTGACCCTAACTCTATTGACAGCTGTGCCATGACTCATCTTATGATGAGGGCTAGTCTCCTCCCCTCTTTTTGCCTAGCCCTCCTAGAAGATATAAATGACAGCCAATTCACTAGGTGCAATCACCCTTTCCTCTCCACCACTTCTCTCCACGTCTGTATGAATCTGAAAGGATACATGCAAAGCTACCAATTTTTGAGCAAATCCATCTGACCCCCTTCCCCTCCTCATTTAGATGAAGAAAATTAGGCCTAGCTGTCATTCCACAACTGCAAAAGAAAGAAAGAACGAAAGAAAGAAAGAAAGAAAGAAAAGGAAAGTCAAAGCAAAGAAAAGAATAACATGAAAGGAAAAGCACACAAGCACTCACTTGCAAAAGCACTTAAACACCACATAGAGCACTATCATTGCACCTAGGGGTTCTCAAGTTAGGCGTGCCCAGTGGCTTTGGTCGGCCGGCTCTGCTCCTAACCCCCTAGCCCTTTTTGCTTCCCCACTTCATGCTTAGGGCACATCAAGGGTAGGACATACCTAGGGAGCTAACACTCGCCTATGGTTAGACCTGTCACCCTAAGCCACTTACACCACACCTCTTTAACACAAATGGGGTCCTCAAGTGTGGGACATCACCCAGGCTTGCCTGCGGTTAGACCCACCTCCCCATTCCACTAGCACGAGCACACTGCACTAATACAGTAAGGTAGACACTCCCCTTAGGAAGAGCACCGTATCTTCTCCTTTCAGGCATCACACAAGCAGCAAACCACCAACTTCGGAGGCCCCCATCAACCACTCACTATCCATCTAGCTTCCCCGACAAACATCAGCTTCCACACGCACCTGAATCTATATGTGGCCCTTCCCTTTACACCATCATTGCCCAAGTGCCTATCACCCTACAACAACACAGAAGTGCCATGGGATTGGCACCCGTCTCAGAGGGGGGTAATGTTAACCCCAAGTCAAGATGGCGAAAAATGGCGGAAGATGAGGAAAAAGCATGGAAGAAGAGCAAAGACACGCAGACGACCTCTAAAAGCTAAGCCGAGACTGAAGGCACAATTTTAAATGAAAGACGCCTCAAAAAACTTGGGAAACTCTTGTAAAAGAGCGCCAAACTCCCTCCTGTGCCAATTGTAAAATATTAGACAGGCATAGGCTAGAGGCATAAGGTTAAAAGAGGGAAATGGAAAAAGGACCTTGCCACAATGGCCGGTCATGTAAAAAAGGGGATAGGTGCCCATGGGATTTTAGGGCTTGTATATAAAGTTCAAAAAGTGAATGGAAGCTCATTCTTTGGTGTGTAGCTAACAAGAGCTCTCTTCTTCTTCTCTTCTTCTTGCTTGTTTGTGCTCTTGAGAGAGGGAGTGTGAGAGTGTGAGGGAGTGAGTGTGTGGGAGTGAGGGATCAAGAGGGTGAAGCTCTTCACCATCTCCTCTTCTCTTCTTCTCTTCTCTTCTCTTCTCTTTTCTCGCGTGCGCGGCTATGGAGGATGGAGCTTGGAGATGGAGGAGGCTTGAGGATGCTTGAGCTAGCATCAAGAATCGTGGAGCTATCGAGGTGTGCGAGGGAGAAGGCTACTCACATTAGCATTAAGGTAAGCTCACTACACTCGTAGGATCGACAGCGTGTCGACTAGGTGAGAGATAGCCATTAGAGCTCGCTTGAAACGCTTGAAGCAATAAGCAGTCCGTGGGTCTTGGCAGTTGAGCGTGAGCTCCCACTACAAATGAAAAGAAAAAGATGATAGATTTTTGTTGTGAAAAGGCTTATAAGGTCTCTCCACCCTCTATTCGTCATGGATGGTGGCCTCATAATCCAAGTAAGTACTATGAAAGCTTTAAGGCCCAAGAGAACCAAAAGTTCATCCAATGGTGCTTACCATATATTTTAGGTATAGTTGATGAGATACCAAAGTCAATTTTTGACCTAGGTTTGTTGCTCATAGATATTGCACATGCCTTCTATAGTTATAGTTGATGTATTGGTTGGTCAAAAGAATGTTTATGTGTTGGACATACTTTGTTTTCTGCTTGGAGAGTTTGAAAGGAAGAAGCCTTTGGTGCTACTTCTTCTCCCTTAGAACACGTTGCAGAAAATGGAGAACTACTAGATGACATATTGAGACATGGATCACATGATGTTTATTGGTGTTGTGACTTTGAGCGAATGGTAGCATTATATTTAGCGGTAAATACTAATAACTGCTTTAACGAAATATCTTATGTAAATTATTATAAGAGGACATTCTTCACTTCAATATTTAAGTTATTAGAAATGGAAGTAGATGGGATTTTGCCACATGAAAGAATGCTTATCCAAGTACATGCCTATCTTATTTTACCTGATGGTTATGCTTTCATTGATTACCAAACACCGTGTTGTTATTCATTTCATGAGAATGGCATTGTGGAGGTTTCTTCAATTGAGAAGGCAAAGGAGATGGTGCGCAGATCGGACGCAGATAGCTCACGTGGTGAATCCCGGAAGGTCCCCAAGAACAAAGTACTCTACTTTTTAGCACAAAAACCCATGTAAAAGCAAGCACGACATGAGACAAGAGACAAATTGGGTTCAATCTCCCCCATGCCTTGTGTGAGCGCTTCACAAAGCATGTATTTAATGTATATTTCCAATCTTTTTGCTCAAAAATAGCCCAATTACAAAAATATGACAAGCTTTTAGCTTTTGAGTTTGCTTTCTACCAAAAATAGGAAAATAAAGCTAATGGACGGTGCCCATAGTGTCTGGCACGCCCAATCTCAATGTCCAAATAGAAATAACATATCCAGGCGCATAAGCGCATACAAAATAATAATAAATAATCAATGTCTCTATAGACATAACAAAATATAGGCGTGGCGCCTATCAAAATATAGTCCAAAGGTCGAAAACCCGCTAGACTCCAATGCTTTCCTCCGCCACTGCTGCTATCTCTACACATCAACTGAAGCATTCACAATCGTTAGTAAAATAACACAATTAAACCGACAAAAGTGAATACCTAGCAGTCTTCAGCTACATAAATAAATCAACTGGTTAGAAATAAATCCTAACCTTAATTTATTACGAGTGCGCACTCTAAACTCATAAACGTTTATTAATTTAATATGCATTTTGCGGAATCACCCGTTATGGAATCACCCATGTACACACTAAATTAATGAAACGCCCGAAAAGGACAGGCGTCCCCATCAACTTCTCGCACAAAGAATCCTCTTTGCGTATGAGCCCCGGTCATCTAAGTTTACGGAATCCACCGTAAAACCTCACGGAATCCACCGTGGAATATGTCTCCTGGCATCATACCCCCGGGGTGGGATAGCAATTGACCTCAATTGCTATTAGCTCAATGTGGAGCTAACAGAGTGGGGAAAGCATTTAGGTCTCTAGCGTGCATCCATTGTGCTTCCTCTACAGGATGGTTCTTAAATTTTACTAGATATCTAGAATACCTTCGGCCAGTTCTAGTGGTCATGTAGTCAGTGTCTATGATGGCTTCTGGTTCAAGTATTTCAGTCTCTTCTTCGAGTAAAGGTGGGTTTTCATAGACAGGGTGGATAGGTAATTGTCCTCTAAATGGTCTCAATAAACTAATATGAAATGTATTATGAATTTTCCAATGGGATGGCAGTTCTAACTTGAATGCATTGTCATTAATCTTATGAATGATTCTAAATGGTCCGTAGAATCTAGGAGCTAATTTGACAACTGGATGTCTATCTACACTTTGCAGTCTACGCTTTTCTATTCTAAGCCAAACATAATCATCAACTTTGAAATTCATGGCTTGTCTTTTCTTGTTGGCTTGTTTGGTATATGATTGTTGGGCTTTAGCAATCATATCCTTGACCTCATAAAAAATAGTGTTATGCATAACAGCAATATCATCGGCACTTTGTATTCTATTAGACAAAGATGCAACAGGGGTAGATAATCTATATCCATAAATAACTTCAAAAGGTGCTTTCTTTGTAGATCTGTGCGGTGTATTGTTATATGCAAACTGTAATAAATGCAAATGAGTATCCCATGTCTGAGGTTTAGAGATAGTGTATGCACGTAAAAGATCTAGAATAGTGCTATTTGTGGCTTCTGTTTGTCCATTTGTTTCTGGATGAAATACAGATGAGAAATCAATCTTTGTGCCTAGATTTGCAAACAATGTAATCCAAAAATTATTACAAAATCTAGAATCTCTATCTGAAATAATCACTTTCGGCAATCCATGGTTAGTAAAAATAGTTTTCAAAAATAACTGTGCTGCTTGTGATGCTATTAAAGTTTTCTTACATGCAATGAAATATGCTTGCTTACTAAATCTATCTACAATTGTCCAAATCATGTCATGGTTAGATTTAGTATTTGGTAAACCAGTAATGAAATCCATAGATATATGTTCCCAAGGTTTAGATGGAATAGATAAAGGCATTAATAACCCATACTGTTTACCATGATGTCTCTTTATTCTTTGACAAATCAGACATTCAGAAATAAAATTAGATACATCTGCATCCATATGCGGCCAATAAAAATCTTCAGTTAACATGCGTAATGTAGAAATGATACCTCTATGACCTTGATATGGGGGACAATGAATTTCATTTAAAACAAAAGATCGGAATGGAATAGTAACACACAGTCTCTTTTCAAAGAACATGAATCCATCATTATATGACAATGAATCAACAGGAATGAAATTATTTTGAACTAATTTTTGCCAATCAGAATGAAAAGTAATATCCTGGTGATATGTGTCTTTCATAGCAATTAAAGAATCAAAAGATATGATAGAAATGTTATAAATTGCAGGTCTTCTACTTAATGCATCGGCAACTACATTTTCTTTTCTAGGTTGGTATTGAATGATAGGATGGAAACTTTGAATGAATGAAGCCCATTTAATATGACGGTCAGAAATTTGGGGTTGGCTAAGTAGATGTCTAATGCTTTGCTGGTCGGTCTTTATCATGAATTCTGAACCCATTAAATAATGCTTCCATTGTTTTAATGCTTGTACAACTACTAAGAGTTCCTTGTCATAAGTGGAATATTTAAGCTCAGAGGGTTTCAGCTTAGAACTAGAATATGCTATTGGATGGTTGTCTTGCATTAGCACGGCTCCTATTCCTGATCCGCTAGCATCAGTCACAACTAAAAAGAATGGTCGGTTAAAGTCAGGTAATTGTAGAACAGGGGCATTGGTCAATGCACGTTTGAGTAAATCAAAGGATTTCTGCTGGTTTTCAGTCCATTGATAAACAATGCCTTTCTTAAGAAGTTTGGTCAGTGGTAAAGCAAGTAATGAGAAATTACGTACAAACTTCCTATAGAAACTAGCAAGACCAAGGAATGAGCGTAATTCATGTACATTTTTAGGAATAGGCCAATGCAATATTGCATCAATTTTCTTAGGATCAACTTTTATTCCTTCTTTTGATACAATATGGCCTAGATATTCTATTTCTGTCTTAAAGAATTCACTCTTGTCAGGATTTGCAAACAATTGATTTTCTTTCAGTAATTGAAAAACTAATGATAAATGCTCATAATGCTCTTTTTCACTTTGACTGAACACTAAAATATCATCAAAGAAAACAATCACACAATATTGATATTTTAGAAAAATACGGTTCATCATTCTACTGAAAGTAGCAGGTGCATTAGTTAATCCGAATGGCATGACTAAGAATTCGTAGTGGCCAAACTGTGTCCTGAATGCAGTCTTAAATATGTCGGATCTATCTAGCCTCACCTGATGATATCCAGATTTAAGGTCAATTTTACTAAATATAGAAGATCCTTGCAGTTTGTCCATAAGGTCATCGACTCTAGGTATAGGATACCTATTCTTTACAGTGATCTTGTTTAATGCTCGGTAGTCAATACACATCCGATAAGTATTATTCTTTTTCTTGACTAAGAGCACAGGTGCACCGAATGGGGAACTGCTAGGTCGAATTAAGCCTCTATTTAGTAATTCTTCTACTTGACTCTGGATTTCTTTTTGCTCTATTTGATTGTGCCTATATGGGGCTTTGCAAGGTGGTTGTGTGCCAGGTATTAGGTCAATCTTATGGTCTTCTGGACGTGATGGAGGTAAACCTGGTGGTAAGTCTTCTGCAAAACAATCCTTAAAATATGCAAGAAATTCCTTATGCCTAGGGTGCATATGAGTTTCTTTTGCGTGCAATTCATTCACCCAAATGAGATATGATTTAGTATTCTTGCGTAGTGCACGTTTTGCTTGAGTATGCGAAAGCAGTGGAAACATATGAGATGCATGCATACCAAATAATGTAATAGATTTTCCTTGAAAATTTATATTCATTGTGTGTGTGGAATAATCTATATTGGGATTATGTTGGTGTCTCCATGGCATTCCTAGAATAATGTCGCTAGATTGTAATGGGACAACTAAGAAATTTCTTCTTTCAATATATGGACCAATTTGAATTTCTAAATCTTGAACTTCTTGTGTGCCATTGTACCTAGTGCCTAAAAATGCAGCTTTTATGCGATAATGCGTAGGTACAGTATGCAATTTCAATTCCTTTACCAATTTTGCTGAAATAAAGTCATGGGTACTACCGTCATCATGCAATATAATTCTTTCTTTTCCATGCACCATACATTTCATAGTCAACAATGAATGTAAAGTAGGCATACCTGGTAAAGTGTCGGAAGTAGTAGTAGGATCATCTTCTTCTTCAGTGAAATCCGGCATATCCTCATGCTCGTCTTCGTCCATAGCTCCAAGGTAGTTGATATGTGCTGATGGCTTCTTTGAATGACAATTTGCTGCGAGATGCCCTGGCTGGTGACACTTGTAGCATACGATGGGCTTGGCTTTGGTCACATTATTTGCAATGGCTGGAAGTCTGGGTATATTTGGATTTGCTTGTTGAATAGGCTTAGGATTTGGATTGACAGTGGATGGTAATGCAGGTGGTTTAGGCCAATTCTTGCGGAAAGACGGTGATGAGAAACGACCTGGAGTAAACCTTCTGAAATTTGAATTGAATTGTTTAGATCCATAATTACCGTTTGCTTGGAATGGCTGTGGTCGTCGATCTCTTCCGCGTAACTTATCTTCAGTGTCGTGAGCTAAGGAGATGGCGTCTTCAAGGGTAGCAGGCTTGAACATATTCACCTCAGCGTAATAATGTCCAAGAAGTCCAGACATATACTTCCGCTTATGTGTCGTCTTTGGTACGTCTTCAAGCATGCGTAGCTTTAAGAGTGCATTCCAAAAACGCTCTGTATACTGTGGAATAGGCTCACGATCGCGTTGTTGAAGTAAATCCCATTGCTTGATAGCCTTCTCATGAAATTGCGGTGGAAGGAAATTTTGCATGAACTTCTTCTTGAAATCTTCCCATGTAGCAGGACATTCTATACTCTTGCGGACTACAGTCCACCAAAGTGATGCTCTATCTATCAGATGATTAGTAACACACTTGATTTTATCTTTCTCGGGATAAGTTTCCTCATGGAAATAGTCATCAAACTGGCTAATGAATGATAAAACAGTCTTTCCTTCTCTTATGCCATTGAAAGTACGAAACTTGAAACTTCGTTTACTTATCTTAGATTCCTTGCGAATGGTTTGTGCTTCAAGAGTGGCGTCAATGGTACGGCAAATCAGATCTTCAGCTTGAGGTTCTTCTTTATCAGTGGATGCTCCTTGTAGCTTTGTCAATTGTGCTTGCAAGGCTTGCCTAGCTCTTCGCTCTTCTTCCAATTGAAGCATGATAAGATCCAGCTTTTGTTCCATGGTAGGCTCGGGTAGATCGTCTTCAGTCATAGGATCATCCATATGTGGGGTAGTCATCCTGTAAAACTCAACAAACCTTTCTCACTCAAAATCAGTTAGCGGGATGAGCGTAGCTCAAATTTGGGGTTACAAGGCTATGTATTTTTGGGTATTTTTTTCTTCAATTTTCAGAAATTCTGAAATATTTCTGTCTCCGTTTGCTGAAAGTACTTCAACAACTTGCAGATAGGTAAAACAGCTTGCTGCGAACAACTTTTCAGTTCAAAGTTTTTGCATACGAACAAGTCTTCTATGAGTTTTAAGCGTTAGCCAGTTCTGATTTAGTCTGACTTGCAGAGTTGCAGACTTAATAGACTTGCAGAGTTGTTGACTTGCTGGACTTAGCCGACTTGCAGAACTTGCAGGACTTGATTCCAAGTGACTTACTGAA
The DNA here is from genome assembly GCF_053477565.2 of Lygodium microphyllum. NCBI lineage: Eukaryota > Viridiplantae > Streptophyta > Polypodiopsida > Schizaeales > Lygodiaceae > Lygodium > Lygodium microphyllum. The sequence continues at coordinate 39,348,337 of NC_141136.1, read as the reverse complement.
CTTGACTTCTGGAGCGCAGGACCCGGAGTTTACAGACTTGTTTGCCTTCACTGACTTGCAGAGTTTGGAGTAACTTAAGCTTAATGAATTAAGCTTAAGCTTAATAAGCTTAAGAAGGAGAAAACAGGCCGCCGTTTTTTCGTGAAGGGGGGAGGGGGGCCGTTTTTTTACTGACGCGGAAATTTCGGAGATGTCTTCTTGCCAATCGATTTGACGATTTGAAGCTTATAAAGCTTCTTAAGCTTAAGACTAAGCTTTAAGGTCAAACTAAACTTGATTAAGAAGAAATCTTATCTCTGTTTGCAACGACTTGATGAAAAACATGTATGAGTGGTCCTCCGCCGACAGAGCCTGGTCCTTCGCGATCTGACAGTGGAAATAGGGGTTCTTGATCGCCAGAAGTCTGCCTGTATCGACGGTTCGCGACGAGATTGACTGTAGAGGCCGTTTGTTCCTGGAGCTCCGCCTTCGCCCGAGATTGGTAGCGATTGGAAGCCCTTGATCTCTGCTCCGCTCTGATACCACTGGTGCGCAGATCGGACGCAGATAGCTCAGGTGGTGAATCCCGGAAGGTCCCCAAGAACAAAGTACTCTACTTTTTAGCACAAAAACCCATGTAAAAGCAAGCACGACATGAGACAAGAGACAAATTGGGTTCAATCTCCCCCATGCCTTGTGTGAGCGCTTCACAAAGCATGTATTTAATGTATATTTCCAATCTTTTTGCTCAAAAATAGCCCAATTACAAAAATATGACAAGCTTTTAGCTTTTGAGTTTGCTTTCTACCAAAAATAGGAAAATAAAGCTAATGGACGGTGCCCATAGTGTCTGGCACGCCCAATCTCAATGTCCAAATAGAAATAACATATCCAGGCGCATAAGCGCATACAAAATAATAATAAATAATCAATGTCTCTATAGACATAACAAAATATAGGCGTGGCGCCTATCAAAATATAGTCCAAAGGTCGAAAACCCGCTAGACTCCAATGCTTTCCTCCGCCACTGCTGCTATCTCTACACATCAACTGAAGCATTCACAATCGTTAGTAAAATAACACAATTAAACCGACAAAAGTGAATACCTAGCAGTCTTCAGCTACATAAATAAATCAACTGGTTAGAAATACATCCTAACCTTAATTTATTACGAGTGCGCACTCTAAACTCATAAACGTTTATTAATTTAATATGCATTTTGCGGAATCACCCGCTATGGAATCACCCATGTACACACTAAATTAATGAAACGCCCGAAAAGGACAGGCGTCCCCATCAACTTCTCGCACAAAGAATCCTCTTTGCGTATGAGCCCCGGTCATCTAAGTTTACGGAATCCACCGTAAAACCTCACGGAATCCACCGTGGAATATGCCTCCTGGCATCAGGAGATGTGGAAACTTTTTGAAAGAGATGATTCCCAATATCCTTGTAACATAATGATGTGTGAAAAAGGCATTTTAATCACAAAAAAGAGAAGAGAACGTAGGCCCCTTTCATCAGAATAACAAAAATATATTGCGCAATTTCTTGGTCTTTAAGAGAATGCAATAGTAGGACATCTGGTTACCATATATAGAAGAATTCTTTATAATGGAGAAATATACAAGATCGCAGATGACGTCATGGTAAAAAATGACACTTTTTGTAGTATGTTAGAAAGTATAGGTCATTGGAAAGCAAGACTCACTAAATTTTTTTCCATTCAATGGGATGGAGAGTATTACACCTTTTCTAGTGGAGAATATTACAAGCAATGCATAACTGTAAAAGAGAATGAAGAATGCCTACTTATAGATCCAATCATGGGAATGAGTGTACTACAAACTCAATGACTTTCATTTACATGGGATTGCATAAGACCATTGAGTTCTTTATTGCATAAGTTTATTCCTTTACCTTTACACAATAGACTTGTTGCATATGAGGTAAAAGATCTAATTCAAAGAACAAGATTATTACAAATAGGGGCAGTTGGTTGTATACCTCCTTGGTTAGAAATATATGATATTGTGTTGGCAAGAAAACATGATGACAACATGGATGGGGAGTACATTCATGTAATGATAAGAGTGGTAAATTATGAAGAAAAAAGGTGCAAATTGTCATGGTTGAAGTGTGATTATAATAGAAGTACATGGAGAATTGATATTGATGAAGATATTTGGAGGGATTGGAACTTGTGTAGCATGGTAATGTCAAACTTTGAAGTTACAAAGAGAAGGAGAGTAACATTATCAATTGGAGAGTCTATAGATGTTCCAATAGTGTGGAGATCACATGGTGTAACTTGATTGCTTTAGAGAGAGAGAGAGTGTGTGTGCGTGTGTTGCATTCTTGGAGATCCAAATGGGTGCTAGTAGCATTGGTCATAATGGACATCATTATCTGATCGCCATCCCATTGTGTATATCATAATGCTTTATCTATGGGCGTTTGTATATTAGGATGGTATCTCGTGGATATAGCTCATGTTGTGTCTCATGTATAGGTAGTTGGACCTTTGTGTGTATGTGTGTATGTGTGCATGTGTGATTATTGTTATTTCTTTTTATAAAGAATGAGAAAATTTCTTGCTTCAAGAAGATTAATGTATGGATATAATCTCTTGTTTGAGGAATACTATCATATAAAGTTGTAAATTTGATTTTAGCTTGTTTCTTGTTTGATTTTAGCTTGTCTCATGGTTTGTATAGTTGTATATTGTATTGTTGTATGGTGTTTTTCTTTAAAACTTAAAAGCCCATTAAAATCATTAAGAAAGAGAGAAAAAGAGAGTGAGATCATTGTTGTATCCTTTTTATATGATTGATGGATTCTTTATTGGTTGAATATTAACATAGTTTCTTGATTTAATTTTAGCTTGTCTCATGGCCTCCCCAAGTCAACAAACTCTGCAAACTATCATCACTCTCCAAAAAACAATTGAGGAACTGAAATCAAAGAATGATAGTTCCGAACAAACAGTGAGCATGAGCAAACCAATTTCAATACAAAGTAAAAGTGTCCAGTTGCCACCTCAAAAGCAAATCAAGAGTATACAAATAGGGGATGTATCTCTGATGAAGACTTCTACATATGACCAGATTTTCAAACCACCTAAAAGGATTAGTCGAGAAGACTAAGATGAGTTTGGAAAACCATTTTTACAAAATACTATCGAGATATGCAAAATATTAGGTATTGTGCTAATCACAGAAAAGTGTATAATTGGGTCAAGAGCCATGAGATTGGCAAGGATTTGCGGTTTCATAATAATAAAGATGTAGAAATTCTACCTCTACTGCCCACAATAAGTCAAACCCTAACTGTGTATCCTGTGGCAGCCATAACCACAAGCTTGAAAGCTTAAATTTCTTGCTTTTTTCTCTTTATTGTTATCATTAACAATGATTTTCACTGATGCACTTCATCTAGAGCCCATTCCATGTCTAGAGATCCTTCATTAAGCTTCATTGATGAGGTTGAGTGCATCGAGGCTGACTATTTCGGTTATGGTCAAGCATTGCACTAAGCTTGCAACTAGTGTTTGTTAACGCTAACACCTAAATTATATTTTCATATTTTTAATTGCTGATATTCTCTTGTCTGATTCTCTAAATCAGTAAGCTTAAATCAATAAACCACTTTCTACTAAGCTTCTTCCATTTTTTATAATATTTGTGTGTCCACTTATAAGCACACAAATACTTGCCTGCCTTGTTTAAAACATCTTGTATTAAATTTGCCTACATTGAGCTCTTCCTGGCATATTGTAAAGGATTAGACACTACTAATTGCACTTAGCAAGGAATAAGACCTTCATATGGCCTCAGCCTATGCTGACATTCATCCACAAATTTGGAAATGAAATGATTATATCCATGGCAAGTGCTTATCAAATACAAGATGATGGAAAGGGGTTAATGGCCTCTCATCATGGGGACCAGACCTATTAATCCTTCCAACCCAAATGGGGTGGAAGATGATCAATGAGCTCAGGCTATTATCATGCTCCACCTTGATGAATCTTTAATACACCATGTAGATCAGCACTCTACTACCAAGGCCAAATGGGATGAGTTGGAAAAACTCTATGGTGCTTGTGGAAAAAATTCACAAACTTTTCTTAAAATTGAATATTTCATCCTAGAATATAATGAAGGGGAGGATCTAGGAAAATTTATATGCCATATGAAGGGGCTTATGGCCCAAGTGGCTTCCATACAAGCACCGGTAATAGCAAAGCCTAATGCTATTTCTATCCTTTTGAAGGCCATCAAAAAGGTTTTTCCTACTCTTGTAACAACATTGACAAACATCCTAAATCATAGCTTGAAAGGTACCATCCAATCATGCTTGGATGAAGAGAAGGGGAACCATAAGGAGGGCACTTTAGCATCTACTTCCCGTGAGCAAGTGTTAGTTCATACAATTTCCACAAAGTGTTCTTTCTATTAAAAAAAAGGGCATATTGTAAGTAGTTTCTAGAAGAAGTACCCAGAATAAATGAAATATAATAAATGCAAGAATACTGGGTATATTACCAGTACCACCTAAGGAATTGGAGACTAACTTTGCCTCCCAATCGATTGAAGATTAACTCTTTTGAGTCTTGTAAACTCTCTATGACCATATTTGTAGCCTGATTTAAAAAGGTATCTCATTATGGATTAAGGGGAGGCATCCTATCATGTTTTGTAATCCAATGTCACTTGGCATTGGGGGGGGGGGGGGGGTGTTGAGAGTGTAAGCGTGTGAATCCTCCTTATGTTGGTGAGGGGATAAGGGTAGCTGAGTGTGAATGGTCATGAGGGGAAAGGGAAACCCTAACCCTAGACATCTAGGGCTATATAAATAGCCCATGGATCTACATTAATTGTTGAGTGAGAGTGACCTAAGTTGTAATTTCATAAGCAACTTAATAAGCGAGACTTGTTCTTGTACTTTTGAGCTCTTCTCTCCCTCTTGTGCACATCTCAATGCTTCTTCACTCTGACTTTTCATAGTAAGGACATCTAAGAGAGTGACAAGAATAAGTGTGGATCAGCCTAAAGCTGCAAATTAGCCAGCTCCTAAGTATGTTATGGAAGAGGTTGGGCATGAGCAGAAACAAGATAACAAACAAGAGTACAAAAAGAAGGGCAAGCAGCCAGGACATAAGTTGCAATTTGATATTGAGACAACCATGGATCTCAAGAAGGTTCTTGAAGAACAAATTTTAAACAATCGGGTGGAACTCACATTGGGAGAGGTGCTTGGCATCACCAAGAAAGAATTTCATGACAAAATCATTGAAAAAATTAAGAGGAAGTGCCAGTTTCTTAGTGATACCACTAGTACATTTTTGCAATTTGAAGAGGAAACTAGTTTGTTGGGCATTCGGATTGAATATGAGCATGATGTAAGTGATGGTTTATCAATGGAGGATGTTGCTAATCAATGGGTAGCATATGGAAAAGAGAAGAAAGAGGCTGAAAATGCATTGTCCTATAGCAATATGCATGGTGGAGTAAGGCAGATGTAACAATATGAGAAAGAGACTCCAAGATTTATTCCTCGGAGTCATGACATAAGAAATATAGATGACATACCTGATCCTTGTTTTATGTCAGCAGAGAAGTATAGAGGGGAAGGGTTTGGGACATACTATACCAAATTACAGGCTAAATTAGAACATGAAGAGAAGTTGAAACAGAAGGAGCATCAGAGATCAAATAGTGGCAGTCAGGTGGATATTTTGGATATAGGGTATCTGAGTGACCAGGAAGTGTAAACAGATGGAGCTGGTCCCAGTCAAGAAGTTAGAACAGATGGTTTTGTTGGTCTGCAAGTACCAGTAATAACAGGAGAGGAGGAAAGAAATAGGAATAGATTTTTGGGGGCATTAGCATGGTCCCAATTATAGCAACAAACTAGAAGGAAGTTGAGGTTCCAACCATTATCTAAACCACCAATTAAGAAATAGGTTGCCACAATTGTACAACCAGCACAAATGGCACAACCCACAAATCCAGCAAACCTTAAAGTCAAATTTTCCAGTTTCAAGGGTGAGTCCAAAAAGGAAGACCCTGATGCCCATGTAGCTTAGTTGAGCACAAAGTGGGAGGCAAGTGGACTTGGAGCTTTGTATGGCGATGATGTGAAGAAGTAGCAATTTGCTGCCACACTGGAGGGTAAAGCCATGAATTGGTTCACATAGTATGGGGTAGCCCATTTCCTTGATACACAGGCATTTCAGATAGCTTTCCTGTCCAGGTTTAGAAGATGGAAAACACCAACAGATATTCTCAAAAAGTTGAAAACAATGAAACAGAAAAGGCTTCTGGTGGAGGACTATGCACATCAATTCCTAGTCCTAAATGGTAGGTTGGCACCACCTGAAAGACCAACAAATGAAATGATGGAAGAGTACTTTTGTAATGGGCTGAGGGAAACTCTCAGAACAACAGTAGCTAGTACAGAGATCCCTGGTGGAGCAGGAGGCTTCAATGAGTTAGTAGCAGCTGCCAGAAGGGTAGAGAAGAGACTAGGAACCACAAAACAGAGAAGGAAGAAGAAACATAGCAGAGATTCAGATTCAGATGAAGATACAGATTTAGACTCAGATACAGGGTCTGAATTAGATTCAGAATTAGAGGATGCTAACTCAGATTCTGACTCTGAGGACTCAGATGATGAGGACAGGAGATCTAGAAGAAAGAGAAAGAGCAGTAGACAGAAAAAGAAAAATAACAGTAAGGGAAACAAAGAAAGGAAAGGAAAGGGCAAGACCAAAAATAAAGTCCAGGATCTGAACAAATAGATTGTTGCAACTTTAAAGAGCATGGGCATTTCCACTTCTACCAAAAAGGAGAAACCCTATTGTAATGCCTGTCAGAAACAGGGGCACACTGATGCTAACTGTTGGTATAACCCTAACAATAGGGCAAACCCAAATCAGCAAAGCAGAGGGCAAATACACCAGCTGCTAATACAATGCAACTTGACAGGAACAGGGCAATGGATGGCCAGAAAAACAGATTTCAGGGAAGAAATAATTGGGTGCCACCCAATCAACAGGGACCTGATGATCCATGCAATTACTGTGCAGAGCTAGGTCACAGGCAAGGACCCAATTTTCCTTTGTGGTGTAAGCATAGAGAGGAGAGGGGTATTCCCATTATCAAATATAATAATCAGAGATCACCTGCACAGGCACAGCAGAACATGCCACCACAAGCTAATGTAGTAATTGTGGAGGAAGGCAAACAGGTTCATGTAGCTGTTGTGTAGAGGCAACATGAAGATGATTTGAATGTCTTGCATGTGCAGTGTGACTGTTCCAATTGTTTGCAAAAACAGGAGATTTCTGACAAGTCAGCACTTGTGTTGGTCATCACCAGATTTGGAGCACAGTATGTAGCTGATCCTGTTATTTCTCATAAAGAAATGAAAAATCCTCAATTTTGGGATAAGCAAAGACAAGTCAGACATGGATGTGTGAAGGAGATTCAGAGAATTCAGAAAACACACTTTGTTGGGAAACAGATACAATGACCCTTACCTGAAATACCACTGACAATACAGGAGGAAATATATCAACAAGAGACAAAGGAAGCATCATTGACAGAGGAAGTGCTGAGGAATACTACTGTGGCAATAGACCAAATTCTGAGTCTAGTTCCTGAATTTAAAAGACAGGTGTTGAAGAGTTTTAGTTATGAAGAAGAACAACAGTATGATCCTGAAGCTTGCCAAGTTGAACCTGAGGATGTGGACTATAAGGTGCCAAAAATTACTGTGTTTTTTCAAGAACGGGAAATCCCTGGAGCATTGTTGGATGGAGGTTCAGGTGTTAACATTTTACCTGACTTTTTATATTCAAAACTGAAGCTACCTGATTTAGTAGAAGCACCCTTTCAATTGAAAATGGTAGATTAGAGAAGGATCCAGCCTTTGGGAATACTCAAGAACCAGCATATCATGGTTTCAGGCTTAACTTTTCTTGTTAATTTTGTGGTAGTGAAAATGGATGAAGGGGACAGTCCATACCCTGGGAAAGAAGAAGGTACATATGAGTATGATACCAACTGCAACCTTGCCCAAAGAAGCTAGAGCATTGTATGCACAGGGTCTGAATATGGTCCAGGAAGTGGATGATGATGAGGAGGATGCTTTTCTCAAAGTGAATGAATCAGTGGTACCTGTTTTTGACATTGATGTTGTCAGAATTTTAGAACAGTTCAAGGAGAAGAAAGTTGCTGATGTTGTACCACAACAAAGTGGGGCTGTCCAGGAAACTCTTGAGGAAGAGAATATTCATAGGAAATTAATAGAACATGAGGAGAAAATGCATATCCAATAGATTATTCAAGCAGAGAAAGCCTTTGAAGAACAGATGGCTAGGATAGCAAGAGTATAGGAAGATGACATGCAATATCTAAATTTGGGTACTGATCAGAATCCTCAGATGGTAAAGGTTAGTGTTCATGCAACATGACAATTTAAAACAGATTTGGGAGAACTTTTACAGGAATTTAGGGATATTTTTGCTTGGAGCTATATTGATATGAAGGGGGTAGATCCTTAGTTTTGTATGCATAGGATCAATCTTAAGAAGGATGCAATTCATGTTATCTCACAAAGGTATAAGAGAACCCAAATTATGCTAAAGCTGTAAAGGAGGAATTGGAAAAATGACTGAAAGTTGGCTTCATCTATCCTTTGGAGAAGGTGACATGGCTATCACCCATTGTGGTAGTACCTAAGAAGAACGGTAAACTGAGAATTTGTGTGGACTACATGAAGTTGAATGCAGCCACTATTACATATCCTTTTCCTTTACCTTTTCAAGACACTTTGTTAGATGCAATTGCAGGACATCAAATGTATAGTTCTCTTGATGGGTTCAGTGGATATAATCAGATCCTCATGGCAGAGGAAGACAGGGATAAAACTGCTTTTGTAATAGAATGGGGAGTGTACGCCAGTACTGTTATGGTTTTTGGCTTGAAGAATGCTCCCCCTACTTTTCAGAAATGGGTACAGGAGGTCTTTGCACCATACCTTACCACATTCATGAGGGTTTTTCTTGATTATTTTTGGATCTCGGCTTGATGGTGTTTATAAAAAAAATAATGGGTTTATCTCAATACTCTTTGGCTTAAAGTGACTAACTAGTCCCTAATTAATAAAGATTCAAAGGTTTTCAGTTATTAGTGGCTCCTAGCAAGTGCACCACCTACTGTTGGGACAAAAAATGGGCTCAACATTGGTTCTAGGGCTCTAGCCAGGCCTCCTACACTCGCCTAAACAACCCCAGGACCTCATAGCTAGGAGCGTATAGAAATTATGAACTAATTTATCCAAAGAACGTGTTTGTAGATATTATCTCTAGATTGTAGTCCAACATGATGCCCTTCCCAACTCCAAGCAAAAGGAGTCCCCAAACATATCTATGGCTAGCTCCTCGTAACACAAACGAAGGGGGTATCCCCCATGGATTAGCCTAGGATGCGTCTTTTCAACATATATCACATATGAAACATAGTCCTGTCTTTTAATAAAACATTCTAGGAGATAATATAATCCTTACCACATAAGTCCTAAAAGGAAATGATAACACTAGACCCACAGCTTAGGGAACCTTGTGCTCATCGTAGGCCAATCATTCGAAATCAAGTGCTATGCATCCAAGAGATAATTCTCTTGACCATATTGATGCATTGCAATGCAACATGGATGACTTATGTGCTCAAATAAGTAAACATACAAATTAATCAGTGTGGATGTGCACAAACAACCCTTTCATGATTTCGCTCTAGCATATTGCTTCTTTTGTTGGCAACACCACGATAACCCGTGCTATTGCCCTTTTAAGGCTTAAATCAAACACATCCTACATGCTAGAATATTCGTAAAATTGGTATTTAATTGATACTTAACTCCCACAGTCCCCTTCCCCCTACCATTTAAGATTTTGCATTCGATGGGTAGGTTAAGAGGGTATTTCATATATATTTCTTGATATATAAAGCGATAAAAATGCACTTTGACATTTAAACAAGGGTAAATTGAGGCCTATTCTCATGCTTTATCTTTTTTATACTTGCAAAAGTATGCCTCTATTTTTTCATAATTTTTGAGATACAAATTATTTTTCTACTATTTTCTTTGTCAAAAACCATAATTTAAAGTATTGTTTCTTATTTTATTTATACTAAATTGTGTTTTTTTTAATTTTTTGATTCAAGAAATTAATTCACACCTTGATCCATCATCAAATTTAATTTTATCCCATATGAGCATGATTTGATCACTTGAAACCAAGAAAAACATCATTTTTTCACTTAAAACAAGTAATTTGGATTTTTAAAAATTAATAACTCACACACACAGATACAAGTTCTAGATTTTATGATTCACAACCCTCAAACACATTACAACCAATCTTTAAAAAAAAAATCATTGCATATGAACAAGATTTGCACCATAAATTGTAAAAAAGAATTTGAATTTCTATTAAAAAGGGACTTACTATCATTTTTTGGGTTTTACATCTCAAGAATTGAATTTTTGGACAGCCACCAGACCCACTATTGATATCCAAATAGCATTAGTCATCACTCCTCAACATTGGCATGATTCCATATCAATACGGTTCAATTTAGACAATCAGTCTTCATCCCAATCTTCTCCCAAGAATACCCGCATGAATAACCCATTTGGAGGAGAGATATGGAGGAGCGAAAAATTTCAGATCAGACTATGATGAAATGGAGCAAGAAAATCAAGAAATAGGTTGCTATGATCAGATTAGGTGGTTGTTTGTAGCCCCCATAGCCCCATTCTCCATCAAATCATCATCGTGAACAGAAGGCGCCTTCATCCTTTTTTTTTCGTGAAAGAAATGCTGCCCCCCCCACACACACACACACCCACATGCAAAAGATTGGGGGGGCCTTGGCCCCAAGGGCTACAACTCTTGGCAATTAAAGTTTCTTTTACATTCCCTCTTGACCCTTCGTGCTCGACCTTTAACAACTTCGACGTTTGGCATTTGATTTGAAGTCTGTAAATTTCTTCTTGACCATCTTGGAGTCTCACACTGCTTGATGTTATTTTGCCTCATTTTGGCACTTGAAAATTTTATTAAAAATTCAAGACCACTATGAATTTCTTCTTTAGAAGTGATTTTAAATCATGTCTTCCATGGCTGCTTAAAATTGTTGAATCCACATTCGCTGCTTTCATTGAGCTTTGATTTTCGCTTCAAATTAACATAATTTGGCACATTTTTGACTTTCTTTGGGTCGTAAAATTGCGCTCTCAGATTTCCAAAGTGTATTAGCCTATTCTACCATACAACACAAACAAGAACAATAATCAATGCACAATACTACTTGAATAGTCATAGAGACATCTGTAATTTAGGATACAATTTTTTTTGAATTAAAAATGACAAAAAAACTTTAGGAAAATGCTACCAAATTTTAGTAAACATCATAGACAACAAAGAGAAGGCATTTCCTTGATCATCTTTGATTATTATGACATACTCAAGAAACCCTACATCACAATTAGCTACTTAAGCACAACCATTTATTTGGTGAAGTATATTGGCTATTTTACACCTAGCATGCACATACATAAAAACTAAGAGTATATAGTGGTAATCCAAGCCTTATGGAAATGCCCTACACTCAAGCTTAGCCCATCAACACTCAACCATGTGATCAAAGCTAATATTTTGAGACTAGACATAGAGAGGCCTTGTATTAGACCCCTTTTCGAACATGGCATGAGGATGGCATACTATTGCAATCATTTCCTTTAGCTCTTTGAGGTTGACTTCATCACTCAATCGAGCTATATGGATACTTGGTTGTTGCCTATGTACAACTATTGGGGAGATCTATACCTCAACACATCTCTATGGATTAAGATAGGTAGATGGGAGAGTATGGAGTCAAAGACCACATATGCCAACTTTGTGTTAAAGATCCAAAGATAGAGAAATATTACATCCATTTGTGACATTTGAGGCAAAATCCCATTGTCTATGTTGAGAGGGTTTTGTCCCTCTACAGCAAGAGGTAATGCAATTTGAGGATTAGAGGTATTTTGGATTCTTCTTCTTGGCTAATATTTACAAATGACTAGATTTTTATACATAATTCTATGTTTGAACTACCACATATTGTTTACAATGAAGAAGACGTTTGTGACCATGGCAATGCTAGTAATGTGTTGTTGTTGTTAGAATGAACCAAATTATGCCTTAGATGTCAAAGATGATTGTGATCTACACAAGCTTGATGAATCACATTTACACATTTTAATTTCTATTGAAGATGAGAAAGGGGACTAAACCCCAAATTGATGTCCATCCAAAGATGCCATTGACTATGGATAGAGATGCACACATAGATAATGAGTGTACTCATAAATAATAATCAGTGCAACATTGTGTTGAGAAATAAAGCATAGGATAAGTCATATCCTATGTATGCATAAATAAAGTAGAGACTATGTGTGAAGAGTCCTAAAGGTCAAAAGGTATCTATCACTTTAGAGGATACTTGTGTGTATCAGTTGAGAATGTGAGAGGAAGAAGAATGAACATGAAGAAGAAGAAAAAATCTTGAGCCTCCATATCTTATGCCATTGCTCCTTTTGTTGCATGTCCTTGTCTATTATTTTCCGTTGGTATCAGAGTGAGAGTATGAGATTGAAAGCTTCAATTCAGGAGTGCAGCGAATTGAGGTCTGCATCAAATTGAAATTTTGTTGTTTGCCATTAAATCAAGTACTAATATTTGACTAATCCACCCAAAATAGGTACATCAAATTGTAGAGCCATTGGAGCTCAAATTTTGGGCATTGGTACTCATCCTAAATGTATTTAGGAAGCCAAAGGAGGTCAAAAATGATGTATGGAAACTAAGCCAATTGGTTTTCAAGTTTGGAACGGCTCATGTTTTGATTGCCCTAAGCAAGGGGGTAGCTTGAGCTCAGGGCTTGCTTGTGTAGGAGAAGCTTAGTGGTTGCTTTCAAGAAGCATAGGACCCACTTATCACACAGAAGCAAGGGGTTTATGTCTGTATTACAAAGAGAAAAGAAGATTGAGAACCTTATGGTATGGCTTAGTAAAGAGAGCTTGTAAGTTCTACTCAGCATCGCAAAGGACTGGAATATGTTCTCACCCCAACATCGATTCTATCACAACACATAAGAGGCTTCATTGATTTAGTGCCATGCAAAAATGACATAAACAATCAATTAATCTACATTTTAAGTTTTTTTGAAAAAATCTTACTTAAAGGTTAATTAAACCCCGAAAATCAACTCTCCTTTCTCATTGGTGGACTTGTGAACTAGTTCAAATTTGAGTATTCACATTGGACAGAGGTGATTTGGTTATTTTGAAGAACTAAGTTCACACTGTCAAGGGATTGAACTTGTTTTTTTGGTCAAATTGGTTCACAACTAGTTTTTTCACACTATAGAGTGTGAACTAGCTTGACTCGAGGCTTAAATGCTAGTTTTAGTCCATTTTGGGGTGCCAGTTCGAAAGGTAAAAAGTGTTCAAATTTTTTACTGTTGATTGAGCTTTTCTAGACATCATTGTTAGCATGAAAAATTGCAAAAAAATAGCAGGGAAATTAGTCAATTTTAGACATGTGTTTTGATGCTTTTTGTGTCATACAAACACTATTTGAGCTTTGTTTTCTATGTTTCTTCTGGATAGCCAATGCTTGACATATGAGCATGATATATGGGTACATGTGATAGCCGTTGGACAAATGCATGACACATATTATAGTGGAAATCAATTTATATGCATTTTTTGTTATAAGATCAGAGATACACGCTCAAGCTTCTTATATACTGAAAAGATATAGGGTGAATATTATGCTGGTGCATAGAGAGAGCATACGAGAGAAAAGAAAGATGTAGATAGAAAGAGAGAGAGATAGATAGATTGACAACACACTAGGGATTGGAAGATGGGCCACTCTCCCCTCTTGTGGAGTTATATTATTGACAAGGAGCAAGCTCCTCCATTAGACATAAACCAATTCTTATCTTGTATATCTTGAGAACAAGATCACGGTTCCTTGCATGGCATACAACTGGCTAGCACTTGCATAACTTGGAAGTTGGTACCTTTTGATCCTTCTTGAGTCTCTCCTTCTCTCCTACACAATATGTGTATATTGTGTAGGGATTTCCTCTTGGAACTTGATTTCAATAGAGCTTCCACAACACTTACACAATTTGAGGGTTGGTGAGCTTGAATTTACACAGATCACGGTTCCTTGCATGGCATACAACCGACTAGCACTTGCATAGCTTGGAAGTTGGCACCTTTTGATCCTTCTTGAGTATCTCCTTCTCTCCTACTCCTACATAATATGTGTAGGGATTTCCTCTTGGATCTTGATTTCAATAGAGCTTCCACAACACTTGCACAACTCGAGGGTTGGCGAGCTTGAACTTACATAGATCCTTGCACGATATACAACCGGCGAGCACTTGCACAACTTGGAAGTTGGATCCTTTGATATTCTTGATTTATCTTGTTCTCTCCTACACAATATGTGTAGAGCTCTCTTCTTGGTGCTTGATTTTCAGTAGAGCTTCCACAGCACTTTATGAGACTCAAAGCATCTTCTCTCCTCATCTTACATTAATGCAAAGTGATGCTTCATTCACCTCCTCGACACCCAAGGAGAGCCTCCATTTAATAGGGTCCAAGAGCTTCTTTTCTTGGAGGGAGACTTGAGTGCCAAGATTCAAAAGGTTGATCTTCATGCAAGATGTGGCTGTTCCAGGACCTACTCTATAGCACCAATTTTGGAATATCTCTCTGTGCGTTGCTCAGATGGAAAAATGTCCAACACAAAAGTTGTAGATCTCACCATTTTTGATACTTCTAGCAGGCCGTCTTTAGGGATCTACTTTATATCGCGAGATATTTTAAAAATGGATTCACCATGTCTATTTTAAGAAAAGCAGCTTTTTAAACTCTATTCTTAACTTGTGGTCCATGCAACCACCTTGAGCCATAGATAAGGAGAGTTTATTAGATTTCCTTGGGCCTCAACCTTAAGATTGAATTCCATACAAAATCTTGTGTCATCTTAGACCTTAGAAAGAGAAAATCACTTCTCTCCTCACTTCTAGAGGATCACGTCTCTTGTCTTTCTTAGTGAGAGAATTACCTCTCTCGTCTTTTTTAATGAAAGAATTACTTCTCTCCTTAATTCATTAAGAGAGGAAAAATCCTAGACCTTGACTTGTAAGGGAGAGGATGACCCCAAAATGAATGCAATGCTCGTTACACACAAGTAAACATTCACAGGAATCCCCAGATTGCACACATAAATACATATACACAATGCTAATGCACTTCCTCTTCTTAGAACTCAATCCATCTTCATTTATGTGTAACTCCTTGGTTCTTGTGTACAATCTTACACTTGGAAGACACTTCCTTCCCCCTTCATAACTTGTACTGCTTATACGTGATATCCCCATCACAGTGCTCTGATCACCCCATTAAGTGATGCATTAGGAATATTGGTCTCTAAATGGTCTCATGGACATGCTAGATCATCATCAACACTTAAAGAAAAGTGAGTCATTAATTTATTGACATAAATTCACTAAATAGAGAATGCGTAATAACCAATCAATTTAGTAACATCCCTTTGGCTTCTAAACACTTGATTGCAATTGTAGAGGGGATACATAGTCCTTAAGAAGATCTGGAAATTCTTGTTGTTCTCTCTCAGTCATAAACTGAGTGTCCAACGGGGGATAATTCTTAAACTTAACCAAATACTTTCGTAATACCTTATCTGACCTTAGAGTGTTGTCCTGATGGTGTAAAATTATTTCAGGCACAAGGAACTCTTATGTTTCTTCTATGTCAGGTAAATCTTCCTTGATTGGTTCCATTGGAGGTTCTCCAATATAGGGACGTAGCAAACTTATATGGAAAGCGGTATGAATGTTCCAATGACTTGGTAGATCCAAACAAAAAGTCACATCGTTTATCTTATTTGTGATCTTGAAAGGGCCATAATAGTGATTAGAAAGCTTAACCACTTTACCCTTTTGACCTTTTTGCTTCTTCAAGAGATCCTTTTCAAAAATAAGAAGAACATACAGTCCCAACTTGAGATCTAACTTAGGATGATGTTTATCAGCTTCACGTTTATGCTTCTCTTATGTCCTTTGGATAGCAGCTTTTACTTGAGTGAAAGCTGTATCAATGTCTCTAACAATAGACTCATCTACTGTAAAGATCTTATCCTTCGTAAGAAGAATGGGTGGTAAATGAGGCTTACCATAGATGATCTCAAAGGGTGCCTTACCAGTATTAGAGTGTACCATGTTATTATATGCAAACTCTACTAAAGGCAAATACTTTTCCGATTCTCTTTGATTATCAGAGACATAGGATTTCAAAAGGTCTAGAATAGTAGAATTAGCACTTTCACTTTGCCCATGTGTTTGAGGATGATAAGAGGATGAAAACTTTAACCGAGTCCCAAGGTTCTCAAAGAGAGCTTGCCAAAAGAGGTTGGTCATGTAGGGATCTCGATCACTTATAATGGACTTAGGCAGGCCATGATGCTTGAAAATATGAGCAATGAATAGCTTAGCCATATGATCGGCTTTGATTGTCTTTTTCATAGGGATAAAGTGTGCTTGCTTACTGAATCTATCAATGATAGTCCAGATTGCGTCGTTGCTTGCTTGTGTGTGAGGAAGCTCCATGATAAAGTCCATGGCTATACTTTCCCAAGGCTCATTGGGAATAGGTAATGGCTTCAATAATAATATCCCTGCATGGGACCCCCCTTTTTAAAAAAAAGTCATTTGAAAATTTTTAATATTTTCCCCCTGTTGACGTTGGACAAGTGCCGGGGGGGGGGGGGGGAGAAGGAAGATGACGATGGAGACACGTCGACGAGGGGAAAGGAAGAAGACAATGGTGCAGATCGTGACGACGATGAGGAGGAAGAGGGCGATCATGATTACAATGACGAAGAGGAAGAAAACAATGACATGATGAGGGGGTGGCCATGGGCCTATCACCCCCTGACTCTCCCGACTAGCCGCGGCCAGAACGGGCTCCCCATTGCCATGCTTTGCCAAGTGGTGGGTGGGGGAGACAACCACTCCATGTCCCCCCCCTTAAGTAAAGAGGAGAGACCACCTTATTCTTTTCCCCCCTTGCTGCCAAGAGAAAGAGAGGGAGAGAGAGGGTAATAGGGTGGAAAAGAGAGAGAGAGGGGGAAGGTTCTGCTAGATTCCTCCCTTCCCCTCCTTAGAGGGCGACCACACATGTTACTCTTCTCCTCTTTTCCCCGCAAGTTTAACCCCCATCTCCCCATGAGTTTAACCCCACTCACAATCGAGAAAAAGTCACCCAACACACTACCTCTCCAATGAAAGAAAGAGAGAAAGAGAATTATAAGCTGAAAGTGTGGCCCCAAAATGGAGGGAGACATGCATCAACGGTAATGCCGCATCCAACAATGGAGCCACCGGCCAGTTCATTTCTATGAATACGAATACAACGTTGGGTATGGATAATTCATATTCAAATATCCAAGTACTAATTGCCATCTTTGCTATTCATTGAGACATAGGTTATACTGCCTTGGCATGTGCATGAGTTCATTTTAATAAGTAACCGAAATTTATTTTTCAATAGTTAATGAACTCGTAGGGGAGTTTAGGATAATTCTTTTCTGTGACCATAGATGACCTTGCGTAGATTTATGCATATGTTGCATTGAAACCCTTGTATCCAAATGCAATCACTGCATCCTAGTGCTATGCAAAAAAATCATACGTAGCATAAAAAGCATGTAAGGATACCTAAGGGTTATGCACATAGATGGTGCATGCATGGGAAAGATTATATGAAACATACATCGATGGTACACAAGTTGATCTTACATTAAAGTCTTGCTAATTTCACGAGTTATTAGTTCATTGGAATCTTGAAGTTATGCGTAGCTAGTACAAACAATAATCATTAGGATTGAAACTACGATGCCTTGAGATCCATCCAATAATAACTATGATTATCAATTCAAATTTGGGGATTGGGCTATATACAACCAACAACTCCGAGCCTCAAAGGTAGGCAGTGAGCTCAAGGGGTTAGGAAAACCTGAGTCAAGGAAGCGATGCTTATGTACTTGTTTGGAAAGAAGGCTATGTTATCGATCAATGTAAGTGATTAATAGAACTTATGTCTTATACAGTGTTTGAAACCGTAACATATGCCTTAGTTGAAAGAGGGAAGTGTTAAGTAAATTCTACACAAAATTGCTCTTTGATCCCAAGGGGGAGAGCAAATACGTGATGGAAAGGTTGTCACGACTATTCCTACAATGTTTGGAAAAGGATAACTTTGTTTTTGTTGATTGATCAAATAAGTCCTAAATGCTTTTGCATTAAACTGATTGTCGAGGTGATTTGGATGATTATTTCAAGTGCTTGTGTTTGATGGTAAATGCATGGGGCAGGGGTCAGTTATGACAAGTTGCCATGGGGAAATAAAGAAATGTTTTCTTGGAAAATGATATTAGGCTAATTGCCTTGATTGTGCTTGATTGTTAATTGGATTAATTAAGGAAGGATATTTTACGTGGGTGGATCATCTCCAAGGTTACACCGTGCTTCAACCCAAGAGGGCACTGCTCGATTCACGGGCCAAAGGTCGAGTGGTGAAAAGGCCAAACACGAAAGTTGTGTCTCACTTCTAGGCCGCTTGGGGTCAATGGAGCTCTAGACACCCCTTGCCTAATCCAGAACAGAGTTTTAGATTGTTGTGAGCCCAATGTCTAGGGCGTTGGAAGATCCTATTCTAGATACTGGATGGAAATTATGGTGCCATGTGATTTGGACCGGGTACTTCTAATCGACAGAAGGGAATATATAATTTCTCATGTATGGGTAGGAGACAAATATTAACTTGAAGATAAGTTAAGGAGCTTGTTTGAAAAAAGGACCGATTGCTCTGTATTCGTATATGTGCCATAAATTATGCAAACAAACCCTATTCCCTAAAAGGCTTAATTAAGAAAGTTGATTTTGAATATCACACATAAATGTAATAGGACCTAATTAGGAAACTAAAGTTATCAAGGGAAGCGGGTGGGCAGTGACGGGTCCGTCATATACTAAGGTGGTCCTAGAGAACTGAGAGGCTTCTCACAAGGTTTTCCACCCCTAGAAATTGTTAGGTTAGAACCTGATTCATGCCGTTTTAGGGGACCGGAATGGGACTATGCCCTATGGGTAGAGAGGTTGAGGGACGCATGCCTTTTGTTTCCCATTCTCCTTGAGCCAAGTGCGACACGGATCTGCTTTGGCTTGGGTATCTTTGCGTAAAGTAGGATATCCAAAACTCGATGCTAGAATGCTGTCAGGAGACCTTGACCACCAGGAACCTAGATTTTAGGTCAATCATAGTGGGTTCGCGGATACGAACATTTCGTTGCGAGGCGGACTTGGGAAACGCCAGGCAAAAAACCTTGTAACATTCCATGGGAGTGCGGGGTAGTGACTCTTAGATTCGTTTCTTGTTGGACCGCTAAAACATGCTTGGATAGCTGGGCATGTTACAGTTGGTATCAAAGCAAAACTTCGTAATGATATGGAATTGATTTATATATGGTTCGTAGACATATCTTAAACAGAATAACCTAAATGGTGTGGCTTGATTGTCAGGCACCTTCTGCACCCATGAATGTTGACATGCAAGAGAAGAAATTCCTTCTCAAGCAAATTAAGGCACTCGAGTTTGATGTTGAAAGGATAGACATCACATCAGAGGCAAAGATATGGATTGAGTTGATGGATGATTATTTCTCTACTTCAAGAATCACTTTCTCCAATCAAGTAATGATGGAAAAAATTAAGTTAGTTGGCCAGGCTTGGATATGGTGGAAGCAATGGTGCAAAGATCAAGGTATTTCGAAACCCATTGTCACTTGGGTTCAGCTGAAAGATGCTATATGCGAACAATACCTTCTGCCAACCTACTAGACCTTAAGGATGAATGAATTCTTCAAGCTCAAGTAGCTAGAATTAACCTTGGAAGCCTACTATTCAAAGTTTGTAACCCTACTAAAATACGCACCGCTTATAGATATTGCACAGCAAGTACCCAAGTTTTGCCATGGCCTGAACACCCCTCTGAATTACCATCTTGAAGCAATGCATCCAATAGATTTGCAATATGCATTACTTCAAGCGAAGCCAATCATCCAAGAACTTGGATTGGGCAATCGTGACAAAGATGATCCCTGAGATCAGGGCAAGAGATGCCACACATGCGGAGAGATAGGGCACATCCGTAGGAGATGTCCCTACCATCAATGCTTCCACTGCAATGAGCTAGGGCATGTCCAAGTAGACTTCCCTGACTTAAGTCTAGAAAATATGGAACCTCCAAGAAAATGAAGTTACATAAGTGCACTCTTTTGATATATGGAGGAATCAGATGAAGACAAAGACCTGGAACCTACTACACCTCTTCAGGATGATTAGAAATCCTAGAAGTTTTAATCAACATGTAATACAACCTATATCGGGAATAAATCCTTCTCTTGTATCTACAATTAATTTCAATAATATGAGTTGCACTACTTGAGCCATTAAGAGTAGCACAGTGGACACATGATGGGTCCTACCCCACAGGTTCTAGAACAAAATCCCCTGTTCTTCCAAGATGAGGACATCTTGAGTTCTCTAAGGGGGAGAGGATGTAATATCTGCGCATGGAAACCCCCCTCCCAAGAACAAATTAAGTCATTTGAAAATTTTTTATCTTTCCCCCCTGTCGACGCCGGATAGGTGGTGGGGGGGGGGGGGGGGGAGAAGGAAGAAGACGATGGCGACACGTGGATGAGGGGAAAGAAAGAAGACAATGACACAAATTGTGACAACGATGACAAGGAAGAGGAGGATGATGGCTATGATGACAAAGAGAAAGAAAATGATGACATGACGAGGGGGGAAGCCATGGGCCTATTGTTGGGGATAAAGGCGCCTCCGCCTAGCTGCCAGTGTATTACTATAATGACAATACCTGCTACCACTGCATAGTGCAGGCGACGGGTGCCCATCACAGTCACTTATTCTTTATTCTTTTAGTGACAGTTTGAATAAGGGACCACACATTGTGGTTGTTGGAGTTCCCATTTTTGAGTCTCTCTCTCTCTTGCTCTTGCTCTCTATTCACCATAGCTCTCACCGCCAAGCTTCTTCCTCCAAGGTTATCCTTTCCTTTCAATTGATATCAGAGCAAAGGCATTGGAGCTTGCCCAGCATTCTCTTCAGTCAGGATTTGAAGAGCTTCAACTCGAGCTTCAATGGTAGCCATGGCACCTTCATTTGCAGGTATGTTTTGATCTCCTACCTCCTCCCTGATCTTCCTGGCCTTCATTTGGCATCTTGTAGGGCTACATTGAAGCCCCCTAATCATTGCCAAGTGCTCAATAGCACTATTGAAGACTCATTTTTAGGGGGTTGGGATGATCCACTCATGGCATTTCCAGCTCCTTCCTCGGCTTCCTAGCCTTGTTTGCAACCTTCTCGATCATCTTCAGACTCCCTGGCATTCGTTCTTGGCTCTCGGCGATTGATACGAGTGCTTCCACCTTCAGCCATTGCTATATACACTATACACAGTCCCAGGACTAAACAGGGCAGCACTTGACATTTGATGTTTGATGCTTCTTGGCATTGCTCGTTTGATGCCTATTGATGCACGGTGATGGCAGGATGTTATGGGATGCTATATCTATGCTTTGGGACTGATTTGGAGCAGATTTAGACATTGATTGAGCTTCATTTGACAGTGAATATGTTGCTGTAATACAGTGGACTGAAGCTCATTTACTTGGTATATGCATTGGTTCTTGGATACGGGGTGCTTACTAGAGATTTGAATGATCATACAGATGTATTTGGAGATTGTCAATTGCTTATTTTTGGTTTCGGAATGCTTTTGAGCTTGCACTAGGCTCCGCCTTGGTCGTCATTCATTGGAATTTGGATTGAGTTGGCATGCTTTGGACCAGTTTATGCCTATTGTCACTGCTTGACATTTAGGCCTCTTGCATTTATGCTTTGGTCAGATATGGCTCTCACTTGGTTTGCCCATACATGATAGCCACTTGGAGCTTTGTCTTTGGATGTATTTGAGCATTTTGGACCTACTGAGCATTACATTTGGTTGTCAATTACATGCTATTTGAATGCTTTTAGACTTATGCTTTACCCCGGGGAGTCCACCTTAGGTTAGCCCTCTATATAATGTGCGTTCAAATGGTATTTTTAATACCCCTTTTTAAAAAAATTGCACCATTTTATATACCCCTTTTGTGAATTTTGAAGGCAATATTTATATTCCTTTTGTAAATCTAAATTTTGAGATGAGGTTCATTTTTATAACCCCTTCTATACAATTCAAATAAAAACACAATGTCACACTACTTTACGTTGAGTTTTTTCATGATAATCGGAGTTGAATATCCAAACATCATATCAATATTTTAAATGTTGTTAGAAGTTGATAGAGATGAACAACTAAACATTTATAGCTACCCACCCACAAAAGGAAACAAAAAACTCCAAAAACCAAAGCTCATAATATAATAGAAACTTGAGAATTTGCACAAAGGATGCTCTTAAATCTCAGCTCAAGAAGAGCTTTGAGATGAAGGATTTGGGACAAGCCTCTCAGATTCTTGGTATGTGCATTAAGCGCAATAGGCATCAGGGACTACTCTATCTCTCACAAAGGGAGTACATTCATAAATTCCTTGAGTGTTTTTGCATGCAGGACGTGAAGCTTATTGGATGTCCATTACCTTATTATGTGAAGGTCTCACATACCGATTGTCTGCAAACAAATGAGCAGAGAGCCGAGATGGCCAATATCCCTTATGCATCAACCGTGGGCAATTTGATGTATGCCATGATAGCCACTCGTCCAAATATTGCATTTGCAATTGATGTTCTGGCATACTATATGGCTACCCCTGGCAAGAAGCATTGGGATGCCATGAAGCGTATCATGAGATACATGAAGGGCACAATAGATATGTGTATTTTCTATGGCAGCCAAGATAAAGGAATTGTGGGGTGTATAGACTCCGATTATGCATGACATGCAGATATTAGGAAGTCCACTTTTAGCTATGTATTCACCTATGCTAGAGGTGCTTTCTCTTGGATGTTTAGGGTTCAGAAGTGTATGGCTCTCTCTACATTGAGGTCGAGTATGTTGTAGCCACTGAGGCTTTCAAGAAGGCCATATGGTTGGGCCACTTGGTTCATGACCTTGGGATTGATTCTATCCCTATGCTGTATTCGAATTCTATGAGTGCTATTCAGCTAGCCAGGTCTTCCACGCGAAGACGAGACACATTGAGGTGAGGTATCACTTCGTACGTGGGACTATGGAGGACAAGTCTGTTGACATTGTCAAGATCTCCACTAACGAAAATCTTGCAGATCTGCTCACGAAAAGCCTCACTACTGAGCACTTTGCCTTCCTCAGGAGATTGATGGGCATTGGATGAGATGACATTTTTCCTCATCCTGTTGTACGTGTGTATATTGTACTGTCTTTTCTTTTTCTTTTCACTCCTCATTGGCGCAAATTCACCTTTAAGTGGGAGGTTTTTGGGGGTAAAGGCACCTCGCCTAGCTACTCGTGTATTACTACACTAACAATACCCACCACTGCACACTGTAGATGGCGGGAGCCCATCACCATCACTTTATTCTTTATTCTTTTAGTGACAATTTAAATAAAGGAAGGCCCGGTCACACATTGTGACTATTGGAGTTCCCATTTTATGTCTCTCTCTCTTCTTGCTCTTGCTCTCCCACCATAGCTCTTCCAAGCAAGCTTCGATCCTTCTCACCTTTCAGAAGCAAATGCCTTCATCATCCAATGTTCCAAGCTTTACATTATCAGTTTTACTATGGGGCTAGATCTCAAATTTTCATTATTTTCTTATGGCCTCTGATGGAGTAGAGCAACACAAGGTCACCTTCTCAAAATCTCATTGTTTGACATGTTTGTCAAACTGGGTCTTTCTTCATGATTTTTCATAAATAAGAGGGTGTATCACTAGTATTTGAGTTTTCAACAATTGTTCTTATTATGTTAAGCAGTTGATCCAAGCTTCCCTGCCTTTCTACTACTCTTACACCGTCACTCTAAAGCTTGGGACAAATAATTCGATTGACATAGTTGCATTGTTACGATAAGTCAATTTAAAGGGAGTTTGACTAGTTGCAGTCTTGTAGACTATGCGATATGTCACGTGATGCCATTAGCTTATGTCAAGAATCGCGTGGTGGGGGGAGTTGCTCAAGATGCTGCGCCGAACACACACAGAATGCACAAGGAGAAGCTCACTCAAGAGACAAGAAGAG
This sequence comes from Lygodium microphyllum, assembly GCF_053477565.2. Taxonomy (NCBI): domain Eukaryota; kingdom Viridiplantae; phylum Streptophyta; class Polypodiopsida; order Schizaeales; family Lygodiaceae; genus Lygodium; species Lygodium microphyllum. Next base: position 39,323,884 of record NC_141136.1, on the reverse strand, counting down.
AGATGGAGGCCAAAACGTTTTCTTGCTGATTTCTTCTTCTTCTTCCACACACTTTACAATGTACACAAAGTATAGATAAGATACAACATAAAGGAAAGTGGCCTACTAAGTCAAACAATACATAACCGACTACACTAGTCGACTGGCACTATAACTATGCCAGCTATAAATAGGTGTAACAACCTGAATATAATAAGTAATGAGTCAGTGGCCATGTGAGAGTCATAATGACCACCGACGTGCTAAGTGTAGACGTGTGGACCTATCTAACCAGGCAGTCCATCATCAATGTCCACATGTGTTGAGCTTGTCATCTCAACACTCCCCCTCAAGCTCAACTGCATCTCTGCAACTCCAAGTAAGCTTCGAAACTTTTGAAGCTTCTCTGTACCCAATGCCTTCGTGAAGATGTCAGCTATCTGATCCTGTGTGCTAACATACACCAAGTCAATCTCACCTGCTAGTACCTTCTCTCTCACAAAGTGGTAGTGTACCTCAATATGTTTTGTCCTGGCATGGAACATAGGGTTCCTAGCCAACTATATACTGCTCATGTTGTCACAATAAATGACAACTGGACCTTCCACATGCACATCCAAATCAGCCATTAACTTTTGTAGCCATACTACCTCACATGCTGCAACAGTAGCACCTCTATACTCAGCCTTTGTACTTGACAAAGCAACTGTAGATTGCTTTTTGCTACTCCAAGCAACTGTTGCACTACCAAGAGAGAATATGTATCTCACTGGTAGATCTTCTATCAGACATACTACCAGCCCAATCTGCATCTGTGTATCCAAACACCTGTACATCTGTACCTGCCTCATAGAAAAGTCCATAATGTAATGTGGACTTCACATATCTCAATATGCGTCTGACTGCATCCAAATGTGGCTTTCTAGGTACTTGCATAAACTAACTCACAAGACCAACAGCGTAGCTCAAGTCTGGCCTTGTAATGGTCATGTAGATTAAACTCCCCACTATCCTCCTGAACATAGTAGGGTCTTCTATCTCATCCCCAACATCAGCACTCAACTTTACATTCTGCTCCAACGGAACTGAAAGTGGTTTGCATACTGTCATACCATACTTGGACAACATATCCAAGCCATACTGTCTTTGGGACAGCCATATACCATCATCACATCTGATCACCTCAATGCCAAGGAAGTATCTTAGCTCACCTACATCCTTCATCTCAAACTTCTTCTTCAAAAAGTCCTTGACTTCAGCAATCCCACTATCACTATCACCTGTAATAATCAAGTCATCCACATAGATGACTATGATGACCAAACCTGCATCTCCCTTTCTCACATAAAGTGAGTGATCAGCATCTGAAACATAAAATCCAATATTGACAAGATACTCTCTGATCTTGTCAGACCATGCTCTAGGTGCTTGCTTGAGCCCATAGAGCGCCTTCTTCAACTTGCACACATACATGGGATGCTCTAAATCTTCATAACCTGCTAGCTGATCCATATACACTTCTTCCTACAAGTCACCATGCAAGAAGGAATTCTTCACATCCATTTGCTGAAACCTCCAACCTTTGGCTACTGCCAAAGCAATCACACATCTAACAGTTGCCATCCTAGCAACTTGACTGAAGGTTTCATCATAATCTATGCCATATGTCTGGGCATAGCCTTTTGCAACCAGCCTAGCTTTGTATCTGCTAATAGAACCATCTGCGTTGTGCTTAATCTTATAAACCCACTTACATCCAATAGCTTTCTTGCCCTTCAGCAATGATACTAGATCCCAAGTCTTATTGGCCTCTAATACAGCCATCTCCTCATCCATTGCTGCATCCCAATGAGTATGACCAACAGCATCCTCAAAACAAGTGGGCTCAACATCCTCAACTAGTTTCACCATGTAAGCATAATGGTGAGCTGCATAACCTTCAAAACCAAATCTTTTAACAGGGTATCTCACCCTGCTAGACCTGCGTACCACTGGATCACTCAATGGAGTCTTTGCATTGACGCGTGCTCTCTGCACACGTGGAGTTCTCACTGAAGGAATGCCAAGCTCATCATCCAAGCTCTCTGAGCCACTGGAGTCTCCATCAAGCACTGCATCAATGCCTTCTGACACTTTATTCTTTCCTTTGTCTTTACCTATAGTGCTACTAGATACACCTGAAGATGTAGAGGTACTCCTTAGTCTCCCAGACCAAGGACTACCAGATGATGTCTCTGGTCCACTAAGAGTCCGTGATTCTTGCTTTTCAGCCTGCACATGAGTGTCATGATCATCATCATCATCCAATGCATCACCACTAGATGCATATCAATTGCTTATTTCATCAAAGATGACATCCCTGCTCACTCTGAACTTACATGTGAAAGGGTTATAACAACGATACCCTTTCTGCTCTAAAGAGTATCCAATAAAGACACACTTTTCAGCCTTTGGATCCAATTTCTTCCGCAACTCATCTGGCACATGAACATATGCAATGCAGCCAAACACTTTCAAGTGTGAAATATCAGGCTTCTTACCTGTAAAACATTCTTCGGGGGTCATACCATGAACTGCAGCTGTGGGAGTTCTGTTCATAATATAAACATCAGTATGAATAGCCTCAAACCAAAAATGCTTAGGCATATCCTTTTCAACCATCAAGGCGCGTGCAACTTTTGCAATATGCCTGTTTTTCCTTTCTGCAACCCCATTTTGCTGTGGGGTATACCTGCATGTGAACTGTCTCTTTATCCCATGAGACCTTAGAAAATCACTGAACTCATTTGAGAGATACTCTCCCCCTCCATCTGACCTCAAGCACTTTACTTTCAAGCCTGTTTCTCTTTCAACTGCAGCCTTGAAAGTTCTAAAGTGCTCAAACGCTTCACTCTTTTCCTTCATAAAATATAGCCACAGCTTCCTAGAATAATCATCAATAAATGTGACAAAGTATGAATTGCCTCCAAGAGATACATTTTGTGTAGGCCCCCAAATGTCTGTATGCACAACATCAAGGATATTTCTGCTTACATCTCTATCATGTGAAAAGGGCTGTCTTGCCTGCTTACCAAACTGACATGCTTCGCATACCTTATGAAATTCTGCAACTCTAAATGTAGGCAAACATGTAACCAACCCTTTGGACTGCATTAATTTCAGCCTTTGTACATTTGCATGTCCAATGCGTTTGTGCCAAATTTCAATGTCTGCAACAACACCTTTTCCTTTTGCATACATAGTAGCATTCATAGTAGGAATTCCAGCATCCAGAGTAAACATACGTCCAACTCTACTTCCCTTTGCAACTAACCTGTACTTGTCATTGAAGTCTTCTATAAAGCAACCCTTTGCATTAAATCTGACTTGCAATCCTTGTTCTACCATTTGACCGACTGACACCAAGTTCTTTGTAATAGATGGCACATGTAATACATCTGAAAGACTCTTTGTCTTACCATCATGCAAGGAAAAGGGAACTTTTCCAATATGTGAAATTAGGTGGCATGAATCATCACCCATCTGCACATAACCTGCATTTTGCAAATCCTGCATCTCTCCAAACCATTCTGCATGGCTGTTCATATGATTGGATGCACCTGAATCAACATACCAAACATCATCATGTGTTCCCTTTCCTGTAACAGCATTCAGCATATGCTGCATAACAAACAGACGTTCATTTTTGTCTTCATTCTGTCGTAAAGACGATGCATAGTTTCCTTGCTGCAACTTACCACTACGGATATCATCTTTCTTAGCATAACATTGGGCTACAATATGACCTGTTTTGCCACAATAGTGACACACAATACCATAGTTGTTAGAACCTCTGTTCTGCCATCCACCTCTTCCTCTAAAGCTCCCCCTGCCTCTAAAGTTACCACGACCTCCTGAAACCTGCATATCGCCAAATTGCTGATTCAATCTGTTTTGCTGGTTGTCACTACCACATCCTGTACCACTGCCTCTTGAAGAGAACCTGCCACGTCCCCTTCCTGAACTGGAGTAGAAAGCCTAGACCTATTCACCACTTCTTTCAGATGTCTCACTTTGCATGTTGATTTCTTCAGTGATCATTAGAGAGACCAACTCATCGAAATCTGGGAATGGCTTTCTAACATATACGGAAGTTACAAAAGACTTCCAAGCCTTTTCATTGTTAAGTCCACCCAAGGTTGACGACACCAAATCATTATCATCAGGCATTGCATTAATCACTGCCAAGGCATCTGCAATGCTCCTTACCTTCAGTGCATACTCATTGATAGACATCTTCCCTTTCTTCAATGTATTCAACTCTTACTTGAGTTGAATCTTTCGTGCCTTTTTATTTACAGAAAACATACTTTCAAGTATGGTCCAAGCTGCATATGAATTCTCTACATTTCTAATGTGTCCCAGCATATTATTGTCAATTACTGCAGACAACCAATACATGACCTTTTTATCTTTTGCATTCCATTCCTTCTGTGCCTTTGTCTCTTCTACAGTTGGAGGATCACTCACCTCCGGCTCCTTTTCTTCACCTGAAACAAACTCGTAGAGGCCTTTTCCAATAAGGAAGTTCATGACACGGAACTTCCATGATGGGTAGTTGTTCTTGTCGAGCTTCTCAATGATGGGGCTTCCACTTTTCTCTGCCATTATCACAAAACTGATACTAAACAGCAAAGCAAATCTTCTGCAACCTTCGACCTGTAGTGCACAGCAATACACCAAACAGCCTTTTTCACTGTCTACTCAACAATACATGTAATCTGCAACCTGTTTGCAGATAAACCTTGTGTTTACTCACTGGTAAACACCTTTGAACTTACAGATCTGAAATATGTAACTTGTGCACCCACTTTCAGTCAATACAGTCGAAGTCACAGTGTACCCTGAAACTGTTGTCTGCAACCTTGCGGCTCTAAAACGGGCCCTGAAACGGCCTCAGATGCCCAAAATAACTGCAGGATCTGCAGAATGAAGTGTATACCTTAATCACTCACTATCTCAATGGGGCAGCCAAACCATGAGATCACTTGCTCCCATAAGAAGTTTGCTATTATTTTTGTATTGTTTTTCCTTGTGGCCCTAGCCTTAGCCCACTTGGTTAGGCAATCAATAGCAATGATGATGTATCTAGCTTGAGAATATTGAGCTACAGGGCTTATAGGTCCTATGAAGTCTATCCCCCACTTTTCAAAGAGTTGTCATGCGATCACAAGCATTAGCTCCATCTTGTCCTTCCTTATTGGAACTTTCATGCATTGGCATTCATCACAATGCTTGATGAATCTTGCAACATCATAGAATAGAGTAGGCCACCATAGTTGAGACTGCAAGATTTTTTTAGCCATGGAATCTCCATCAAAGTGATCCCTTGCAATGCCTATGTGTGATTTAGCCAAAAATTCACGTAGCTCATGCTTGCAAACATAATGCCTCAAGAGGCCATCTTGGCCTAACTGATACAACTATTTGCCGATGATAATTAGCTAATAGGGTTGTGTTTTGATTATGAGTCATCAAAGTCGGGCCATTTCTATTGGTCAACCAGGTATTCCACTTTTCAATATCTCAATAGTGTCATCAGACCACTGGGACATGAGGTTGACTCTAAAGAGGTCTTTTGCTTTAAACATTTTGAACAAACATGGATCCGTTAGGTCACCTAAGATAGCTTTTTCTGTTGACTCTCCATTGGATATTTTGAACAAATGGTTAACCATGTAATGTTTCTTCCCTTTTCATACCATGATTGAGAAGTCAAATTCAAGTAGAAGTAAGAATCATTGGGCTATGTGATCGATGGCGCATGGCTTATTAACAAGATATAGTAGAGCCTAGTGGTCTACAAAAAAGGTGAAGGGTGTTACTAGCAAATAATACCAAAACTTATTTATGACAAGCACCATCACCAACCCTTCTCTTTGAGTTGTGAAATACATCATCTCAATGTCCATGAGTTGGTGCACCTAGCAAACCATTAGGTCACCTACGATACCTTTTTCTGTTGACTCTCCATTGGATATTTGGAGCAAATGGTTAACCATGTAATGTTGCTTCCCTTTTCATACCACGATTGAGAAGTCAAATTCAAGTAGAAGTAAGAATCAGTGGGCTTATGTGATCGATGGTGCATGGCTTATTAACAAGATATAGTAGAGCCTAGTGGTCTACAAAAAAGGTGAAGGGTGTTGCTAGCAAATAATACCAAAACTTCTTTATGACAAGCACCATCACCGACCCTTCTCTTTCAATGGTGAAATACATCATCTCAATGTCCATGAGTTGGTGCACCTTACAAACCTCACTAGGCAATCTAGTTTATGTTCTCTAGGTCGGCACAACACTACTCCTATGACAAATGTTGCGACATCAATATGCACATAAAAGGTTATGTTTTAATCTGGGGATCGTAAAATTGGTGCTATGGTTAGTTCTTTTTTAGTATTTCATAGGTATATTGACATTTTTCATTCCATTCAAAACCAATCAATAGCTTGTATAGAGGTTGAGCAATCAATGAATAGTTTGGCACAAACCATCGGTAATATCATATGTGGCTAAGGAAGGATTGAACTCCCTTATAATTTATCGGTGGTGGCAATTCAACAATGAAATTGACTTTTGAGAAGCCTATTGCAATGCCATTCTTTGAGACTATGTGCTCTAGAATGCATTCTTGTTTCACCCAAAATTGGCATTGCAAGGGGTTTAAGGAAAGACCGTACTGCATATGCCATTCAAATACTACTCGTAGTTTCTTGAGATGATCTATCTAGTTGATGTGTACCTAGAGGTCATCTGCAAACATTTCCAGGCATTTATGGAGCATGCCTTTGAAAATTGCTCAAATTAGTTGTGGAAAAGTGGGAGGTGCATTGATAAGGCCAAAGGGCATTACAATATATGCAAACATGCCCCATTCTGTGGCAAAAGCTATTTTGTGCCTACTATCATTTGGATGAACTTGCACTTGATTGTATCCTAAAAATCCATTAAAGAAGTTGTAGGCTTTATTTCCTATAACTCTTTCCAACATGCACTTAGTATAAGGCAATCGATAGTTGTCTCTTTTTGTGGTTGCATTGACTTTCTTGTAATTTATGCACACTCTAATTTTTTCATTCTCTTCATCATAATGACAATGGGCAAAACCCAATCTGTATGCTCAATTTCATAGATAAACCCAACATTTAAGAGCTTGTCATTTTCCTCCTTAACTACATTGGTACACTTCATGTTCATTGTGTATGGGTGTTGCTTAACTAGCACTACATCAAGCACCATAGAAATGCTATGGGTTACAATATTGGGGTCTATTCCCTTAAGTTGCTCAAGTGACCAAGCAAACACATCTTTGAACTCTTATAAGAGATGCACAAGATTAGTCTCCTCATCCCCTTAGTGAGGTCATCGATAATGAAGATCGATCTAGATTTATCACCCTCTATGGCTAAGTTGATCTCTTTGACCCTCAATAGGTTTGCTAGCTTGTCCTTGGCATTTGGCTCCTAGCAATACTACTATTTGATATCCTTTTTTGAATTTAGTAAATTGCTAAGGGAGGTATTGCGGCTTTTTCTATTTTTCAACATCGGTGTCTATGAATTTTTTTCTCCTTTCCTCCTTTAACCTTTTGCACCATAGGTGGACTAGAAGATCCCCCTTGGTGCATCAAGTTTTACAGGCAGAGAAGGGATTTCTAGGTTACTATATGAACTAACCTCTGATTCAAAGTTCAAATCATGGCATTTACTAGATGAGGTTGTTTTTCCTCGTGATGTCACTTCAGAAGTGGTTCTGACTTCATAGAATGCTACTGAATTTACTTGGCTAATGCATGGTGCATGATCTAATACTTCCAAATATTCTAGCAAAGTCCACAATCCATCCTGACTACTCCATCAACAAGTACTATTGCATTTCCCTAGGTTTGGAATTGGCAATGATTTGCTCAATTGCATGCTCATCAGTGTCATACTCTACAATTTCAAGTTCAATGGTTGAGGCCTCTTCTTTTGACTCACAATCTGAATATGTGCCTTCTATGTCTTCTACATCAAAGTACTCATTATCCTAGCTACTTCTTCTTTCTAGCCCTCATCTCTTTCAAGGAGAGCCTAGTTATATAACAAATTCAAGTCACGGACTTTGGTCCACTTTCAACATTGAGACTCCAAAAGCTCTTCGGGTGGTTTTAGGTTTGCGCCATGGTTATCATGCAACTTCTCTTTTAGGAAGTCTAAGATCTTCATCAAGCCCAACTTGCTTGTAGGCACATGGTAGGACATGCCAAGGGTTGTCTTGGTATGTGGCGCCATCATGCAAATTGAAACCAAAGGTGGTATTTGGCCTAATTCATTCTTCATTTTATCCTTGTTTATCCACACTATTGGCTATATCAATTGCTTTCTTATAATTGTCCTCATCATCATCTAAGAAAGACAAATGGATGGTAGCAAGAATATGCATCCAATCTTGTTCATTGTTAGGATAGGGGATGTATTTCATGAGTGGACCATAGTTTGGTGTGGATTTAGTGTTGCCCTTGAGTAAGGTGGAGAGATGGCATCTAGGTCAACAAGTGAGATCTTACAAGTGTCCATCTCAATCCTAATAGATTCCATGCGATTTTTGAAGAACATCAAGCTATTATCTTAGTCCTCAATTACTCAAGCGCTTCTCATCCAGGGAAACTTAGCAGAATGTCATAGTTGACTCCGTTTATGAAAATAACATTCACTAAAAATTTGATGCTTGCAATTTTTATAAGCCAGTTCTTTAACACACCAAATGTTCTAACCTTTGTTCCATTGGCCAACGTAACATTAAATCACAAAGTTTCTATAGGTGGGTTTTCCCAAGCTTGCAATATTGCATGACTAAGGATGCAAATCCCCACTCCTATGTCTACAATTTCCTTTCTAATGGAGTTTCCCAATGTGAAAATAGGAAGTACTACATGTATCTCTATTCTTTCCTGGAAGGCATTTACTTGTAGGTTCCTTATTGTGGGATTTAGTAGGCATGTATGTGTCAACAGTATTCCCTTGGGTGAGTGGTGTTTTCGGGTACATTGGTCCATCAATCCACTTTTTTAATTCATTCTAGATTGAAGGGTTTTGCATCAATATCAATCCTAATGGTAGGAACTCTGGTGTTGAGGTTAGAGTAGCTAGCAAGCTAGTATCTGGTCTCTCATACACACATTTGTCGACATCTTGTTTCCAATGGTGATTCTATGGTTGAGGTTGAGCTATGGCTTTGCTTGCCTAGAGAGTGTTGCAAATCAGAGTTGGAAGCATGAGAGAGTGTGCACAAGAGGGAGTGAGAGATCTCAAGTACAAGAACAAGATCTTGTTTAGTCAGTTGTTCAAGGTACAATCAGTACACTCTCCTCTCCATTGAGTGTGTACTTTAGGCTATTTATATAGCCTCTAGAGGAGTTAGGGTCTGTTCTCTAGAACATTTACACCTAGCTACCCTTATCCTCTCCAGTGTAAGGAAAGTTCCTATGCTTATCTTTCAACACCCCCCCTCAATGCCAGGTGGCATTGGATAAAGCATGATAGGATGCCTCCCCTTAGTACACAATGAGATGCCTTTATAAATCAGGCTACAAGAGAAGGTTATAGGTAGAGAGTGTTACAAGACTCAAAAGAGTCGGTCATCTGTGGATTGGGAGGCAAAGTTGGCCTGCAATTCCTTAGGTAATTCTGGAACACTAGGACACTTACTGGTTATATGCCCGATCTTTTTACATTTATTGCACTTCATTTTGTCAGGATATTTCTTCTAGCAATTGCTCACAATATGCCCCTTTTTGTGATAGAAGGAGCACTTAGTAGAAGTTGTATGGGCTAGCACTTGCTCACGAGAAGTAAATGTTGAAGGCCCTTCAGTATAGTTTCTCTTCTCTTCATCCAGGCATGACTGGATGGTATTTGCTAAAGTTGGGTTCAGGATATTAGTTAGGGTAGTCACAAGGGTTGGAAAAACCTTCTTCACAGACTTTAGTAGGATGGCAATGGCATCTTCATCATGGATGGGTGCTTGAACGAAGGCAAGCTGTGCCATAAGCCCCTTCATATGTGAAATAAACTTGCTTAGATCTTCTCCATTTTCAAATTTGAGGATGGACATCAACATATGTTGTGGCCATTGGGGAGGTCTTACCACTTGCTAGGACAAGGGCAATGTCTAGTCCCCTTACAAACTTGCCAATGAATGTGGAAGCAAATCAAGGACACCCTTACAAACAATTGATATCAAAGTTGTAATGAGGAGAAAGGCTAAAAATCATACATATGTAATATTTCAAATTATGACTTTGGTAGTCCTTTCTTATGTGCAATCTTCTTCCAAGGTTTACTGGCCTTTTTAGGCTTCAGTGATGTGAACCTAGACTGGACTTTGGGCTCCTCCTTGTGGTATGGTTTAGTAGATGAACCTTCTATTGGACAAGGATGGTCTATGATTTCAATGCTTGTTGCTAATAACTCCGAGGAGAGTACAATGACACTCATCCCTCTGATTTCATTGACCAGGGTACTTGAAAAAACCACACATGATATGCAATACAAGTTTAGGATAGGATGGTCTATGTATTTATAGTTGTACACATAGCCTTAAAAATGAAGTGGAGCACTTAATTGTTTTAATTTTTTGATTAAAAAACTCAAATTGTGTAAGTACCAACAGCAATAATAATTGAGCAATGTGACTTAGTGCTTACAAGCACTCATCTCTAGTTTATATTGCTAGAGATGGTAGATGCGATGAGCTTGGTGATGTCCTTCCAAGTAAAAGAACCTCTAAAGTGGAGTTCCCAAATTAGTAACTGACTCTTGAAGAGATGGCTCAGTAATTAAAATCACTATTAGTGATAACAGAAGATAAAAAAAGCCAGAAGGTCAAGCTTTCAAGCTTGTGGCTATGGCTACCATGAAACCACAATTAGGGTTTGACTCTGTGGGAGTAGCAGAGGGAGGTAGCCCACTTGGGGGCTATCAAAGCCCCATGGATGCCACCATTATTGCACTTGCTATAGGCCGCGCTACTGTACGAATTGCCACGATGTCAGAACTGCGCAGTTTTTTGCATTTATTGCAATGTTGCCCACCACATCGTCCAATGTCAGGATTGATGCACCATGCTGAAGTGTCCTAAGCTGAGGATAAAGTCTCCTGAAGAAATCAGGAGCTAATACTACTTCTATTGCACACACCAGCTCCTCCAAGATCAGGGGGTCTAGCTGGCTATGGTGGAAAGGAAGGTAACTGAGATGGCAAGAGTTCTTCTTGTGCACTTAGATGTGTAAAGCGGCTGAGGGAAGCTGAAGGACCAGAGATGGCTCTAATACCATGTTGCAAATTAGAGTTGGAAGCATGAGAGAGTGTGCACAAGAGGGAGAGAGAGCTCAAGTACAATAACAAGATCTCGTTTAGTTAGTTGTTCAAGGTACAACTAGTACACTCTCCTCTCCATTGAGTGTGTACTTTAGGCTATTTATATAGCCTCTGGAGGAGTTAGGGTTAGGGTTTTTCCTGTCCTCCAGTCCATTTACACCTAGCTACCCCTATCATCTCTAGTGTAAGGAGAGTTCCTATGCTTATCTTTCAACAGAGAGGAGTTGCGTCAGGGTTATCTTTTTCCTCTACTCATATGTAGGTAGGAGAAGTGGGTGGACTCATTGTCGACACCTCATGCAACTCTTCGTTCATGATGGGCTAAATGTCTTGGAGATGTGCTTGAACCTCTTTTACCTAGCTTCTTTCCTTATCGATAGCATCCAATTGTCACTTGGGATGTGGGTATTTTCCCACTTTTGTGCTCCCTTTTGCATTTGTTGTAGGCTTTGAAGTTAGCTTCAACATTAGGGACTTGTTTCATTCTATCAAGGTTGTTGCACTATCACGCTTAAGTGTCAGTTTTGCTTTGGTTCTCTTTTTCCTTTTCTTTTGATTCTTTTTTCCTATGGATGAGGCATCCAAGTTGCTAGGTTTGGGCACTACAATGTTGGTGTGTTTAGCTTCAGCTCTAGTCATGACATTTAATGGGATCGATATGGCCTCATCATCGAGTGTCTCAACACAAAATCTTGAGTGGCACCAATGGCATGGTCATTGAGCTCGTGGAGTGTTTTTGCCTCAAGTAATCAACATAGATGTCTGTGGCATCACACTTCAAACACCTCAAATCCACCTTGTCTTTGTTTGCTTGGTCTTGTTATGTGCATCTAGATGATATATATCCAAGGTGGTCTAGCAAGTCACAGTGGTTCTTGTTTTGGATTTCCTCCCATGCCTCGCCCCTATCTCCTACCTCTCTAAGGCCATGATTGGAACTGGTCAAAAATCCATCAAGGTATGATATCCTTCTTTGTCATAGGTGACAGAGGGATTTCATATAGTTCCTCTTTGGTTGGTTCTTCCACAAAGTGTACTAGTTCGTTGCTTGGTGGATGCATGTCTATGGGTCCAGGTGGGTTTGGTATTCATGTCATGTGGATATCCCCTAGGAGCTAGGGGTCATTGGTTGTTGGGTGTAGAGAGTGCAAGAAATGCTCATCTTTCGTAGTTAAACTACCTATTTTTTGGATAATATGGTGGTGGATAAAGCTAAGGATATAGAATCCTTCTTAGTAGACAACATTTCATGGCCTCATGGCCCATTCTTCCACAATTTTTGCAAGTGTGTGGTTGAGGATCTGAATACTTTGAGGAAAGATAATTGCCACCATAGTGGAAGCATTGGACTTGTGGTCTTATGGTCTCATTGCAAGGCATCTTAAATTCTTGCCATTTCCAATTTAAGTCTTGCTACTTCATTTGAGGTATCTATACGCTTTCCTTTGTCTTGGATGTCTATGCGAGGTTGCTCACTACGGATTATGGATCAGGTTGCATAGCCTTTGGCAGCTCTCTCTTTTAGTAGGTTGTCTACATGAATTGCCTCTTTGAAATCCCTAGCTATCATGTCTCTTTGTAAACCGAGTTGCTTGCTAGTTCCTTGTAGAGTTCTTCATCATTTATCCTATTAATGAATACAATAGAGATCGCCTTCTGAGTGGGTCGTTTCGTTATTGGAATCCTTTTATAGAGACTCCAAAGATGAGTGATGTAATCATGGATTTCCTCTTTGTCTTTTTTATTGTTGACATTCATCAATTTGATAATTAGATTGTGTGCATATCTTGCTTTAGAGAATCTCTTAATAAAGAGGTCCTTCAAGATATCAAAATCATTGTGTTTGGCATTATTGAAGCTAGTAAACCAAGTATGCCCTTTTTCTCCCAAGCGCAACCCGAAGGGCTTGTGCATATTGGATAGCATCCTATAGGTTGTTGGCCTCACAAACTTGCTCAAATTGTTCCATGAAGTTATATGTGTCATCTCCTACTTTGTATTTCTCAACTTATGTAGCTACTATCAGGATTTTAGTCTAATTTTTGGTGTTGGGCACAATTCCTAATTTGGCTAGGATTGAGGCAGCTAGTGCATCGCTATTTTGCTCCTTAGCTAAATTGTCTGGTAGTCACTTGGTTAGGAGATTTGGTTGGAGAGAGATCCACTTTGAATGCTCCTTTTACGTCATCATTAACTTGTTGCACTTGTGTGAATCTCAAGACTTGCTACAACATGTCCTTCCGCCTTATTTCTTCCTCTATCTTAGTGGTGATTTCATGTGCTAGTCTACTTGCATGCACTAGTCATGCCTTTTGCTCATATTGTGCCAAGAGTTGTTGGATTTTGGCTGGAAACTCTTAGGGGTCAATCCCTAGGTCACTAGTGTTTGATCCTAATACTAACATGTTCACTTTTTATTCTTGTGTGACTAAGGTTTCGATATGCTAATGAGGTTCAGTAGAGGAGAAAATTCTCTTATGAAACACAATTTGTCTAGGCACTTGTTCCATGAGGGTTTGCTCGACTTATGTACTTAACAAGTTTGTTTTGTCACCTTTTCCCCTTGTCTCAGTATTGTTGTGGTTCAATTTTAATGTGGCCTTTGAGTCCCATTTTCTTGTTTGGTTTTTGGTGATTGGTTAATTCTCCCCCCCACCCGACTTTTTGCATTGGTAGTCCTAAATGTAATGAAATCTTCCCTATGGCTATGGAAATTCCCTCTTTCTTGGTAATGTAGATCCAATGAGTTCCCTTCCTCCATGGTTCTTACTCAATCCAATTACCCCCTTGGTGGCTATACTGACCCTTCCAATAATGTATGCTTGCTCAAGTTAGGTTCTCAATATTACTCATGGAGTTTGCACCTTAGGTGGACAAAATGCTATGTCATCACAATCAAAGTCCTTGGATCAAGATTCTTGCTTGATGTTAGATAGAGATGGCCTCTCAAAGACAAAAGTGTGCATCATTGGCTCAATTAGCTAGCTAGCTTAAAACTCTTGTTAGTAGATTGAACCAATTGTGGAAGAAATTGGAGCTTGAAGAAGTTAATCACAACACATTCTCTGAGTGAGGGGTCTTGGTCTTACAATGTCTTGAGCATGCAAAGTCAAGGGTATTGAATTCATTGGATTGCTTTAAGTCACAAGTCAGTGAATTTATTTGAATTGATTTAAGTCAAACAAACCAAGTACCATTGGGAGAGTCAAATACAATTTGGACAAACCAACAGAAACCAAGTTGATGCTTCACATACAATTCGACAAAAATACAATTCGGATGAACCTTGGATTGCTTTACTTCACAAGATACAATTTGCATGAATCAAGTTGACAAACCAATTCGATGCTTCCCGTTTGATTTGGATGAAACAAGTCAATCCTTTAGCATTAAGGCAAATCATGTCACACTCTTTCTACTTGGATGGATCATACAGTTGAATACTTCGTACTCGGACAGTTGGATTTTCCATGCACTTGTAGAAAAGAGGAAGGATTGCATTGCTAGTAGAGAATCCACTTAGACATGGCACACAGAGGCATTGTTCACAATACAATATTGTTCATTATCAAGAAAGAGATGAATACATAGAGGCATGCATGTGAAGGGTCACATGTAACCGTTTTGTATAAGATACCTTTACACATGATGCGTTTACACTTTGATCATTAGTCAGTTCCAACACCCCCCTTAATGGGAGAAGTGTGAACAAGAGTTATTATGCACTAACAAACCAGATGCACCCTATTTCCCTTTAAGAGAATCATGATGCTTCACTACCTAAAACTATATGCTATAAGTTGGTTACAAGCATGAGATGCAATCATCTTGGGTCTAAATTTGCATTGATGACTAGCAACATGAGGAGCTTTGTCTTTAGCTTTGTGCCTCCATGAACGTCTTCATATGTCCATGAAAATTTCTTCATTTGTCAAACTTGTTGTTGACCATTACTCCCCCTCAAAGCAGAGAAATTAAGTGGTCTGGCCACTAAGTTGGCCTTCACATTAACATGCAAAGAGTTTGAATAAACATGATAGCCAATTACTATCCAAAATAGGACTTCGATATATGCATTTTTCTCTACACCATCTCCATTATCATCCAAAGCATGAGTTCATTGATAATCCCATGAATTAGTAGCATCCAAAATAGTTATGCCATAAAACAAACATTGACCAATCACTTTCAAATAGCCAAATTCACCATCACCATCAAAGGATCATATATAGCTTTGGCCCACTTTTCTCCTTCATTACCTACATCCATAAAGTTGTTTTGAGAAGGAAATCCACCATGGGCAACATCTATGAAAATAGCCATAGTATGAACTGAATCTCCATTTGGACCATGACAATTGATATAAACAATTTTAGTACTATCAATCCTTGGATATCCATTGTTCAACTTGAAAAATTTTATAACATCTTGAACACGATCTGTAGCATAAAGATAATGAGTATGGGCTACAAGATCCTCATTGATGCCTTCATAAGGACCAGGACCACAAATTCTAGCAGTTGCAGACCAGATCATTTGTTGTTGCATATATATTCACCCTAAGTAGATAGATATTGATGTAGATATTGTATGGAATAAAACCCATGAAAGCCATTCATTCTAGCATTGTTGCCCATGTATGGACAGCAAATCACAGTAACATACAAACCAAAAGGATGATGTGTTAGCCTATGTGCAAGTAGTTGATGCCAATAGAAGTCCTAAGGAATGCTAAAATAGCCTAACCAAATGATACATGTTTGGTCGACTGAGAAGTTGACACCAAGGTGATGGATCTTGGTTAGTCGTGTATAGGCTTTAGGGAGAAGAGGTTGGTTAATATTTAATAGCGCATGCGCATTAGGGAGTTGAAGACATTAAGAACAAAAAAACACATCAAGAAAAATAATTTGAGGACTTCTTGTTGAGGAAGATTATGGGGCAGCCACCTATATCCGAGACTCATGGCCTACTTCACAATAGAAATTAGGGGCCACAATTTTTCCTGTAGTCAAAGCAAGAAGAAGGACGGCTGACTGCTTTAAAAATCTCCTTTAATGTTGAAGCGTGGTCAATAACTTAAGGAAGATGCCACCAGAGCTAGACACTAGTGACCTAGCATCATGTGCGCTAATGTAATTGGACTGCATAAACACCCAAGCATCAATTTCATATGAAAGACCACTAGGGTTGAAGACTCTGTAGAAAGAACCATCCACTTGCAAGAAGCCATGACAAGTACAGAGATTTCTTTTTCCACAAGTTGTAGTGTTTAGATCGATTAGTAGCATTATGGCTACAAGAGCCTCTTGCCAAGCTCCATAAAGAGGATGGGACTTATGGCCTTGTAAGAATTCTCCATAGTCAAAAATAGGAACATCAATCATTGGATCACTGGAATAGAGTTTTTCATTCAACTCAAAGGATGTTTCTGATATATATTGGCGGAAGACAAAGATTGGAGGCATTTTGTATAGTGACTTAGAGGATGTTGTGCCTTCATCTTGGCATAGGAGGAGCACCCACGCCTTGATACCATGTAGATAAGAGAAAGGACTGCATTGCTAGTAGAGAATCCACTTAGACATGGCACATACAGACATTGCTTAGAATACCATATTGTTAATTATCATGAATTAGACGAATACATAGAGGCATGCATGTGAAGGGTCATATACAACCATTCAGTACAAGACACCTTTATACATGACATGTTTACACTTTGACCATTAGTCAGTTCTAATAGCACTATTGTGCTTAGAGGAGAAATTTAAAAAAAGTACTTTGTTGATTGGTGCTCTTGACCTTGACGGTTGAATACTAATCAAATAAGGCATAATGGCCAAATCTAAGTGGAGCCTTGTGTAACCATTTGCACCCAGTTCGACTATCATGCATGGATCCAAGCCTAATTGACTGATGTGGAAGCCAAAAGCCTTACTAAGGCTTATAAGGCCTAGTTGGCCTATCATAAATTTGAGGCCTATTCAATCACTACGCACCAAATTAAGGCCTATTCAATTCAAAGTGGCTCGAAAGGCCTATCTATTATCACAAGGGCCTATGTAGACCTTGCCAATGGTCGAGCGTGAGTTTAGGGCTTATTGTGCTTATTTGGTTGGAGATGGGAAAGAGCTCAAAGGCCCTTGGCCTTTTAGCTTGATGCGATGGGCACGTCTCAGTGTGTTGCAACCTCCAAGGCATTTGTTCATAGGCTAATTTCTCAGATGTGATCTCATTCAAAAATGAAAGGTTGCTAATACTTAGAATTTGCTTCAATCCAATCACTCCTGAGCTCCAGTGGGCATACCTAGTACTTTGTTGAGGATGGAATAGTCAAGTCCCTTGCCACAAGTGCTTTGTTCTTGTTGTGGGCAAATCCCTTTGCTTCTCTTTCTCTCTTCTCCGCGATGCACAGCTTTAACTTGTGTCACTCGGTGTCAAAGAGTTTTCTGTTCATGATATAAATCATGGAGTTCTAATGTTTGTAGAAGAACTTTATTAGGATTCACATGAGAAACTTTCATACATAATTCAGTCATTATTTCCCAACATTTGACTTAGATATCATTTAATCTCATAAGTTCCTTTGTAACTTGACATGCAATTTTCAGTTTGTGTCATGTAAATTGACAAAAAGTAAGTCTATGGGGACCCTCAACTTGATCAACAGGAGATAATTGACAGTCTACAGGTTATGTCACATTGGTTCATGAGGAGTATTTGCTTGGAAATCAAGAAGAGTGCCCAAAAGTCCACTTGGTTTGTATGGGACCTAAAATAATGGACTTGTGTGACTTGTAAGTGACCTATATGGTCAACTTTTGTGTGGAAACTGAAGAGAAGAGCAGCCTGCATTTTTTGGCGCAATTTTCGGGCCTGCATACGTGTGGTAGATGGAGGGAGAGCTGAAGGCTATGGTGCATGCTCCAAAGCATGCAAACTCAAAGCAAACTGAAGAAAGAGGAGATACAAACAAAGAAGGTGAGAGTCTTTCTTGCCCATCCATTTGGTATTACAGAAATGAGTGGTATGACAATCCATAAAAGGGGAAAACAGAGATAAATTATTCAGCCTGCTCTTATGTACGTCTTCTTCCATTCTCTTACCGTTTTCATGGTCCATTGAAGCCCCTCTTGTGCCCAAGTACTTGAGTGACTTTGGGGCAAGTAAAGGGGAGATTTTGGAGGTGTATGGGGCTATTTTGGATTGTTAAAACCTGTCATAAATAGGGCAGCCCACTATTCTTGTCTTCTTGAAGGGAAATCAAGTGATCTATGTGGTTGCAAGTGATGGTATTGACCTCTAAACATCAGGGCTTCATTTGAGAGTGATTAGAGAGCTCTTCAAGATTCTATTTACTAAAAATTAAATGTTCCTCAAATTCCAACAATAATCAAACACTTAAATAGTGACTCAATTGCCTCTCAAATCACCCACCTCCATGCGACATTTCAAAGTGTGATCTCCTATTCCACCACTCAGCATAGGGAGTATGTGCCTAGTTGCTTGATTCCGTTGGTCCTGGCAACAATACCAAAATTTTATCACTCTCTCAAGCTAGACCGCCGAGCTTGTAGACCAACTCATAACTTCAAAGTGTTTCGAGAGAGCAATGGAGCTATGGCTACCTCTCACCTGACAAGCTAGACCGGCGAGCTTGTAGACCGACTCATCACTTCAAAGTGTTTCGAGAGAGCAATGGAGCTATGGCTACCTCTCACTTGACAATTGGAACTCTCTATATGAGTGTAGTGAACTCATAGTTTTACCTTCTCATTGTAGTATCCGTGGAAGGCTCATCGATGGCTCCATAATCATTGCAATGTATCACAAGGTAGCTCCACCTCGTTTGCATTCATCACTATACAAGCTCCATGAAGAAGAAGAAGAAGAAGCAAGAGCTTCTTCAATCTGTCCCTCACTCTACCGCACACACACGCACATGCACACTCACTCGCTCGCTCACTCGCTCGCTCACTCACTCACTCACTCACTCACTCACTCACACATACACACACACACACACACACACACTCTCTCTCTCTCTCTCTCTCTCTCTCTCTCTCTCTCTCTCTCTCTCTCTCTCTCAAGCAAGAAGCAAGCATGAATCAAGAAGAGAGTTCACAAGATTGCACACCATAAGAATAAGCTTATCCATTCACTTTCCAATTTTTAAACATGGCCACAATTTTTGGGCATTTTACATTTGCCTAGATCGGCCTTCTCTCACTAGCATACACCATTCACATTCTTTTACTTGATTAATTGTTACAATTTGCATGGGAGTGAGCTCGATGCTCTTGTACAAAAATAATGCCAAGTAATTTTCTAATTTCAAAAATTGTAAGTTGTTTCTCTTTTTTTCTTTTCTTGCACCTTTTTAATTTTTTGATTTTTTTCTTCTACATTCTTTTGCACATTCGTGGTTTTGCCTTCGTAGATGGGTTAACAATAGTGAGTAGGAGAAATCAATGATGCTAGACATAGGGGAAATCCACATCTTTATCACCCCAATATATGTAGCAAGACATGGATTGAAGCTAACCCTTGCTCTCTAACTCATGTAATTTATTATTTAGTTCCATCAACTCTATAGTTTATCCAATATGAGGCCTTGGTTGGTGACACCAATATGAGGACCAATTCAATCTTGTGGCCCTTTAGCACCTCTTCCACTTCCTTGTTTCCCACTTGAAATTTGGGTGTTTCAACTCCCACAAGTCTCATTATACATAAGTATACCATGTCTCCTTGCTTCATTGTGGTCTAGCTTGAACTTAAAAAGAGTAAGAAGCAATCGTAGAGGAGAAAGAAGACCTTGAAATAATAGCAAATTATAGATAACATCTTAGCTTAATGTTATCGAATAG
Source organism: Lygodium microphyllum (assembly GCF_053477565.2). NCBI lineage: Eukaryota > Viridiplantae > Streptophyta > Polypodiopsida > Schizaeales > Lygodiaceae > Lygodium > Lygodium microphyllum. Next base: position 39,303,630 of record NC_141136.1, on the reverse strand, counting down.
ATTTCTTACTTGTGAGACCTCCTTTGTCAATCATATGCATACATATTAGAGCTTGAAGCTGTGGAGACTTCTTGGAGCTTGAAGCTATGGAGACCTCTTGTTGGGTACAATAATGAAAGCAAAGGTCGCAAGTTACACCATCCACAAATCAAGTGTATCTTGGCTGATTGTGATGTTTTCTTTGTGGATGGTGTTTAGCCTTCACTTTCATGTATGGAAGAAACAATTGTATGCTCACAGGATATCTATGACACTTTGTTCCCTCTTTTCAATGGTATGTAGTCACATGTTTTAGCCTATGGAGGTCTCTCATGATGACACAAATCAATCAATTTCTTATACAAATGTGAATATGCACTTCTTGGAAGAGAGAGCAAAGATTGAGTAGTCCAAGACTATACCAAAATGGCTAGTGCAAATATTGTGTGACAATAAGTTGGATGCACTATTGGCTGGTTGTACAGCTGCTCAAGCTTTGAGAGTACCTCTTATGCATTTTATTGTTTCTAGTTTGCATGAGGAGGATGAGACTATGGCTATTAAAAATGCACAAATTTCAAATTTTTGGATGGCCATTATGCAATCTAAGTATGATGCTATGATTAAAAAATGGTACTTTATTTTTATGGATTTGTGCCATGGCAAGAAGGCCATTAGTACCAAGTGGGTTTACAAGTTAAAGTGCAAATCAAATGGTAGTGTTGATCATCACAAACCTAGACTTATAGCAAAAGGCTATGCTCAACACAAGGGCATTGATTTTGATTGGACATTTGCTCCCACTTACCATATGATAATTATTTGTAGCATTTGTGCATTACCAACTCATAATGGTTGAAATGTACATTAGTTGGACACCCAAAACTGCAAAATTGAATGGCGATTTACATAAATAAGTGTATGTTTTTTAGTCTTGTGGTTTTATGTAGAAGGGACAAGAAAACAAAGTGTGCAGATAAATACATTGTATAGTATGAATTAAGCACCTAGGGCTTCGTATGAGAAGATACATACATGCTTGACTGGATGCGATTTTCAAAATAGTCCAATTGAAAGAACCTTATATGTTAGAGATGTTGGTGATGTGCATTTGATCATTGTGGTTTATAATAGTGGCATGCTAGTCATGGCCCTAATGAGACACACATTGCTGAGTTTAAGACTGAGTTGAATTGAGCTTTCGACATGTTAGATTTGTGCCTATTGCATTATTATTTGGGTATTCAATTGTTATGGAGGTATTGCTTTGTGTGAAACAAAGTATGTTGAGACATTATTGCTAAGATTTGGTTTGGAAGAATGCAAGCCTATCATTACTCCTATGGAGACATGTTTGAAGTTGAGTCTTCATGATGCTAGAGATAGCTTTGATATCTTCCCCTATCAACAAGTTGTTAGATGCTTGCTTTATGTATGGAGGATTACAAGGCTTCCATTTAGCTTGCAGTCTCATAGGTGAGTAGGTTTATGGATAGCCCAGGCATAAAGCATTAGCAGGAAGTGAAGTGAATCTTTTGCTACTGGAGTGGTACTTGACATGTTGGGTTGTTTTAGCCCAAGGGGGATGATTACAACTAGATCTAGATGCTTTTTAGATTATAACTGGGCTGATTTCTATGATACTTACTTATTCACATGTGGTTTTATGTTTCATGCTTGGTAGCTCATGCATATTGTGGCTAAGCAAAAAGCAGCACACTGTGGCCAAAGAAGTTCTAAGCTTTCCACAAAGCTTTGAGCTTACTCCCCTTTGTGAATTGATCTAGTCCATTGGGCATGGCACTTCCTTATACATGAGCACTAGCTTGCATGGCACTCCCTTATACATCATTATGTCAGGGAGATACTCTCTATATGAGAGATTAGCTTGGCCCATGTGCCAACACAAGATAACTTTGCAGATCTTTTCACAAAGGCTTTGCCTGGTGAGAAGTTCTAAGCTTTCCATCTTTGGGATTACTCCCCTTTGTAAATTGATCTAGTCCATTAGGCATGGCACTTCCATATAAATGAGCACTAACTCGCATGGCACTTCTTTATACATGAGCATTAACTCTCGTTTCACTGCATCACTCCCATGGGGAACTTGCTACTATATTGAAAGTTTTGTGTTGAATACACTTAGGACCATCGATGGACTTTTTTCCTTCATTAAGAGTTTCCTCTCCCTAGCCTTGTATATATGCCTACTCACTTTTAAGGCATACTTAGTCTTGCAAATATTCTCTTTGGATACCTCTCACATGTCTTCTTCTCCAAGCTATATACTTGCATTCTTGCAACCCTAAATCCAACAATATGCTTTGAGTTATGCTCCTTCACATGTCTTCTTCTCCGAGCTGTTGTATACTTGCATTCTTATAACCCTAAATCCAACAATTAGCTTGTTGATTAGAGATCAACATATATACTTAAAGGCTTGCTTTTGATCATATCTTGAAATTAAGTGTTGTAATTCTTTAAAGAATGTGGACAATAAGGTATAGGAAAAAAGCAAATAGATTTTGGACAAGCTTTGAAATAATAGATTGCTAAACATGTTCATATGTGCTATTTATTTCAGGATGACTACTTTTGTTGCACTTCTTCTTAACGCATTCTCATTATATGGATACTCTTAATAACTAGTATGTTTCCTAGTGAGCATTGCAATGGCAAATGATCTTAAAGCAATGTAACTCTAGTTATTGCTCTTACCCATTGTGTACGTGTGAATCTTAAGGTTTTCTTCACCATACTTGATGGAAGGGGCTTCTTCTTTGTGCCCCTCTTCATCCTTGTTCTAATGCACATTGGGTCCGTCTTAAGCCCTTAAAAATAGGGATAAGTAGTTTTGGGATAAAATGAAGGTGGAATAATAACCAAGAAGATCTCAAGTGGAGAATATGATCCCCCATTATAGTAGAGAGGAGTGAAAGTAATGCATTTTTAAGAAAAACATAAATACTTTCTTACCTTCTTTAGTGATTCTTAGTGTACAATGTAGCATTGTAGGGTGTAAAGTTGATGTTAACAACAACACTTTATTAAGATGGCTTGCTTGTCATCTTGATGCCTTATTTGCTTGTTCTTCATAAAAAATCAAGCACACCTTCATGCATGCTTAGTCGCTCCCAAGTCTTTTCCACATCTTGATAGTTCTTTAATGTTTATGCTACATTTGATTTAAGTTGGTTAAAGCTTACAATAAAACATCATGTGCTAAATCACATCATTATGTGTAATTGATTATTTTTTTATGGAGCAATAAGTTCTATTTGATGCATTGAACTGAATTGTTATCGTGAGATTTCCAACAATTAACTTGTATTATCTTCCACCTTTTCAATGTCATACCTAGATTGTAGAACTTTGCACAAAATTTTGCATAATACGCCCAAAAGTGCTTTCACATAATTAGGAATTTGAAACAACCAATTCACACAAACATAAGAAATAGAAATAATGCCCAGAAATATCGACTCACGTTCATATGATTAAAAGTTCCACTTGTTCATGCAATGAAGGTGAAGAGTGTTAGCAAGAAAGTAAGGTAAATGAGAAAACCTTTCAGTGCAAAAATGCATGGCCACTAGCTTTTCATAAAAAGCGCTAGAAGGCATCAAATCTTTGCCTTTCGCAAAAAGTTTATCAAATAGACCAAATCTCAAAATTGCAACATAACAATTGAATGATGGCCACATCACTACATTAAAAAGTGAAATGAGTCATCAAAACAATGAAAAGGTCACATACATGAAACCCTTCTAATGGATGTTGAGAGAGAGAGAGAGAGAGAGAGAGAGAGAGAGAGAGAGAGAGAGAGAGAGAGAGAGGAGGGAGAGGGAGAGGGAGAGGGAGAGGGAGAGGGAGAGGGAGAGGGAGAGGGAGAGGGAGAGAGAGAGAGAGAGTGTGTGTGTGTGTGCGCGCGTGTGTACACATGCAGACATACGCATGTGAATGAGAGAGAGGGTGCTAGATATTGATCATTGATGGAAACATGCATCTATGCAAACTTGCATGTGGTATATTGACAAACATTTTAAGAAATTTATTTGGCTAATCTCCAATAGTTTACTCTCAATTTGAGTGTATTGTGTGTTTTGGGGGGTGGTTTTTGGGTTCATGCATGTGTTTTTTGGACTTTCTAAGACGTCTTAGACTTTTACTGGACAAAGGAGTTGCTTATTGTCAATCTACAAGTCACACTATATGCATAAAGCCTTTACTAGGACTTCTCTAAGTTCATATATTGCACAAATTGATCATCTGACAACATTGATAATCACAACTTTCAACTCATTGCAACGTCAATATATTAAGAGCTATATATTGATTGCCATATTGATTTTCCATTATATTATTTTTACTTTTCCAAGTTGGTTTCATGTGAGGGCACAAAATCTAGATTGTGTGTGTGTTAGCAAGTGATCTTGATGTTTTTATCTTGCCTTTCCAAATGATTCCCTCAATAAACACATCTTACCTTTGTGCTTTGATAATGTTTTATCATGTAGCTACCTTCAACCTTCTTGTTGGAATATGGTCAACCTGGGCAAACTTAATTTGATTTGAGAAGAAGAAAAGCCAAATGGTCTTTTGCTTTCCAAGATTTTTCTAATGAGTGTTTTTTATCGTCCATTGTACTTAAGACAACAAGTATATCTTTATAGTATATCTAAGGGATGTGCAATGTTGTGAAAGGTCTCACATGGCCTTTGCATGTGCTCACTTATTTGTGGGGTATATAGATATATAGACATAGCTGTTTACTATTAACACTTTAAATTGGCAGGTAGAATTTGTACTGTCGGTGCAGTTCACCTCGCAGAGTTTCACTTGTCAACTACGGGGCAAAGGCATGGATGTTTTTCACTAGCACATGGAATCTTTTGGGTATGCATGTTAGTAGAGGAATCAAGGTGCTTTGTTATTGTGTGTGAGAAAGTTATGGAAAATGTAATTTGTAAGTGTATTTTATTGGTGGAATTCTAAAACATCAATGAGGAACTTTTCACGCGTTTAGAAATATAGGTTCATCTTTTTGAGTATTTTAGTCATAAAACCGACATTTCATATAGCTTTTGAATAGGAAAATCAACTACGCTTGGGAACTCGCCCTTATTTTGATACAATGGTTTCGCGTCTAAAGATATGTTGAAGCCTACCCTTATTTTGACATGTTATTGAAAAAGTTTTGTTTTATTTTTTCGCCCCCTTTGAATACATATTTCAAACATCCTTAAAAAAAAAAAGAAAGAGTTTTTGATGTGCATTAGTGTGTGAAACCAAATGCTAGTGCTAGCCAGAAGGCAAGCTCTGGGCACCAACTCTCAGCATCCAAGAAGAAAACTGAGAAAAGAAAGGAAATAAAATATTTGTTAATTAAAATGTTGATATAATTTTGTTTAGAAAAGAGGAATAATAATTAAAGCAAAATCCTAATCGGTGTATGATATAACATGTGCAAGGTTGTACCTTCGCCTCATGGGGACGGTAAAGCGCGCCATGTGCGAGAACAGGACCCTGGCTAGTTTCGAAAATCGATTATTCGTGCAGATTTTCGGAATTTCTGTTGCTGTTCCATCAAATTATTAGTTTTTCGCTTCTCGAAGGAGAGGCGGAAAAAAAGAGAGTGGCATGTTTTCTTAGGACCTTGAATTTCGAGGCTACAGATTTCGTGTCACCGCAAAGAACTCTGAGACTCGAGAGGCGTTCGGCCATCTTCTCTCTCTCTCTCTCTCTCTCTCTCTCTCTCTCTCTCGTGTCGCGTGTGTCGCTGCGTGTGTGTATGTGTAACTTGTAAGGCATCAATCAAGGCCTGCCTACATACAACTCTAAAAAACAAATGACAAAACATTGTGTCAGGAGGACGTTAAAACCTAAACACAGGGATTGCAGAGAGAGAGCGAGAGAGAGAGAGAGAGAGAGAGAGAGCCCATTGGCTCGGCCCTCCCTCCCCCCCCACCCCCACCCCCACCCCCACCCCACAGTTCCCATCCTGTTTCCCTTCCCAGACAGCCATCGCCAGGGCATCGCAGCTTGAGCAGAGAGCCCACATCTTACCATTGAAGCATCTGCTACAATTCACCTTCAAGGCAAATGGGTGGTGGCTTGCCCCTTCCCTCGACATTTGGGTAAGCCCCTGTCACCTCCCCCTGTATGTGGGCTCTGTCGCGCCAGCTGGGTTTAGCCCTTCCCTCAACATTTTGGTTAAGCCCTTGTTTCCTCTCCCTGCATTTGGGCTCTGTTGCCCCAGCTGGGTTTTGCCCCCCCGCCCACTTTGCCTTCCCTCCCCCCCTTTCCATCCCTAGCTTGCGGCCATGAGGGACTCCCACAGAAAAGGGCCTCCCACCATGCGCCCCCTTGGCCATGCCTGGAACCCCACCCGCATGATCAAAGGTAAACAGTTCAGTAAGACCATGAGCAACATCAAGATCACCTTGCTCTGTGGCTTTGTCACCATCCTGGTGCTCAGAGGCACCATTGGTCTTAGCGGTTTCGGCACGCTGTCGCAGAATGGTGATGAAATGCAGCAGGATCTCACTGAGGAAGAGCGAAATAGGCAATTGTCAGAGGTAAACAACAGCCCTAATGAACCTGAAGAGGAAGAAGAACTTGATATGGAGATCGATCCAAATGCAACATATAGCTTGGGACCGAAGATTTCAGATTGGAATGAGCAGCGGCAGGCATGGCTGCAGGAAAATCCTGAGTTCAGGACCTTGGCTAATGGCAAGCCTAGGATCTTACTTGTAACAGGGTCCCCTCCCAAGCCCTGTGATAACCCTGCGGGTGACCATTACCTTCTGAAAGCTATCAAGAACAAGATCGACTATTGCCGGCTTCATAACATTGAGATATTCTACAACCTGGCTCATCTACATGCAGAAATGGCTGGTTATTGGTCCAAATTGCCTCTTATTCGCAGTTTGATGCTTGCTCATCCAGAATTTGAATGGATATGGTGGATGGACAGTGACACCATGTTCACAGACATGGTGTTTGAGCTGCCTTTAGAAAAGTACAGGGATTATAATTTTATACTTCATGGGTGGGAGGTTGAGATCTACACAAAGAGAAACTGGGTTGGTCTTAATACAGGTAGCTTCTTGCTAAGGAATTGCCAGTGGTCACTTGATATGTTAGATGCATGGGCCCCTATGGGTCCAAAAGGGAAAGTGAGGGAAGAAGCAGGAAAGCTGCTCACAGAGACACTTGAAGGCAGGCCTGCATTTGAGGCTGATGACCAGTCTGCTCTCATATACCTTCTCATCACACAAAAAGACTTGTGGGGAGACAAGGTTTACTTAGAGAATTCTTACTACTTGCATGGATTCTGGGTCAGTTTGGTTGAGAGGTTTGAAGAGATGATAGAGAAGCATCATCCAGGGTATGGAGATGAGCGATGGCCTTTTGTGACCCATTTTGTGGGTTGCAAACCATGTGGCAGCTATGGTGATTACTCAGTGGAAAGATGCTTGAAACAGATGGAGAGGTCTTTCAACTTTGGTGATAACCAGATACTGCAGATGTATGGATTTCAGCATCGGTCTTTGGGTACATTTAAGGTTAAGAGAACCAGGAATGACACAGATCATCCAGTGGATGTGCAGGATGAGCTAGGACTCCTTCACCCATCTTTCAATCCTCCCTCGAATGCCTTGCATTCAGCAAGTCCCACAACGTTTTGAACCAGTCCCACAATGTTTTGAAAGGCCTTGTGAATGAGGAGAAAGAGAGGAAACAGAAGCACCAGCGACATTCACTGAATTGAGCATGAATTCTGAAGGCATTGTTTAAGATGGATTGGCAACCTCTATACTTGTCAGTTCAGCCTTATATGCTAGTTAATGGCTTGTCCGGAACATGACAAGCTCCTGCTCTGCTGTTCCCAGTTCCCTTTACACTTTGGAGCAATTGGTTGCCCTCTGCCTTGGATATTTGAAAGTCAACAAAGTATGAGGTTTTCTTTTAACAGGTTCCATCCTTGTAATATCTCACTCTTTATGTGTCATCATTTCAAAGAATGAAAATGAGGTTGTTTGTTCCCCATCAGCTCAGTGATTGTTGCTTTTCTATCGTGTTTCTTTGTCTGTTTTTCTTATATAAAGTTAATTTATATCACTTATCTTGAGAACTGTCAGGTTTTGCGATGGAAAAGATAAAAAGCTTTTAGTTCAGGGTGGAATCCAATGCTTTGATACAAGGGGACCGATTATTCGATTCAGGTGTCCAAGACCATCAGTAAGATAGTGTGTATATTAGATGCAAAATGAAGTGTTAAGAGTAAAAACATGACAATATACAAAAGTGAGATCATGCTACATCGAAAGTTTCTGCATGTCCTCTTTGCTAAGCTTGCCTAACATACTACATATCACTTTCTCCCAATTAACTGCTTCCCTCGAGTCACAGTATCAGTTTGACTCTAGTTTCCCAGCTGGTGCATAAGGCAAGCACTTTGATTCTTAGGAGGGCCTGTCCTCTTAGCCTCCTTTAAACTCTAGAGGTTCCAAAGACACAAAGCAACTTGAGATTGCCATTCCAATCTTGAATCCCCAATTTTGTTAGTGTCTCTTTCCATAAGCTTTTTTGCCAGACATCCATGTTTCTTTGCTACCACAAGGGCAGCTTCCATCAGAAAGACCTCTTCTTTCCAACTTCTTTGTTGAAAACAAGGCTCTCGCCCCCCCATAATTACACTCCATACAAAGTGTCTTTCCTTTAGGGCCAAATTCAGAGACCGATTCCTCCTCATAATTTCAGAAAACTGGAAAATCAGAAACTAATTAATAAAGAAGAAATCTGATTTGATGGGGACTATACGAGAAGGACAAAGCGTTAGATCTGCTTATGCGATATCGTTTAGGTAGCAAATTGCATTTGGGGACTCCAAATTATGCATTCTCCATGCTCGATTGCACTTCTTCATTGCTGATTTGTACTACCCAGCATCTTCCTGACCAATGCAATGTTTAATGCTGTCATGATCTCCTTGCCTCTGAGTGCGAGTCTTGTGTAGCTATCAGATTCTTGACGGTTTTGCATGCTCATCATCGTAGATAGTTTAGCTGCTATCCCTTCCCACCCAAGTTTGCGACTCTTGGGTAGATTCCCCCTTCTGCTATTCCTCATTGAAGGAACACACACTACCATTCTACTGCTGATTGCCAGCATGCGACCTTGCTGATTCCATGCTTAGCTATGAATTTTCCTTTTCGACCCAATATTGAGGCCAAAGGAGGCGAGAACACTCATGTCCAAACTACATTCTCACCCACATCATTGCTTTGGGATTGTTTGCCCATTTGTTGGATTTTAAGATCTTTTGCTATGAAGTATGATATTTGCTATTAAATTTTGAACCTCTAAACAAGCTATGGCTTGTTTTTTAACAAGCTCAAAAGCAAATATGCCCTACCTTTCACAAAATCTCTTGTTCTTGAAATAAAGGGGGTGTCGATGCTACTACCTTTCTTGTTCGTGAAATAAAGGGGGTGTCGATTAGCATTTGAGCCACATATAACTCATTTCAATATAAAAGCTTAGGTTATGTGGCTCATTTCAATATAAAAGCTTAGGTAGGGTGTATCTTGTTTCAAGAACCTCCCCAACATCTTCGCTCTTAGTGCTTGCCTTTCAAGATCCACATTCACTAATTGCAATCTTGTCATTTCTATGGGGGCCAAATAGAAATGTTTACCTAGCTTTCCTTAGAGGTGTTTTTCGATAAGTGAATCCTACTTCTGTAGCCCTTTGTTCCAACATGTTAACAACAAATAAAACCTAAGAGCAGGGTATATGAAGATTTTAACTATTTTCAATTTTACATGCCACGCTATTGAGCTTTAGTACTTAACTTTTTCTTGACCTTTCCCATACCCAAGCTACTTTGTCAAATTTATTTATATGAATGCCCAAAGGGTGATATGGTATTTGAATATTTGGTTTTGTCGATAAATTTTCCCCTTCCATTCTAGGTTTGCTTGATCATCTTCTATGACATTTGACTAACAATGACTTGCTAAGGTTAATTGAAAAGCATGTTGCCCTTTTATATAATTGTCCATAATCAATAGGTTATCTACAAACACTTGGCTTGAGATCTACTTTCCTCTATGTTGAACTCCTAACTTACCATCCTTGGTTATCTTCTCCATTAAAATAGTGTACATATTAGCCATTAGTGTTCCTCTAATGTTCAATTTCTAAATATAGCCAATGTGCTTCGCTTGCGGCCCAGAACCATGAATATTAAGAACAAATGCTCAACACATTAGAATAAAATAAAACACATAGACTAAATAAGAGATTGCTATTATCAACATTGCCTATTAGGGTCCACATCTTTACAACGGTATGGTGACATGGTGAATCATTCTTCAAAAGATTGGTACACAAAATCGAACATCGTTTGACCATGATCGATTTCATGTTTTCCATTTGATCAAAAATCACAAAATATATCCAAATTCTCAAAGTAAGAAAATATGTTTTATTTAGCTCAAGTGCGTGAGAGAAATCTCTCTCTCTCTTTCTTGTGTTCATTAACCACTTATTCCCTTCCTTTTTGAGAAAGGATTAATGGAATCATTATGACAGCAGAGTCTATTAATGACAAAAAGGGGCAAGAAAATACTTTCAAAAATATATTAATTTTTGAGCTTCATTGAGTTATCTTGGGGGCACTTATAATTCTATGACATCATTGTATTAATTGTGACAATCAAGCTCACTCTGGTGCAAGTTGTATTATTTCTTATAGGCTTTTAACTCATGAAGGATATAAGGGTTGGAATGAGACGCTTTATTTAGTTTTTTACCCTAGACTAGTCAACAACCTTAGAAGAAGTATGCATTATGTAAAATATTAGTTATGTGTTGATGACAAGCTCAACACGTGCGGACATTGATGATAGACCACCTGGCTAGATGGGTCCGCACGTTTATAGTAGCATGTTAGTGGTCATTATGATCCTCATATGGCTATTGACTTTCACTTATTATATTTATTTTGTTGCATCTACCTAAAACTGGCATAGTTATAGTGCCAGCCGATTAGTATAGTCAGTTATACACTATCTGACTTAGTAGGCCACTTTCCTTTATGTTGCATCTTATCTATACTTTGTGTACATTGTATTGTGTGTGGAAGAAGAAGAAGAAACCAATAAAAAAACGTTTTGGTTTCCATCTCACTTTGAGCTTTTATATCTCTCTCTACAAGCCTTCTCTCTTTAAGCATCTTTTTGGAGTTCTCTCCCTCCACTCCTTGCGCTTCTCCCTGGCACATCACAGTGAGACATTAGCCACTCTCCAGCCCAACATTGTTGAAATTCGTCGTTGATGTCCTGTTTGTCCTCCCTGTCGTTCATCTCGTCGATTCTTCTCCTGCACATATAAGGCTTTTGAAGGCCTACACATAAGCTACTTCCCATATAAATATTGTGGTAAATGATCCATTGTAGCTGTTGCTACAAGCAAAAAACTAGATCTGTTGCAAACCCTAACAGAGACTCCATAGCCACCAAGCTCAAGCTCTTTTCCCACTTCAATTTCTCATCCTTATTAGTCAACTGGAGTTCCTATCATTTAGATTTGATCATTTCGAACAAGCGCAAACTTCAAGAAGAAGATTTGAAGCGACTCGTCTGCCAAAATCCCCTTTACAATCTCGTGACTAAAGACCATGGCTCCGAAGAAGAAAGTTATGAAGGTCATGGAGGTATCGACCTATCTGAAGATTAGGCATCATCAAGCCTGACATCAAGATAGTATCTCTTGATACTTATCTAGTGCTTCTTAGCACTTGTGTTTCTTGGCACATCCAAGAACAATTCATTTGTTGGTTTTACGTTAGTTTTTGCAATGATAAACATGAAGATTTTTAATGTGGAATGCTCAATTGATTAAATCTCTTGTAAGCCTCAATCTCATTGTAAAGCCCCAATTGATTATCATCAAGAGTCGAGTCCAAGAAGGAAAACATTGCCTTGGATGTAGCATTTTTGCTAAATATTGTAGCATGCTCTATGTTCTTGTAATAGTCAAGATGAAGTGTGTTTTTGTCATGGCCAATTTAATGAACTTGATATCAAGGTCAAGGGAGGTGGATCTCTTGTATTCTCTGGTATCCACTGCTAATTAGAAGCAAAAACACAAATAAAGAGATGAGGCAAATGAGAAGATTATATTCATCATTAGGAGTCCAAGAAGGGAAATGGTCTTTAATAGAACATGCTACATTCAAGGTTGTAAAACATGCCGAGTCTTTAGGAAGCAACCTCAAAGAAGCAACAAGGAAATTACAAACAATGGACACTTTCCAATTGTTCTAGGATGCATCAATTTGGGTATTATAAGCATTTGTAGGTCATAGTGAAACTCTTAATAGCACTATTAAACAAACGAGAGGCCATTGTATAGTATACATATTTTCTTGATCATATGCTATCAAACTTTGACAACACACAAAAACAATAACAATGATACATTATATTGCTTAGACTACCATATACACTATATTGATCATGTTACAATGACATCAATATTTATTAATAATTGACAAATACTTTGAAACAAAACAAGTAACTAGAAACATGAAAAACCTTGCATGTGTAGGCACATCTTGTCGGTCTTCCCAAAAAAAGAAAGAAAAGAAAAAGAAAAGCTTCAATGCAAGCTTGTACACGTGTTATTTGAAAGTGGGTAGTAGAAAGACTTGGACAAAAAGAAAAGAACTAAACTTTTAGTATGCATTTAATTAAAAGCAATGATGCATATCACTTATGAATTACAAAAAAGAGAATCGATGATGTTGAACGCAATATGACATAAAAGCAACATAATGTAATAAGACTAGTCCACAATCACATATGCACATGCACAAATACACCCTTGCATATGCATACATGTGCATGTGCATGCCCACACAAAAATAATTTTAAGATAGTTCCCATGGAGTCCTAAACTGTGAAGGTTGCAACCCTCTTCAAAGGGAGTTTTACGCTTTTAGAGAAGGGCTAAAATATATACTAATATATCTAGAAGAGTAGTCATATGACCTTTCAACTTCTCTAAAAAGAAAAGGGAGTTGTTCTAAAGCCTTTCAATTAAGAAGTTGGAAAACCCTTTAAATTTGAAGCTTGGGTGCTATAAAAGTCAAAAGACTTGTATCTGAATTTATCGTTGGGTCCAAGGGTAAGGGGGCCAGTAAGTTTACGGCCCCCATGACAGTACTAGTACCCCTCTAAAAGAGTTGCACTTTCTTTGAGCTTTCCGCAAATTCAATTGGTGGAAATTTTGAATACTACATTCTGTTTGGTGTTTTCTAATCTATTTCTATCACCCTTCCTGTCCCTGAATGTTATTTAAAACCTTTATAAAGTATTTCCCTATAATAATGGCAAATAACAATGGAAATCCCATTATTGAGAAGTTGAACAAGAATGACTATCCTTCATGGAAGTTGTGTATGATAAACTTCCTTATTAAAAAAGGCATTTATGAGTTCGTTTCAGGTGAAGAAAAGGAGCAAGAGCTGAGTATCCTTGCGACTTCAAACGAATTAAAGGCGTTGAAAGAATGGAATGTAAAAGACAAAAGGTGATACAGTCATTGATAATACTATGTTGTGATATATTAGGAATGTAAAAACTTCACATGTAGCTTGGATAATTTTTAAAAATATGTTTTTAGTAAATAAAAAGGCATGAAAGATTCAACTCAAGCAAGAGTTGAATATCTTGAAGAAAGGAAAAATGTATTTAATGAGTATCTTTTGAAGGTGACGAGCATTGCAGATGCTTTAGCAGCAATTGATGCAATGCTTGATGATGATGATTTGGTTTCATCTACCTTGGGTGATTTTAATAATGAGAATGTTTGGATTTGCTACTTTTATATATGTATGAAAGCCATTTTTAAAATTTAATGATTTTGTTTTTCTCATGATTATCGAAGAGATCAATATGCAGGGTGACTCATTTGAAAGAAATAGTGAATATGTCCAAGCATTTTATTGAAGTTCAAGAAAGGGACGTGGCATATTCTCTTTGAGAGGTTGTGGTATGGGACGTGTTGGTGATAACTAGCAAAATATGTTAAATTAGCAATTTGGTAAAATGCAGGCTTTAAGAGACCATGGAAACTTTAGAAGCAGGGAAAGCTCTAGAGGAAGAGATACATGGCATGACAGAGATTCTGGAAATTTTGTTATTGTTTGTCATTATTGTGACAAAACAAGTCATATTGTAGTCCATTTTTATGTTAAGAAGGATGATATTCACAGTGGTAAATTGTAAGGAAACTATACATCATCTTCACAACAGAATGAAAGATGAGCATATATTTGTTATGCAGCATATGATGAACGTTGTTACTAAAAAAGAGACATATGATGAGATGGTATGTTGATTTAGGTGCATCTAATCGTATGACGAGTCATGTTGAATGGTTTGGAGAGATGCAAGACTTGCAAAATCCAGATTATGTGCAGACGAGTGATGATTCATGCCATCCAATTTTACACACTGGAAATGTTCTCTTATCCTTGCATGATTAGGCAAAGAGTTTGTGAGATGTATTACATGTGCCATCAATCACAAACAATATAGTGTTGTTGGCCAAATAGTAGAGTAAGAGGTTGCATGTTCGATTTAATACAAAAGGTTGTTTTGTAGAAGACTTTAATGATAAGTATATATTGGTCACAAACGGAAGTAGAGTTGGTTGCATGTTCACTTTGGATGTTGGAATTCTTTCAACGAATGCTCTTATGTATGCTAAAGAAAAAGGAGTGGTTTCAAACATTGAAATATGACATAAATATATTGGACATGCAAATGTGCAAAGGTTGAAATTAATGCCGTCCAAAGGATTGGTTAACACAGGATTGCCTACTTTTAGAGTTATAGAATTTCATAAACTGTATGAAGCATGCTAGTTTGCTAAGTAGTCAATATAACCTTTTTCTCATGATAGAGATGTAAGTAGAAATATACTTGATGCTATACATATAGATGTTTGGAAGCCTCATAGAATGTATCTCTTGGTGGCAATAAAAACTTTCACAGATAATTGTTCAAGGAAGTTATGGGTATACTTTATGAAGAAAAAGAGTGATGTATTTGAGTACTTCAAATCTTTCAAGGCAATTATTGAAATAGAAACATGCTTGAAAGTTAAGTGTTTGAGATTAGATGAAGGGGGAGAGTATCTCTCTAATGAGTTTAGTGGCTTCTTGAGGTCTCATGGGATAAAGAGACAGTTTACTTGTAGGTATACCCCACATCAAATTGGATTTGCAGAAATAAAAAATAGGCATATTGTAGATGTTGTACGTGCATTGATGGTTGAAAAGAATATGCCAAATATTTTTGGTTTGAGACTGCTCATATTGTTGTCTATATTATGAACGGAACTTTCACAACTATAGTTCATGGAATGACTCCTAAAGAATGCTTTACAGGCAAGAAGCCTGATGTGTCACACTTAAAAGTTTTTGATTGTATTGCATATGTTTATGTGCCAGATGAACTATAAAAGAAGCTTGATCCAAAGGCTGGAAAATATATTTTTATTGGACACTCTTTAGAGTAGAAAGGGTATCATTGTTATAACCGTGCCATATGTGAGTTCAAAGTGATCAGGGACGTTATTTTTGATGAGATGAGTAGTTGATATGCATCTACTGGTGATGTATTGAATGATGATAATGATCATGATAGCTATGTGTAGAAAGAAAAGTAAGAATCAAGAGCCTTAGTGGACTATAAATATCATCAGGTACTACATCTCCAATTAGCCCTTGGACTAAGAGACTAAGGAGTAGTCCCACATCTTCAGGTGGATCTACGAGTGTTGTAGGTAAAGACAAAGGAAAGAAGAAAGTGTTGGATGGTAATGATGTATCTACTATTCATTTGGGATTTGATGGAGATTCTAGTGGTTAAGAGAGTTTGGATGATGAGCTTGGTATTCCTTTAGTCAGAACACCAGGTGTACAGAGAGCACATAGTAATGTAAAGACTCCACTGAGTAAGTGGTACGCAGGTCTAGCAGGGTTAGATACACTGTTAAAAGATTTGGTTTTGAAGGTTATGCAACTCACCATTATGCTTATATGGTAAAGGTAGTTGAGGATGTTGAACCCACTTGTTTTGAGAATGATGTTGGTCATGATGATGCAACAATGGATAAGGAGATGGTTTCATTAGAAGCCAATAAGACTTGGAATTTTGAACCCTTGTCTAAGGGCAATAAATATATTGGCTATAAGTGGGTTTACAAAGTCAAGTATAATGCAGATGGTTCAGTTAGCAGGTATAAGGCTAGACTGGTTGCAAAAGGCTATGCTCAAATATATGGCATAGATTATGAAGAGACATTCAGTCCAGTTGCTAGGATGACAACTGTTAGACACATGATTGCCTTGGCAATAGCCAAAGGTTAGAGTTTGTAGCAAATGGATGTTAAGAATGCATTTTTGTATGGTGAATTGCAAGAAGAGGTGTATATGGAGCAACCAACAGGTTATGAGGATTTAGAGCATTCCACATATATGTGTAGGTTAAAGAATGTGCTCTATGGGCTGAAGCAAGTACCTAGAGCATGGTCTGACAAGATCAGAGAGTATCTTGTTAATATTGGCTTTTATATTTCTGATGTTGATCACTCACTTTATGTAAGAAGGGGAGATGTAAGTTTGGTCATCATAGTCATCTATGTGGATGACTTGATTATTATAGGTGACAGTGACAATGGGATTTCTGAAGTTAAGGACTTCTTGAAGAAGAAGTTTGAGATGAAGGATTTGGGTGAGCTGAGATACTTTCTTGGTATTGAGGTGATTATATGTGATGATGGTATATGGCTATCCCAAAGGCAGTATGGCTTGGATATGCTATCCAAGTATGATATGATAGCATGTCAGCCTCTTTCAGTACCATTGGAGCAAAATGTGAAGTTGAGTGTTGACGTTGGGGATGAGATAGAAGATCCTACTATGTTCAGGAGGATAGTAGGGAGTTTGATTTACATGACTATCACAAGGCCACAGACTTGAGCTATGCTGTTGGCCTTGTCAGTCAGTTTATGCAGATGCCTAGAAAGTCTCATTTGGATGCAAGTAGATGCATATTGAGGTATATGAAGTCCACTTTACATTATGGACTTTTTTATGAGGTAGGTAAGGATATACAAGTGTTTGGATACACAAATGTAGATTGGTCTAGTAGCATGTCAGGCAGAAGATCTACTAGCGGATTCATGTTTTTCCTTAGTAGTGCAATAGTTACATGGAGTAGCAAAAAGCAACCTATAGTTTCTTTATCGAGTGTAGAGGTGATGCTAGGGCAACATGTGAGGTGGTAGGACTGCAAAAGTTATTGGGTGATTTGGATGTACAAGAAGATGGTCCAACTATCATTCACTATGACAACACGAGTAGCATATAACTAGCTAGGAACTCTGTGTTCCATGCTAGGACAAAACGCATTAAGATACACTACCACTTTGTGAGAGAGAAGATACTTACTGGAGAGATTGACTTGGTATATGTCAACACACAAGATCAGATAGCTGACATTTTCACAAAGGCATTGGGTGCAGCAAAGCTTCGAAAGTTTTAAAGCTTACTTGGAGTTGCAGAGATAGAGTTGAGCTTGAGGGGGAGTGTTTAGATTACAAGCTCAACACGAGTGGACATTAATGATTGATTACTTGGCTAGATGGGTTCACACGTCTATACTTAGTATGTCGGTGGTCATTATGATATTCACATGGTCACTGACTTATCACTTATTGTATTTAGTTTATTGCACCTATCTACAGCTAGCATAGTTATAGTGCCAGTCGATTAGTATAGTCAATTATGCACTGTCTAACTTAGTAGACCACTTTTCTTTATGTTATATCTTATCTATACTTTGTGTACATTGTATTGTGTATGAAAGAAGAAGAAGAAACTAGCAAGAAAACGTTTTGGCCTCTGTCTCTCTTCTTGTGTTCTTGAGTGAGCTTTCTCTTGTGTGTATAGTGTGTGTTTGGCGCAACAACTCAAGCAAGTCTCCCCACCATGCAATTCTTAACATTATGAGCCCATGAGGTGTACATGATACTCAAAAGGGGTGGAAATCCCAAGTATTTGTATAAAAAGAATAAAAAAGAATAGAGCAAGCTATTCATCTATGCGCAAACTTGAGTCCCTATTCTTGTTATCCATTTTGCTTGTTTGAGAGTGAAGGAGAGAGAGAGTAAGAGTGCATACTAAGAGCGAGGGACTTCAGAGGTGAATCTCTCTTTCATTTTTATTTCTCTTTCTCCATCTCCTTGTGGTGAGAGATAGAGTTGAGGGAGTGAGTGAGGATTGAGTTGAGAGAGAGTGAGAGACTTGCATGTCAAGTTTTCTCTCTATTATTATTCTTCTCTTCTCCTCTATGATCTCATTTTACGTTAGCATGCAAAAAGTAATTTTAAGGAAGTGGAGTTGCGAATTTTGGAGTGATATGTGGATTGTGGAGCTATCAACAAGTCTTTGAGTTTTGAACTAAGAAAAAATAGGTGCTTTGGTAAGTTCATTGTGTCTTGATCTTGGTCTTGTATTTGTTACTTTTGAGGTTGGAAGAGTGGAGTGCATGATTGGTTGGGAGCATGAGGTGGCTAGGTGAGCATAAGGAGAGTTTTGAGATCTTTAAAAATGCCATGTAAGAGATCCTAGATAGAAAATACTTTAGGAAATTAAATATTTTATAATTTTTTTTAAAAATATATTTTGATAAATAACCATATCTAAAATAATTAAAAAGCCATTATAATAATCTTATCGTGGCTTATATCAAACATAAAAATCTAGGCCGCCATAAAGGTGACAATGATTGACTTAATGAAGATCCTATCTTCTCTTGATAAAAGTGAAAGTGAATATCTAATTTGAATTTTTTCGACATTTAAATACCTCCCTTTGTTCTCATTCTTTTCTTCCTTTTTTCTTCTCTTACTAGTTACTTTCTCATCATCTTCTTTTTGGAATTCATATAGTCTCCCCACTCAAAGTTGTAGATCATATCCTTAGCTAATGATCAATCATCCAATGATCTTTGTAGCACTAGTAAAAGAGCTCTCTATCATCTTCTTCATCCATGGCTTTCTCTCATTTTTCTTTTCCCATGGCTTGCTCAAAAGAAGTGGGTTCTGGTTCTTGTATCACTTTGACCATATCTGCAAATCCATCATATTTCAGCCTATCCACAGGATACCTAGCTCTGGTAGACCTGCGCAAAGTAGGTTTACTCCCAGGTGCTCTCAAAACATCCCTGGTCTTCCTTACTCCAGGTGTAACAATAGAAGGAATACCCAACTCATCATCAATGCTCTGTTCTGAGCCTCTGGATTTACCATCTACATAAGAATGACCTGCATTCACATCAAACATGGGCTGATCTACCTTCTTTTTTCCTTTTCGTGATACCTGCATGCCACTATCTGCATTGCTTTGAGAAGATTCTCCTGATCTCAATCTGCCTGTCCATGGCGAAGAATGTGAACCACTGCTAGAGGACGCTCCAGGTCCATTAATATCTTGTTTCACATTGAGCTAGAATGTGAGTATGAACCAATAAAAAAAAGAACAAAATCAAATACTATTTCAAAGTCCATGAAACACGTGTTTACTTTGAAGGAAAGAAAAATTGTGATTTATAGTTGGATGAAAGGCTGTACTCCAAAGATCTTATATAAAATAATACTCATTTTTGTAATAGCTATTCATTGATGAGGTCTATGGGTGGTGGTTATAATGGATTTTTAGGCTATACGCTTAATCTTGTTGCAGAGAAGGATGCTTTTAGATTGGAAAATCACCAATTAACAAAGTATAGAGATGAGTTATTGTAAAAACTATAAGATTATCAACATAAGATCCATTCATTGGAGAAATGTATTAAAGCATACAAGTGAAAACAAACTATTTGATTAGTCCTTAATATTGAGAATCTCAAAGGAGGAGGAAGTGCATGTAATAAAAGGATCCAA
This sequence comes from Lygodium microphyllum, assembly GCF_053477565.2. Taxonomy (NCBI): domain Eukaryota; kingdom Viridiplantae; phylum Streptophyta; class Polypodiopsida; order Schizaeales; family Lygodiaceae; genus Lygodium; species Lygodium microphyllum. The sequence continues at coordinate 39,283,617 of NC_141136.1, read as the reverse complement.
GCAATATTGAATATGACTTTATCCATAATTATATTTGATTTGAGATATTAATATTTTTTAGGTCTTTTCTTTAGCTAAATGCAAGTGAAAGAGATGCTTCAAAGGCATCTCAATTTTATTATCACCTTTAAATACTCTTAGTAATCCCAAAGGGTATTTTTGAGAAGAAAAAATAGATAATGCTTGGATTCTTTCATGAAGTATCATTCTTTAGATTCTGAGTTGGTACAAAAGAATTTGGATTAGAATTTAGATTCAATTGTCAATATCATAGAATCCAAGATATGTCATTAATGTAAAGTGGATGAGATCTTATGCCATTATTACGAGATGTTGAAAATAGATATTCATAATAGTATCTTCGTGAGCTAGAGTGTGCAAGTCAAGAGTGCAAGAGGGTAAGGGACGTGGAACAAGAAACCTCCTCTACATCTCCTCAAGCTCGTTGCGGATGCCTCCTCTCCATCATGGTGATAAGGAAGTGAGATTGAAAGCAAATGAGTATGCATTTGGATTGGCAACATAGTGGAGCCAATATGTGGCGTACAACGAAGGTAAGTATAGGTAAGTGTATTCTCCCATATGGTATGAATCTATCATGTGAGAAGATTAGGTGACAACTAGTCATGGATTTCACATACGTCAAAACTATCGAATCAATAAGAGCATTTCTAATGGTCCAAGTATCAAGCCCATAGGGTGTGACATGTTGGTTGCTGGGACCATGAATACTTCGATGACAAAGCTGTTCATGTGCATCAAAACCATGGAATAAGATGGCATATTTGCATGTTTAGTCTGAAACATGAAAAGTAGATAAGTCGTAGTCTTAGGTTCCACGATTTAAAAAAAGAGTAGTAAATGTGATTATGGCGAATATTAATATGCTTGAAGAATGATCAATTACAATCATATCCGATGCTTCCACCATGGAAGCTCGAGCATGAGAGCATGAGAGACAAGAGAGATATAGAGAGAGAGCACATTCTATCTAGAATTTTTTTCCCTTTTTCCTATTGTAGAAAGAAAAGTACAAAAAAAGAAAAGCAAGAAGGAAGAGAAAAAAAACCGTATGCTTTTTTGAGGGCCTCTCTTCTTCATCATTATCAATAACATGAGATGTCTGCTAGAAAAATTGGCATGTTGCTCCACATTGATTTGCTATTGCCTTACTCATGATAATCTTTAGTATGAGCAAGAGCACCACCTATATCATCTATGTCATCATCATCATCATAAAAAGAAGTGTGCTCTATTCTAAAGCCGATCATGACTACCTTGCTACCCACATTGCCTTGAATGCATGCCACCATGCTCCACATAATCTATCTTGGAGATTCATCATCCTCATTATCATAATCAATAGCATCCCTATTAACAGCACAATAGTAAGATATTATCATCATTGTCAGAATAAAGATTGCACCCATTGTCTTGAACATGCCACTTTGTTGCTCATGTAATCTGCCCTAAAGAATCTTCATCATCATAAAAATCATCATCATTTCTTAACAATTTTCCATCTATCTTTACTATCATAACAATCATCATTATCATCTTTGTCATCATGAAGAATTTTGTGATGTGATGTGTTGTTATTACTATTGTGGCTATCCAGATTGCACCTTTTGATCTCCAACAAGCTACCCATCACAATTATCCTCAACTTTATTATCATTATCAATAGCAAGATTATTATAATCACCATTAAAATCTCCAATATCAACTTCATTATCAACATGACTAACAGTATCATGGAGAGCAATACGATTGCACCTTGTTTTGCTACAGTTCTCCCAAATCCTTCATCTAAAACTCAGCCTTGAGAAGACTCTTCACATTGTCAATCTTCATCTCACTATTACCCACAATAATCAAGTCATCTACATATATAGTAATGATCACAATATCCACATCACTCTCACATATATAAAATGAGTAATCACCTTATGCTCTACAGAATCCAATGCTAACAAGATATTCTGCAATACTGTCATGCCATGTCCCATGTGCTTAGTTTAGCCCATATAAGACTTTACAATGCTTGCATACATAATCAAGATAATTGTCATCCACATAACTAGATAGTTGCTCAATATAAACTTCTTGCGACTTCTTAAGCAAAAAAGCATTTTAACATCCATCTGATGCATGATTCAACCTTTTGATACAACTACTACTATGCTAGCTCTCACAATAGCCATTTTAACTAATAGAGCAAAAGTCTCCTCATAATCAATACCATAAATCTGCACATACCCTTTGGCAACCAACCTTTCCTCATAGTGCTCAATTGATCCATTGAACTTCTGCTTTACCTTATAAGCCCATTTATAGCTAATAGCTTTCTTTCCTTCAAGTAAAGGCACCAAATCCCATGTGTCATTTTTGTTGGGTGCAACCATTTTTTCATCCATAGCATTATCCCAATGCTCATTACCCATTGCATTTTCAAAACTAGTGGGTTCTACAGCTTGCATAGCCTTACCCATATATGCATAATGCATCCTCTTGTGTCTTCCTCACACCAGATATCTTAATAGATGGAATTCCAAACTCTTCATCCAAGCTTTGTTCACAACCATGTGAATACATATTAACATGAGAGAAACTTGACGATATATCAATCATAATAAATGAGTCCCCAACCTTCTCCTTGCCTTTCCTTTGTACTTGTGATGTACTTGGTGGACTAATATGTGATTGTAATCTACCAAGGTCTATAAACAAACCTATGACTAGGAGACTCCTATGGCCCACTCAATGTTTGTGGCATTTGACCTATTTTCTACATAGCCTCTCTCATGCACATCAACGCCAATTGTATCTTGCATATTGATATACCAACTTCTCATCAATTTAAAGACAACATCTCTGCAAAATTTTAATTCACATATAATAATTTTATAAGATTTACCTCCCTTTTGGTTAAATTAATATCCCACAAATGTACATTTTTCTACTTTGGGATCCAATTTATTACACCCCAAATACTTTCAAGTGGGACAGATTTAGCTTTTTACCTATATACTTCTCCTTAGGTGTCATATCATGTACAACATCCATAGATGTCATGTTTATAATGTATATAGCAATAACAACTGCTTTGGCCTAATAGTAGCGAGTAAGTTTTTTTCAGATATCAATCTCGAGCCACCTATACAATATGCCTATTTTTTTGCTCAATAACTCCATTTTATTGCAAAGTGTGTCTATATGTAAACTACCTTTGAATACAAATTTTCTGCAAGAAATCACAAAACTCATTGGAGAGGTACTCTTCCCCTCTATTTCACCTTAGGTATTTAATATGTAACCCACTTCTCAATCAAAGATTTAAAGCTTTTAAAGTGAACACCTCACTTTTCTCACACACAAAATAAACCCATAGTTTTCGAGTATGATCATCAATGAAAGAGACATAATACTTGCAACAACTCATAGTTGTAGTCTTTGTAGGACTCCACATATCACAATGTGTCAACTCATAGTTGCAGTCTTTGTAGGACTCCACATATCAAAATGTATAAACTTAAGTGGCTTCTTGCATACATGCTTTTCATGCTGAAATACATGTCTTGATTGCTTTTCAAATTGGCATGTTACACATACTTTATGCATCCCATCAACTTTAAAATTTGGCAAGCCATACATAATCTATCTTGAATGCATATTTTTCAAATGCTATACATTTATATGACTAATCCGCTTATACCAAATTTCAATGTCAACCACAACACTTAAACCTTGTGCAAACATAGCACTATCCATTTCATGGAGACCTACATCAAGAGTAAACAATCTGCTAGCACACTTATCTTTTGAAATCAACTAGTAACCATTTTTAAGGTCCTCTACATAAAAACTATCAAATGTAAACCAAGCCTACAATCTCTATTTTACAATTTGACCAACAGAAACCATGCTCTTATGTTTGATATTGTTACTTTTTTCAATTTCTAATTTCAACTTTCTTTTTGAAACAGTCGTTGGAAAGATTACCTTTCTCACCACAAAGCCAACACTCCCTACTATCACTAGAATTTTGTTGGTGTCAATTAAAACTTGCAATTTGCTATTTTGCTATGTACCATAACTTTGGCCACAATCACTATCTTGGCCTTGGCTATGACCTTTACCTCCGATGGTAGAGTAAAAAGCTATTTAAACTTGCTTTTACTTTGAGAAGAAGAGAAATTCAAGTAAGGCTTTTCTTCTCAAGTATTAGCATAGAAATCAGATCTATAAAGTCAAGGATATCATCCTTGGTATTCATAGATGACTTAAAGCTCTTGTACACATCTCTACATCTATCTAAACATACTCACACAACATCATCATCATCAACTGCTACATCGATAAATCCAAGAGCTTTCTCAATACTCTTGATCTTTAATGTATAGTCATTAATGGATAGATTCCCTCTTTTAACTTGATTTAACTCTGACTTGAGCTGTAGCTTTCTGATCTTTAATATTTCCATACAAATAAAAGCTAGTAGTAAAGTTAGTTAGTCAATCTGTAAGTTAGTGAAGTTAGTCTATAAGTTAGTAAGGTTAGTTATGAGCTAGTTAGTTATTTAGCTTATACATTAGTAAGGTTAATAGTTAGTAAGTTAATAATTAGTAAGGTTACTAAACATTACAAAAAACTAATAACTAACTAACATTAAAATTTAAGGTTTAGAAAATAAAAAAAGGGGGGCCGTCGAATTGACGACCACCGAAAAGAAGGCTGTCCCCTAATCATCATTATCATCTTCATCGTGATCATCATCATCATCATCAGCATCATCTTCTTCATTGTCATCTCCCTTATCGTGGTCATCAAAATCTTCTTTACCACCAAAATAGGCGTCGACAGCCTCACCACCTCCCTTCCCCCCACTTTTTTTTAGAAAATTAAATAAAATAATAAAAAAGAGAAAGAAGTCCCCCCATTCTGAGTGAAGGAGCTATCTTAAAGGGATGAGAAAGAGAGGGGGAGGGAGAGGCAACATGCACTCCCTTCTGCCTATATAAAGGCATGCCCTCTACTCAGTTTGGAAGGAGGCGGAAGGAGATCTCGAGAGACTACAAGAGGGAGGTAAAGAGAGAGAGGTAGAAGGATACTCCTCCTCACCGAGAGAGAGAGAGAGAGAGAGAGAGAGAGAGAGAGAGAGAGAGAGAGAGAGAGAGAGAGAGAGAGAGAGAGAGAGAGAGAGAGAGAGAGAGAGAGAGAGAGGGGGGGGGGGGAAGAAGATCTTGAGAGGCTGCGATAGAGGAAATTAGAGAGAGGGTTAGAGAGGGAAAGAATTAACTCAATCTCCCCCTATCTCGGTCTTCAATTGGAAAATCTTCTCTTACGATCTCCCATTCCGAATTCATTTCTCATTCTCTATCTCTCAAACCCGCTTGGAAATGATGGCTCCAAAGCAACAAGGCATGAAGATCATGAGAACCACCGCAACCGGTCAAAGAATGGATATTGCCAGAGATACGGGAGTGCTCAAGGTTTTCGAAGTTGCTACTACCAATGGAACATCGGGCGTGGCGAATGCAAGTGCAAGCAAAGACGGAATTCCCAATTTCGTCGTATCAAACCAGGCTATTTATGACTCAGAAATAAGCTATTATTTTTATATCGCCACATAAAATAATAAGTTTTTGATAAAAATTTACATAAAATGTTAGCTTTTGCATTAAATGGTATAAGAACTACTTGTTAGATTACATGTACAACATCCATATAAAAATTAAGTACATAAAATATTAGCTTTCATATTTATACTTACACGAAATGACAGTTTCATCTAGAGAGCATATTAATACGTGCATAAACAATTAACTCCTACATATGACTTGTAGTTAGATTAATTGAGATTATAATTTGTAGTTACCTTAGGTTAAGGATCTACCTTGGCCATGTGAAGTTGTGAGCTATATGATGGTGTAATTGTCATTGCATCATTTTATGTTTGAAAGGATTGTTTGTGCTTGCTAGAAACTAGATCTCTGATTAAAAACATTGACAAACAAGATAAAAGGAAAGATCACACTAGGCTATCTCCAAGCTAGCTACGAGATCCTACTCCAAGGGGGTTATCATTATCGCTTCGAGAAGCTTAGACCGGCTTTGTAGCGGAAAGGTCTGTCCGCAGGGATAATCTCTGAGCAGTAGGAAATGTGGATGCTAGGGGGGCTCTGGCCGTAAATCCCCTATTACTCCTAGAATCTGACGAGCCCCTTCGTGAACTAGGATGGGATCCTGGAACCCTAATACTAGCTACAAGGGAGGAATCTTAGTAGGTAGAATACCCTCGTGGAATTCTGTATATCTTTCGCAGGATCAAAAATATGAAAATTGTAATAAACTTTCAATATAATAAAGGAATTTGTTTTTATTGAAGGGTTGTTTGAATTGTATGCATGTCCATGAGATAAATTACGTGAAGGAACTTGTGATTTAACGAACTAATTAAGGAAGTTGGTTGTATATGTTTCAATAAATATGCTGTGGGTAATTAAAAAAACTAAAGATGATACTATCATCAAAGGAAAGTGGGTGGGCGTGACCCCCGACGGGTCCGTCAAACACTAGGTGGTCCGGGTTAGTTGGGAGCTTTTCTATATTGGCGATAGAAATAGGAAGATGATAAATTGACCAACTAGTTGCTAGGTAGAACTGACTTGCATTGTTTTAGGGGACCGGAATGGGATTTTGCCTTATAGGTAGGAGGGTTGACGTACCACACTCCCCTTCGTCTCCCATTCTCTTTGAACCAAGTGCAATGGCAAGTCCGCTTCAGTTCAAGTAATCTTGTAGGAAGTGGGAACTCGAAATTACTAACGCTAGCTGGCTATTAGGAGACTCGTCTGATTTTAGAACCCGAAAATACAGGTCGATCCTAGTGGGTTCGTCCGAAACTCTTCCTCGCAATGTAGACTAAATAGGGCCTAAGTGACAAACCCCGTGATACTCCAAGGAAGCACCGGGCGGCGTCATTTGGAAAACCCACTAATAGACTACAAAAAGATGTGCCTTGGATTGAGCATGGCGGAGACCTCACAGTTGGTATCAGAGCACTCGTTAGTATATAATATAATGTAAGCTTAAGCAAAAAATATTTTGGATTCTAAATACAACCTAAGACATGCTTTCTTCTCTTCGTCAATGTATGTTTTTGAATTATGGAAGAGTAAGGAATCTTGGAAACTATTTTTGATCTTCCGAATAATGTTTATGTCAAGTATGCATTCATCCAGTCTTGCCTGGAGGAATCAGATGATGCGGATATTAGATCAGTTGTACAACCCCTCTCCTCTATATCGTGAAAGATGGTGGATGATTAATAGAGGATACTGCTATATTGATGCAAGCTGTCTAGCTTATCTTCATAATAATTTGAAAAGGGTGAAATGGATGGAAGATCTTAAAGTTGTCAATATCTATCTATTTTGTGAAGTCAGACCTACTCAAAAAGCAAGTTGCCATTATCTAGACGCCAATTGAACAATCTAACTTTGAGCAACTAAAGCATAGTTTGATAACTGCTCCCATCTTAAGGCTACCTGACTTAAGCAAGGAATTTGAAATTGTCACAGATGTCAACTCTCTCTTGCATTGGGATGCATACTAATGCAGGAATGTTATCATGTAGCTTACTCTTTGAGAAATTTGAAACCCCATGAAAAGAGATATGCTACTCACAACCTAGAGTTTTTAGTTGTGATTCATGCTCTCAAATTATGGATACATTACTTGCTTAGAAATAAGTTTTTCTTAGTCACACATCATAAAATTCTTAAGTGGATTTTTACTCAGCCTGATCTTAATATGAGGCAACAATGGTAGATCAAAATTTTCTAGGAATATGACTTTGAAATTAAGTTCAGAATTGGTAAAGAAAATGTAGTAGCAGATGCCCTTAGTTGTAAAGCCTTCCTTAATGCTCTTATCGCTGAAGAACCATCTAGGGTAGAAACTCTGGCTACAATGGTATCAATGTTGACTAATCCTATCATCGATATTCAAGCAGCCAAGGACTGACAAAGGTGTATGCTGATCTGAAAAGGCAAGAATAAATCTTGAAAGAAGGAGACATGGTCTTCATTTGTGTCTATCCAAAGACGAGTTCTTTGTCTTTAGGAGAATTTAAGAATCTAAGTCTGATATTGTGGACCCAACAAGGTTCTCAAGTGCTTAGGACCAAGCGCTTACAAGATACAACTCCCTGAGAATATAAAAATCCACAATGTGTTTTATGTTAGCTTATTGAAAGCATACATAGCTAACCCTAACCATATCCTTGATGATCAACAAGTCGTAATATCTAGCCAAGGAGTCCTTTAACTACAATCTGACATAGTAATTGATGTAAGAGAAAGAAAATTGAGAAGTAGAACCCTTAGAGAATACCTTGTCTAGTGGAAAGATTATCCTGAAGAAAATGCTATATGGATAGATGAGAATGTTATTTATCAACAATACCCACGGTTTCTCTCGAGATGAGAACATCTCGATTTCTCTAAGGGGAAGAGGATGTAATATTTCCGTACAAATAAAAGTTAGTAGTAAAGTTAGTTAGTCAATCTATAAGTTAGTAAAGTTAGTTAGTCTATAAGTTAGTAAGGTTAGTTATGAGCTAGTTAGTTAGCTAGCTTATACATTAGTAAGGTTAATAGTTAGTAAGTTAATAATTAGTAGTTACTAACTAAAAGCTAATATTTATAAAAATCTAATAACTAAATAATGTTAAAAATTAACGTTTAGAAAAGAAAAAAAGGAGGATTACTTTGTTGGATGTGTTCTCAACCTTTCCCAAGGATTTGGATAGTTTCTCATAAGTATCATGCATCCCCATGTTCAGCATACGCATCTCTCTTGAAAGCATAGAGTCTTCAAAAGGTTCGTGAGTTAGGCTGGGATGGCTAGTAATAAAGCATAAGTTACCTTAGTCTAGGGTAGGCTAGGGTTAAGTATAAAAGGTGGAGATGTAACATGTGTGAATGATGTTTTTGTATTTTTCAAGCAATACATGCTTTGAGGCTCCTTCCTCCCACCAACTAAGAGGGTGCATGCTCTTAGCCACCAAGATATGCGGTGCATACCATGTCCCACCTTGGCTTGAGGTGAGTATTCATGTTGCAGCATTCATCTATGATTCTCAGCCTTCCATGGCAATATAATTTCATGCCTAGCTACCTTGGCTATGGCTTCCTTGCAAACATGTTGTATCTCTTGTATTTCTTTTCAAGTATGGTGTATTTCATGAATTTCCAGTTATTTTGTTTACTGTGAGAACTAGCTATTTTACAACAAATTTGTCACTTAAACCCGCAAAGTAGGTGTGACAAGCCGTAGGAAATAGTTGCTCCAGTTGGTCGGAATTCCGAAGAAGCACATCTGGCTTTCAAAGGCTTTAAGATAGGCTGAAACATTCTGACTATTAAATAATTTGTGCTCACTAACCACAGCCTCGATCGCCTTGGTCGCACCATGCGTATGCTCTTGTTCTTGATGCAACAATCATTATTGATCTAATTGTTGTTGATGTAACTACTGTTGTTGTTGCATAGATAACTGCATCTATTGATTCTGCATCATAATGGCTGAAGAAAGAGTTTGCAATAAAGTCTATCTCATCAATCGAAAAGGAAGAAGCAGTCGATAATGAAGGTGGATTATTCGAAGAGTTTCCCATCTTGATGATCAGAAGAAGCGACGCTTTCATGTCGGGTTCACCAGATGTTGCATGGAATTCACTCGAGGATTCCTGAAGTCGCTCGCCACAGGGACATTTTGAGATGGGGAGAATTCAACAAAATAAAATTGATCCAAAAGAATTTTGAATGAGAAACAATTTCTTGATTTAAAATATCAGTAAGTTACAGGTTCATAAGATTTTTGATTTTGATCATAAGAGTTTCGGAAAAGACAAGATGAATTCCCAATCTGAGAGAGAAGAGAAGAAGGTGGAATAACAAAAAATTTTATGGAGAAATTCCGAGGGGCACGAAGCTCAACTCGGAAGCTTGATGTCACATAGAATTTGTTGTTGATCTTCAAAAATAGGTGAGAAGCTTTACGCTAACTCAAGCCAATCTTCATATAGCGACTCGTGATGATGGAAACTTCCATGTGGGCAAGGAGCTTAAAGCTTGTCCTCAAGCCTTCTCTCCGAAATTTGATGGCAGTCTTCGAAGAAGGCGAGGGATTTACTCTCAACCTCAAGCCTTACACACTTGTATTTGATTGGTGATATCTCACAAACTTTTTGAAGAAGTGAGGAGCATTAAGCTCGACTCAAGAGCCTCTCTTCTGGGTCTTCTTGGAGAGTTCAAGGAGTATATCCCCAATTCCCCTCATACTCCTCTTATATAGATTTTTCATTGAGAGCCTTTTTCTTACATAGGTTTTTTAAAAAGAAAGCATCTTAATAAAAATGATGGCTTTTTGTAAAGCTTTTAAGCTTTAAATAATTAAAGCTAGCTTTCAACGAAGGCTTTTTGCCACCTTGTGGTTGCCAAATCTGCACGTCGAAGTTAATCCGCTCAAAATTGTTGGTTGCCCAAATAGCAAACACATCAGCTGAAGAAAGTTTCCATGTTGTGTAACCATCACATGTACTCTCGTTGCTCCTTTGACCTTAGAAAATCGAGCATATTTGATGCAAGTTTTACAGTAAGCCCTCTGGCTTTTATGATATCCAAGAATGCCCGTTGAAGGTTCTCATCAAGCTCCTCAAAAGAAGGTCCCTCATATTGCATCAAGGGTTTTCCAGGCTTCTCTCTCTCATCTTCATTAACATATACAACAGACTCGACCATAATCTCTGTGGCATCACTGACAAAGCTACCATGTATTTCCACAGTTACAGGTTTTGTTTCACCTTTCTTAATGTTGCAATGCATATGTATGACATTAACATAACCAGCATCAGAACCAAAGCCCTCTTCTTCTTTTTTCCCCTCTTCTTCTTCATCGTCTTCATCATATTGCTTCTTTGTGTAACATCGGACATCTCCAAATGTCCAATTTCAAGAGAATTTCCACAGTTCCTCGCCCATCAACTAGCTCATAAGGTGTTGTTGAGCTCTTGTGTGTCTGGTGCTTCCCAGCTTCCGCGTGAAGCTTGTTTTCAATCTTGGACTTGAGGACCTTGACGAGATAGCTGTCCAGAGTGCAGCATGTGGCAAAGCCATGGGTGGTAGTAGAGGCAGCTTGCTGCGGCCTTAAGAAGAGGTCTTGGTCGTGAGAATGATGAGGCAAAGCAATCCTTCGTGTCCAATAAAAACTGTTTTGGACCTTTAGGCTAATTAGCAAGTTTTTGGCTTAATATCCCGATGTATGACGCGCTTTGTATGGCAATAGATCAAGGCTTGGGTGAATGATGCTATATACGTAGCAACTCTTTTCTCGCTGAATGCTCTGCATCATTGAAGCTCTTTGTATAACTCACCCTTGGTAGCATACTCAAGTATTAGATATACCCAGCTCTGATCATAGAAGTACCCATAGAGTCGCAGTATATTTGGATGATGGAGATGGCTTTGGATCTCAATCTCACGTCGCAATTGATGTTCAATGTGAGATTGCTGCAATTGATGCTTGAAAAGTACCTTCAAAGCGACTATGTACTTGCTCTTTTTCTCTCTTGCCTTTAATCTCCTGTAGCTTCGCCTCTACTGCCTTTGTCTTCATCTTCATCTTCATCTTCCTCTCATGCGTCTCTTTTTGCTGTTGCTTAAGCAACCCCCATAGCGAGCAATTGGATGACAGGAGAGAAGCAAATAGTTGCGAGGATGCACCATCCATGAAAATCACATGAACAGACCATAATAAACACACATCATCAAAGTCATGTTGCATGATATCATTTCAGGTGGCTTTTGCATGTCAACCAACAATTTCCTTTTTTGATGGTTCCTAGTCCTTGGTAGTTTCTTACCACTTGAAAGATACCCATTATGTGTTGCCCATCGAGAGAGCTGGTATAGCCGGACGGTCTCATTTGCTACATGGCAATATTCACTGCTTAATTTTGTGTATCTATATATCCTTGATATAACATAACCTTTTCATGCACTCTAGGGTCATGACACTCCATGTGTATTTGGGTTTGTTTGAATCAAGGCGACCATTTGATGCAAGTAAAGTTTATGCAAAAACAATATCATGATACAATGGTAGGTGCTTTTTTTTTTTGAACGAGCTTCTTGTATGTGATTCTTTGGAATATGCCTCCCATTGGCATGTTGCCTCAACTGCAGCTCCCCTTGCTCTATGGCCATGCTGGTGCCATACATGAGGCTCACCATAGTGACTGCAACTATCTAAGAATTTGGAAGAGCTATTCAACCCATGCTTCCTCAAAGGCATATTTGGAGATTGTATCCTGTCCATAGTCAAGATCATCACCATGTACCAGTTGAGTGTCAAGGGAAGGTGCATCATCCAAAAATTATGCTTTGCCAATCTTGATGTTGGTAAATTGTAGTAGTAATTCTGGCTTGCGAGCTTTTTCAATAGCTTCCCAGTTTGCATGGCCATCTTGAGCTTGTGTAAAACTTGAAACAGGACCCCAAAATAGAGTAGGATAATGTCCAATCCCAAATTGATCACAAAGAGGAGTATTTAGGTTTAGAGCACAATCAACCTATGCCAAGAAGACAATGCCAGGATGTGTAAAAGGTAGAGGGACAGTGATCATAGCACAAGTCTCCCCCATCTCCACAAAGAATGCAAGTGCTAGTTATAGCAATACTCCTCTTAAATGTCCATGATATAAGCGGATAACTTTTAGCATCTGCATTGGCAACATCCGAATTTCAAGTCACATGGGGAAATTCCAAAGCGAAGGATCAACATTACAACCTTCTCCTTTTAGTCCTTGAGTCTTCAAAACGGAAACCTTCATATGAACCTGTTTTTCCATGCATTGTGACCTAACAAAAATATATTTTTGAAAGAGAATTTCGTGCCCAATCATTGATGCAGTTTAAAATTAAAAACCATATAATGCAATCATTCAAATGATGCTTCCACACAAAAAATTATGAATACATTGAAGAAATTGTGCCTAGCCTAACTACTTGTGCTCGTGCGTCATGCAAATGCAAACAAAAAGAGACACACAATAGAAAATAAATTCCTAATGACCTTGACTAATGTGTTTAAGTTCTTGGCTAAGTTCTTGGCTAAAAAAAACTCCGCTCTCATGTTTCCAATGGTGGACGTGCAATGCCACGACATCTGCCCCCTCTGAACCTGCACATCCTTCGGATGGGCCACAACTACGCATCGTCATCACCGCTAAGCTCGACGGTCAATGTGATCTTCTCATCTTCAGTAACAACATCTGCAATATCCATATCTTCATCTTCATCATCTCCTGGCTCAAGTCTCTAAGTCGCATCATCCAACCCTCAACTACATAGGTTGCATCATCTCTTCTGTTGAATAATTTGATTCTCTTCCATGCAATCAGAATCAGCAAGGCCGTACCATCAAGCTCTGCTAAGGAATATGTAGCATTGTCATTGATATGCTGCACCAAATAAGGCCCAAATCATCGTCTCAAAAGCTTGCGATAGCACTATACTGATTGTCTAGACTGTTGTCATAGACCAACACCCAATCTCCCTCCTCAATCTCTTTAGGTCTCAATCTGTTCTACTTAAAAGCGGTCTTTGTTGCAAATTTTGGCCTCTTTGAACTTTTGAACTGCACTTTCAATATCTTTAGATCTCCTCTCCAATTATTGAATACGAAGATTCAAATGATCCTCTCTAGTCATATCTTCTTATTACTGCCATGGTAAAGCACTCCAAGTAAGTGTGCAAGTCTCTGTAGGCATAACTGGCTTTTGCCCATACATCAACTTAGCTAGCATATAACATGTAGTCACACTATGAGTAGTGCGATCAACCCATAAGGCATAAGGCAACAACCTAGGCCACTCCCTGACCCATCCATCTCATGCTTTGGCCAAGGCTTTCACAATTGGCGGATGGCCTCTTTCGCTCTTCTCGTTGCTTTCCGGATTATATGTTGGAGTCAAAGTAAGTTTAATGCAAAGGTGAGAGAAAAACTTCCTAGTCTTGTCAACATCCAACTCACCTCTATATACAGTAATTTTCCCAGTGGATCCGTACGTGCAAATAACATTCTCCAATAGAAACTTACAAACCACAGAAGTAGACTTTGTCTGTCATGCTCTTCCTTCCACTTGATTTGTGAGATCTTCTCATGTCACATCTACCATAAACTAACAAACATAGTAATCAAATCAAGAACCCACTTGTAGTGAATACATAGTGTGTAGGTAGGATGAAGCTCATCTCTATGCATCATTGAAGAGAACAACTGACAATCACGGCATGTCTCAAGAAACTGTGAGATATCTCTGTACATGCCTCTCCACCAATAGCGCTCTTTAATCTTCTCATAGGTCATCCAAACAGCTCGATGTCTAGCCCAAAGACTTTCATGAAATTCTTTCATGATGTGCACCTGTGAAGCTCTATCACAGACAACTCTCAATGGCTGTCCTCCTCGCTTTCGTGGATGCTTTCAAATTAGCCCACTTTGCAAGAAGAAACCATAAACTTTTCTCAATATCTTCTTGAAGTTTGCATGAGTTCACCCATTTCTTAAGTTTCTGCATAACTTTAGTATGTCTCATTTCAAAAGAAAAGCACTGCCCTTTCCTCAAGAGTTGGTAGAGATCATCTACAATATGAGAAAAATGAGAAATCCAAATAAGATAAAACACACAAGCTCCAAGAAACCTGTGAACCTCCGAAGTAGAAGAGAAAGTCTCTGCAATCTTCTCTATGGCATCAACCTTCGCAGGTGAAGGCTTTTTGCCATAATAACCACACATATGTTCAACAATCAAAACCTCTCTAGCACCAAAAATAGACTTCAACCCTGACAAGGTCAAATTCACTTCCTCTAGCCTACAAAGAATCCTCTCAACATCTTTGATATGTGCGGCCACAAAGAACTTGCATCCATGATCATCTAAAATCTCATCCTTCTCTTTTTCCAAACAACCTTTAATAGGTAGATCATCATGTTAGATATGATCAATGCCCCACCCTCATTAGGTGCTACCAATGATCCATGGTGCTCAAAGTTGTAAGGCCCCCATTATGAGGAGAAGCCAAATGTGAGCCCGGACATTGGTTGAGTCCTGACTTGTATATCAGATGAGGTCTATGTGACCGGATGGCAAAAAGGTGACCGTTGTGGGTCTAATCTTTGGGTTAGACGTAGTTAAGCTGGTAGCAACTCGAGGTGCATTGCATCGAGTTGCGGGGTAAGGGAGTTAAAAGGGGCCCCTATTGTGGGGTCCAGGGGCTGCGGAAGCGGACCCTGGCTGGGGGGTCCCAGGGGGGCCAGCGGCCCCCCTGGCGGGGATCTGGGGGCAGTGTCCCCGGTCTGATGGTAAAGGGAATATTCCCTAGAATATTCCATGGCCGACTAGTGGAGGCTTATATGGTAGGTTGGTCAGGCCAACCTCACGGCCTTCGCAGGCTATAAAAGCTAAACCCCTTCACAGCCATCAATCACTCATCTTTCACCCAGTCAGAGTTGTTGTTCCAGCTAGCCTTAAGCTCTTCACCTATCTTCTGTCTAGATCGCCATCTAAGCTTCACATAGTGGAAGCGCACGGGTGGATAGAGCCATCTTTGTATCAGTTGTTTGGAGTTAAAGAATTTACCGATTCTCCTCTTATCTGTTGTGTACTCTCTATATCTTTCTCAGATTCTGTTCGCTGCGCCGTGTAATATTTTACACATCAATGAAAAACATGGTAAGCTTTGGAATAAAATCTTGTAAGACCTTGTTTATCCCATTCATCATATGGGCAACCGAATTAGTAGCTCCTTGTGGAAGCGTACACATTCGGACAAGGCCTAAAGGTGTCTTCATCGCAGTCAAATATCTGCTCTCAAAGGCAAGCTGGAACTAGTAATATCTACAATAAATGTCACTAAGTGAATAGATAGCACGTCTAGCAAAAGGTTCTACAAACTCATCCACAATAGGTCATGCACTAACATTTTGAATAGTGACCTTGCTCACTGGCTGTAAGTCCTATATGAATATGAGTGTTCCATTCTTCTTAGGAACTATGAACCATCTATTGGAATATGGAATTGAAGATGGCTCTAGAATCCCCATCCTGATCTGCTCATTCAAAAGCTCCACCAATTTGGGCAAGTGAGCCCTAGGCAATAGGAATAGACCATAGATTCCAAGGGACATGCGTGATAGTAAAAATAACCATGGACGTCACAACCCTAGGATCAATGCATCCAATCTCATGTGGAAAAAAAAAAAGCTTTCTCATGTATGCATAATATCTCTTTAAAATATCTCACCTCTTTTGGAAGCAGAAAATCTTCAGTTGTCCCAATTTTCATTTCTTTCAGTATCTCAGCTGAAAACTTGTGACCAATACCACTAGGATCTCGTAAAGGAGGTTGCATAGCAACTCTCCTAATCATCTTGTGGGAGCTTTCACTCAACCGCCAAGACCCATGGACCGCTTATTGTTTCAAGCGTTCCAAGCCGAGCACTAATGGCTACCTCTCACATAACCGATGCGCCATCCATATCTACGGGTGTAGTGAGCTTACCTCCGTGCCATTCGAGTTACCTCCTCTCCCGTGCACTCCGGTAGCTCCACGATCCAAGTGCAAGCTTCAAGCAAGCTCGATCCTCCCGCTCAAAGCTCCAAGCTCCATTGCCGCGAGCAAGACAAGAGAAGAGAAGAGAAGAGAAGAAGAGAGGAGAAGATGGAGAGCTTCTCCACCCCACAGTCCCTCACCCTCACACACTCACTCCCTCACACTCTCACACTCCCTCTCTCAAGCACAAGCTCAAGCAAGCAAGAAGAAGAAGAAGAAGAGGAGAGCCACTTTTTGCCACACACAAGAATGAGCTTCTCATTCACTTTTCAACTTTATATACAAAACCCTAAATCCCTTTTGGGCGGTCATCCCCTTTTCCCCTTTTTTACATGGCCGGCCGTAGCCTAGGCCCTTTTTCCCATTGTCCTTCTATCTCCCTAGCTTCCTTTCCACCGCTTGTTTACATTTACAAATTGCACGGGTGAGCCGGTGCTCCTTGAATTAGAATTAAACCCCGATGCGCTTGCACTCTTTTACAAAAGTTTTGACTTGCGCTTTTCCTTGTGCGCCTTTCTGTAGCATGCACCGAAGACGTGGGTGACAAGGACGCCTATGGTTTCCGTGGAGGAGTGTTGGCGGCGGTGTGGAAGAAGGTCCTGGGGGCCTGTTGGTGGCCAAGGTGGCTAGTCAAAGGTTGTTGGAGTTGGTGGTAGGGCTATTCTGCGTTGGGGATTGCATTGATGGCTAGCACAAGTGTTGGTTTGTTGGGGATTCTGCACATGACGATTCTTTGCGGGCTTGTCGGATGGTAAGGGATAAGCATTCAGAGTTGGGTGTTGATGAAGAGCGAACGACACTTTCGTTGGAGTCTTCAACACCTGCAATTGAAAACCTCTCATGTGGTCTCTCCCTAAGGGTAGTGCTAGTCTTCTCTATTGTGTACAAGACATAGTGCAATTAGTTTGGGAGACAGGTCAAACTCTAAGCAAGCTGAGAGTATTGTCCTGCACTTGAGGACCCAAACTGTGTATATACTTTGGTGCAGATATTATGTGAGTGCACGTGCATACTTAGATATTACTTAGTTAGAAGACTGTCGGCCTGGTTCCTTGTATAGCAATGGGTCAGTGAAGCAAGGGGCTAAGTTGATGGAAAAATTTGTCGATGAAGACGGAGAGTACACTGGAAGATTGCTTGAGACATCATTATGGTCGTGTCAAGGCAATGTAGCATAATTGAGCTCCTTGATGTCTTAGCTTTTGGTAGCTAGTGGCTACTTGTAGTGCTTGAAAAGTATGGTGTACTTTTCCATTGTCTTTCATGCCTTGCTTACCACTGTTGATTGTAATGGCAGTGAGATGGAGTGCAAAAGAATTGTGCAAGTGGTTCAGGGTGACAGGTCTAACCATAGGCAAGGCGAGCTCCCTAGGTATGTCTTGCCCTTAATGTGCCCTGAACAATTGTGGGGGATGTACAAAGGGCTAGGGGATTAGGGACGGAGCCAGTCAACCAAGGTCACTGGACGTACCTAATTTGAGGACCCCTAGGTGCGGTGATGTGATCGTGTGTGCTTTTTTTCTTTTTTTTTTCTTTTCTTTCTTTTCTTTCTCTTTTTTTTTGGTGGAAAAAAATTAATACAATCAATGCCATACATTGAGGCTGTTAGCCTTTCATTTGGATTGAGAAATGTTGGGATCCAAAGGCTATGAAGAATGGATATTACAGAGATGATTGTGTCACAAGCCTTGATGCTAGAGGAACTATTGTCGAGATGAAGAGATACACTAGAGATTTGCAATCCTCTTTGTAACATGTGAGACTTCGAACAATTGAGATAGCACTTGGAGTGAGCTGCGCATGGACAAGGGTAGAGCATCTTGCGAATTGAATCCTGGATGATGAAGAGACGTTTGCCCTTGTTGAGAGCATGGCTCCTGCCCACCGAACATAGAGTTTGGCCAAGAAGGAGAAGGTAATCGATGATTATGCTTCAGCCATGCTCAGTTGCAATATGTGCTTTTTGTAGAGGTGTCCTTAGGTTCTCATCCAGTGGCATTTCCGTCATGACTTTTGTTTTTCTGGTATTCCTGTTACTTCCTCCATAATGGTTCTTTATGGGGTTGGTGGTCTTGTGGTGACTTGGATCTTAAACGGTTCTAGACATTGACCTGTGTCATTCTGCATTCATTTGGAAAGGCGTGAGAGTACATGCAAGTCACATGCTTCAACCATAATGAAAATGTCCAGCTAAACAAGACATCGCCAACCTGAATCCCTTAGTTTTGACTTGATGCGTATCGCCTGCACTTGGTCATCATTGCTCATGGGGTGTGTTGGCCTTTGCTTCTTTTGGTATTATTTACACAGTCACAAAACACATTGTTTATTTATGTATATGTTCATGAAACGATGTAACTCCGTGAGGATAAAAACCAATTGTAGAACTCGAGATTGTAATGGAGCGTGGCACATGCATCTAGTATTCGTAGCAACTTACTCAATACCGATAGATATTTTGCCACATTGAGTAGCATGGAGCCTTGTCCGAGTCTACTGGCAATATGTAACTCCTCCTCAGTGAGAACCTTATCAAACAAAGCGTTCTCTTGGCTAGTTTCAGCTAAGTCCGTACCCCGAATGGCAGTCAGCACTCGAAGGGAAGTTGGTGCCACATAGGTTGGGTCCCTTTGGGATCGCCATTTGGCCAATCGCTCCTCAGAGACTGTCATGATCTGAGCCCCTAGTTCGGCCATTGCAACGCGGTTCTCACACCAATGCTGTTCAAATTGACTTTGGCCCTTTGTTAGTCGCTTTAGTTGCTCTATGTCTATGAGATTTGGTCGGCAGAGCACTTCATTGAATGTGACAGTTAAGTGTAGTTCGTCGGCTTCCTCATCAGAGATGAGTCGCATGCATTCATGCAGAAGCCTATCGTAGTGCTCGTTAAGATGTTCTTGCTCCTCCAGGGATAGAGGGAAGGGTAAGTAATCTCCAAGTTGCCCCTTGGGGATTGTGCCCACGTCCGCAAGGATGTAGACTCGTGCGAACACCTTGAGCTTAGCATCCAACTCAGTTAAGCATTCTGTGACACTTCTATGTTCAACGAAGGCTTGCTCGGTTGCTATTTCATGCAAGGTTCTAGGAGTTCGCCTAGGCTTTAGCTTAGCTGGGGGTTCAGGCCTGTATGAGCAAGATTGGTCAATGCTAGGATTGCTCATGCTCTTGGGGTTTCCTTGTTTCTCTTGAGGCTTCGTTATTGCGCCATGGTTCTCCTTGGGTGTGACTGGTATGATCTTGTCACCTTGTCGTGATAGCATTGTATCCACTCTTGATTGGTCAATGTGAGTTCTATTGTCAGTGGATAGAGCGTTGCAAGCAGCCACTGATGGTAGTGACTGCTTTGTTTTTTCAGAGCATACGGATGTGTCTGAGGTTTCACCGCTATTAGGAGAGGCATTAATGGGTCCATTGGTGGATAGATTCGATGCTTTATTCGTCAGCTCTCCGGCGCTCTTTGTCCCAATGTTCTTGGGGTCCACAACCACTTGCAACTGTTTTTGTTTTCGTTGTTTTCTCCTCT
Organism: Lygodium microphyllum; assembly: GCF_053477565.2. NCBI lineage: Eukaryota > Viridiplantae > Streptophyta > Polypodiopsida > Schizaeales > Lygodiaceae > Lygodium > Lygodium microphyllum. The sequence continues at coordinate 39,263,412 of NC_141136.1, read as the reverse complement.
TTTTCTTGGTCAGCGCGGGTACATCTAACGTCTCAGGACCCTGGGCTATATCGACCGTTGATGTGCTTGGTTGGGCCTCAGCATTTCCCTTCTCTAGAGGGTCCTCATGGGACCTAGTCGTGGCCTGCGAAATAGCCTTGCCAGGTTGCGTGCGTACAACTGTCTCCCTTTTGGGGGAGTCTAGCTCTTCCGCCCGTTCCCCTGTGCTTAACTCCTCCAGCCTAGGTTTTAGGCGCTTTGGAAGTGCTGGAGTTGTTAAGGAGGTAGGTCCCGATACCTCCTCCACAGGTAAACCACTAAGGACACGTTCCGCAAGGGGCCTTGTCACAGCCAAGGGTTATGACTGCTGTGATCCTTGATTTGCAGTAGTAGTAGCTAGTTCAGTGGACTTGCTACTATTGGTGGATTGCGGTGTCAAGTCCTTAGGGAAATTGGAAGTGGTTCTTGCTCTTAGAGCATTCACTTGCATAGATCGAGTATCAGTTGAGCTAGCCACGGTGGATTGCACAGGCATATCCTTAGGTTGAGAGCTAAGGGGGGTGTCGTGTCCCACCTCTTGGACATTTGGAAGTTCTGATGTAGGTAGAGATTGGGATCGAGTAGCCGCACTTGACGAGTGTTGTGCTTCCCGTGTCCGTTTAGGTGAAGAGGATGTGGGAGATTTGGGACTCCCACGTGGGCTTGGCACTGACTAGAGAATTTGCTCGTGATTGTTAGATGATTCTATCATCAGCTTTGTTGAGCAATCAGCCTTATCATGCGCAATGTTGTGCATGTGGTGCTTATTATCCTCTTGGAAAGTCAAAGGCTCCTTGGGCACTAGTGGACCTAGTGTACGCTCGACAATTACCTCAGATATCTGCTTGCTAAGCACGCTAGATTGAGGATCCACTTTTTGATAGGTCATGTTTGGTTTCTTGACTTCAATCGTGTGGGGCTCAATCACTCCCATATTTTTGGTTCGAGACTTGGATTTTCGTTTAGGTTCCTCCTACGTCTCTTTGCTTTTGACATAATTTGGGCGTCTGACAGAGGTGGTTTAGCAGGGGGTTTTGGTACCCAAATCCATCGGTTGCCTACATAATACCCTTGAGCACGAAGCAATGCCTTGGATATCCATCGTGGCGTTGTGCTAGCTCTCCATCGACGCCTTTGCCTATAAGGCTTGGGCTTCTTTCGTGGTCTTCTATGATATTTGTGAGTCCAAACCCCATCCTTGGCCTTGTCTCCTAACCTTTTTGTCTCAAGTATGGCCTCACTCACTGGTTCTCTCCATTCAACCTGTGCTTGTATAAACTCTTTCAACAACTCCTTGCTCTCATTACTAGGCTTGCTTGGTATGTCAGAATGCTCCTTTCCCTTCCCTCGAGGTTTGGTGAGGTCACCCTTGCTAAAAGTCGTGATTATCCTCACATCTGGTAGTGTTAGGTGTATCCTCTGTGCTATATAGTCGGCTTCACACTTCGTTGCCTTTTTGAAGGGCCTTCTTAGGAGGATTTCCATTCCACAATTCTTGCTATTTGGAGGAACATAGAATAGGACTGGCAAGCTTTCTGTTTCAATAGTTACAAGGATTCTGCACTTCCCTAGAAGTGCTTGTGGGTGTTCCCCGTAAGGGTTAAGAGTTGCATGAGTCGGTTTGAGCTCTGGTTGACCTAGTAGAGTCCATGCTTCGTAAGTCAAGATATTGAAATCTGGTCCTTCATCAATGAGAGCATCAACACTATGCTCTCTTTCTGCGGTGAGTTTGACCCTAAGATAAGCAGGTGGTACTATGTCTTCATCTTCGGAGTCTTGGCTTGTAAATTTAAGCCTTCTGACAAATTCCCTTGAGTCCCCAACTATATGACCAGATGTGGATTCTTCACTGGTGCCTTGGATCGTCAGTGTAGTGCTATTCAAGAAGCATCTATCGTCAGGACTGTCATATCTAGTCATTCTTGCTATTGTAGCTTGATGTTGTTGCTTTCCGCTTTGACTAGATGCAGTCCGAATGCAACACATATGTGTTTTTGCAGTGTGGCCTTTTTGCCCTTGTTGGCTAGATGGGCCCATTGAGGTTCTAGGGTCTCTGTTTGTCTCTATTCGGGTATGGGCTTTTGGCTGCTCTTTTGCAAGTGAGAATCCATGCTCGTGTAGAGCCATTACTTCACTAGGGTCCAATTTGGAAGACCTGTCACGTCGCGCGTTTTCTCTCCAACCGACTCGGGGGAGGTGCAATCCCCCTTGGCCCGTAGGGCCGTTACGGTAAAAGCCATGCACAATTTGGAGGACCGTTTATAGCCAAATTTTGAACTACGTGCTCTAAATTTTAGCCCAGTGATGGATCTGTGATGTGCCTTTAGCTCTATGTAGCCTTTGGGGTCAATCTCGAGATTTAGATGTACCAAAATTTGTATTCTAGATACCTGTCCGATTTTGACAATTTTCTGTCCGATTATCAGATGTCTGATTTTCAGGAGTCCGATTATTAGAATCGGACGTCCGATTTTGGGTTGGTCCGATCGGCCCAGTGGTCCGATTTTGGTCACGTCCGATTCTGGGAATCGGATAAAAAAAGTGGTCCGATTCTGGGAATCGGATCGGGCAGGGTGGTCCGATTCTATTAGTCCGATTCTGGATTGGTCCGATTCTAGACTAGTCCGATTCTGATTGGTCCGATTCTGGCTGGTCCGATTCGGATAGGGGTGGGTCCGATTTCCTCGATTGGACGAGGTGTCCAATCGGACAGGTTGGTCCGAGTCCAAGTGGTCCGAGTGGTCCAATTTCCAAAATCGGACGGTTTGGTCCGAGTGGTCCGATCGGAGCGTCCGAGTGTCCGAGTGGTCTGAGTGTTCGAGTGGTCCGATTTCCCAAAATCGGACGGGTTGTTCCGAGTGGTCCGATCGGATAGGATGGTCCAATCGGATAGTTGTCCGAGTCCGATTATGGACTGGTCTGATTCTGGATGGGTCCGATTCTGGGACTTGGAGGAGCTGGTCCGACTACGCGACAGACGGCAGCCCGCGAGTTGCACGCGATGCCTCTAGACTGACGTCTACTACATCAAATCGTCTAGGTGCAAGACACTACAAGGGAATGCCAGACATGCTTGGAATCACTGTGGTGCTCGAATCAAACGGCACTCCAAGGATCTGTGCCCCTATTTCCCTGTTTTAGCCTGTTATACAGCAATAGAAAACCCTACTGTTTGCTTCTTTTTCTTTGTTTTTTCCTATCCTAAATGCATACAAATCACAAAGCAATCACCTACACTACTCCAACATGCTTTTCCAAATCCAAAAAACCAAAACCTACTTGCTAAGGAGATCGAATACCTCTTCAAATTCCCTCGCTTCCTACCTATCTACCTCAAGCACCGGTTCGGGGAAAACCCTTACTTTGATGCTCGATTCGAAGCACGCAAGCGCTCAAGGCTTGAATCCGTTGGTCCCGGCAAAACGGAACCAAAATGTGGGAGCTTTCACTCAACCGCCAAGACCCACGGACCGCTTATTGTTTCAAGCGTTCCAAGCCGAGCACTAATGGCTACCTCTCACATAACTGACGCGCCATCCATATCTATGAGTGTAGTGAGCTTACCTCCGTGCCGTTCGAGTTACCTCCTCTCCCGCGCACTCCGGTAGCTCCACGATCCAAGTGCAAGCTTCAAGCAAGCTCGATCCTCCCGCTCCAAGCTCCAAGCTCCATTGCCGCGAGCAAGACAAGAGAAGAGAAGAGAAGAGAAGAAGAGAGGAGAAGATGGAGAGCTTCTCCACCCCACGGTCCCTCACCCTCACACACTCCCTCCCTCACACTCTCACACTCCCTCTCTCAAGCACAAGCTCAAGCAAGCAAGAAGAAGAAGAAGAAGAAGAAGAGGAGAGCCACTTTTTGCCACACACAAGAATGAGCTTCTCATTCACTTTTCAACTTTATATACAAAACCCTAAATCCCTTTTGGGCGGTCATCCCCTTTTCCCCTTTTTTACATGGCCGGCCGTAGCCTAGGCCCTTTTTCCCATTGTCCTTCTATCTCCCTAGCTTCCTTTCCACCGCCCGTCTACATTTACAAATTGCACAGGTGAGAGCCCGGCGCTCCTTGAATTAGAATTAAACCCCGATGCGCTTGCGCTCTTTTACAAAAGTTTTGACTTGCGCTTTTCCTTGTGCACCTTTCTCCCTTATTTAGGACTCTTCTCCTTGTGCGTCTTTGTCTTCCGTTTCTCTTTGCCTTGGGCTTTGTCTTTGTCTTCTGCTTTAGCTTTTCCGGATTTTCCACCTTCGTTCGTTTGAGGGTTAATACATCTCATCACTGTTTAAAGGTAGCGGTCCTGCACTGGTCTAACCTTCTTGTCAACTATCTTATATTTTGTCTAAACTCTAGCTTCGTTGCTATAACCTACAAATTTCAGCCCTTGTTGAAAATACCCTAGTAAACACAAATTTTGTTGTGTATAAAGAGCAACACCCAACTCTTTTTGCTAAAATATTTTAGCAAAGAATACTTTTTGCTGAGAATCCTTAGCATCCAAATTCTCTTGACGTATGAAATCAGCAATTTCGCAATACATTGCCAGAGAATGGACCTGTAAGACATATGACAACTCTTGATTATCAGTATTCAGCAATACTAAAAGTTTTTCCATAGTATCCAAGCATGAAAGCCCATCATAGAGACCATCTACCTTGTCTTCTTCTTCTTGTAAAACACATGCAAGCTTCAATTCTATTTCTTTTCTCTTCACATATTGCTTGGCAGCTCTAGGCATATCAGAAATATGCTAAAAACACAAAGTACTTTCAGTGGATACACCATAAACACATGAGGAAAAACTACCGCTACCAAGAGGTGAGAGCTTTCCCTTACTCGTACCACTATCATCTTGCAAGACAGTGGTACCGGCTCTCCTGCTAGAAGAGGGGAATCCCTCAAAGAATTCTTATTCCACTGATGGTTGACACAAACTATCATGAACTGGACAGCCCTCTTTTCATCCTTGCTTTAGATCCATGCATAAGCAGACCCATCGTCCAAAACCTTAGTCTCCATCCGAGACTCAGCAATAAATGGCTGTCCCAAAGTAATAGGATAGGAACAAGAGTTCTGCACAAAGAAATGATAAGACTCATCCACATCTCCAATAGAAATCTTCAAGTTTGAACAAGAAACATACAAATCTCCTGGCCATCTACCAGTATCATATAAACCTCGCACTATGACATTAATCTTAGAGCCATGATCCAAAAGAGAAACACAAGGAGCCTCTGTCTCACCGAGCTTGACTAGAGTCTCCGTAGTCGCATGAGCGCAGTGGCCACGAGAAAAATGGCTACGAGACACCAATCTAAGCGCATCTTCACTCTCAGTAAAGGCTGAAGAGTCTTATTGGAATGCATACATAAAGCTCCATATGTAGACTCCTCAATAGTCTCCTCATCAAAATCAATCTCCTCAATTTGCAACCCATAGAGAATAGCCTCGGCAATAGCTAAAGCCTCTCGATGGATCATATCCTGTGTCGGCTCTTCAATAACTTTTTGGCAATCCCCAAGACTTCTCCAAGAGTAAATTCAATTTTGCAATTAATAATCCGATCCTCAAGTACCTTTTTCAAGTCCGTAATTGTCTTAATGTCGAAAAGCAGCTTGAATATAGGTTGCTTTTTTGGCTTTGGATCCTTTGTCTTTGGGGCTTTCTAAACTTCATGTACTTTCGGCTTCTAAACATCAGCCATACTCTGCTCCGGTCCTGAAGAAGAAGGCTGAGTAGCTGGATCATTCCTCCTAGTCACCCTCTTTGATCCTTTAGATTGATCATTATCTCTTTTCCGCTTCTCCTCAACAAGCGCTTTAAATACTTGAGATTTCACCATATAAGCATAGATAGAAAAGACATTAACTCGATCATTCCATGTAGTCCCTTTTCTGATCGCATCTCCTATGGGTGAAAGTTTAGATGATGAAGCTTTTCCTTTCTTCTCTGCATGCAATGCATAGGACCATAAAGGACATTTATCCTTTGGCAAAACTGCTCCAACTAAAGATCATAGGCAACAACTTCTCTTGCCACCTCCCCCATCACATAAGAAGAGCGTAAAAGAGACTCCTCCAACAATTTCTTCATACCACCTTTACCAAAATGTGATTTAATTGGCTGCTATGTATCTTCAAAACATATCATCTTGTCCCTCTAGACTACCAACTTCAGTCTTTTTGCCTCTTCAAAATATTGACAGTCCTTCTGCTCATGATTTGGACTATCGCACCACATGCAACGGCAAACCCGGTCTTTCTTGGAAGAATTTGTAGGAGTAGAAGAAGTTGGGGTTGAACTAAGATCTGGACTAAGTGGGTGCTGCTCCATTCCAGTCATCTTAATTTGAAGATCTTTTAAGTTCTTTGAAATTTCTTCCACCATATCTTAGACAGTCTGCTTTGCAGATGGTCTGACAACCGCAGCAAGAATAGGCATAGGCATAGAAGTAAGCATAGCCACAGGATGAGAAATATGAGAAGTAGTGGATGGTGCAACAGGAGAAGTAGGAGAGGTTGTGGTAGGAGAAGACATTTCTGATGGTGTTTGAATTCCATTCTGCAAGTGAGCCTTCCATCTCTGCCTCTTTGTCAATGTAGAGATCGCATCAATAGCATCCTGCCAATTCATCTTCAATCCCATGGGCTGTGTACAGTCTTCAAGAAGCTCTCCCAACTCATCTTGAAGTGCAAGATTAGCCCCTGCAAGAATAACTCCACTTTTTTTGAGTTTAGAGCTCTTTGCTCTAGTGCATCCAATTGGTTATATCGCTCTTCAAACTCCTGCAACAATTCGGAAGCAACAAGTCCCTTGTTGGGCTGATAGACCCACTCTTTGAATGTCTTCCACGTAGCAATACCATAATCTTCCAGGAAATATTCATCTTTAAGCGCTTTCTTGAAAACATTCCAGTTAAGAGTCTTGCACAAACAAATCTGTCACTCTAACCCGCAAAGCAGGCGTGACAAACCATAGGAAATAGTTGCTCTAGTTGGTTAGAACTCCGAAGAAGCGTATCTGGCTTTCAAGGGTTTTAAGATAGGTTGAAACATTCTGACCATCAAATAATTTGTGCTCACTAACCACAGCCTCGATCTCCTTGGTCGCACCATGCGTATGCTTGTGTTATTGATGCAACATTCGTTGTTGATCTAATTGCTGCTGATGTTATTGCATAGATAACTGCATCTATTGATTTTGCATCATAATGGCTAAAGAAAGAGTTTGCAATAAAGTCTTAATCTCATCAGTCGAAAAGGAAGAAGCAGTCGATGAAGGTGGATTATTCGAAGAGTCTCCCATCTTGATGATCAAAAGAAGCGACGCTTTCATGTCGGGTTCACTAGATGTTGCACGGAATTCGCGCGGGGGTTTGTGAAGTCACTCACCACAGGGACGCTTTGAGATGGGAGAATTCAACGAAATAAAACTTATCCAAAAGAATTCTGAATGAGAAACAATTTCTCGATTTAAAATATCAATAAGTTACAGGTTCATAAGATTTTCGATTTTGATCACAAGAGTTTCGAAAAAGACAAGATGAATTCCCAATCTAAAAGATAAGAGAAGAAGGTGGGATGACAAAAATTTTTATGGAGAAATTTCAAGGAGCATGAAGCTCAACTCGGAAGCCTGATGTCGCACTCAATTTGTGTATTTGGATTTATTTGAATCAAGGTGACCATTTGATGCAAGTTTCTACAAAAATAGTATCATGATACAATGGTAGGCAATTTTTTTTTTGAACGAGCTTCTTGTATGTGATTCTCTGGAATATGCCTACCATTGGCATGTTGCCTTAACTGCAGCTCCCCTTGCTCTATGGCCATGCTGGTGCCATACATGAGGCCCACCACAGTGACTGCAGCTATCTAAGAATCTGGAAGAGCTATTCAACCCATGCTTTCTCAAAGGCATATTTAGAGATTGTATCCTGTCCATAGTCAAGATCATCACCATGTACCAGTTGAGTCTCAAGGGAAGGTGCATCATCCAAAAATTATGCTTTGCCAATCTTGATGTTGGTATATTGTAGTAGTAATTCTGGCTTGCGAGCTTTTTCAATAGCTTCCCAGTTTGCATGGCCATCTTGAGCATGTGTAAAACTTGAAACACGACCCCACAATAGAGTAGGATAATGTCCAATCCCAAATTGATCACAAAGTGGAGTATTTAACTTTAGAGCACAATCAACCTATGCCAAGAAGACAATGCCAGGATGTGTAAAAGGTAGAGGGACAGTGGTCATAGCACAACAGGTCTCCTCCACTCCACAAAGAATGCAAGTATCAGGTATAGCAATACTCCACTTAAATGTCCATGATATAAGTGGATAACTTTTAGCTTTCATAGACTGCTAAATGTTGAATCAATTTTGCTTTTGAAGAGACATATCATCTGCATTGGCAATATTTGAATTTCAAGTCATGTGGGGAAAGTCCAAAGCGAAGGATCAACATTACGATTTTTTCCTTTTAGTCCTCGAGTCTTCAAAATGGAAACCTTCATATGAACCTATTTTTCCGTGCATTGTGCCCTAACAAAAATATGCTTTTGAAAGAGAATTTTGTGCCCAATCATTCATGTAGTCTGCAATTGAAAACCAGGTAATGCAATCATTCAAACGATGCTTCCACAAAAAAAATTATGAATGCATTGAAGAAATTGTGCCTAGCCTAACTACTTGTGGATCATGCAAATGCAAACAAAAAGACACACACAAAGGAAAATAAATTCCTAATGATGTTGACTAACGTGTTAAAATTCTTGGCAAAAAAAATCTGCCCTCAAGGTTGCAATGGTGGACACGCAATGTCACGACATTGGTGAATTGCAAGAAGAAGCGTGCATGGAGTAGCCGCAGGGTTATGAGATCATGGTTCCCCTTGATTATGTATGTAGCTACATAAAGCCTTGTATGGGCTGAAATAGGCACCAAGAGTATGGCAAGACAAGATAAAATAATATCTTGTCTCTATTAGTTTCCATATTGAAAATGTAGATCACTCGTTTTATAGCTGTCTAAGTGATAGAGACATTGTTGTGATTATGTTGTATGTGGATGATTTGATTATTAGTGGTGATAATGTGCAAGAGGTGGAGCATGTGAAGAGTCTTTTGAAGTAGAAATTTGACATGAAAGATTTGGGAGAGCGGAAGTAATTTCTTGGCATTGATGTGATACAAACATCTAAGGGGATATGCCTCTCACAAACACAATATATCTTGGATATGTTGATGAAGTATGAGCACTTGTGCCTACATCATCTTGTATTTACTTCACACACCGTGACCACATACTTGTACATTGCAAGTGGTGGGCACCCATCACTATAACTTTATTCTTTATACTTTTAGTGACTATTAAATAAGGGAAGGATGGTCACGCATTGTGATTGTTGGAGTTTCCATATCTTGTATCTCTCTCTTATACTCTCTTACTCATTATCCATAGCTCTTACTTCTCCTTGTGTGCTTTTACTTGGGCTCTATCTTTCATTAATGATCACTTTTATACTTTCTTCCAAGTCTCCCTCTTCAATGTCTTCTATTTACACAAATGAGGTATAAGTATCAGCCAATATGAAAAAAATCACAATTCTTATAATTAGAAATACATAATGAATACCAAAATCACATAAGCTCAAATATTTTAATACTATAATTAAGAACCAAATTATACTAGAATTAAGAGTGTTCTTCTATACCTTCAAGTGCTACGTAAACAATGGCAAATGTTGTAGGTCTTCGATAACAATGTCATCTTATATAGTAGTGTACAAAGAGTACACTTCCTCAAATTGAGCTTTTGTAGAAATTGGCTAGTCATCAACATGTTCTTGTAACTTGATATTCAAAAAAGGGAACAATGATTTAACAATATAGTTTATTATCAAAGATGAGATCTACCATTAGCTTAAACTCATCCAATGGTACACTTTAATAAAATAAAGCATTTTTCATCAACCATCACTATGCACAAGTATATGAAGATGGCTAGATTAATTTTTCAATGTGTTATCATAACCAAAAGTAGGATTCCATATACACTACATGTCTAGATCTAGAGTCCAAATGTATCCCAAGCAGTTAAAGATAATGAGATTGGAGATCCCGTGTAAGAGAGTCTCATAAATATTTAAACTTGTTATATTGCATATTGCGATTCTTAAAGAAAGATTTAAAGTTAGTTTATGAAAATCCAAAGATTAGAAGTTATCTCATGCAACAAGCATACAAGTGGAAGACAAATATACAAAAACTCTATACGATAGTAAATAGGAATACAAATCTTAAGTCTAGTTAAAAGCTACATCAAAATAAAGATTACCAACCCATACATAAGTCATGATGGCGATTAGGCATATGGTAATTGCGGTGAGTAAGGACTTGATACTATAGTCATCTTTTTGAGAAATTTTAGGTAGGTTCACACTAGGTGTTGCCTTAAGATTTTAGGAAAGAATAAAAGGTGGAGCAAAATTGGAAGCATGAGCAAAAGCAAGAAGGGAGAAAGAGCTATGGATGTTCAAGCTAGAAGAGAGAGATCGGTATGTGGAAGAAAGAGCTATGGATGTTCAAGCCAGAAGAGAGAGATCGGTATGTGGGAACTCCAACAATCACATTGTGTGACCTACCTTTCCTTATCCTATTGCCACTAAAAGAATTAAGAATCAAGTGATAGTGAGGGGTGTGTGCCACCTACAATGTATATGTGTGCAGGTGCAATATATAAGTGAATATAAGCAGCTAGGCACATATGGCTTTTAACCCTAACAACCTCCCACTTAAAGGTGAATGTCCTGAGAGAGGAGTAAAATAAAAAGAAGAAAACTACGATATGTACATGGAGTATAGTAGGATGAGAAAATACGTCATCTCATCCTATGCTCATTAGCTTCCTAAGGAAGGCATATCATTGCACTTGGAGACTTTTAATGAGAAGATCTGTAGGATTTATATCCATAGGAATCTCGAAAAGCTCAATGGACTTGTTATCTATTACTTCTCTAATCAAGTGATAGTGCACCTCAATATGTTTGGTCTTCGCATGGAAGATCGGATTATGGGCCAATTGAATGGCACTCATCAAATCCAAATGCAATGGAGGAGTCATAGTCATATCAAGATTTGAAATGAGATAGCCTAACCATAGGGCCTCCTTATAAGCCTCAGTGGTTGCAATATACTCAACCTTGGTAGTAGATAAGGCTATGCATTTCTACATCCTGGATATCCAAGGGATAGCACCTCTACCAAAGGTAAACACATACCTTGGGGTAGACTTTCTCTTGTTTGCACGTCCTATATAATTTGAGTTAGTATAATCTAAAACTCCTATATCTTGGCTACCATAGTAAATTCACATATTTGTAGTTCCTTTAAGGTATCTCTGATACCCTTCACATCATCCCAATGTCACATGATGTCAGGTGTACGCTACAACTCCCAATAGAAATGCTATATTAGAGCAAGTAGCTATCATGATATGTATCAAACTCCTCACTACAGATGAAAATGGGACCTTGGCTATCTTGGCCCTCTCATCATATGATTAGGAACAATCTATCTAACTAAGCTTCACATGAGAAGATAAAAAATAGCCAATAAGCTGTCCTTTAGAGTGATTTCATGTAATATGCATACCAAGTATATGTGAGGCCTACTCCATACTTTCATCTCAAAGCTCTTCTTGATCCGAGTCTTTAAAGCATATAGTTTAGTATGAGCACTCCTAGCAATAACCATATCATCAATATAAAGTACTAAGACAATAAGGCTACCGTCACGGGCCTTCATCGTATATAGTCACACGGATCCATTCATTGTGGGAACATCCCTAGGACTGTATGAAAGCATCAAATATATGGTACCATTTTCTAGATGCTTGCTTAAGCTCATAAATAATCTTCTTTAATTTGCACATGAGGTGTTCCCTTTCTTTTTTCACAAAGCCCTTAGCTAGCTGCATATAAATATTCTCATGTAGGTCCCCATATATAAAAGCCATCTTAATATCCATTTGATAAAGATCCAAATCCAATTGAGCAACTAAGTCCAAGACAAACATAGGAGTCACCTTGACCAAGGAGAGAAGATCTCATCAAAATCAACTCCCTTTTTCTACTTAAAATCCTTAGCAATCAATTTGGCCTTATATGCTAGCTTAGGGTGACCAGGTGTACTTTTCAACTTGTACACCCACTCATATGGGAATGCACACTTTCCATGAGGCAAGGAAACTAAGTCCTATATATAGTTCTTCTAAGTGAATCAAAATTAGACTACATAGCCCTCTCCCAATAATGAGAATCACTTGTGTGCATAGCCTTCTCATAGGTAAGTGGCTTATTAGAGTCTTTCACCATGATATAATCTATAGAGGGCTCATAACAATCAGGAGGATGTGAAGCTCTAGCAAAGCATCTCAAAACTAGATGTGGGGCTTATACATCATATCCTCTCTGTCCAATATCATGATCCGAAATAATTGATGGATCCTAGGCCACTTATCATCAATAACTACAACAACCTGTATGACTGGGGGAGACTAGATGTATTGTAATAGAAAGCTCCTCTTGAGAGATCACCCTATGTACCTCAATCACTTGCTTTGGTCTCATATGCATTTTCCTCATGGAAAATAACATCATATTTATGGATAACCTTCTTAGCTTGCGAATCCAAAAGACGATAGCCCATCTCACCTACATCCCCATATCCAAGAAAGATGCATTTGATAGACTTCTAATCTAATTTATTGCACTTGTCTTTGGGAATATGGCAGAGAGTCTCATATCCAAAGTTTTGCAAGTGATATACGAGGGAGGTTTACTAGACCATACCTCCTTTGCAATTCTACCACCAAGAGTAGTACATGGGGATCTATTAATGAGATGCATAGCAATAGTAAATACCTTAGCCCAATCATGCTACATTAAGCCTAGTTGACTAAGTGTACTATGGACTCTTTCATGAATGGTCAGTTCATGCGCTCTACAAACCCATTCTAGGGTGGGATGTATGGGACATTCAATTGATGTTTAATATCCCTCTTATTAGATAGCTGGTCAAAAGCATTAGAGACATATTCACCCCCATTGTCAAATTGTAGGCATTTCAGTCTATATCTAGATTGGTTCTCATCAATGGCAAGAAAGCATTGAAATGTAGGCATAACATTCAATTTTTGCTTAATGAGATAGGCCCAAACCTTATGAGAATAATCATCTATGAATGTAACAAAGTACTTCCTGCCACCTAAGGACTAACAGGGCATGAGGCCACAAACATATGAATGCATAAGAGCCAAAGGCTCACCCACACATGTAGAACTAGACTTCTTATGCAAATTACGAGTCTACCTACCATACAAAAAATGATCACATGAATCAAAACAAGAACAATCTAAGGGCAAGAGATACTACAAACATGTCAATACTTTCATTCCTTTCAAAGACATGTGCCCAAGGTGACGATGCCATAAAGATACATGTGGAAGACAGTCATAGCCAAAACATGGTCATCAGTAGACCAAAAAATGAGCAAAGGGTAGATGTTACCAACCTTAGCACCTCTAGTAAAAACAAAACTGCTACTAGTGATCTTCCATGAAGAATCACTAAAAGATACATGGTACCTATCGTTATCCAACTGTCCAACTGAATTAACAATTTTCATCAAAGTTAGGACATGATGTATATCATGAAGCACAAAAGGAGCACTAATATCAAACTAGAGTCTAACATCCTCTATGCCAATGATATCTAATGTAGCGTCATCTTCCGGTCTAACAAAATCCATAATAGTACGATAGCTATGAAACTAATATCAATGTGGGATAACATGAAATGAAGCCCTTGAATCAAGAAGCTCACCCTAAGGTATTTATCTCCTTTATCTTCACACTAGACTTAGGCACAATCTTAGTGGACTTTGCATTTTCATGTTCTTTCTCCTTACCTTTTTCATCGTGCATATCATTGTGCATTTTATGGCACTTCAACCCTAATTTGACCCTGTTGCCCACAATAATGGTATGTCAAAGAGGACTTATGAATGTAGGATTTACTACAGGATTGCCCACGAAATTGAGACTTGTTGGGATGTGAGTCTCGACCATGGTTATTATAACTCTCATGTCATTGCATTTAAAACCATCCTCAAGAGGATTAGCACTCATAGTAGTATAAAATGTATTCCATGACTTTGGTAGTGTGACAAGAACAAAGACTCTATGCTATCCTCAAAATTGATGCCTTGCAAGATAAGCTATCTGAAAATAGAGTGGAACTCATTCAAATGAGTGGATATAGGGGTCCTTTAGGTGAAGGTCCATAAGCTTCTTCAACCAATACAACTAACATGCAAGGCTCTACTCATCATAAAGATTATATATCTTCTTCCATAAATCATATGCACTACCAACAATAGAGATAACATTGAAATACACATGCTTAGACAAAGAGAGTACGATCATAGATTTGCATAACTCATTTAATTCATCCCAATCTTTGCTATCCCAAATTTCTCACTTTATACCCATGGTTTCAATGGCATAATCAGCTTCTTCTACGCCAATACCTGCCATATTTGCATCTTCCAATATTGGAAGTTATTACCATTTAGCTTTTAAATGTTGAAAATGGCACTATCAATTGATGCATTAGAAATACCTACCATTCTTTTTGCAAACTATTGCAAAGTACAAGAGTGCGGATTGTTGTAATTACAAAATAGCTACAAAATTGAGCCAAAAGGACAAGAAAAAGATAGGGAATAAAAGAGTGTATAGCTTCCACAAACAATAGGCAATAGAGTGCTCAAACAATACGTTTGTATACAAAGAAACACTCATAAATAATATTCAGCATTGCTATCCATACAACTATAGTAAATGACCATAAATTAGTAGGCAAATGGCTAATGGAGTAAGCTTCCATTGCTAGGAATATCCATATAGCAATCTAGGATATATTGAATGCAACTAGTAGTGTAACAACCAAGTACCAAGAACTGTCAAAGCATATAGAGTGTCAGATACATAGATGCATACAACCAATATGTGTCAAGCATCCACCACTAATAACACACTAACAATGATAGGTGCAAGATATCCAAATGCTCAAAAGAATATCAACCCACAAGAGTCAGTATTTGCAAGAACAATTTATGCATATATCAATTGAGCATATACATGAGCAAGAGACTCACATTGTCTCTCAAGAACCAATCTCTGCAAAGAAAATACAAGTCTTCCCCACTAGAATTGAATCCAGGATATCCAAGATCCAATCAAAGCTCAATGCATAATATTCATAACATTTAGGCAACCAAGATATGTGATAATACATTTGGGAGTATATACATCCAATATGTCTTCAACTTGTAAGTGAAGGATCATTGAAGCAAATGGCCAAAGCCTAAATGCATCTAACAAAGCCTAAATGCCAACCTCAACATGCATCATAAGAATATTTTCACACATACATTAATGCAAAGCATCTATATAAGCATGTAGAATACCTGAAGCACTTGTAAGCATTCAAAGCATAAAGCTTCAATGTTGTATGGTCGCTATTCAAACTATTATTACAACAATAAACCCTTCTAAAACTAAGCTAAATAGTATCTCAAAGCATCCCCATAACACCTATGCATCAAAATAGCATCCCTGAAGCATTACATAAGCATTATGGAACTCATTGTTTGTTGTGCACAATGTATACAATAGGTCTGTACCTAGCTGTAAGTGTATTGCTGATCAAGAACTCATCAAAGAGTGCTCAAGGCCAAGCCAAAAAATACTGGAATGAATGTCAAGTAGTGTGTCAAGTGCTAGGAGCAACCAGCAATGACTGAAGTAGGAGTAGGAGCAAGGATAAGTGGTTGAAAAATCAACACAAAATGCAATGGATGCTCTTGTGTCCTTTACTAATTCTTCTCAGCCTCAAACACCATCAAGAAATGCTCCATGGATCTCTTTGAAGCCCTAAAACAAGTCTTAAAAGCCCTGGATCAAGTTGAGGCTCAATGCATACCTCATATGGATGAAGAGTGGGTGTCGGGACACCTAAACCTAAAATGGGCCTGACACTGGATCTAGGGCTCTAGCTAGGCCTCCTATGCTCACCAAACCACCCTTATGGCCTCAAAGCTAGGAGAATTGGGAGGCTACATACTACTCTAAATAAATCACATGTTTATATTGATTTGTAGTCCAAAAGTTATCCCTTCCTGACTCCAATAGAGGGAGTACCCAAACATATAGGTGATCAATACATCGATTCACTTACACAAAGAACTTAGAATTCTATGGCTCCTAAAGCTCTCCTACACCCTGGGGATTGGCTTTAAGAAGCATCGTCTTATACATAGAACACGAACATAATAGAGTCCTCTCATAATATAAACACAACGATTTAGAAGACTGTATATATTCCTTGCTTAATCAAATTTCCTTAGATATCACACTATCCTATAACAAAGGGGAATCTTATACTCTCGACATTGGTCATCACACCTAGACATACAATTGCAATGCATCCAAGAATTTATCTTTTGATATCATATTTAGATTGCATATGCAAAGTGTATGGCATTCTGCGCTCAAATAGCATAACTAAAAACCAACGAACGTGAAGTGCACAAACAATCTTGTCATGATTTCTTTCTACTAGCATCGTGATGTGTTGCTGAGGAACAACACCGGGCTAACCCTACTACTGAACCTCTTAAAACTTATATAAACCATGGCCTATATTCTAAGATATGCAAAGAAATTAGTAACTTAATCAAATATCTTTCCATTTTAGCCCCACATCCCCTATAGTTTATATTCGGATTGCTTACACAAATGTAGGAGATTTCGTGATAATTTTCCATAGAAACAAGCTCTAAATATGAACTTTAACATATAAATAAAGAAAAATTAAGGCAATCCCTCATTCTTTACCTTCATTATACATTCACAAATATTTTTCTAATTTTCATAATTTTTAAAGCACAAAAACTATTTTTAAAAAAATTTTGGTCTATTTTCCATGAATTTTTTATTTATTTCAACATAGATTATTGATTTTTTGAGTTTTTGAATTTATATGACTTATGTGAAGTGTGATCCATCAGCATACTCATTTTCATACCATATGCAAACATCATTCGATCCCCAAAGCCCAAGAACAATCCCATTTTCTATTAAATTTTTTGTTGTGGATTTTGCTATTTTATTATTTTTAATATGCGTAAAGAAAACTGAATGAATTTTTGAAATTTTAGACATTAAAAAATATATTTCAATAATTTTCCATCATATTTCCATCATATGCACTAATAACTCATCATAAAAATTAAATAAAAGTCACTTACTCGAAAATTCACATACGATCTCATATCTTGAGAAAATGGAGCCATTAACGCTATTCTTCATTCGTTGATGCATCCAAATTACCCAATCTACATGCCATTACACTTCCAAATCATCTTCCATCACCAATTCATCAAATCACTCTCTCTCTCTCTCTCTCTCTCTCTCTCTCTCTCTCTCTCTCTCTCTCTCTCTCTCTCTCATACGCAACCATATGAACAAAGAACAAATAGGAGAGAGAAATAGGAAAGAGAAAGACTAAAATTGGATCTTGATGATTATTGCATCATTTTATGCAATAATTGGAGTGATCAAGAGTGAAAAAATGGTAGATCTGATGCCTAAGAGGGTGGAGAGAATCATGATAGTCCAAAAAATGTAACATTTTAATGGGAGGAAGGGGCGTTAAAAAAACACCCCCTCCCCCCCATCCCTCATCTTGTGAGAAATTTGTGAGCTTTCTTCTTAATTATGGTTAAACCATTAGCCGCTAACTTATCTAGTTCAAGTATTGACTTTTCACACTTGTCTAAAGTGGTTCTATCTTGGTTGGAGGGGCAAACGACCTCAGAATTGCGATCCAACGATTGGACGGTGGCATCAAAATCCATCATCTTGGCCTCCCTCACATGCTTTTGGCTTTCGAATCCAGTAGCTGCTTCATAATGCAAAATCTTGCGGCCATTAAATGAAGAGCCAAATGTTGAGAAATATGCAATCACACCCATGTGACAGCCTCTTTGTATGGAGCAATAAGCCAAGACACAAGCAGTTTGCTCTTGAAAGGATGCCTGAATCCCATAAGCACAGTGGATAAAAAGGGAACCATCATGAGCCTATAAAGTGATGTACCTTCTTATCATTCAATGATGGAATACTATTGTACTTTTTCCTTTCAATCATAGTTTGTGTCATACTCAAGATTGTGTTTATGAGTCTAAGCTTCCATCTTGGAACCTAATTCACTTGAGTAACAGTTGGTCTCTCCAGTCTATGTCATCATGAGTTTGGTTTCCATCTTCCAACCACCATAACTCCTGCCATGCTCTAAATCCTGTGTTTATCAACATGGTATCAGAGCGCAGTTGAGCATGGCTTAGCTTAGTAGTCCTCTCTACTCTTTCAAGTCTTCTCTCACTCCTCTCAGCTTGGCTCCAACTTATTTGAGAGTAAGATCTTGGTCTCAAACTTCATCTTCATCTTAACCATGAGTCTGCCATAGCGAAAGTAGGACCTACCTCACTTGGAGTGGTTAGATCTCTCCATCTAGGCCGAGTTAGTTCCCTCAGCCCGGCATTGTTAGATTTCTAGCTCGCTATCTCATTCTGTGCCCGTCTGCATCCATACATTGGCGTACTCCCTACATTGTGCGATTCAACGTGACACCATGGGGCTTTGGTTGTCTATCTACCAAGCTTAAAAAAAGCTTGGGAGATGATCAAGTCTACAGCCCACGCAGAAGGAAAAACCAGGCCTGCTAGCAAACCCTAAATGTGAACTCCATAGCTATTCCACTCTTCAAGCTCACAAACTCACTTCATTTTCTCTCTTCTGACACTCAAACCAACCTATTGCCACATTGATTTGCTGACTTACTCTGTGATAAACATAAAGGAGAAGGCATTTGTGGAGTGCTTGGAAGACTTGGAATATTCAATCAAATATCATAATCAAACTCCTCTTCCATCTCACTCTTCTCACTCCATTGGAAGGTTTTGCCACTCCGATATTGAGCTCCCAACTCAGTTTCCAGCAAGGATTCAAGTAAAATTTATCCATCACATTAGCAAGGAGGAGACTAAGTTCAAGGACAAGACAAGCATCAAGAATCATCATCAAACTCAAGCATAGTATCTCTTGATACTCCATAGTGTGCTTTCACACTACCTCCTTGCGTCCTTTGACATATTCAAGAATCAACTCATTGGTGGTCTGATCTCATTTACTTGATGCTGATGTCAATGACAAACAAGAAGATCTCTATGTGGATACACTTCATGAAGAGTAACATGACTTGTGTTGCCTATCTACAATACATAGAAGATTTTTGTGATCTACTTGTAGGAAGACAAGGAGCTCCCTATATCCAAATGCCATCAATATTTCCATTTATAGAACTACTTGCTACCTTGTAGAAAATGCAAGATTTTGAAGACATTTGTGCTACCTCAAAGATGCTGATACCTTTGCTTGAGGGGGACATGAAGATGAAGATTAATTCAAGAAAAGTCAATGAAGACTATAATGAAGAAAAAGACCAAACAGACTAGAAAGAAAAAGACCAAGAAAGAGAAGACCATGAAGACAAAAAGAGCATCAAAGAAAGCAAAATGGACTACGTCAAAGAAGCAGACAAAGAAAAGAAGATCTACTATGCCTACCATGACATATCTAATGAAGAAAATCACAAGGGCTTGTCATTCCTTGTCTCTATTTTTCACTAGAACTTTGTATTAAATGTACTTGCTATTAATAATCTTGACATATGCCTTGTAAAGCTCCTCATTTAAGCTTATGCATAACAGCCTCTACAAACTTAGTGAGGCCTTGTAACAGCTCCTGGATGTTAGCCATATTTTTTGGTACCCACACTTTGCCTTTTTTGTGACAACCTCTAGTGTTTACCATGTTTGTGGCATACCCACACTTAGCAAGGTTCTACTCATGACAACCTTTGTATACTTGGTGCCTTTTTCATAGTTGTGATTGAGGAGGGGTGTTGAGAAATATGCAATCACACCCATGTGATAGCCTCTTGTGATATCCCAACTTTAATTTCAAATCTTCTCGACTTCTCGCAAAATGGACTTGAAGAACTCTAAATCATTAAATGAAGAAGATCTTGAGCAAAATGGTCCAAGGTTCATAACCTGACATTTCCCTGGATTGACAAGGACTGTAGCCATTCGTCACAGGAGTTACTGCGTGAACGAGAGTTGTGAACCATAAGTCAAATTTGACCAAACACATTTTAAACTTGGCAAGTCAAATAAATCACAAAGCTTTAAGCTTTAAAAGCTTTAAAAGCTTATGAATAAAGAAGAAGGAGAAGAAGATGTCATGAACAGGCCATCGACCCCCTCCCCCCCCCCCCCCCCCCCTCCTTTTTAAATTTAAAGCATGGCCTATACAAAAGATAGCATGCTTGTCCAACTATTTAGTGTGTAATCAGAAGAGGAAACTTGGTGGCTAGCACCCATAATGTTCTCTCTTGGATCTTTCAACGTACTTCATATTTGAATATAATTTCCAAGAAAACAAGTGGGGAAAAGTTCTGTGTGTAAGGAGTTAGAGAATTCAATGTTAATTGGTACTTGGGAGGTGATCTCAAGACTCGAAAGTGTATGCCCATTTGTGACATTAAGGTATCAACATCATTGCCTTGTTCATTTTGCATTAAAACAAATAATTCTTGTGAGATTGTAGATAATGTTGCATGGAAGGGAGGATCATCGACGTGCAACAATAGAAATGCACCACCAAATAGGTCATGTCTTGATGAGAATTGAAAAGCTGTATTTTCAATTAACATTGAGAATGTCCATTTTTGCACTTTATATTTCCTCATGCGCATATTTGACAAGTTATTGAAGTTGCATATCAATTATATATACACAATGAAATCTCCCTCTAGACATGAAGCAACTATTAAGAAAGTCGAGGAGCTATTAAATTCATTCGGTGTACACGGAGGCAAGGTAAATATTAAAAAGGACCATAAAACATCAGGCCCCAACTTATGATATAGCACAAAAAATATCAATGAGTGGAATGAAGGCGAAGAGCTTTCTAAGCAATATGACTAGCAAGCTATCAAAGTTGAAGTGGGAGTTATGGAAATATTTATGCAAATACAGTAGAGATTTGGAAAGGGACTCTACTCTCAAGAATGCCCAATTTGGCATTCTTTTGATAAGCTAGTGTGTATAATGCTAAAACCATTAACATATTGTTCCACTCAAGTTGAATTTCATACAGTGGTCAATGATTTTACAAAGTTAGTTGTCAATGCATGGGGAGAAATCAACATCACCCACTACTACATGGTACACCTTTAACTCTACTACTTGCATGTTCTTTAATATTTGGGTACATTGATACTCCAAATCTAATGTCAATGCTCCATATTTTTGTAGCACTAGCACATATTATATGCTCGTGGATCATATTTTTTGAAGAAATATGGGTCTTTAGAAATGTGGAGCACCCAAGGTACGAAAAAGATTAGGAGCCATTGCATAAGAGAAATATTCATTTAAAAAAATTAAAATACTATCTTTTCAATGTTGGTGAGCGTTAAGTGCATTGTTGATCCTTGGATTACTAGCATGAGATTGATTGAGCTTACTATTTTATGTCCTTGTTGAGAGCTTGAATAAGTGCTTGAAGTGGATACTGTTATTGTAGTAGATCTCCAATGCATGGTAAAGATCTCCAAAGTATGCAAATGAATACCCAATTGAAGGTCCAAGTGGCAATCAAACACAAACAATGTAAGGAGTATGCATTTCTGACATATGCATCAAAGCATGTCTCGAAGGGTCAAGCATAGACCATAGGCATAATGACTGTCACAAAGCATGCCAATAATGTAGACCAATGTCAATCAAATGCCAACCAAGTTAGAGCTTGATCGAAGCTCAAAAGGCATTCTGGAGCAATACAAGACATGTGCCAACCTCCATATACATCCGTGTAGTCATATGAGTCACCTGAGAAACACCCATGTGACCAATAGTTAGAGCATACACTGACCAAATAGGCTTCATTCCTAGTTATTACAGTAATAGGTTCACTGTTAAAATTGAGTAAATCAATTCTCAAATGAAGCTCAAATCCACCTCAAATCATAGGCATATGATATATCAATGTACTAGCATCAATAGTACACATCAAGAGTGCATATAGAACATCGGAATCCTAGCTAGAAGCAAAATATGCACATAAAATCCCTATTAAAAGAGGTTTAGCCTTGCTGTATATAGCAGTGAATACACTATCAAACCAAGCTATTTCAATACCAAAATCAACTCCAAATCCAATCCATAACATGGGCCTAGCATTCCCATACATGTAGACATCACTTCCGCATAATCGGGCATCATAAGACCAACAAAGCTGACCATAGAAGCATCAAATAGAGCACTACCCTGCATTTCCAGCCAATAAACCTCAAGTAAAATAGAGTAAAGGAAGTGGCTAAATCAATCCAAAATCAATTCCAAGAAATGACATAGCATCCCTGAATATATAAGCATCAATCGGGTATAACCAAGCATCATCCAACCAATGGCAATGAGTGTAGACATCAAAGATAAGTGCTGCCCTATTTTATGATAGTATCTAGACTGTTATAACAGTCCAAAACTAAAGATTAGCATTGCCAAGAGTGGAAGGATCAATGCCAAGCATTAAAACCAAATGTATAAGTGCTTGTATAGCTGCCCAATGAAGAAGATATGCTGTAAGAGATGAAAAACGTGAGTTGCTGCTAAAAAAGGGCCTATTCCATGCAATGTGATACTGCACTAGCAAGGTAAGTTCTCTAGGGGGCTGCTCCAACTTGCTCGAGAAGGCTCAAAGATTGCCTAAGAAGAATGCAACCGATAGGAAGCTTGAACGGAGTGGCTATGACTGGCAACAAAGAGAGGACTAATGTAGGTATTCGAATAGAAGTTGAGAGTGTGTTAGACCAAGCTCGAGCTTGTGAAGAAGAATGCTCTAATACCAGTTGAAGGGAGGTGAGCACGCTGAAGTGGAAGCACAAGCGGGAGCAAAAGCTATGGTGAAAGGAGTAAGAGCAAGAGAGAGAGACACACACAGTGTGGGAACTCCAACAGTCACAATGTGTGATCGGCCTTCCCTTTATTCAAATGTCACTGAAAGAATAAAGAATGAAGTGACAGTGATGGGCACCCGCCGCCTATAGTCTACACACATGGGTACTGTCAGTGTAGTAATACACTGGTGGCTAAGTAGAGGCACCTTTATCCCCCAACACTAGGAAATTGTACCACAAGATTGATACTTTTATGTTTTCACAAGGATATACACATAGTGCTATGGATCCATGTTTATATAGAAGAAGGCTCGTGATGGTAGCCTTATGATCTTGGTACTCTATGTGGACGATATGCTTATTACTGGGAGAGCTCATGATAAGACAGATACCTTGAAAACTTGGCTCAAGAAGAGCTTCGAGATGAAGGACATGGCACATGCCTTGCACATTCTTGGGATGCACATCACGTGCAATCACTCTAAGGGGCTCCTTTATCTATTATAGAAGGAGTATATCCAAAAAGTCCTTGAGGTATTTTATGTGTAGGATGGTAAGCCTATTGGCTATTCTCTACCTTCTTGTATGAAGGTTAGTTAAGTTGATTATTTGTAGTGTTATGACTGGGAGGTTGAGATGGCCAAGATCACTTATGCATTTGCCGTGGGATGTATGCCATGATAGCTACACATCTTGACATAGTATTTGCAATGGGAGTTGTGACATGCTAATAGTTACACCTAGTAAATGGCATTGGGATGCCATCAAGGGTGTCATAAGATACATGAAGGACATAGAAACTATGTGCATATGTTATGGTGGCCAGGATACATGAGTCATGGGATTCACAGACTCTGATTATGTAGGACATGCAGATAGTAGGAAGTCCATCTTTGGCTATGTCTTCACCTTTTGCTAGAGGTGCTACTTCTTGGATGTGCATGGTGTAGAAATGCATAGCCCTCTCTATTATTGAGGCCGAGTATGTTGCAACCATTGAGGCTTTTAAGGAGGCTCTTTGGTTAGACCTAACCTTAGTATTATTGATGTGGTCCCTATACTATATTTTGATTCTATGAGTGCTATCTAGTTAGCTAAGAATCTGATCTTTGATGTGAAGACAAAACACATTGAGGTACATTACGAGTTCATTAGAGAGGTCGTTGAGGACAGGTCTATTGACTCTGTCAAGATCTCAATTGATCAAAAATCTACAAGTTTGTGCACAAAAAGTCTCCCAACATAGCATTTTTCCTTCATTAGAAAGTTAATAAGCATTGGATGAGATGACTTCTTTTGTCATCATGTTGTACTTATGTACATTTCTGCTTTGTCACTTTTTTCTTATTCTTTCCTCACTAGGGGCACATTTTTCTTTAAGTGGGAGTTTATTGGGGGTAAAGGTGCATGTGCCTAGCCTCTTATATATTACTACACTAATAGTATCCATACACCTACGCTGCAGGTGGCAAGTGCCCATCACTGTCACTTCATTCTTTATTCTTTTAGTGACATTTGAATAAAGGAAAGTCTGGTCACACATTGTGATTGTTGGAATTCCCACATCTTGTGTCTCTTGTCAAGATTGTGGGAGAGAAGAAAGGAGTCTCACTTGTAGCTTTCTCACTTACACAATGGGGGAATACACACAAAGGTGGAGGCTAAAAACAGTTTTCCTCTTCTTAATTGTGTAAGCAAAAAAGAACACCTGTACAGAGAAATAGAAGAACCCTATATATGAGTCTCAAACCAAACTCAACTAACTAAGGTGGCATACTAACTGAGCCACAAACTAGAGTAGATAAGGATAGGTGTCATCTAGCTATTATTCATGGGCAGTGTACCAACCTCATCTGCAGCTAACAAGTCGGTGACATAAATGCACAACGGTCACCCTGGCATATCACGAGTGGAGCTCGATATCTCAACACTCCCCCTCGAGCTCAATCCCAATTCCTGCACACCAAGCAGGTCACTGAACTTGCGCAGCTTCTCTGCGCCCAATGCCTTCATGAATATGTCAGCTACCTGATCCTCTGTGCTGACATAAACTAGATCAATAAGACCTAGTAAAACCCTCTCCCGCACATAGTGATAATGCACCTCAATGTGCTTTGTTCTAGCATGATAGACTGGGTTATTTGCCAAGTGTATACTGCTCATGTTGTCACAATAAATGACAACTGGCCCATCTGTAGGCTAATGCATATCATAAAGTAGCTTATGCAACCAAGCTACCTCACATGCAGCCATTGCTGTACCCCTGTACTCAGGCTCTGTGCTCGACAAGGCAACTGTAGGCTGTTTCTTGCTGCTCCAAGTGACTGCAGCACTCTCAAAAGAGAACACATATCCACTGGTAGATCATCTATCAGAAATACTACCAGTCCAATCAGCATTAGTGTATCCATGCAACTGTATCTGAACCCCAGTCTCATAAAATAGTCCATACTGCAATGTGGACTTCACAAACCTGAGTATGCGTTTAGCCGTATCCAAATGTGGTTTCCTTGGAGCCTGTATAAACTGACTTACCAATCCAACAACATAGCTCAAATCTCGCCTGGTAATAGTCATATAAATCAAACTTCCTACTATGCATCTGTACATAGTAGGGTCTTCGAGAAGCTCACTTGCATCTGCGCTCTGCTTCATATTCTACTCCGAAGGAACTGAAATAGGCCTACAGCCTGTCATCCCATATTTGGACAGCATTTCCAATCCATACTGCCTCTGTAAGAGCCGTATCCCACTTGGTGATCTAATCACCTCAATGCCCAAGAAATAACGCAGCTCTCCCAAATCCTTCATCTCAAACTTCTGCTTCAATAGCATTTTCACATGAAGGATATCTTCATCACTATCACCTCTGATAATCAAATCATCAACATAAATGACAAGCAGCATAATACCTTTCTCGATTTTTCTCACATAAAGTGAGAAATCTACCTTGGAAATCTGAAAGCCAATAGTGACAAGATACTTTCCTATCTTGTCAGACCATGCTCTAGGTGCTTGCTTCAGGCCATACAAGGCTTTCTTCAACCTCTAAACAAACTCAGGATGAACATCATGCACATAACCTGGTGGCTGCTCCATATAGACCTCTTCTTGCAAATCACCATGCAAGAAGGCATTCTTTACATCCATCTGATGTAAAGACCATCCCTTTGATGCAGCCATAGCAATGATTGCTCTTATGGTTGCCATCCTTGCAACCGGACTGAATGTTTCTTCATAATCAATGCCATATATTTGTGCATACCCCTTGACTACTAATCTTGCCTTGTATCTGTTCACAGAACCATCTGCATTGTGCTTCATCTTATAAACCCACTTACAACCAATTACATTCTTATCTTTAGGCAAAGGTACCGATTCCCATGTAGCATTTGCTTCCAAGGCATCCATTTCTTCATCCATGGCTTTCTCCCATTTTTCTTTTACCATGGCTTGCTCAAAAGAAGTGGGTTCTGGTTCCTGTATCACTTTTGACTATATAGGCATAGTGAATGGCTGTAAATCCATCATATTTCAGTCTATCACAGGATACCTAGCTCTTGTAGACCTGTGCAAAGTAGGTTCACTTCCAGGTGCTCTCAAAACATCCTTGGTTTTCCTTACTCCAGGTGTAACAACAGAAGGAATACCCAACTCATCATCAATGCTCTGTTCTGAGCCACTGAATTCACCATCCACATAAGAGAGTGACCTGCATTCACATCAAACATGGGCTGATCTACCTTCTCTTTTCCTTTTCGTGATACCTGCATACTACTATCTGCATTGCTTTGAGGAGATTCTCCTGATCTCAATCTACCTGTCCATGGTGAAGAATGTGAACCACTGCTAGAGGACACTCCAGGTCCACTAATATCTTGTGACTGCTGCTGTGAATTCTGTGCAGCATTACCATTTTGTGCATCTACATTATCAATCACATTTACTGGTTTATACCAGCTACTCATCTCATCAAAAACAACATCTCTACTCACTTTAAACTTATGAGTAGAAGGGTTATAGCATCTATACCCTTTCTGCTGTAGAGAGTAACCAATAAAGATGCACTTCTCAGCTTTTGGATCCAACTTGGATCTCAACTCATATGGCACATGAACATAGGCAATGCAACCAAAAATTTTCAAATGAGAAATATCTGGTTTCCTACCAGTATACCTCTCCTTTGGAGTCATGCCATGTATTGCTATAGTGGGAGTCCTGTTCATTATGTAGACTACTGTAGCAACTGCCTCAGCCCAGTAAAAATATGCCAGGTCTTTTTCATTGAGCATGGCACGAGATACCTCTCCAATTATATGCCTATTTTTTCTTTCTGCAATTCCATTTTGCTATGGGGTATGACTACATGAATATTGTTGCTTTATGCCATGCTCCTGTAAGAACCTTGCAAACTCATTTGAGAGGTACTCTCCCCCTCCATCTGACCTTAGGCATTTTATTTGCAGGCCTGTGTGTTTCTTTTTCAACCATAGCCTTAAGAGTATTGAAATACCCAAAAACTTCACTTTTTTTTTTCATAAAATACACCCAAACTTTTCTGCTATAGTCATCAATAAAAGTGACAAAATAATGACAGCCTCCAATAGATGCAGCTTTAGTAGTCCACACATCAAAGTGGATTAATTCCAATGGCTTCTTACTCTCTTGAACATGTCTAGGAAATGGTTTCCTTGCTTGTTTTCCAAATTGATAGGCTTCACATAGCTTATGCATTTCTGCAACCTTGAATTTAGGCAATCCTGCAACAATATTTTGGGCTTGCATTGATTTAAGTCACTATACATTAACACAACCAATGCGTTTATGCCAGATATCAATATCTGCAACTACACTGGTCCCATGTGCAAACATTGCTGCACTCAATTCAGGCATGTCTGCATCCAACGTAAACATTCTGCCCTTCTTCTTTCCTTTTGCTATCAAGTGACCATTATTTTTCATATCCTCAATAAAGCATCCATGAGGATTAAATCTAACCTACAAGCCCTGCTCAACCATTTTACCAACAGAAACCAGGTTCTTGGTGATATTCGAGACATGAAATACATTCGACAGGTATTTCTTTTTTCCATCCTGCATAGACAAAGGAATTTTTCCAATCTGCACAATAGGATGTGCAACATCATTGTCAGTCTCCACAAATCCTGGTTTTTCCATTTTCCTTGCATCCTGCATCCATTCTGCATGACCTGTCATGTGGTTTGATGCACCTGAATCGACATACCACACATCGTTGCTTTCTTCTACACTTGTCACAGAATTAGTCATGTGCTGCACCATGAACAAATGCTCATTTTTTTCATCACCCTATCTACTAGAAGATGCATAATTTCCTTGTTGCAATTTTCCATTCATGATGTCATTCTGCTTTTTATAGCAGTCTTTAGCCATATGACCCATTTTACCACAATAGTAGCATTCAACATTGCTGTTTGCATTTTGGCCTCTTTGCCATCCACCACGACCTCTTCGGCTCCCCCTGCCTCTAGAGTTACCACATCCTCCTCCATAGGACTGGTTTTCTTGAGTTTGCTGCATATTCTGATTTCTACTATGGCCTCCAGATCGGCCTCCTCTACCTCTGCCTCTACCTCTTCTAGCATTTTAGTAGAAGACAGCTTCTTTTGAAGTTCCTCCTGAAGAAGATGCACCACCATTTCTCTGCTCCCCAGAAATTAGAAGAGTAATCAACTCCTCAAAATCAGGAAATCTTTCACGGATAGAAATGGATGTTCGGAACTGTGCATAATCCTTTCCTAGACCATTCAGGGTCACAGAAACTAAATCATCATCTTTCACTGGCGACCCAATGGAAGCAAGTGCATCTGCAATCTTTTTCACCTTCATGTGGTAGTCATTGATGCTCATACTTTCTCTTTGCACATTGTGCAACTCTTGCTTGAGCTGCATTTTCCTGGCTTGCGTTCTTGTGCTATACATTTTTGACAAAGTATCCCATGCCTCCTTTGGCGTACTTGCATCCTGAATATACACAATCATAGAGTCTGAAATACTGATAGACAGCCAATACATAACTTTTCTAGCTCTCTCATGCCATCCTTTAAATGCCTGCATTTGCTGTTGATTGGGAACATTAGGAAGAATTGGTTCTTATTCATTTCCTGCAACGAATTCCCAATATCCTTTTCCCATAAGGAAATTCGTCATTCTAAACTTCCATGCTTGGAAGTTGTTCTTGTCAAGGTTTTCAGTGACAATCTGTGAAAGAGAATCAGACGCCATTATAGAACACTGTAAAAAATTCTGTCTCACTGCTTCAGCCTCACAAGGGCAAATCTGCAAAACTGACGAAAGTGGTATTTGACCACACAATCACTTCCTAGTGACAATTTTGCATCAACAGGCAATAAGGATGATTCTGTAACTCCCAATGTCTCTGCGCACATGCATACGATGCAATTTCTACAGTAACTTTTCACTGACCTGTAGAATAGTGGTCGCACAACAAAAAATAGGGTCTTTTTCTGAGTGCGTGCGGAAAACTTCCGCCTCCAAAATAGGCCCCGAAATGTCCTCAAATAAAAAAAACAGGGCAATCTATACTGTTCTCTTGCTACCCCGCAAAGGGCGTCTCAATCTGAGACAATGCACTCTTGCACTTTCCGGCTGTGCTACCTGTAGAGACTTACTCCCAAACTCAAAAAATGAAAGCAACACTGGTCCTCTTACCAGAACACCGTGAACTTGGTTTGCTTTCTTGAGCTCCTTACCACGAACCAGGCTCTGATACCATGTCAAGATTGTGGGAGAGAAGGAAGGAGTCTCACTTGTAGCTTTCTCACTTACACAATGGGGAAAGACACACAAAGGTGGAGGTTGAAAACCGTTTTCCTATTCTTAGTTATGTAAGCCAAAAAGAACACCCGTACAGAGAAATAGAAGAACCCTATATATGAGTCTCAAACCAAACTCAACTAACTAAGATGGCATACTAACTGAGCCACAAACTAGAGTAGATAAGGATCGCTGTCATCTAGCTATTATTCATGGGCGGTATACCAACCTCATCTGCAGCTAACAAGTCGATGACATAAATGCACAACAGTCACCCTCGCATATCACGAGTGGAGCTCGATATCTCAACATCTCTTCCTCTCTTGCTCTTGCTCCTTTCACCATACTCTTGCTTCCGCTCGCATGCTTCCACTCCGAACTCACTCCCTTTAGGGTTATTCAATTTTGGATACATATGTCCTTGGCTAGTCACTACATTCATAGATCAACATCTTGGGGGGTTCACTATATGTAAAACCTATATATCACATGTGTTCAAAGCCTAATTAAAAATATCCTTATCTATGAATTTTCCTAAAATAAGACACGACCCTCTCCTATTCAATCTGTAAATGACCCCTTTAAATGTCAACCTTTTGTATGTAAAAAATTTGTCAAATTCGTAATTTATAAATCCCTTATTTGAACCCATATGATACACATATATTACCCTTGACCCCCGTGGCTAACATGTATCTTATAGTCATGGGTTAGAAGTCATCTTAGTTCATAAGTTGATATGCATTCTATAGTCCTAGGTTGTAAATGTTCTCAATCATGGACAAAACTTATCAGTTCATGATTATATGATAGTTGTGAGCTAATAATGTGAAATTATTAGTTGGTGTACTTGCTAGTAGTCTTGAGTAAGGAATGTGTAATTTTGGGTTATAGTGCTCATTATTACTCATTTCCTATAGTTAGTATCAATAGTTGTGAGTAGGTGGCATGCACTAATGACATGATGATATTGTGGCAATCGAGGTTAGATTTTAAGCCTTGTAGCAATCATATGCTTATAGGGTTGGGATATATAGTACTACTATTGAAATGAGTTTTATGTACAGCTCTTGTTGACAGCTTATATCCTCCTTCTTCCTCTTAGATAGATGCAATAGTGACTGATATTCCCTCTCTTAGATGGCTAAGGTGGTGTCCTTTGACCTCTCTCAAATAGATTTTTCCGCAACTCTTCTTATGTAGGTATTTTGCAAGGGTATGCCATGGAGAAGACTATGAAGATGGAATTTAGATAGATCAAAAGGGGTGTGGCTTCTAAGGTGTTATAATTAGAGATGGACAGAAATTTGATGGGGAAGGGTTCTTCATAGATGGAGAGAGAAATGTGTGGGTTTTAGATTGGATGAAGAGAAGGGGTGTAGCAAGACATGAAGAGAACGATAACCAAAATAAGATGTATCATACATAGGTTTAACTAAAATAACTCATTAGAAAGTAAGAACCAAGACCAAAGAGACAATCAAAGCTCTTCTCCTTGTTGTCAATACCATGTCCTTACTTATATTCTCCTCCACTATGGTGGATGCACAACTCCTTCTTCAAACTCGCTCACACACACTCACACACACACACACACATACACACACACACACACACACACACACACTCTCTCTCTCTCTCTCAACCTATCTATCTATCTCTTAACCCTATTAAGTTAGCCCTCATAGGTAGTAAGCTAAGGAGAGGAGCCACTTACTAATGGCCAAGGCTACTTGGGAAGGTTTAGGTCAAGAGTATTGGTCAAGATTTTGATGGCATGTGCTATGAATACTAGCGAGAGAGGTTGAGTAGGAACTTATGGAGCTTGACTTGACGATGATGAGCAAGATGAGAAGATGCATCCAATTTGCATATGGGTGAATATCTAGACTCTAAAGTTATCTACTCGATTTGTCATGCTTGCTACTATAAATCATCTCATCATGTGTCTATGATGCCAAGAGGCATATTCCACGGTGGATTCCGTAACGTTTTGCGGTGGATTCCGTAAAATTATATTTATTGCTGGGGCTCATACACAAGGTGGATTCCTTGTGCGAAAAGTCGATGGGGATGCGTGTCCTTTTCAGACATCTTGTTAATTTAATGTGCAAGTGGGTGATTCCATAGCGGGCGATTCCACAAAATACATATTTAAATTAATGGATGTTTATGAGTTTAGAGTGCGCACTCGTAATAAATTAAGGTTAGGATTGAAATCTAACCAATTTATTTATTTTATAGCTGAAGACTGCTAGGTATTCACTTTTTTCGGTTTAATTTTATTATTTTTTAACAATTGTGAATGCTTCAGTTGATGTGTAGAGCAAGCAGCGATGGTATTGGGAAGCACTAGGTATAGCATGTATTAAAGTTATTTAGAAAAAATTATCATTTTTTAATGGCGCGCATCTTAGGCGTAGCACCAATATTTATTTTGATGCACTTATTTATTGAAGCGCCTGATATTTTTTAATTATTTTGTATGCTTATGGACGCACGATTTAAATATTTGTTATTGGACATTGTATTTGGGCACAGCTCGACTCTTTGGGCGCCCAATAGCTTTAATTCTTTAGTGGGACAAAAGCAAACATAAAAGCTAAAGCTTGCTAATTGTAAATTGGGCTATTTTTTGAGCTTGGAGATGAATAATATATCAAATACATGCTTTGTGGAGCGCTCACACAAGGCATGGAGGAAGATTGTACCCAATTGGTCTTTTACTTCATGTTGTGCAAGTCTTTTCTCTTGTTTTTTGTGCAAAAGTAGAGTTCTTTTATTCTTGGGGACCTTCTAGCGCTCGCTACGTGTGCATACAACATCTGATCTATGCATAGTGGTATTAGAGCAAAGTTGAGATGGAAGGCTTTCAATCGCTCACCATCTCGCATGAGGGCGAAGCTCCTAGAACGATCGAGCTCTATAGTCAGTCTCGTGGCAATCTGTCAATACCAACGTGTTCCTGGTAGTGAAGAACCCCCTGTTACGATGTTGGATCGCGAAGGACCAGCCTATATAGGCGGAGGACCACGCGGGAAGCTTCTTCATCAACACATTTTTTTTTCAAGATCAGAGAAGACAGATAAGTGAATTTAAGATTAAAAGCGTAATAAGCTTTTTAGTAAAGCTTAATCCTCCTAAATCTCAATGACGACGGCAGTGGTATGTACTTGTAGGCACCGAATCCGTCATCAATATCTTCTTGTCTCGATTCGATTCATTAAAAAATTCAAGATTTTTGAATAAATCTTAATACTCTAAGGTTCCTAAAGCTTCAAAGTCAATCTTAAAATTCCTCCTTAGCTGGCGTTTACACTGAGTCAATCCTGAACTCATCTTCAACCTCCTGCAAGCCCCTGTTCACACCTGTGGACTGACAAAGCCAAATTCCAGCAAACAGATTGCTATCCGCAGTCTGCACGCACAAATTATCTTCTTGGAAGATGACCGTGATATCAAATTCCACATCCGCAAAGAAGAAATACTACAAAAAAGCCATTTAAAAAAATAAGCCTTGTAAACCCGACTTTGAGCTATGCTCATCCCGCTAATAAGATTTCGAGTATGTGAGGTCTTTTGGAATTTTGCAGGATGTCCGATCAAACCATGGAAGATTTTATGGTTGAAGGTGATTTACCCGAACCAACGATGGAGCAAAAATTGGATTTGATTATGGTGTAGCTTCAAGAGAAACGAAGAGCACGTCAAACTTGGCAAGCTCAATTGGCCAAACTACAACGATCTATCGCCGATCAAGATGGACCGCAATCTGAAGATCTTATATGATGTATGATCAATGCAACACTTGAAGCGCAATCTATTCGAAAAGAAACAAAGATAAGTAAAAGAAATTTCAAATTTTGTACTTTCAATGGGTCACATGATGGAAAGGTTGTACTTGCTTTTATCAGTCAATTTGATGATTATTTCCATGAAGAACAGTATGCTGAGAAAGAAAAAATTAAGTGTGTCACTAATCATCTAGTGGACAGAGCATCCCTATGGTGGATTGTTGTCCGCAAGAGCATTGATTGTCCTACTACTTGGGGGAGACTTTTCAAAAGAAATTTTTGTAGAATTTCCTTCCACCCAATTCCATGAAAAAGAAATCAAACAATGGGATCTTCTGCAATAGAGGGATTGTGAGCCTATTTCACAATATACCGAGCATTTTTGGAATGCTTTATTGCAACTTCGAATGCTCGAAGATGTACTTGAGGCAATCCATAAATGCAAGTTTATGTCTAGCTTACTTGGACATTTTTATGTGGAGGTGAACATGTTCAAGCCAACGACTCTCAAAGATGCAATTTTCTTGGCCCATGACACTGAAGACAAAATTCGAGGATGAGAGAAGCGACCACAACAATTTCAAACTAATGGTAACTTTGGTTCAAAAAAATTTAATTCAAATTTTCGAAGATTTAATCAAAATTGTTTCCTTCCATCTTCATTCCGTAAATCCTGGATACGACCCCCTGCTTTACCATCAAACACAAATTCAAACCCTAAGCCATCTTTCCAGCAAAATCCCAATATTCCTAAACTTCCCGCTATTACCAATAATGTGTCTAAAGCCAAATCCATATTCTGTTACAAATGTCATCAACCTGGATATCTAGCGGTGAATTGTTAAACCAAAAAGCAACTGTTCATATCAATTATTTGGGAGCGACAGAAGATGAAAAACATGAAGAAATGTCAAATTTCACGAAAAACGATGACGACATCGGTACTACTTCAGATACTTTACCAGGTATGCCAAATCCCCATTCTTTATTAACGATGAAATGTCTTGTGCATGGTTAAGAAAAGATTGTTTTACATGATGATGGGAGCACACACGACTTTATTTCTGCAAAATTGGTCAAAGAATTGAATTTACATACTGTTTCTACTCATTATCGCATCAAGGCTGCATTCTTAGGCACTAGATACAATGGAACATAAGAAGTGCATAACTTAGAAATTAAAATTGGTGATTATGTTAAACGCAGAAATTTCTTAATTGTGCTTTTGCAATCTAGTGACATTATCTTAGGAATGCCTTGGCATCATCAGTACAATCTCAATATAGATTATTCCACGCATTCAATGAAGATTCATTCTAATGGGAAACAAATCACATTGCTTGGTATGCACACTTTCGATAAATTTCCATTGCTTAGTCACACATAGGCTAAACGTGCATTACGAAAAGGTAGCAAATCTTACTTAATATGGGTGAATGAAATTGAAGCTAAAGAAAATCAGATGTATCCTAAGCACACACAATTTCTTTCACAATTTCAAGATTGTTTTGCTATTGACTTATCACCTGGCTTACCACCTATCCGTCCCAAAGATCACAAAATAGACCTAATTCCTAGATCACAACCACCATGTAAAGCACCATATAAACATAACCAAATTGAACAGAAAGAAATTCAAGCCCAAGTTGAAGATTTGTTAATTCGAGGACTCATTAGACCTAGTAGTTCTCCATTTGGTGCACCTGTCCTATTAGTGAAGAAGAAAAACAATACCTATAGGATGTGCATTGATTATCGTGTCCTAAATAAGATCACTATTAAGAATAGATATCCGATTCCTAGGATAGATGATCTTATGGACAAACTACAAGGATCTGCAATGTTTAGCAAGATAGATCTCAAATCTGGATACCATCAAGTATGATTGGACACATCTCATATATTCAAAATTGCATTTAGAACACAATTTGGACACTATGAATTCCTTGTTATGCCTTTTGGTTTAACTAATACACCAGCCACATTCAGTTGTATGATGAATCACATATTTTTGAAGCATCAACATTGTGTCATTGTTTTCTTTGATGACATATTGGTTTTCAGTAAGAATGAGAACGAGCATTATGAACATTTATCTTTGGTTTTCAAATTATTGAAAGAGAATCAATTATATGCTAATTCTGAAAAAAGCGAATTTTTCCAAACACAAATTGAATACCTAGGACATATTGTTTCATCTGAAGGTATTAAACTTGACCCTAAAAAGATAGAAGCAATTTTAAAGTGGCCGATACCTAAAAATGTGCACGAATTACGTTCTTTCTTAGGTCTTGCTAGCTTTTACAAAAAATTTGTGTGAAATTTTTCATTGCTTGCATTACCTTTGACAAAATTATTAAAGAAAGGCATTGTGTATCATTGGTCCGACAATCAACAAAAGTTCTTTGATTTACTGAAACATGCTTTAACTCATGCTCCTGTATTGCAATTACCTGACTTCAATAGACCATTTTTCTTAGTAGTCACTGATGCTAGTGGATATAGAATAGGAGCAGTCCTTATGTAAGATTATCATCCCATAGCCTACTCTAGCTCTTAAACCCTCTGAACTTAAGTATTCTACCTATGATAAGGAATTGCTAGCTGTAGTACAAGCTTTACGTCAATGGAAACACTATTTAATGGGATTTGAATTCATGATCAAAACTGACCAACAAAGCATTAAACATCTCCTTAGTCAACCACAAATATCTAACCGATACATTAAATGGGCTGCTTTTATTCAAAGTTTTCATCCACTCATACAATATCAACCCAGAAAAGAGAATGTTGTTGCCGATGCTTTAAATAGAAGATCGATTATTCATAATATCTTTGTGATATCTTTTGACTCTCTTCTTCCTATAAAAGATACCA
Organism: Lygodium microphyllum; assembly: GCF_053477565.2. NCBI lineage: Eukaryota > Viridiplantae > Streptophyta > Polypodiopsida > Schizaeales > Lygodiaceae > Lygodium > Lygodium microphyllum. Next base: position 39,226,765 of record NC_141136.1, on the reverse strand, counting down.
ATGACCAAGATCCTAGTTTTCAAGCTGATTGAAATAAATTAATTGCAAATAACTGGATTCCCATTTATTCATTGTCTTATACTGATGGATTTATGTTTTATGAAAAAAATTTATGTGTAACTGTTCCATTCCGATCATTTGTTTTGCATGAAATTCATTGTCCCCTATACCAAGGCCATAGAGGAATTATTTCTACTTTGCGTACACTGATTGAAGATTTTTATTGGCCACACATGGAATCTGATTTATCTAACTTTGTATTAGAATGCTTAATTTGCCAAAGAGTTGAAAGACACCATGGTAAAAAATATGGTTTATTAATGCCTTTACCAATTCCAGAATGACCATGGGAACAAATCTCAATGGATTTTATCACTGGTTTGCCTAACACTAAAGCTAATCATGACATGATTTGGACTATTGTCAATAGGTTTAGTAAACAAGCATATTTCATTCCATGCAAGAAAATGTTAACTGCATCTCAAGCTGCTTAATTGTTGTTGGAAACTGTTTTTTTACTAATCATGGTTTGCCAAAAGTTATTATTTCTGACTGTGATTCTAGATTTTGCAATAATTTTTGGATTACTTTGTTTGCTAATTTAGGAACAAATATTGATTTTTCATCTACATTGCATCCTGAAACAAATGGGCAAACAGAAGCTACTAACAGTACAATTTTAGATATTTTGCGTACATACACAATTTTAAAACCACAAACATGGGATACACATTTATATTTACTTCAATTTGCATACAATAACACACCACATATAGCTACACAAAAAGCACCATTTGAAATTATTTATGGATATAGATTGCCTACACCTGTTACATCATTGTCAAACAAAGTTCAAGCTGCTAATGATATTGTGCATGCTACTATTTTTTATTAAGTTAAAGATATGATTGTGAAAGCCCAGCAATCATATACAAAACAAGCCAATAAGAAAAGAAAAGCTATGAGTTTCAAAGTTGATTATTATGTTTGGTTACATATTGAAAAGCAAAGATTACAAAGTGTTTTTTATGGACCTTTCAAGATCATTCACAAAATCAATGACAATGCATTTAAACTAGAATTACCACAACACTAGAAAATCCACAATACTTTTCATATCAGTTTATTACGACCTTTTAAAGTCCAATTACCTATACATCCTGTCTATGAAAACCCTCCTTTACTAGAAGAAGAAATTGAAATCCTTGAGCCTCAAACTATTCTAGATACTGACTTTATGACCACTAGAACTGGCCATAGATATTCTAGATATTTGGTTTAGCTTAAAAATCATCATGTTGAAGAGGCCCAATGGATGCATGCTCGAGACCTAAGTGCTTACCCCTCACTGTTGGCTCCATATTGAGCTAATAGCAATTGAGAACAATTGCTATCCCACCCCGGGGGTATGATGCCAGGAGGCATATTCCATGGTGGATTTCGTGAGGTTTTACTGTGGATTCTGTAAAATTATATTTATTATCGGGGCTCATACACAAGGTGGATTCTTTGTGTGAAAAGTCAATGGGGACGCCTGTTCTTTTCGGGCGTCTTGTTAATTTAATGTGCAAGTGGGTGATTCCATAGCGGGTGATACCACAACATACATATTTAAATTAATGGACGTTTATGAGTTTAGAGTGCGCACTCGTAATAAATTAAGGTTAGAATTGATTTCTAACCAATTTATTTATTTTATAACTGAAGACTATTAGGTATTCACTTTTGTCGATTTAATTTTATTATCTTCTTTTCTTTTGTTTTTGTTTTTCTTCTTCTCTTTTTTTTTTTGAATATAATATGAATACAACCATTCAATACATTGAGGCTATCAGCCTTTCCTTTGGATTGAGAAATGTTGATATTCAAGGCTGTGAAGATGGATACTACACCCATGCTTGTGTTACCAGCCTCGTTGTGAGGGGAACAATTGTTGAGATGAGGAGATACACATGAGATTTTATAAGACCTCTTTATCATGTGATATTGGTACAATTGAGGTTTTAACTGCCATGAGCCAGGTGGAAAGTTTGACCTAGAAGGAGAGAGTGGCCAATGATCATGCTTTGGGCCATGCGATGTGGGCAATCAGCAAGGGTGATTTTCACTTTCGGCAGTGAGGCTTCTGTCATGGCCCTTTGTGAGGTTGATGGTCTTGCTGTGACTTGGGCATTGAACACTTTCGTACAAAGACCTGTGTCATCCTACATCTAGTTGACACTTGGTGAGAGTATATGTAAGTCACATGCATCAATTGTAATGAACAAATGCAACACAAAAAGATATTACTTTATCAAAATCCTACGGTGCTAATTGCGATGCATATCATCAGCGCTTGTTAAGACGTTACATGTATTAGTAGTAGGTAAGGGAGGTTTGTACAATTGGGGAGCCTGCCCCTTTAACCACTTAAGGACAAAAAGTTATGGCAAGATGGCATTTGGTAAGCAGCTTATACAATCATAGGGCTATTCTATTTGTATGAGGTGGGGTGAGTCCGAGTAATGAGGCGATGGGGGTGTTGTTGGTAAGGGGCTCCTATTAGGCCGGGCATGGGAAATATCGATTGGGACCCAAATGGTGTAGTCCCTGGCCGCTGGCATATCAAGAATGCTTTTAAATAATTCAGCAAATTCCCTCTTGTTTTTTGCTTCCTTCTCTTCTTTTGAGCACCTGCTGCGTCTGGGGATGGCCTACATGATAGGGGTTGCTACCCCCCAGGCATTCCCTTGAGCCTTCCTCTTCCTAGCCTGGGAAGTTTGTGGCCTGTGTCCTCGGTGATGTCACTTTGGGCCTCACCTCGGTGCATACCTCTTCAAAGTAGGCACGTAATGTTTTGGTGGAGGTGCTCGTGCCTTATGCTCCCTTCTACAAAAAGGAGAGCTTTCTTACAGGCCAGTTGTATTGTGAGCTCCATGTCGAGTGATGGGATCTAAAATGGGTCGGCATTGGTTCATGCACTAGCCAGACCTCTATCATGCGCTCAACAACCCCACGGCCTCGCGGCCAGGAGCGCCAATGACACATACATCATCTTCCTAAACATCTTGCGTTTGTATCACGTCTCGTAGTCCAACTCTAACCCAATTAACACTCCTCAGAGGGAGTCCCAATAGATTTCCAAATAGCACGAAATACAAACATAGGAGGTCCTCCCACGGCTGACTACCGCTACCTCACTGCGACTCTCCTACACCTTGGGGATTGGCCCCTCGATGCATCGCAAAACATATATAACACAGTATCGCACATAGTTCCACTCAAGGTACCAATTGATCGTATCCAGGAATGTACCATACCTCACTTTACTTTCCCCTTAGACCCAATGCCTAGCCTACAGCTTGGGATAACCTCACTCACTCAACGTTGGTCACGATCTAGAGAATACAGGTGCTATGCATCCAGGAGGTATTGTCTAATACCTTTTATCATTTTATGCTTCATGCAAATTGTGAATGTCCACATGCTCAAACAATTAAGAAAATCAGCATTTGTGCACATGTGGAAAATATTTCTTTCAATGATTTTAACTATCGCTCGTATGCGGCGTTGCATGAACCTAGCACTGAGAAACCCTCGTGCTACTAGTTCTTAATTTTTAATTATCGACCAACCTAAATGGTATGCATAAAAACCAGCAAGCTTTTCATCATTTCATTCAATATTGAAACACCTTTTATACACTCTACCCCCTCACCCGTTTAGGTTGTGCATTATTGATCGGTTTAGGGTTCATTTCCATATTTTTTGTTGTATAAAGAGCAATAAAAACTCACTAAAACATAAAGGTAGGGCTGAACTGGAGCCAAACCTCATACTTCAGACCCCCCATACATCCACAAACATGGTTCTTATTTTTCCTTAATTTTCGGCACTCAAAATCTATTTTTCCCTTATTTTTACCCATTTTCGCTATTTTTTCTTGTATTTTTCACAATATTAAATGACTTAAAATACAAAATGAGTTGTGGGTTGTGGCCCTTAGGTTCAATTTCAGCAAAAACACAAATTTAGTTGGTGTGTCTTATTATATTTTCCATTTATATATCAAAAACACCCAATTTCCCCATATTTCGCGTGTTTTACGGGTTTTACACCATTAATTTCAATCACAACACTTATGATTTTCTGATTTTCTGAGCATAAACTGATCAAACTCATAGCAAGCAACATTGTAATGCATAATCATCCAATGGGAATAAATATTCATGAAGCAAATTGCATAAAACATCAATTTCCTTTGTAAAAATGGAATTACCGTTCTTTACGGGTTGCGGGTTTTTATTTGCCATGTCTCGGGACTGATTTCCAGCAGCCATTAATGCTCATGACAGTCCACAATCAGCAATCTTCATTCCTCTTGAACCATAGAGCAATCCGGTCTTCATTGGACAAGCATCCGTTATCCAGTCTTCTTCTTCTTCTTCTTCACCACATGAATCTGCCCTTAGAAGAGAGAGAGGGAGGAGAGAGAAAGATTGATTTTCTCTCTCCCTCTACAGTCCACCATTCTTCGCACGAGAGGAGGCGATATGGAGCGGAGAAGAAGTGGATTAACCCTGGCCTGCCATTGATATGGCTTTTTCATAGCCATTATTCTTATATATGGGAGAGGGGGAGGGGGGGGGGGGGGGGGGGGAGAGGGGGCGTTTTTTTCACGCGGCTGCTGCTGCACGCCGCCCTCCTCTCCTTCCACGTTTTTTGAGGGGTGGGGGGTACCAAGAGGCACCCCCTTTGGCCCCCTACTTGGCCACCTTTTCATTCTTGGCCTTTTCTTGGGCACCCTGTCGGGTTTTGCCATATCTCTTGTGTCCGGCGTCCGATTCGAGCCCAAAAAAATCCTGTGCGACCGTCTTGAGACCATGAACTGACCGGCAACTTCCGTCACTTGCACAGGCACATGAAAAAAATACTAAAAATCCGCAAGTGTTGCACGGGCGTCCTTAGAGCACTTTGACGCTTAAAATCGTCCTAGATCAAGCCGCCGCCTTCGACGTTGAATATTTTTTCCTTGATATTCGTAATTTTTAGCTATTTTTAAGCACTTCTTGGCATCAAAATTCCGCTCTCATTGACGACCACGGGGTAGGGCGACTCAGCCCATCGAATCCCATAGTAGATCTACACAAAATGAGAGTGGAATTTTGATGCTGAGAAGTATTTAAAAATAGCTAAAAATTACGAATATCAAGGGAAAAATATTCAACGTCGAAGGCGGCGGCTCGATCTAGGACGATTTTAAGCGGCAAAGTGCTTTAAAGGCGCCCGAGTGACACTTGTTGATTTTTCATAATTTTTCAGATTGTCATGCGGGTTGACAAGAGTTACCGGCCAATGCGGGATGCCGAGCCGGACGCCCAGGGATTTTTAGAGCTCAATTCGGAGTCCGGACGGGGAAATGGCCACAAAATGGTCAAGATATGAAAAGGTGGACACTTGGGAGGCCAAAATTGGGCATGCCTTTTGAGTTTGGACCCCCCCTCTAGAATTTTATGCACTTTATGAAGCAAAAAACATGGAGAGAGAATATTGCAAAAAATACAAGAAAAATAGAAAAAATGGGAAAAAATAGAAGAAAAATAGATTTTGAGTGTCGAAAATTAAGGAAAAATAAGATTCATGTTTGTGGATGTATGGGGGGTCTGAAGTATGAGGTTTAGCCTCAGTTCAGCCCTACCTTTATGTTTTAGTGAGTTTTTATGGCTTTTTATATAATAACAATGTGAAAAATGAACCCTAAACAGATCAACGATGCACAACATAAACGAGTGAGGGGGGTAGAGTGTATGAAAGTTGTTTAAATGCTGAATGAAATGATGAAAAGCTTGCTAGTTTTTATGCATACCATTTAGGTTGGTCGATAATTAAAAATTAAGAACCTAGTAGCACGAGGGTTTCTCGGTGCTAGGTTCATGCAACGCCGCATACGAGCGATAGTCAAAATCATTGAAAGAAATGTTTTCCACATATGCACCATGCTGATTTTTCTTTGTTTGAGTACATAGACATTCACAATTTGAATAAATCATAAAGAAATGATAAAAGGTATCAGAAATACCTCCTGGATGCATGGCAATTGCTTTCTAGAGGAACATGACCAACGTTGAGTGAGTAAGGTTGTTCTAAGCTATAGGCCAGGCGTTGGGTCTAAGGGGAAAGAAAGTGAGGTATAGTACATTCCTGGATACGATCAATTGGTACCTTGAGTGAAAATGTGTGCGAAGTGTTATATATGTTTAGCGACGCATCGAGGGGCCAATCCCCAAGGTATAGGAGAGTCGCAGTGAGGTAGCGACAGTCAGCCGTGGGAGGACCTCCTATGTTTGTACTTTGTGCTATTTGGCAATGTGCTGGGACTCCCTCTGAGGAGTGTTAATTGGGTTAGAGTTGGACTACGAGATGTAATACAAACGCAAGATGTTTAGGAAGATGATGTAGGTGTCATCCACGCTCCTGGCCGCGAGGCCGTGGGGTTGTTGAGCGCATGATAGAGGTTCGGCTAGTGCATGAGCCAGTGCCGGCCCGTTTTAGGTCCCATCACAAAACAACCAAAGGAAGCATCAAGGTGATACAAAATAGATACATATTAAAGACAACACAATGCTCACCCTACCCCCTGATAGAACCAAGGCATGATATCCACAAGGAGTAGGCCTAGCATAATCTGATAAAAGGTCCGAAGCTAGTCACTAACCGACCGCTCCAACACGGCCAAACTAAAAAACCTATCAAAGAGGTAGCCCTAAGTGGTGGTCTGAACTACCTACCTAACTAAGGACAACACAACCAGGAGCTCCTACTAGACGAGGACTCCTATAGCCTGATTCAAGAAGTATTTTCTTGTAGCACATTTCTTCTTTCAGATTTTTTTTAAAATTTTAGTGACATACTCGGGCATATAAAAAGGAGGGAGCTGAGCCTAGTGACCCAAGGAGAACAGGGCATCGGCCTCAGGTCCTGTCTCAGTACCTAAGAACCTACCAAGCCCTTGCAAGGTGACACTTAATCCTTTTTTGACGCTCACTTTTATTTTCGCTCCAACCTTCCTTAATTTCTTTTTTCTAGCAAGATGCCACCCCTAGGAAGACAAGGCATCGGCCCCGGGCCTGACTCGTCCCCAGAAACCTACTAGGCCTTCACTAGGCAATGATCAACTGCTTATAAGTTTTTCCTTTCTTTTCTTTTCTATTTTTTATAGGGGGTTAGAAACCCTTTTTACACACCTTTGTATATATTTATTGTCTTTTGGGATATTCAGGGTTTCTTTTCCTTTATCCTCATTTTTTCTTTTTTGGCAGGCTTCTCTAACTGTCTCACAACTAACAAGAACTCTTGGAACAACTGCCTAGCAGGCTAGCAGAACAGGGTCACTAGAACTCCCTTCTAGAACAGGTCTTTCAATGCTTGACAATGTCTTTATAGGAGGCAACGACTACTCAGACCTCCCTCAAACATACTGAACCTAAACTGCGGGACTTCATGCCTTGGACGCCGGTCCCCCAAAAAGAAACGAAAAACCCCCCTACAAGTACACAAACATATATACCATAAAAACCACAATACTCATAAAGGAGAGATATCACCTGGATAGGGCCACAAGAAGCTTCCGCGCAACAAAAGGCTCCTTCCAAGCTCTTCTTCCGAACCTGTCTAGCACAAAACTCAAACAAGAAACCATTAAACGCACCTGCACTAAATAGACAACTGGCCCTCTTGGCCTAATGAAATAAAGCACTTCACCACAAAACTTGATCGGCCCTCTTGGCCGAATGAAATAAAACAAAGTAGCACCTACATATCCTTCCCTGGAATAGCACAGGTATACAATAATAGGCTCCCTCCCAAGGAGGAAAAACAGGCTCATAGCCCTAAACTAAATTCATAAGGTTATGACCCATCCCTCCTGCATATATAGCAAGAGGCGTACACATAACATGTTGTCGAAGTAACCTATAGGCCCAGGATAATAACGATAGATTGGTCTCGGCTACTCTTTGCATCACCCATATCAACCATCGTCTACCATATATCACGTGTTCTGATAACATACCCCACAAGCGACCGGGTCTTGTTTCATCATTGATCACAATATCCAAACTAGGACCACAATTAAAGAAGAGGTCTTCCTCATAAGCAAGATTTGCCAATGAATCCGCAAACTGATTCCAATAATGTGGAATCAGCTGAAAAGACACTCTCTCAAACTCCTTAAGTAGGGTCATTGCAGTCCGATGATACATACAGAGAATGGGATTCCGCACTGTGTATGTCCCATCTAGCTGATTCAGGATCAACTGGGAATCCCCTTTTACTAACAATCGACGAATACCACCTTGTTTGGCAATATGCAGTCCCATAATCAAGGCTTTATACTCTACCATATTGTTAGTGAATCCTACCCCGAGATAAGCAGCTAACTTCATCGTAACTCTATGTTGGGGATCTCAGATTACTACTCCAACACTTCCTTTTTTATTAGGGCCCCTGGACGCTCCGTCAAAATATAATATATATGTCCACAACGGGTTTACACAGTTGGCCATCACGAACTCCTTGATTCGTAATTATGGTAATCAAAGTTTAGCATGTTGAGAGGATGAACTGACGGCTCCATCCCACCTTCTTCATTGAACTCAACAGTGATACTCGTCAATAGTCGTAAGCAGTGATAGCAGAAGACTTTAATCTTCCACACAAAGGTTCCGTCCTCTTGCTCGATCACATTGTATCCTTTGCTCCACCAAATGAGTTTCCCCTGATGGTATCTCTGCTCCAGATATGGGTGCTCCAAATAAGGGATTAACCGACCCATCAATCGACTTTAAGCTCTTTCGTAGGTCTCAAATCATCCCTAGCATGGACCTGCAATGCATTTCTCTATATTAGTATACTTATAAATGATAAGGTTTAATCTTATTAAGATTAACCTTATTTTTAAACTCTACTCCTTGTAAATAAGCTAATAGGGCTGTAGACCTATTCTTCCCTAGTCTGACAATCTTGTAGGGGCCATTCCATTTAGGTTCCAACTTCCCTGGAAACAACTCCCTACGTGCATCGTAATAGAGGACTAATTGCCCTTTTTTAAAGGTATATTTCTTCGCTCTAAGGTCATGGAACTGCTTCATCCGACACTTGGCTACCTCCTGGTGTAATAAGCTTTGCAACTTCAGCTCATCCAGGTGGGCTATAGTCGTGAAATGTTCAAAAAGGGAATCCTTATCTCCCAAAGAATGGTTAATTGCAAACTGTATGGTTGGCAACTCGATCTCAAGGGGTAACACACACTCCTCCCCATAAACCAATTTGAATGGAGTACGGCCGGTAGCTCGCTTAAACGTGGTATTATATGCCCATACTGCCACATACAGTTTCTTGTCCCAGTCTCGTTTCTTCTCAGAGACTATCTTAGACAAGATCCCCACAAGCTGTTTATTGGTACTTTCAACTTGTCCGTTCGCTTGCGGATTATAAGGAGTCGTTTTATTGTGCTTGATTTGCCAGGCTTCTATCAAGCTTTTGATTACCTTGTTCAGGAAATGAGTTCCACGGTCTGACACTAATTTTTTTGGTGGACCAAAGCAGCAGATAATCTGCTCTAATAGGAGACTTGCAATCTCTTTTGCATTGTCCTGCCTCGTCGCCCGCGCTTCTGACCATTTTGTGAAATAATCAGTGGGCTACTATAATATTCCTCTTTTGGGTAGTAGACGACGGGGTGATAGGACCCACAAAGTCAATGCCCCACTTCTCAAATGGAAGGATAGCCATGATGGGCGTAAGTGGACGTTTCCTATTCTCTCTACTGTCATGCCTTTGACAGGTATCGCATTTCTTTACATACTCAAAAGAATCTTGGAAAATGGACGGCCACCAATATCCAGCTCGTAACGCTTTCTGCGCCGTCAACCGTCCAGCGAAGTGCCCTCCACATGCAGAGTCATGGCACTCTTCTAAGATAAAAGGAACCTCGTCAGGCATCACATATCGGCGATAAATATCATCAACACATTGCCGATATAGTGTCCCTGCGATCAAGGAAAACTTCAAAGCCTGTTGTTTGATTTTCCTCCTTTTAGACTTTGATAGACCAGCTCCCGTCTCTCCTATTGATAGATAATGCGTAATAGCAGCATACCAAGATGGAATAGAAGCTGTATCAATTTTAAACATTTCCTCAATATCACTTCCTTCAGCCAAAGTCTCTTTCGGCTCCTCGAAATCCACAAGGCATTCCACAATACCCTGCAACCTCGGTGGCTTACTCTTAATCTCATAATCGAACTCCTGCAAAGTGATTAACCACTTTGCCAAATGATCAGGCGACTGTAGCTTGTTCATAAGCAATCTAAGTCCTTCCGCCTTTGTATAGAACACTACCTTTTCATAGAGGATGTAGTGCCTGAATTTCTTAGTCCCAAAGACCATCGCAAGATACAACTTTTCCATGTAGGTATAATTGATCTCTAAAATGCCCAATTTTCGACTCGCAAAAGCTATCGGATGATACCACTTTTCCTTCCAAATTTGGGCTAAACAGCAACAACTGATACTATGCATAGTGGCTGCTGAAAATATATAGAACATCTCGCCTCTTTTAGGTACTTTTAAAATGGGTGCTTTCACTAGCTCCTGTTTCACATCTTCAAATGATACTTTGCAAGGATCACTCCATGCAAATAGACAGTTATAGGATAATAAATTTGTTAATGACAATGTTCTTTCTGCCAGGGCATTGATAAACCTTCGATAATACCCTATCAATGACAGAAAGCTATGAACCTCTTTCGGAGTGCGTGGTGGACTCATAGCAACTATTACCTTGATCTTTTCAGGGTCAGTTGCGATTCCTACCGAACTGACCACATGGCCTACCAATAGCCCATACGGTACTCCAAAGACACACTTCCGTGGGTTAAGAGTGATACAAAATTTTCTGCAGCACTCCAAGCACTTTCTTAAAATAATCAACATCCTTTCCCTTACAGTGGCTGCCCCCAGGTCATCAATAAATACTTTTGACTCATCTGGGGAGATATCACTAAAGGTCTTATCTGTTGTTTGTTGCCACAATCCAGGTGCATTGCATAAACCAAAGGCCATCACATGGTACGCAAAAGTACCAAAGACTGTAATAAAAGTTGTTTTCAACTTGTCCTCTTCTGCAATTGCCATCTGGTTATATCCTGCAAAGCAATCCATAAAAGAATATATTTTCCTACCCGCTAATTGATCCAAAATTTGGTCAATAAACGGCAACGGGTAGTAATCTTTAACTGTCTGCTTATTCAGCTCTCTAAAATCTACACATAGTCGAATCTAGTTGTTTTTCTTCTTCCTGATAAGAACTGGTGAACACCATTCTGTGTGCTGAACAGGGAAGATCAAACCAGCTTTCCTTAGTTTCTGTAACTCCTCAAACAGCCCGTCCCTCAGTTCAAAAGGCATACGCCTTACCTTCCGACGCACAGGACGACTGCCTTCTTTTACGGAAATAGTATGAATAGCCAGGCTAGGAGGAATACCTCTCAACTCATCATAACTCCAGTCAAAGATATCGCGGAATTCTTGGATCAAGGACACATAGTCCTCCCTTTCTGCTGAACTGAGCATAGACCCTAATTTAATTGGCCACGAATCATTCGGCGTGCCAAGGTCCAACTCAATCACATCCGCATCTCTTATCCTATCTTGCAGCTCTATCGGTTCATTTAGGGTTATCTGATAGATATCCTCTGTAGTGGATCCCTCTTTAGATTCATCACTAGATGACGTCTCACTACCAGATGGATCATCTGCTGTCTCTAATTCAGTAGACGATAAAGGAGCTCTCTCACTTTGAGGAGACTCAGGATAAGCATCGACTATTACTCGATTAGCACCTCTATATTTTCCTACCCGCTAGTTGATCCAAAATTTGGTCAATAAACGGCAACGGGTAGTAATCTTTAACTGTCTGCTTATTCAGCTCTCTAAAATCTACACATAGTCGGATCTGGTTGTTTTTCTTCTTCCTGATAAGAACTGGTGAACACCATTCTGTGTGCTGAACAGGGAAGATCAAACCAGCTTTCCTTAGTTTCTGTAACTCCTCAAACAGCCCATCCCTCAGTTCAAAAGGCATACGCCTTACTTTCCGATGCACAGGACGACTGCCTTCTTTTACGGGAATAGTATGAACAGCCAGGCTAGGAGGAATACCTCTCAACTCATCATAACTCTAGTCAAAGATATCGCGGAATTCTTGGATCAAGGACACATAGTCCTCCCTTTCTGTTGAACTGAGCATAGACCCTAATTTAATTGGCCGCGAATCATTCGGCGTGCCAAGGTCCAACTCAATCACATCCGCATCTCTTATCCTATCTTGCAGCTCTATCGGCTCATTTAGGGTTATCTGATAGATATCCTATGTAGTGGACCACTCTTTAGATTCATCACTAGATGACGTCTCACTACCAGATGGATCATCTGCTGTCTCTAATTCAGTAGACGATAAAGGAGCTCTCTCACTTTGAGGAGACTCAGGATAAGCATCGACTATTACTCGATTAGCACCTCTACCTAAAACCACTCGACCGGCGGGTATATCGACTTGACAGTCTATCCGTAAGATCCAAGGCCTACCTAGCAAAACTCGATAGCTAGGACGTCCTGCAAATCTTATCACCCTAAAGTCCACGAAACATTCTACACTTGCAACTGTAACATGGATCTTAGTAACGCAACCTTTTGGTTGTCTTAGACTATCATCAGCCATTCTCAGAAGGGTGGAGCTGTCTTTCTGGATGCCTAGACCCAACCTCTCCATCAACTCTGAACTCATGATGTTGACAGAGGATCCAGTGTCTACAATGGCATTTTCCACTAATATTCCATCTACATAAGCTGGAACCCTAGGGCAATTCTTTTCAGCATGTTCAAACCAATCTTCCCCTACTCGTGCTATGCCTAGAGGTTCCACATTTTACCCGATATGTAGGATCTTCTTAAATTCCTTGCGCACTCCTGGAGATAATTTGATCAACTGCAAGAGGTTCACATCTGGTTTAACTTCACAAAGAGAACTCGCTAAATCGAAGTCATGATAAGTAGCCAAAGCTCTCTTTTCTCGCCAAACCATCCTCTCTTTTGGTCTTTGGACCGGTTTTGGTGCTTCTTTCTTGGCTCTTGCCTTCTTTCTTGGCATCTCCTCCTTCTGAGGGTTGCCTTTCTTGTCAACCAGCTTTAGCGGTCCCCCTTCTATGCTAGGATTTTGGACTTGCCTCCCCTTATCCCCTTGTTTAGGGTTTGTCTCAACCAGTTTTGTATTATCTTTGTCAACCTCTTTAGCCTTTTGGCCTCTTGTCACGGCCCTTAAGTTAGAGGTTTCAGCATCATTAACTCGTACAGCCTCAATAAGGCTGACTCCGTTGCCTTATGGCAACTCTTCTATATTTTTTTCCCCCTCTGTAATATTTGCCTAGATGCATCATTCTGCTGCAAGTTATTTCCTTTCGCTCTGTGATTCACTGGGCCCGGTTGTTTACTCCCTTGTTGGAGAGAGCTAATCTTACTCCAAAAGGTAGCAGCTAAATGACCAGACTTCCCACAAATGTCACATTTCACATTTGGACAATTCCTGGGGAAGTGTTGTCCACCACACCATTTACAACTGAATCTAGAGGGTCCACCCTCTTCAGGGCGTCGACTCCCTATCAAATTTTGTTGCTTCTTTAAGAAATTAACATCGACGGCTATTTGTCGATACTGTTTAGAAATCATATCGATATAATGCTTCATCATGTCCTTGACTTCACCAAGGACATTAGATGCACTCGACTCGTAGCCTTGATCATCAACCCATTGTTCCATTGGCCTAACAATCTGATTTAGCATTGGCTGTTGACCTACAGGAACAACATTCAAATTTGAAACTTGGCCTCCAACATTTGGTGGAGCCAACTGACTTGCCATAGGCGTAGTCACACTGGGAGGAGCCGGTAGTAAAGATACATTCGAAACCATACTCCCTCTCCCAATAGGGTTAGTCATAGGCATCCCTTGACTTCCATTCGTCAATGATGGATTGCCACTAGGTACTAAACCCCCATTAATATTCATTTGAGAGGAGTAGGCCGTTTGTAATCGTGCTTCTACTCCCTCTGCCCGCATAATAGCGGTGTCTATATTTGCTAAGGCCACACTGCTTAATTGTACTTGGATATTAAAGTTCAACCCATGCAAAAAGTATTGCAATTGGGCAGCTGGTGGAATGGGAATGTAAGTTTGCAACTTACGGAATACTTCCTTCAACTTCTTAGCATATGCTTTTACATTCTCATGAGGATCTTGACGTGTTACATTCAAGACCTGCAACCAATATTGACCACCTCTTTCAGGGGCATATTCCACTCGCAAAGCTGCGTAGAATTGATCAATGGTGGTTATAGTTCCAAACTCAATGCTGTGATACCAAACCGCAGCCCTTTCTTTTAACGTCATATTGAAGAACATCATGAGATGTCCCTCATCTTGGATGCGATAATTGAACATCAATCTCTGAAATTTACAAATGTGAAATTCTGCATCCTCTTCTGCTAACCCATTAAAAATGGGCAAGGGAACTCCTAAGGCTGGTAAATCCGGCGTCCCTGCAGGAATCGCAATAGGCTATGCCATGGTGACAATCGGATTAGCAATAGGAGCTTGAAATGACGAATTCACACCCCCACTTGAAGTGGATAGACTTGGTGGAGGAGAGGAAGAACTTATGCTTCCTCCTGCCCCTAATGGAATAGGTGAAGCAGTTAAGTGACTAAGACCACTGCTTCGTATACGTACTAGACTACTCCTTTGAGGAGAATAACGGCTTACGATCTCTAACCGCCGTCTAGCCCTCTCAGCACGTTTGGCTTTTTGGAGTTCGACTTGACGATCCTTGTTAGAGGACATAAACCAATTTCCTTTTGGTCCCTAGAAACCCTAAATCCGAAAACCACCACTTATAAGTGGCTCCCGAAAAATGCACCACTGATGGGATCTAAAACGGGCCGGCACTGGCTCATGCACTAGTCTGACCTCTATCATGCGCTCAACAACCCCACGGCCTCCTGGCCAGGAGCATCGATGACACATACATCATCTTCCTAAACATCTTGTGTTTGTATCACGTCTCGTAGTCCAACTCTAACCCAATTAACACTCCTCAGAGGGAGTCTCAACAGATTTCCAAATAGCACGAAATACAAACATAGAAGGTCCTCCCACGGCTGACTGCCGCTACCTCACTGCAACTCTCCTACACCTTGGGGATTGGCCCCTCGATGCATCGCAAAACATATATAACACAGTATCGCACATAGTTCCACTCAAGGTACCGATTGATCGTATCTAGGAATGTACCATACCTCACTTTACTTTCCCCTTAGACCCAACGCCTAGCCTACAGCTTGGGATAAGCTCACTCACTCAACGTTGGTCACGATCTAGAGAATACAGGTGCTATGCATCCAAGAGGTATTGTCTGATACCTTTTATCATTTTATGCTTCATGCAAATTGTGAATGTCCACGTGCTCAAACAATTAAGAAAATCAGCATTTGTGCACATGTGGAAAACATTTCTTTCAATGATTTTGACTATTGCTCGTATGCGGCGTTGCATGAACCTAGCACCGAGAAACCCTCGTGCTATTAGGTTCTTAATTTTTAATTATCGACCAACCTAAATGGTACGCATAAAAACTAGCAAGCTTTTCATCATTTCATTCAGCATTTAAATACCTTTTATACACTCTACCCCCTCACCCGTTTAGGTTGTGCATTATTAATTGATTTAGGGTTCATTTCCATATTTTTTGTTGTATAAAGAGCAATAAAAACTCACTAAAACATAAAGGTAGGGCTGAACTGGAGCCAAACCTCATACTTCAGACCCCCCATACATCCACAAACATGGTTCTTATTTTTCCTTAATTTTCGGCACTCAAAATCCATTTTCCCTTATTTTTACCCATTTTTGCTATTTTTTCTTGTATTTTTCACAATATTAAATGACTTAAAATACAAAATGAGTTGTGGGTTGTGGCCCTTAGGTTCAATTTCAGCAAAAACACAAATTTAGTTGGTGTGTCTTATTATATTTTCCATTTATATATCAAAAACACCCAATTTTCCCATATTTCGCGTGTTTTACGGGTTTTACACCATTAATTTCAATCACAACACTTATGATTTTCTGATTTTCTGAGCATAAACTGATCAAACTCATAGCAAGCAACATTATAATGCATAATCATCCCATGGGAACAAATATTCATGAAGCAAATTGCATAAAACATCAATTTCCTTTGTAAAAATGGAATTACCGTTCTTTGCAGGTTGCGGGTTTTTATTTGCCATGTCTCGGGACTGATTTCCAGTAGCCATTAATGCTCATGACAGTCCACAATCAGCAATCTTCATTCCTCTTGAATCACGGAGCAATCCGGTCTTCATTGGACAAGCATCCGTCATCCCTTCTTTTTCTTCTTCTTCTTCACCACATGAATCTGCCCTTAGAAGAGAGAGAGGGAGGAGAGAGAAAGACTGATTTTCTCTCTGCCTCTACAGCCCACCATTCTTCGCACGAGAGGAGGCGATATGGAGCGGAGAAGAAGTGGATTAACCCTGGCCTGCCATTGATATGGCTTTTTCACAGCCATTATTCTCATCTATGGGGAAGGGGGGGGGGGGGGGGAGGGGGGGCGTTTTTTTCACACGGCTGCTGATGCACGCCGCCCTCCTCTCCTTCCACATTTTTTGAGGGGTGGGGGGTACCAAGAGGCACCCCCTTTGGCCCCCTACTTGGCCACCTTTTCATTCTTGGCCTTTTGTTGGGCACCCTCTTGGGTTTTGCCATATCTCCTGTGTCTGGCGTCCGATTCGAGCCCAGAAAAATCCTGCGCGATCGTCTTGAGACCATGAACTGACCGGAAACTTCCATCACTTGCACAGGCGCACGAAAAAATTACTAAAAATCTGCAAGTGTTACACGGGCGTCCTTAGAGCACTTTGACGCTTAAAATTGTCCTAGATCGAGCCGCCGCCTTCGACGTTGAATATTTTTGCCTTGATATTCATAATTTTTAGCTATTTTTAAGCACTTCTCGGCATCAAAATTCCACTCTCGTCAAGGTACTGTGGAGGAACCTGCAAAATGCAAACCAGGGGTTGGGCCCTGAGGCATGATAGAGTTTGCGTAAAAGGGATTAAATTGTGGTTATCAAAGGTATATGACAAGGAGGGGTGGGGCGAGGAATGCAGTATTTGTTGTAGAAGGATGGCACCTATGATGATATTCGTCCTGCCTCAAATAGACCGGAAAGGATAGACCAGATGTAAAAATTACACAGCGCAACGAACAGAATCTGAGAAAGAGATAGAGAGTACACAACAAATAAGAGGAGAATCAGTAAATTCTTTAGCTCCAAACAACTGATACAAAGATGGCTCTGTCCACCCGTGCGCTTCCACTGTGTGAAGCTTAGATGGCGATCTAGACAGAAGATAGGTGAAGAGCTTAAGGCTAGCTGGAACAACAACTCTGACTGGGTGAAAGATAAGTGATCGATGGCTGTGAAGGGGTTTAGCTTTTATAGCCTGCGAAGGCCGTGAGGTTGGCCTGACCGCCGACCTACCATATAAGCCTCCACTAGTCGGCCAGGGAATATTCCCTTAAAACCATCGGACCGGGGGCGCTATCCCCGGACCCCCGCTAGGGGGGCTGCTGGCCCCCCTGGGACCCCCCAGCCAAGGGCCGCTTCCGCAGCCCCCGGACCCCAAAATAGGGGCTCCTTTTAACTCCCTTACCCCACAACTCGATGCAATGTGCCTCGAGTTGCTACCAGCTTAACCACTCCATCTAACCCAAAGATTAGACCCACAACGGTCACCTTTTTGCCATCCGGTCACATAGACTTCATCTGATATACAAAGTCAGGACTCAACCAATGTCCGGGCTCACATTTGGCTTCTCCTCATAATGGGGGCCTTACAACTTTGAGCACCATGGAGCATTGGTAGCACCTAATGAGGGTGGGGCATTGATCATATCTAACACCAAAAAGGGGAAAAGCATATAGAAGGGGACAATGCCATGTCTACACCCTCAAAGGTGTCAGTTAAGGCTTCCCATGGCGGCGATGAGGGTTGCATGCCCTTCACCTGGAGGCGGGAATGGTCACACAACTTCTAAACCTGAGGGACCCAGCCTGTCAAACCCAAACTTTTCTCCCTACGCTTGGCTATCATTGCTTGTGTGTGTTGGTGTTGGGGGTAAAGGCGCCTCCACCTAGCCGCGCATGTATTACTACACTGACAGTCACGGCCATTGCACACTGTAGGTGGCGGGCGGTCGTCACCGTCACTTTATTCTTTATTCTTTTAGTGATAGTTTGAATAAAGGAAGGCCCGGTCACACATTGTGACAGTTGGAGTTTCCATTTCTTGTCTCTCTCTTTCTTGCTCTTGCTCTCCCACAATAGCTTTCGAATGTAAGCTTTGATCCTTCTCACCTTTCAAGTGGTATCAGAGCTCAGCTTCCCAACTCTTGAGCTTGGTTCGTGGCATTCTCAACTTCCCATTGACTCCCTACTCACATTGGGTCTCCATCCCGGCAGTCATATCTGACTCCTTTGAGCTCCTGTCACTCCTCGGCTTCCCGGAGCACCTTCTCGACCCCTTTGGGCACCCTCAGGGCATTCACACAGAGGTATACACTCTTTCCTTGCAAGGTTCTATGTTGATCATAGGGTAAACAGGGAAGGGGCAACCATTAGTGAGCTTCCATGTGGAGTTTGAAGCTCCCCCTTCAGCTTGGCTTGATCAGGCTTTGTTGAGGCTTTGTCCAAGGCTTCATTAGCCCCTTTGTGGCCCTCCCCACCATCCCTTGCTTGATACGTGGTGTAGCACCTCAGTTTGTAGGTTTGCGCTGATTGCGCCAGCTGGGCAGACAATTTTCAATCAGCATTTGAATGCTCCACTGAAGCCTGACACACTCTTGGTAGTTCATACCCTCATTTGGGCAGTCCCTATTGCCGGTTGGTATGTCTTGAGCTTTGACAAGGCTTGGAGCACTGACAGTGAGCTTCTTCTTGGCTGGAATACATAGCAGACCTGTTGTTCGTAGGTCTGGGCAGACTTCTGCAGGTACATTGGAGCTCACCTATACTTCATATGATGCCCGTATGCCATGGGAACAATGCCCATTGTTGATGGATATAATGTTTATGGTTTGCCATCATTTGGGACTGATTTGGGACTGAAATTTCTCAGTTTTGACAATCATTTCATGCGGTAATAAAAGAGGGCTGAAGCTATTCTACATGCTTTGGGTTATGCCTATTGGTTCCGGATTATGTCTTGGATATATGCCATGAAGTATTGATCTTTAGGGTACGACTTCGAGCTTGGATTTCATTCCGGATGTTTTCGGAAGAGCTTTGACATTACGCACTCATTGACATGGTTCATTCTTAACAGTGGTATATGCTTTGATTGTGATGCTCCTTGGGTTTATGCATACCCATTGCCTATGGCTTGATGCTCATGTCCTGGTTGATTACTCTATGCATATGCTGAGCTTGAGTGCTCATTGAAGCTCTACCTTGGATGCATTTTGGATTCTCTAGAGTTTTCTTGGATGTTACTTGGCTTGTCAGAGTTTGGATTGGGATGTACTTGATGTCTTACATGCTTATGGATACTACATAGGGATGCTCTACCGCCTACATGTTCGGGATGTACTATTGATGTATTGACTTGGGCTTATATCATTGGCACTGTGTCTTGCCTTGGTTTGAGCTCTTGAGCTCGTACATACGGCTTTTGTGCTAGTGGGAGCATTCTTGAATTCTTATTAGACATTGAGCAGGCGGTGCCTTTATGCATTGAGCAGTTACATGCTATTGAGCAGTTATAGACACTTGAGACTTTGGAATTTCTTACCCTTTGGGATGATGCAAGGTTTATATGTCTTGGTTCACTGTATGCTAATGAGTTGAGTCTCAGATTTGGATCCGTATCTTTGTGAGCTGACACCTACTTGTGTCCATTTTTGGTAGTGGCAGGAATACTTTGCCCCGTTGATTGGGGGGTGTGCCTACTCACTGGTAGATGTTTGTATGACATGTTTGGGTATTGGATTCATGCTTATTGACTATCATATGCCTATGTTATGCCCGCATGATGCTGGCTTTGGTCTTGGCAATATCTGATTGACTTGGGATCCGATTTTGGCACTGTTAGCTCTCATTCACTGAAATCTATAATTTATTACAACAAGCATATATGTATGGACTGACATGGATTTTTCATGCTGAAATATCCTAAAATGATGTATTTTCACTAGTACTTGGTAGGCAGCAGCTTTGGTTATACTTTTCTCGCCATTTTCTCTCAATTTTGGTGATTTTTTGGTCATTTTCTACAATAAACAACAAACAATTTTAAACTGTCTGCCATCTTCCAACCTGCATTATGGCAATTTCGTCCATTGATCATGCTATTTTCAACATCACTAAGCTTGATGGTACGAATTACTCTTATTGGAAGAGCCAGATTTGGCAGGTGTTGGTGTAGAAATCGCAGATCAAACCTTTGAGGTTGAGCGGGCATCCGCATGCAACTATGACCGATGAGGAATGGCTTGAGCTTTGTGACTTATGCAAGTCCACTATTTTATTATCTCTCACAGAACAGGTTCACTACAATGTATTTGAGGAAGAACAGAGTGCATGGCAGTTGTGGGATAAAATCAAGAATCTCTATGACAAGAAAAGTCCAACGAGTCAGATGTATTAGCTGAAGCAGCTTATGGATTTGCGCATGAAGGAGAATGTGACCATGTCTGCTCACTTGAGCCAATTCCATGCTATACTCAAGAACTTGACTTCGTAGGACATCACTTTTGCAGAGGATGTCACTCCTCTTTTCTTGCTTGGTACTCTTAATGAGTCATGGGATGTATTCCGCACTGCATTATGTGCCTCTACTGCTACCTTGAAATTATTTGATGTTGAGAGTGCTCTTCTGCAGGAAGAGGTTAAAAATAAGAATTTGGATGCCTCTCATGTGTCGCATGCTATGGTAGTTAGAGGCATGAATGATGGATATGGAAAGCATGGCAGTGGCATTGGCAGTGGCTGTGTACGGGATTCTCAGAAATCTCAGTCCAAGTCTCGTGGGAAGTCACGTAGCAAATCCCGTGGCAGGAATGCAGATGTTACTTGTCACCATTGTGGGAAAAAGGGCCATATTAGGCCACAATGCCATGAACTGCGAAATGAAAGATGCAAAGATAAGGGGAAAGACAAAGTGTAGGATAAGTCTTCTGATCGCAACATAGTGCCTGCAAAGTCTAGTGTTAAAATTGAAGAGATCAATGTTATGCAGCCTGAGGATGTTGATGATGATGATTATATCCTTGCAGCTTCTTCTAGTGCTTCGCAGATGACAGAGATACACTCTATGTATGCATAGTGTTGGCTCTTGGACTCAGGTGCACCCTTTCATGTGACACCTTGCCAAGAGTGGTTTCAAGCATACCGTACTATTTCGGGTTCTGTGCACTTGGGTGATGACAGCTCTCTTGATATTGTGGGCATTAGTGATGTTAGGCTGCAGTTTCCTTCTAGTAGCAGTTTTGTTATGCAGGATGTACGTCATGTACCTGCTTTGACATGCAGTCTCAAACCTGCTAGACAACTTGATGATGCAGGATATCATGTATGTTTTGGAGACTCTGCATGGAAGATCACTTGTGGCAGACTTGTGATTGCGAGAGGTGCCAAGGCTGGCAGCCTCTATCCCTTGATTGTATCAGCTTCTTCCCTTGATCATGTTTTGTTTGTGGGTTCTATCCCACATGTATCTCTTTGGCATGCCCATTTGGGCCATATGTCTTTGAAGGCAATGAAAATGCTTTCTGGTTTGCAGTACTTACCGCCCCTTGATTATGCATGTTTTGATTCATGTGAGCATTGTCTTTATGGCAGGCAGACTAGGTCTACACATAAAAAGTCTGGTAGGCCACGCATGAGTGAGCCCTTGGCATTGGTACATTCGGATGTTTGTGGGCCCATGTCTTGTCAGTCTATGGGTGGTGCCAAGTATTTTGTTACTTTCATAGATGATTTTTCACGAAAATTTTGGGCTTATCCTCTTAAGCTGAAATCCGATGTCTTGGCTGTGTTTCAGAGATGGCTTGCATTGGTTGAGAACTAGTCTGGGTATAGGCTAAAATGCCTAAGGGCAGATAATGGGAGTGAGTATGTCTCACGTGCTTTTGAGCAGTTATGTGATGAGAGGGATATTGATGGGACCTAAAATGGGCCGGCACTGGCTCATGCACTAGCCGGACCTCTATCATGCGCTCAACAACCCCACGGCCTCGCGGCCAGGAGCGTGGATGACACATACATCATCTTCCTAAATATCTTGCGTTTGTATCACGTCTCGTAGTCTAACTCTAACCCAATTAACACTCCTCAGAGGGAGTCCCAACACATTGCCAAATAGCACGAAGTACAATCATAGGAGGTCCTCCCACGGCCTGACTACTGCTATCTCACTACGACTCTCCTACACCTTGGGGATTGGCCCCTCGATGCGTTGCTGAACATATATAACATTTCGCACACAAACTTCTCTCTTTTATGATTCGTATATTTCCAGGAGATATACCATGCTTCCTCACTTTCTTTTCCCTTAGACCCAACGCCTAGCCTACAGCTTGGACAACCTTACTCAGTCAATGTTGGTCATGTCCCTAAAAAGCAATTGCCATGCATCCAGGAGGTATTGTCTAATACCTTTTAAATTTCATGCTTCATGCAAATTGTGAATGTCCATGTGCTCAAACAATTAAGAAAATTAGCATTGGTGCACATGTGGAAAACATTTCTCTCAATGATTTCAACTATCGCTCGTATCTTTGGCATTGCATGAACCTAGCACCGAGAAACCCTCGTGCTACTAAGTTCTTAATTTTTAAATAGCGACCAACCTATATGGTATGCATAAAAAACCAGCAAGCTTTTCATCATTTCATTCAGCATTTAAACACTTTTCATACACTCTACCCCCTCACCCGTTTAGGTTGTGCATCGTGCATAGGTTTAGGGTTCATTCTCCACATTTTTATTGTATAAAAAGCCATAAAAACTCACTAAAACATAAAGGTAGGGCTGAACTGAGGCTAAACCTCATACTTCACACCCCCCATACATCCACAAACATGAATCTTATTTTTTCTTAATTTTCGGCACTCAAAATCCATTTTTCCCCTATTTTTCCCCATTTTACCCTATTTTTCTTGTATTTTTTGCAATATTAAATGACTGAAAATTCAAAATGAGTTGTGGGCTGTGGTGCTTAGGTTTATTTGTAGCAAAATCACAACTTTAGTTGGTGTGTCTTATTATATTTTCCATTTATATCTCAAAAACACCCAATTTTCCCATATTTTACGTGTTTTACGGGTTTTACACTATTAATTTCATCCACAACACTTATGATTTCTTGATTTTATAAGCATAAACAATTGAAATACATTGCAAACAACATCATAATGCATAATCATCTCATGGGAACAAGTATTCATGAAGCAAATTGCATAAAAACACCATTTTCCTTTGTAAAAATGAGATTACCGTTCTTTGCGGGTTGCGGGTTTTTATTTGCCATATCTCGGGACTGATTTCCAGCCACCATTAATGCTCATGACAGTCCACAATCAGCAATCTTCAATCTTCTTACACCACGGAGCAATCCGGTCTTCATTGGACAAGCATCCATCATCCATTCTTCTTCTTCTTCTTCTTCTTCTTCCCCACATGAATCTGCCTTTAGGGGAGAGAGAGGGAGGAGAGAGAAAGACTGAAATCAGAATTCTTCACAGAGACCGCCATTGGAGGAGCGAAGCACGGCGATAGAGTCAGCTCTCTGCTTATCACTTTAGTTGCTCTATCTCTAAGAGATTTGATTGGCAAAGCACTTCGTTGAATGTCATAGATAAGCATAGTTCGTCGGCCTCCTTGTTAGAGATGAGTTGCATGCGCTTATGTAGGAGCTTGTCATAGTGCTCGTTAAGACATTCTTGCTCTTCCCAAGATAGGGAAAATTGCAAGTATTCTTCAAGTTGCTCCCTAGGAAATGCACCCATGGCTGCAAGGATGTAGACATGTGCGAATATTTTGAGTTTAGCATCCAACTCAATCAAACACTCTATGACACCTCTATGTTCTATGAAGGCTTTCTCGGTTGCTATCTCTTGCAAGGTTCTGGGAGATTTTCAAGGCTTAAGCATAGCTGAGGGGGTCGGGCCTAGATGAGTAAGATTGGTCAATGCTAGGATTTCTTATATTCTCGAGGTTTTCGTGTTTTTCCTGAGGTTTTGTTGTTATTGCATCATGGTTCTCCTTGGATGTGACTGGTATAGTCTTGTCACCTTGTTGTAATAGTGTTGTATCCACTCTTGATTGGTCAATGCAAGTTTTGTTGTCGGTGGATTGAGTGTTGCAAGCAACCATTGATGGCAATGGTTGCTTTGATTTTTCAAAACACATGGATGTGTCTGAGGTTCCACCACTATTAGGAGAGATGGCAATGGGTTCATTACTGGATGGACTCAATGCGTTATTCCTCGGCTCTTCAGTGCTCTTGGTCTCAATCTTCTTGGTGTCTACAGCCACTAGCAACTGGCATTGTTTTCGTTGTTTTGTCCTCTTTTTCTTGGGCAATTGCAGTTTCTCTTTTAAGGACTCGGGACCTTGAACTAGGTCAATCGTTGATGTGTATGGTTGGGCCTCAACATTCTCTTTCTCTGTTGTGTCCTCATGGGACATAGTCGCGGCCTGCTGAATGGCCTCGCTAGGTTGTGAGGGTACCACTATTTCTTTGGCCAATTCTCTTTTATTTAGCACCTGATGGGACCTGAAATGGGCCAGCACTGGATGTGGCACTAGCCAGACCTCATGCTCATGACACACAAACACCCTCACGGCCTGGCAGACCAGGAGCGTCAATCTAATGCTAAAGGACAAACTGCCCTAAAGCTTAATTCATGCGTTTATAGTTTATAGTCCAATGTTTCCTTTTCCATAAGCTCCTCAGAAGGAGAACCCATATACATTGGCAATGCCACGATCACACACATATGGAGGCAACCTCTTGGTAGAAACACCACGGCCCCACTGCAGCTCTCCTACATCGCAGGGATTGGCCCTTTGATGCGCTGCTCAACATATAACACAATCGAACACAAACTCCTCTCTTTTATATTTCTCGTATTTCCAGGAGATATACCATGCTTCCTCACTTAACAGCCCCTTAGGAAACCGACCCTCTATCCTAACGGCAAGGGATAACCTTACACTCTCAATCATGGGTCAAATTCCTAAGAAAATAATTGCTATGCAGTCCAGGAGCTTTTCCGTTGATACCATGAACTATGCATACTGCATAATGTGAACGGTTTAGTGCACAAACAGAAGAAAATCAGCATTGTGCATCATACGAAACCAATCTTTCCATGATTTCCATGCTAACGTTTATGTATTGAAACGAGAAGAGACACCGAACCTTACGCTCATGCTGCCTTTCCCTTTATTTTAAATAACATCCTATAGGCATGATGCAACACATAAATCATATTTAAGATTATACTTTGGTGCTCAACCTCCCCTCTCACCTTACCGTTTAATGTTTTGCATTCGTTGATAGGTGAAAGAGTCATTTTATGTGTATTTCTTTATAGAGAGAGCGATAAACACGAACAGAAACATAGAAACGAGGGTAAACCGAGGCCAACCTCATGCTCTACCTTCATTATACATTGCACAAATACACATGTAATTTTCTAGAATTTTCCTTTTACCGTTTCCTAATTTTCTCCCATTTAAAACCCATTTTTCACCATTTTTTGGTATTTTTCTCTATTTTTCTTCAATAAAAAATAACTAGAAATTAAGATTGATTATGGGCTATGGCCCTTAGGTTCCTTGACAGTAAAATTTCAGGTTTTGTTGGCATTATGTCTCATATTTTCCCTTTATTTTGCAAAAAATCCCATTTTACCCCTTAAACACGTGTTTTACGGGTTTTATACCATTAGTTTTAGCCATATCACTTATGTTTTTCTGATTTTCAGAGCATAAACTGATCAAACTCATAGAAAACAACATCATAATGCATAATCAGCCCATGGAAACAAAATTTCATCAACCAAATAGCATAAAAACTCTTTTTTTTTCATAAAAATTGAATTACAGCTTAGGCTTCATGTCTCGGGATCTTGGTTTTGCTACGGAACTGCGGGTCAACCCTCATTCAATGTCCAACATCTTCACAATCAGCAATCTTCATGTCTTCATTGATTCGGAAGCAATCCGGTCTCATCCGACAGACAAGCTTTCCTCCATCATTCTTCTTTTTCCTCTTGCACACAAGAATAGCCCCTTAGGGGAGAGAGAGGGAGGAGAGAGAAAGACTAGAATCAGAATTCTTCATCTAGGCCATCATTGCACGAGTGAAGAGCGGCGATATGATCAGCAAGAAAGGAGAAGATCTGGGGTATGATCAATTATGTGGGTTGTTTGCAGGCTGCAATCTCCATCCATCCCCATGTTGGCGCAGATTTGGGCGTGAAGATGGCGCCTTCTTCCTCCATTCTCTCTCCACGTTTTTTCATCTTGTATGCTTAAAAATTTGAGGGGGGAGGTGAGGGAGGGGGGGGTGGTCAAAGACTCCAAAAGGCACATCCCATTTGGCCCAAAATTTGGCCACCCTTTTAAATCTTGACCATTTTGTGGCCATTTCCCCGTCCTGGCTCTGATTCGAGTGCTGTAAATTTCTGCGCGTCTGACTTTACATCCCACACTGATTAGAAACTCCTGAAAACCCGCACGATAGTCTGAAAAATTATTTAAAAATCAACAAGTGTCGCTCGGGTGCCTTTTAAGAGTCGTATTTCACTTGGTGCTGAAAATCGTCCTAGCTGGAGCCGCCGCCTTCGATGTTGAATATTTTTCCCCTAAATTCTGGAGTTTTTGGAAAATTTTAGGCACATCCCGGGCTCAAAACTCCGCTCTCATTGGTGACCACGGGATAGGGCGACTCAGCCCGTCGAATCCCATAACAGATCTGCATAAAATAACCAAAGGAAGCATCAAGCTGATACAAAATAGATACATACTAAAACCATAGCGCAATGCTCACCCTACCCCCTGACAAAACCAAGGCATGACATCCACAAGGAGTAGGCCTAGCAGAATCTGATAGAAGGTCCGAAGCTAGTCACTAACCGATTGCTCCAACACGGCCAAACTAAAAAGAACTATCAAAGAGGTTGCCCTAAGTGGTGGTCTGAACTACCTACCTAACTAAGGAGAACACAACCAGGAGCTCCTACTAGGCGAGGACTCCTATAGCCTGATCAAGAAGTATTTTCTTTTAGCACATTTCTTCTTTTAGGGTTTTTATTCTTCCATACTCGGGCATGTAAAAAGGAGGGAGCTGAGCGTAGTGACCCAAGGAGAACAGGGCATCGGCCTCAGGTCGTGTCTCGGTACCCAAGAACCTACCAAGCCCTCGCAAGGTGACACTTAATCCTTTTCTGATGCTCACTTTTATTTTCACTCCAACCTTCCTTACTTTCTTCTTTTCCAGCAAGAGCCACCCCTAGGAAGACAAAGCATCGTGACTCGTCCCCAGGAACCTACCAGGCCTTCGCAAGGCAGTGATTAATTACTGATAGATTTTCCTTTCTTTGCTTTTCTATTTTTATAGGGGATAGAACCCCTTTTTACACACCTTTGTAGATATTTATTATCTTGTGAGATATTTAGGGTTTCTTTTCCTCTATATCATCATTTTCCCTTTGGCAGGCTTCTCTAACTGCCTCACAACTAACAAGAACTCCTAGAACGACTGCCTAGCAGGCTAGTAGAACAGGGTCACTAGAATTGCCTTCAAAAATAGGTCTTTTGATGCCTGACAATGTCTTTACAGGAGGCAACGACTACTCAAACCTCCCTCAGACATACCTAACCTAAACCTGGGACTTCATGCCTTGGACGCCGATCCCCAACAAGAAAAGAAAATCCCCTACCAAATACATAGACACATATATCATAAAAACACGGAACTCGAAAATGAGAGATATCACCTATATAGGGCCATGAGAAGCTTCTACGCAACAAAGCACAAGACTACAACAAGAAACCATTAAGTGCACCTGTACTAAACAGACAACTGGCCCTCTTGACCTAACAAAATAAAGCTTTTTCCTCTAAAGAAACTGAGCGGCCCTCTTGGGCTAACGAAATCTGGACGTAATATCCAAAGTAGCTAGCCTTCCTAGCTTAAAACTAGATAGGTCATTTTAGTCCACGTAATGCTGACGTCCTTGACATATACATCACACCCTATTAGACTACCCAGGGTGCCAAGGATAGCATATCATAGGTCGACTAGCCCCATGCTACTCATGCAAGTTAGCTAAAAGCTTGATCATGCATTATTTGATCTTAGGGTTTTTCTTTTAAAAAGAGCTACAAGTCCAAGCCTTTCCACAAATAGCTCATCAATAAGACCGATCCCTTCTTGGGCACTATGATCTGAATGAACAGCCTCAGTGGGCTCACATATCCCACATTTATTGTCATCTGAATAAACTGGTCATTCAAGCGGCTGAGTGCCTCCTTTGGGAGAAAAAATCATAGCTTTGTACTCATTCGAACCTCCCCTATTTAGGTTTTCACATAAATCAGTGCTGCGACCCAAACTAGGTAGGGCTTCAAGCCTAGGCACATCACATGGGTGTATCCCAAGGCAGTGTATATTGTCAGATGTATATCCAGTCTTATCCTCTTGGGGGTTCAACAAAATATATCTGGATGGGATCCTTGGCCTTGTATCCGACACTCCTACCATACTTTTGGAGATTTTGGGTCTCCAAACCCATCTCACATTTCCCTTAATATTCTTGCATTCCCTCAATTTGCTGCACTGGTCTAACGAACTCAATGCAAACTTATCAAACTTATCCCTATGGCCAAATGGCCTCACATCCTTATGACCTTTGTGAAGCACAGGTGGAATTTTAGCATTTTGCATCTTCTTTACAAAAGATATATTTACTTGTTTATGTCCATACTGCAAATTTTTCCCCATAAGAACCATGCTTTCACTGAAGGGAACAACATCCACCCAGAAGCATGATTCTGACGCCAAAGGTCTCTCAAGAGCCTTACTAGCAACAAAATTAGAACCACACACAGAATGCTTATCAACACTCATAGGCCCATTGGTTCTATCGCCATCACAACTACCTCTCATGGAAGTATTGCAAGCCCTGATGGGACTTACATGGCTTGGAACCTTTTCACTGAGAGACATGTCATTACTACTCCTATTGGCCATTTTCTGCTTTGAGATTTTGGCCACCAAGGTTCCCCTCATAGGCTGCCTTGGTATCAACAAGTGAACTGTCTTCTTGCAGAAATGGTTGGAAGCTAGGATGCACTTGTACTGAGTAGGGAAAACTCCAAAAGTTTTCCCAACATCTCTGAATATGACCCTCATAATCAATGGCATGCATTTTTTCTTCCCTTAACGACTTATGATTCCGCAATCCCACTTGGATTTGCGTATTAATCTCTAAGCCATTCAAAAAGAGCTCACATAGCACATCATCTGGCAATGCACTAGCTCTTCTTGGCCAAAGCCTAAGAATACTATCAAAAGCTCTAGCATACTCTTTAACAGAAGGATAAGACTCCTGTCTAAACTGCATAAGCTGCCCTAAGACCTGAATCATAGAGAGCTTCTTTTCATACTCATCTAGAAATCTATCACAAAACTCCTCAAATGATTTGATCGACCCTCTTGGGAGGCTCCAGTACCATTTCCTTGCCTCTCCCTTTAGGGTAGTTGGGAATACGAGCATCCGATGTATATCGTCGAACCCACTTGCAATGCAAGTTAGGTCATATTCTCTTAAATGAATCATCAGATCCTCATTTGGCAACCCATAAAACACTGGGAGATCCCTATAAAGAGGAGGACATTTGGTTCTCCCCTTTGGGATCAACACCGGGTCATTAAAATCTTCATATTTATCATGATCTGGGTCCAGCCTCTTAGGATCTTTAACCTCTTCCATCCCCACCCTTTTCGGTGTAGGGAGGTTATTACCCTCATTGACATCCCTTTCTGCCAACTCATTGAGTGGTCTAGGGAGTCCTATAAGTTTCAACATGTCATTTGGATCCCCTCTTAGAGGATCTTCCATACCTTTCCCTTTAAAAGGAAAGTCCATAACGGGTTTATATAAGAGCTTTTGGTCCTTATCTAAAGCAGATTTATCATTACCACTTCTTAAGACTTGGGAACCGTGCCTTTTAAGCAACGGTTTTCCCTTGACAGCTAGGGCTTCTAATATCCTTGTGATGCCTACTATGTCGTCATGGTGGCCCATTACACGGGATGTTTCAACCACAAGCATATTCCATCGTATACCAGCACTTTCCCATGGCATTATGGCTTTAGCATGATAACCTGTTGATGCCATGACTGCCATAGTTTCCAACATGCTTGTTTCATGCCCTCTAGGTTGATGGATGGTTAAACATGATTTCTCTTGGGTAGAGACCACACCAAGGCGAACCTCGGCCCATGCCATCGTATTAGAGAATGGGGTAACCACTAATGGGCTACTCTTTTCATCACATAAAGTATCTTCTGCAGAGGACTCATGCTCTACATAACTAACTAATTCCATTAGTAAGTTTTGTATGGGGAGAGCCAAGTTTTTTCATCCTTGAACAAACCCCATTTTATGGATAATTTAGGGTCCCTTGAAACCCTAGATTCGAAAATCGCCACTTATAGGCAGCTCCCGGCAGATGCACCACTGATGGGACCTAAAATGGGCCGGCACTGGCTGTGGCACTAGCCGGATCTCATGCTCATGACACACAAACACCCTCACGGCCTCGTGGACCAGGAGTGTCAATCTAATGCTAAAGGACAAACTGCCCTAAAGCTTAATTCATGCATTAATAGTTTATAGTCCAACGTTTCCTTTTCCATAAGCTCCTCAGAGGGAGAACCCATACACATTGGCAATGCCACGATCACACACATATGGAGGCAACCTCTCGGTAGAAACACTGCGGCCCCATTGCAGCTCTCCTACATCGCAGGGATTGGCCCTTTGATGTGCTGCTCAACATATAACACAATCGAACACAAACTCTTCTCTTTTATATTTCTTGTATTTCCAGGAGATATACCATGCTTCCTCACTTAACAGCCCCTTAGGAAACCGACCCTCTATCCTACGGCAGGGATAACCTTACACTCTCAATCGTGGGTCAAATTCCTAAGAAAACAATTGTTATGCAGTCCAAGAGCTTTTCCGTTGATACCATGAACTATGCATAGTGCATAATGTGAACGGTTTAGTGCATAAACAGAAGAAAATCAGCATTGTGCATCGTGCGAAACCAATCTTTCCATGATTTCCATGCTAACGTTTATGTATTGAAACGAGGAGAGACACCGAGCCTTACGCTCATGCTGCCTTTCCCTTTATTTTAAAACAACATCCTATAGGCATGATGCAATATATAAATCAAATTTAAGATTATACTTTGGTGCTCAACCTCCCCTCTCACCCTACCATTTAATGTTTTACATTCGTTGATAGGTGAAAGAGTCATTTTATGTGTATTTCTTTATAGAGAGAGCGATAAACAAGAGCAGAAACATAGAAACGAGGGTAAACCGAGGCCAACCTCGTGATCTACCTTCATTATACATTACAAAAATACACATGTAATTTTCTAGAATTTTCCTTTTACCGTTTCCTAATTTTCTCCCATTTAAAACCCATTTTTCACCATTTTTTGGTATTTTTCTCTATTTTTCTTCAATTAAAAAAAACTAAAAATTAAGATTGATTATGGCATGTAGCCCTTAGGTTCCTTGACAGTAAAATTTCAGGTTTTGTTGACATTATCTCTCATATTTCCCCTTTATTTTGCAAAAAACCCCATTTTACCCCTTAAACGCGTGTTTTATGGGTTTTATACCATTAGTTTCAGCCATATCACTTATGTTTTTTTTATTTTCAGAGCATAAACTAATCAAACTCATAGAAAACAACATCATAATGCATAATCAGCCCATGGGAACAATATTTCATCAACCAAATAGCATAAAAACTCATTTTTTTCTTCGTAAAAATTGAATTACCGCTTAGGCTTCATGTCTCGGGATCTCGATTTTGCTACGGGACTGTGGGTCAACCCTCATTCAATGTCCAGCATCTTCACAATCAACAATCTTCATGTCTTCATTGATCCGAAAGCAATCCGAGGTCTCATCGGGATAAGCTTTCCTCCATCATTCTTCATTTTCCTCTTGCACACAAGAACAGCCCCTTAGGGGAGAGAGAGGGAGGAGAGAGAAAGACTAGAATCAGAATTCTTCATCCAGGCCATCATTGCACGAGTGAACGGCGGCGATATGATCAGCAAGGAAGGAGAAGATCGGGGGTATAATCAATTATGTGGGTTGTTTGCAGGCTACAATCTCCATCCATCCCCATGTTGGCGAAATTTGGGCGTGAAGATGGCGCCTTCTTCCTCCATTCTCTCTCCACGTTTTTTCATCTTGTATGCTTAAAAATTTGAAGGGGGGTCAAAGACTCCAAAAGGCACATCCCATTTGGGTTGGCTACCCTTTTAAATCTTGACCATTTTGTGGCCATTTCCCCGCCATGGCTCCGATTCGAGTGCTGTAAATTTCTGCGCATCCGGCCTTACATCTCGCATTGACTAGAAACTCCTGACAACCCGCACGGCAGTCTGAAAAAGTATCAAAAATCAACAAGTGTCGCTCGGGCGCCTTTTGAGAGTCGTATTTCACTTGGTGCTTAAAATCGTCCTAGCTGGAGCCGCTGCCTTTGATGTTGAATATTTTTCCCCTAAATTCTGGATTTTTTGGCAAATTTTAGGTGCATCCCGGGCTCAAAACTCTGCTCTCAACACCTCATCCGATTGCATTGGCAGTTGCTTTTGGTCAGGGAGTTTTTGCTCTAGGTTCTTGCCCTTACCCATTGGAACATGTCTCCATTGCTTCTTATCAGAACAGGTGTTGTGTTTAGATTTGTTCTCCTCTTGCTCTGGGGGTTCAGGTGACTCTACTGTAGAGCTAGGAGATGTTTTAGGGTTCCTACCATATAGGTTTGGACAAAACTAGCTGAAGAAGTCATGGTTGTATTGATGGGAAGCATAGAGATCTAGGATTGCAGGGTCTTGAGTGAGTGTAGATCTTCTTCTAGAAGTAGCTTATCATACAAGAGATGTTTTTGGGCAATGGCAGAAAGCTGGACCTCTTGGACCACTGCCAACACTCGTAAGGGGTTGGTGCAATGTACATGGGATCATGTATTGATGTCCAAAGGGCTTTCCTTTGCTCAGCGAGTGTCATTAGTTGGTGGCTATTTTTGGCTGCCAAACTTTGGTACCATTTCTATGCAAAGTTACCTTGTCCTTTCCCTTTTCGTTTGATTTCTTCAAGGATTTCCTTGTTTGTCTCACATTGAGCAGTATTAGAGTGAGGGTAGCAATGCTTTAGTTGTGGCCTTTGGGATGTCCTTCATGACTTCTCCGGAAATAGCTACATAGCAGGAGCAAACATGTCATTGCTCATCCCAAGTCAGGGGTTCCGCTATGAGCTTTGTGTGCTCTGGTGTTGGCCTTCCAATGTCCACATGGACATACGCACGTGTGATGGCTGTCAGCTTGTGATCAAGCTTCATCATATGCACTTCATCTCTAGTTCATTGGTCAGATGTGCCATCTTCTTGGCCAAATCTTCAAGAGATTTCTCCTCAAGCCTAGGCTTTAGATGCTGAGGAAGTGCTAGAGGTGTAAAGGATGTTGGTTGCGACCTCTCTTCTACAGGAAAATTGCTAAGGGCATGTTCCACAAGGGCATCATCACGACCAAAGGCTATTACTGCTGTGATTCCTGATTGGAAGTAGTAGTGGCTAGTTTAGAGGATTGGCCACTATTGGTCGACTGCAATGTCGAGTCCTTAGGTAGATTGGAAGTGGTCGTATCTTTTGTTGCCCTTTGAGCATTCATCGGTGTAGATCGAGCAGGGTAGTATCATGATCCACCTTTGGGACATTCGAAAGCTTAGATGGAGATAGAGTTTGGAATTGGTTAGCCGCACTTGACGCCTGTTGTTGTGCTTCCTGTGCCCATTTGGGGAAAGAGGGTGTAGGAGACTTAGGGCTCCTAAGTGGCTTGGAAGATCTACTCGTGGCCGTTAGATGATTCTACCATTTGTTTTGTTGAGCAATTAACCCTACCATGAGCATTGTTGCGCCTATGATGCTCATTATCCTCTTGGGAAATCAAAAGCTCCCTGGGCACTGGTGGCTTTTGTGTACTCTCAACAATGACATCTAATATCTGCTTGTCAAGCACGTTAGGTTGAGGATCTACCCTTCGAATAGTCCCGTTTGGTTTCTTGATTTCGATCGTGAGGGGCTCGATCTCTCCAATGTTTTTGACTCGAGACTTGGTTTTTTGTTTAGATTTCCTCATGTGCTTCTTCGCTCTTGATACATCCTGGCCTTCGACTGACAGAGGTGGTTTAGCAGGAGTTTTTGGTACCCAAATTCATCGATTATCTACGTAATACCCTTGAGCACGTAGCAACACTTTGGGTATCCATCGCGACGTTGTGCTAGCTCTCCATCGATGCCTTCGTATATAAGGTTTGGGCTTCTTTTGTGGTTTTCTATGATATTTGTAAGTCCAAATCCTATCCTTGGCATTGTCTCCTGACCTTCTTGTTTCAAGCATGGCCTTGCTCACTGGTTCTCTCTGTTCAACGTGTGCTTCTATCAACTCTTTCAACAAGTCCTTGCTCACATCACTAAATTCACCTGGCATGTCAGAATGTTCCTTGTCTTTCCCCTGAGGTTTGATGAGGTTACCCTTACTAAAGGTTGTGATCATCCTCACACTCAGTACTGTCAAGTATATCGTTTGTGCTACATAATCAACCTCACACTTTGTTTCCCTTTTCAAGGGTCATCCTAGGAGGGTATCCTTTCCACAATTAGCAATATTTGGAGAAACATGGAATAGGACATGCAAGCTTTCAGTTTCAATAGTTACAAGGATTTTGCACTTCCCTATAAGTGCTTGTGGGTGTCCCCCATAAGGATTAAGAGTTGCATTAGTCAGTGTGAGCTTTGGTTGGCCTAGTAGGGTCCATGCTTCATAGGTCAAGATATCAAAATCGGCTCCTTCATCGATGAGAGTATCGGCACAGTGCTCTCTTTTTGCAATGAGTTTGACCCTAAGATAAGCAGGTGGTACTATGTCTTCATCTTCTGGGTCTTGGCTTAGAGATTTAAGCCTTCTGATACATGCCTTTGAGTCCCCAACTGCACGACCAAATGTGGATTCTCCACTAATATCTTGGGTCATCTATGCAATGCCATTCTCAGGGTGCATGTATAGTCAAGAGGACTGTCATGTCTAGTCATCCTCGCAGTTGTAGCTTGATGTTGCTGCATTCCGCCTTGACTAGATGCAATCTGAATGCAACACATACATGTTTTTGTGGTATGACCTTTTTGCCCTTGTTGGCTAGATTGGCCCATTGAGGTTCTAGGGTTTCTTGCTATGTGATGTCCTTCTTGCATAAGCACACAACCCAAAGCAAGAGAGCTTGCATCAGTTATGACTTTGATTTCTTTGCTTAGGTCTAGTAGCCTTAAGATAGGGGTGGTTACCAAACTTTGCTTAAGCTTCTCAAAGCTAGATTGTTCGGCGGACGTCCATGTAATGGAGACCTGCTTTTTGAGAAGGTCGGTGAGAGGTGTGGCAATTGAGGCATAGTCTTTAATGAAGACTCTATACCAACCCATTAGCCCTAGAAAGCTTTACACTTCCTTGACCGTTGTCGGGGGTGGCCAATCTTGTACATCTTGGACCTTGGTAGGATCTATTGAAATGCCATCTATCGATACTATGAATCCTAGATATTCAATTTGCTTCTTGAAGAAGGCACATTTCTTCCGTTTAGCATACAGTTTGTAGGTTCTCGTTGTTTCAAGAACTATTTGTAGTTGTGGTCCATGATCTTCTTATTCTTGGAATATATTAAGATATCATCAAAGAAGACAAGGACGAAGTCGTCAAGGTAGGGTCAGAAAATGTCTTGCATCAACATGTTGAAGGTGGCAAGAGCATTTCTTAACCGAAACAACATCACAATAAACTCATAATGACCATAACTTGTGTTAAATGTAGTTTTAGGGATATCTTCCTCTCTAATTCTTATTTGACAATAGCCTAATCTGAGATCGATTTTGAAAAGACCTTTGCTCCCTAGAGTTGTTCAAGCAACTCATCTATCCTAGGAATTGGATTTTGTTTTTC
This sequence comes from Lygodium microphyllum, assembly GCF_053477565.2. Lineage (NCBI taxonomy): Eukaryota > Viridiplantae > Streptophyta > Polypodiopsida > Schizaeales > Lygodiaceae > Lygodium > Lygodium microphyllum. The sequence continues at coordinate 39,190,269 of NC_141136.1, read as the reverse complement.
ATTATCACCTGGTTTAATCCATGGTAATTGATACAAAGGCGAAATGTTCCATCTTTCTTTTTTTAAAATGGTCTAATAGCTGCTTGAGTTGTTTTTTTAGCTCAATGGCTTTAGGAATTGGCATTCGATAGGGCCATTTGGAGATGGGGGCAATGCCTGGAATGAGTTGAATTTCATGATCTACTTTCCTTGCTGATGGAAGCTTTGTTAGGTCTTCTGGAAAAACATATGTATATTCTTTTAGCCAAAATGGTTGATCCTTGGCTTCACTATCCTGCTCAGCCTTGTTGAGTTTAATTAGATAGATAGGTAATCCTTTCTTCAATCCTTTTACTATTCGGGAGGCTTTAGCTAGCTGAACCTTAGGGTTCATGAGTGGTTACTTGTTCTCTCTTTGAGTTTTGGAATGTGATTTGGCCCTTTTCTCAATGGATATGGACATTATTTGGAATTAACCAATCCATTCCTAGCAGACATTTGTAAGCCCCGAGATTCATAATTCAGAAGTTTATTTTGGAAGAATTGCCACCCAAGCTAAATTCTACCTTGCTAGTTTGTTATGTTGATAGAACTTATTTACCATTTGCTAACTCCACAAGTAATCTAGGTGCAAGATTAGTATTTATGTCTAGCCTTTTTGCACATTTTGGTGATATGAAAGAGTGGGTACTTCCACGCTCGATAGTTCAAAAGGGTTTACCTCGATAATTTGCTGGTGTTTGAATTACTAAGAATTGGTGATTTGGACCCTTCTTATTGAGAGCAACATGTACTCTAGCTCTTTCCATATCGGATTCCATTGTGGGACATTTATCATTACTAACCTCATTCAGGTTTATTCCATCAACCTTTCCCCTAGCATCTTGGCTTTGCCCGCGAAACTGATCTTGGCCACAAGCTTCAAGCAATGCCTCTCTTGCAATAGAAGCACCTTGGAGTCTCATTGCTCCTTTATGTGGGTATAAAGCTTCCCACTGCATTTGATTTTGCCTTCTTTGTCTTGTTTAGTTGGTACTACCCTTGGGCTCTTTTTGCATAACCTTGGAAGTTGCCCTTACCCTAACTGTTTCTATTCCAAATTTTTGAAATTCTTGGTCTTTGTTCGATCTCCTGAGCTATTGGAGCTACTCGAATCAATGCATCTTGTAAATTCCATGGCCTCATTGATTCAAGACGTGTATTCAAGGGTGGATTTAGACCATTGCAAAATTTGGATACTTGCTGTGAAACATCCATCGTAGGTGCATATTTTAGAAGTGTTACAAATCTGGAGTAGTAGGCTTCTAGGTTTAGGCTTAACTGCTTTAGATTGAAGAACTCGTTCATCTTTTGGGCTTGATATGTAGGCGGAAGATATCTCCCACGCACAACGTCCTTAATCTTGTCCCAAGTGATAGCATTTTCGGACGTTCTTTGGTCATTGCACCATTGTTTCCACCAAAGATGGGCATCTCTTGTGTGAGTTTTAGTTTGGCAATCATGGCCGTGATTTGACAGTGTAGTTCTTGCAGCAGTGAAATAGTCTTCCATAGATTCTATCCATGTTTTTGCTTTAGTTGGAATGTCTCTCCCTTTACCATCAAACTCCGATGGCTTGTATTGCTTGAGAAGAAATATCTTCTCTTAAGCTTCTTTAATATTGAGATTCGGGGTGACATTCTGAGGAATTATGCAATTTTATGATCAATTCTCTCTCCAACCATATTCAAGAAAGATGTTTACTTACTTAATATACCTCATTAATTTAGGAAGAAAATTATGTACTACTTGTCCTTCCGATAATTGTCAAGGTTTATACTTCAAAAGAGAGTTTTAATTTTAATCAGAAAAAAAAATCTCATCGAACGAATAATATCTATCCACTATTTCTGATTTATCAAACAGATGGATAAAAATAATTATTTACCTTAATAGGAAGGAAGTATATTATTCGAGTAGATTGGGAGCTCATGTTATTCTTGAAAAATATTCTTTTACCACAATTTAGGCATGGAATTGCGATACATTCATTGCATAGTAAGTAGGATTCTGAGAATACATATCCAGAAATCTATCTTTCAGGGGAAGATCAAGTAATTCGTCTTTGTCGCAGTTGCAGCAACTGGAGTGTAACATGTCCGCTCGTCCACTTCTGGGACATGTCTTAGCAGCCCATCGAGAAGAGAGTCTAGAAAGCGCCACCTAGCACTCACAAGGAATGTCACAGGGTTTGCAATCTAGGTCTTCCCAAGTCTGCCTCGAGCGGAAGTATCTGGCCGTTCCCACTTAGGACTGACCTGAAGTCAGGGTTTCTTTCCTATCAGCAAAGTCTCTAGGAAGTAGCTAGTGTCGAGCTCCAGATGAACCACTTTGCGTAGGAACAACAGAGTCAAAGCGGATTTATGCTGCACTTGGTTCATGGAGAATGGGAAACGAGAGGGATGCGAAGCTCAACCTCTCTGCCCATAAGGCATAGTCCCATTCCGCTTCCCTAAAACAATATAAATCGGGATTCTAGCTCTACTGATGCTAGGTCTTCACAATCTCGCTATCACGTCTTTTGAGAAAAGTTCCCAGCTAACCGGGACCACCCTTCCATAGGTCGGACCCAAGTCACATCCATCGCACTTCCCTTGGGTTGCTTAGTTATCTAATTACCTACCACATTATGTTTGACATGCAAAGGCAGCTTCCTTAATTAATCAATTTAAACATAGGTTCCTTCACGCAACTTAGGCACTGACACAAAAATAATGTCAAGCCTTTTTCAAATATCTAATCTTTATTTATCATAGTCTTGGAATACATCAAGTATCATGCCCGAAGGCTATCCCAGCAATCAATAGGATTGCTTGCTCCAAGCTTTGCCCGTAGACTAGTACACGGGCCTCAAGATCCCATCTTGAGTCATGTCGGCCTCTTGTGCGGGATAGGAAGGCAAGGATTTTACAGCCAGAGCCTCCCCTAACAGCCAAGCATCCTCCCTCTCCAAGCGGCACCCACGGAGAGACCTCTCGCGGTGGGTTCGCTCCATATACCCAGCGCGGCTAACAACCCCCTTGGATAGGGCTAGGCAAGCAATCGGAGGTAACTGAACCTGCCTCTCCCTCTATGCTTTTAACCTGAAGCATTAAGTGTTTTGCCTTGAATTAGTTTCTTGAGCAAAGAAGTTCAAACAATGTACCTAAGTGTACAATCACGATCATTTCAGTGGTCGTTCGTACGACCAACTGCTAAGGTGCGATTCCTTCTTCCCAAATGCTCCTAGCATTCGATCCTGGATTGTTCGTGACTTGGCAAGATTTCAAGGGCTTGGCAAGCTAGGTTGCTTGTTTCCCCTTTTTATTTGGGTTAGGGTTTGTACCCTACCGACCCTAATTATCCTTCCTTAGGTCTCCTTGTAAAATAGATCATGGACACCCTGTCGTCCTCGGTTGGTCAACTTGCTGGTTATCTCCTAGATCCCTTGGAGTACCTATGTACCTTTATCTTTGATCTTAATTGATCAAGAGTGTCTATCCCCTTGACCATGGTTAGTCAAGATGGTTCTGTTTAGAACAGTTCCCACTCCGTCTTAAGTATAATCTTCTTAAGCCTTCTTAATAATGCTCACATGCACTAAGCTTTTACCTATCCCCCTTGAAGTCACCAAGGACTTTGACATGGGTCTCATGGATCTTAGTCCCATTTGGTAAATTACAAACAATGCTGAATTTTTCCAAAAACTTTAATGCACACAACGTAATGCCATGCCTTCATTTCAATGCTTACAATTTTGATATAATCCATACGATATTTTTATGCCACACATGGGAAGGTATTTTCTATGAATGCAATCTTAACATTATCCTCTATGTAATTATTTACGCGATTTATAACCTTCGTGAATGATCTAATCTTTATAACTTTATGTGATTATTATATGAGTCTAGCTGCACTTTAATCTTTTCTACAGTTTATTACATGTACCTTATAATCCATCTTGTGATATGGAGATGCACTTTGTTTATTTCAATGTCCTCTGAAATGCATTTTAAGCAAGGACTTGTGCAAGGAGCAACATACTTTATGTAGGAATTCATGCAATATGTTTTTTGGTAATTTACGATGCAATTATCTAATCAATTTCACCTATTATGATGTCATCTTACAACGGAAATTATCTTGTTTGTTACATACATCACAACTAAGTTCATACCTAGGAAATTATCAAACTGCAATTAATGTAATGCATGTGAATATGATTTTTACCATGATAATTATAACCTATGTTTTAACAATAGAGCAACCTAGGTTTGGAGTGATGTCTTGATTCCAATGGTATTCACTCCAGATAAACCGTTCGCGGTTGCAGTGCCGTCTTGATTCGAACCTCCATCCGCACTTGTAGGGTTTCCGGCCATCCTTGTGGAACTACGCTTTGGGGCCATACTCGAAGACGCATTTACGAGAGATAGAAATCTCGCACTCTCCTATGCAAAATTTTTGCCACCTCTCCTTGAGTGGAGAAAAGATAATGAAGGGGAGGGGTGTATTTTCAGCAATATAGAGGTGTGTATTTTTAGCAATATAGAGGGGTGTGTGACCTCCCTTTAAGAGGGGAAAAAAAACCCCTCCAAAAGCTTCCCTCTCTCTCTCTCTCTCTCTCTCTCTCTCTCTCTCTCTCAAAGCAGCATGGTGGCGTTTTTCATCACGAGGGAGGGAGGTGCTGAAATCACGGCCAGGGGGGCAGCACCTGCTGAAGACAAAGAGGGAGGAGGGGCTACTTGTTCCACGAGGGAGGGGGGGCTCCCCTTTATAATGGGGAGGGAAGGTGGTATATTCGGGGGGGGGGGGGGGGGGGGGGGGGGGGAGAGGGGGAGATGGCCGCTTTAATGGCCACCACCCCTTTAACTCCCTCTCTCTCTCTCTCTCTCTCTCTCTCTCTCTCTCTCTCTCTCTCTCTCTCTCTCTCTCTCTCTCTCTCTCCATGCAATCGGCAGGGGGAGAGAGGGAGACAGTAAAAAAATTTTAAGTTAATTTTAAAAAAATTTAAGAAAAGGAAGGGGGTGTTCTTATGGGAGGGATGTTACATCCTCTCCCCCTTAGAGGAATCGAGATGTCCTCATCTCGAGAAGATCTGGGGGTATTGTTGGTTGAGAGTTTTTTCATCCATCCAGGTGGCATCCTCTTCGGGATAATCTTTCCACTGGATGCGCTATTCTCTCAAGGTCCTTGATCTCAAATGCCTCTCCCTAACATCTAGGATTCTATCAGGCCGTAGCTCAAGGACTCCTTGGCTAGGCATTACAATTTGTTGATCATCAAGTATATGATTCGGATTAGGTAGATACTTTTTCAATAGGCTAACGTGGAATACATTATGAATCTTTAGAGTTGCGGGCAGCTGTATTCTGTAAGCATTAGGTCCTAGGCACTTGGTGATCTTATAAGGTCCACAATACCTTGAACTTAGCTTCTTGTACTCTCCCAAGGACGGTGAACTCTTTTTAGGGCGTACACAGATGAAGACCATATCACCTTCGACGAAGGATCTGTCTTGCCATTTCAAGTCGGCATAAGCCGTCTGTCTATCCTTGGCAGCTTGAATGTCTTGTCTTATTGATTTGATTTGATAATCCATGTCTTCCAGCATCTGTCTTGAAGCTTCTACCCTCAAAGTTGGATCCGAGAAGTTCAAAGGGGTACGATATGTCAAGAATCGCGTGGTGGAGGGGGTTGCTCAAGATGCTGCGCCGAACACACACAGAATGCACAAGGAGAAGCTCACTCAAGAGACAAGAAGAGAGATGGAGGCCAAAACGTTTTCTTGCTGATTTCTTCTTCTTCTTCCACACTCTTTACAATGTACACAAAGTATAGATAAGATACAACATAAAAGGAAAGTGGCCTACTAAGTCAAACAATGCATAACCGACTACACTAGTCGAATGGCGCTATAACTATGCCAGCTGTAAATAGGTGTAACAACCTGAATATAATAAGTAATGAGTCAGTGGCCATGTGAGAGTCATAATGACCACCGACGTGCTAAGTGTAGACGTGTGGACCCATCTAACCAGGCGGTCCATCATCCATGTCCACATGTGTTGAGCTTGCCATCTCAACACTCCCCCTCAAGCTCAACTGCATCTCTGCAACTCCAAGTAAGCTTCGAAACTTTTGAAGCTTCTGTGTACCCAATGCCTTCGTGAAGATATCAGCTATCTGATCCTGTGTGCTGACATACACCAAGTCAATCTCACCTGCTAGTACCTTCTCTCTCACAAAGTGGTAGTGTACCTCAATATGTTTTGTCCTGGCATGGAACACAGGGTTCCTAGCCAACTGTATACTGCTCATGTTGTCACAATAAATGACAACTGGACCTTCCACCTGCACATCCAAATCAGCCAGTAACTTTTGCAGCCATACTACCTCACATGCTGCAACAGCAGCACCTCTATACTCAGCCTCTGTACTCGACAAAGCAACTGTAGATTGCTTTTTGCTGCTCCAAGCAACTGCTGCACTACCAAGAGAGAACATGTATCCGCTGGTAGATCGTCTATCAGACATACTACCAGCCCAATCTGCATCTGTGTATCCAAACACCTGTACGTCTGTACCTGCCTCATAGAAACTTTGGCATACATAGCCGCATTCATAGTAGGAATTCCAGCATCTAGAGTGAACATACGTCCAACTCTACTTCCCTTTGCTACCAACCTGCACTTGTCATTGAAGTCTTCTACAAAGCAGCCCTTTGCATTAAATCTGACTTGCAGCCCTTGCTCTACCATTTGACCGGCTGACACCAAGTTCTTTGTAATAGATGGTACATGTAATACATCTGAAAGACTCTTTGTCTTACCATCATGCAAGGACAAGGGAACTTTTCCAATGTGTGAAATTGGGTGGCATGAGTCATCACCCGTCTGCACATAACCTGCATTCTGCAAATCCTGCATCTCTCCAAACCATTCTGCATTGCTGGTCATATGATTGGATGCAGCTGAATCAACATACCAAACATCTTCATGTGTTCCCTTTCCTGTAACAGCATTCATCATATGCTGCATAACGAACAAACGTTCATTTTTGTCTTCATTCTGTCGTGAAGACGATGCATAGTTTCCTTGCTGCAACTTACCACTGCGGATATCATCTCTCTTAGCATAACATTGGGCTGCAATATGACCTGTTTTGCCACAGTAGTGGCACACAATACCAGAGTTGTTAGAACCTCTGTTCTGCCATCCACCTCTTCCTCTAAAGCTCCCCCTGCCTCTAAAGTTACCACGACCTCCTGAAACCTGCATATCGCCAAATTGCTGATTCAATCTGTTTTGCTGGTTGTCACTACCACGTCCTGTACCACGGCCTCTTGAAGAGAACCTGCCACGTCCCCTTCCAGAACTGGAGTAGAAAGCCTGGACCTGCTCACCACTTCTTTCAAATGTCTCACTCTGCATGTTGATTTCTTCAGTGATCATTAGAGAGACCAACTCATCAAAATCTGGAAATGGCTTTCTGACATATACGGAAGTTACAAAAGACTTCCAAGCCTTTTCATTGTTAAGTCCACCCAAGGTAGACGACACCAAATCATCATCATCGGGCATTGCATCAATCGCTGCCAATGCATCTGCAATGCTTCTTACTTTCAGTGCATACTCATTGATAGACATCTTCCCTTTCTTCAATGTATTCAACTCTTGCTTGAGTTGAATCTTTCGTGCCTTTGTATTTACAGAAAACATACTTTCAAGTATGGTCCAAGCTGCATATGCATTCTCTGCATTTCTAATGTGTCCCAGCATGTTATTGTCAATTACTGCAGACAACCAATACATGACCTTCTTGTCTTTTGCATTCCATTCCTTTCGTGCCTTTATCTCTTCTGCAGTTGGAGGATCACTCACCTCCGGCTCCTTTTCTTCACCTGAAACGAACTCGTAGAGGCCTTTTCCAATAAGGAAGTTCGTGACACGAAACTTCCATGATGGGTAGTTGTTCTTGTCGAGCTTCTCAATGATGGGGCTTCCACTGTTCTCTGCCATTATCACAAGAATAATACCAAACAGCAAGCAAATCTTCTGCAATCCTCGACCTGTAGTGCACAGCAATACACTAGACAGCCTTTTTCACTGTCTGCTCAACAATACATGCAATCTGCAACCTGTTTGCAGATAAACCTCGTGTTTACTCACTGGTAAACACCTTTAATCTTACAGATCTGAAATCTATAACCTGCGCACTCACTGTTGGTCGATACAGCTGAAGTCACAGTGTACCCTGAAACTGTTGTCCGCAACCTTGCGGCTCTAAAACGGGCCCTGAAACGGCCTCAAATGCCCAAAATCTCTGCGGGTAAGCCCTAAAGGGCTTATCTGCAGAATACACAGCGCTCTTCGCGCACACCAAATCTCACTGCAATCTGAGATTTTTGCTCTGCCCTGCTTCCGGTGCCTTCACAGGCACTATCCAAGAGAAGGAGTGGAAGAATGGGAGAGATTCTTACCCGTAGCTTGCTTGCTCGAACCTTGCTTCTTCTTCTTTGCTTCAACCTTCGAAATCAGCCTCTCTCAGTGGTGTGGCTCTGATACCATGTCAAGAATCGCGTGGTGGAGGGGGTTGCTCAAGATGCTGCGCCGAACACACACAGAATGCACAAGGAGAAGCTCACTCAAGAGACAAGAAGAGAGATGGAGGCCAAAACGTTTTCTTGCTGATTTCTTCTTCTTCTTCCACACTCTTTACAATGTACACAAAGTATAGATAAGATACAACATAAAAGGAAAGTGGCCTACTAAGTCAAACAATGCATAACCGACTACACTAGTCGAATGGCGCTATAACTATGCCAGCTGTAAATAGGTGTAACAACCTGAATATAATAAGTAATGAGTCAGTGGCCATGTGAGAGTCATAATGACCACCGACGTGCTAAGTGTAGACGTGTGGACCCATCTAACCAGGCGGTCCATCATCCATGTCCACATGTGTTGAGCTTGCCATCTCAACACGATAATCATGCCCATACAATGCTTGAAAAGGGGTCATCTAAATACTCTATTGGTAAGAAGCATTGTAGGCAAACTCAACCAATGGTAAATATTGAATCCACTTTTTAGGTTCATGACAACAGTATGCCCTAAGCATATCTTCAATGACTTGATTGACTCGTTCTGTTTGCCCATCAATTTGGGGATGGTAAGCTGTACTGAAACAGAGTTGAGTTCCAATAGCCTCAAAGATAGCCCTCCAGAAGTGTGAGGTGAAAAGAGAGTCACGATCACTAATGATTCTTCTGGGTAACCCATGAAGCTTGAATATTTCCTTGATGAACAATCTTGTGATGTCTGAGGCTTTATAGTTCATCTTGACAGGGATGAGATGTGTGACCTTGGTGAGCATATCTACTACAACCATAATAGAGTTATATCCTCCCTGAACTTGGGGTAAGCCAACAATGAAGTCCATGCTAATGAGCTCCCATTTCATTTGGGGAATGTCAAGTGGTTGCAATTTCCAAGGCATTTTAACATGTTCTGCCTTAATGCATTGACAAGAAAAACATTCTGTGACATATTTGAGTACATCTCCCTTGAGCCTTTCCCAATAATAGCTCTTTCTGACTGCATTAAGGGTCTTGGCATAACCAGGATGCCCTGAGAAAGGGGAGTCATGGGCTTCCCAAAGTATCTTTTGCTTGAGAGTTTGGCTTGTAGGGATACATAATCTTGTCCTAAAGTAGACAAGTCCATTATTGATGGAGAATTCTTGATACTTCGTCTTTAGCTTCGGGTCTTGATCCTTGATGGTGATGCCATGAGGCATATTACACGGTGGATTTCGTGCCACGGTGAATTCCGTGAGGTTTTACGGTGGATTCCGTAAACTTTTATTACTGGGGCTCATACACAAAGTGGATTCTTTGTGCGAGAAGTCGATGGGGATACCTATCCTTTTCGGGCGTTTTGTTAATTTAGTGTGTACATGGGTGATTCCATAGTGGGTGATTTCGCAAAATATATATTTAAATTAATAAAAGTTTATGAGTTTAGAGTGCGCACTCGCAATAAATTAAGGTTAGAATTGATTTCTAACCAATTTATTTATGTAGCTGAAGACTGCTAGGTATTCACTTTTGTCGGTTTAATTGTATTATTTTATTAACGATTGTGAATGCTTCAGTTGATGTATAGAGATAGCAGTGGTGGTAGTGGAAAGCATTGGAGGATAGCGTGTATTCAAATTTATCGTCAATATTTTGATGGGCGCATATCTTAGGCATGGTGCCCATATTTTGTCGCGCTTATTTATCAAAGCGCTTGATATTTATTTATTATTTTTGTAAGCGCATGGGCGCATGATTTAGATATTTGTATTTGGACATTGTATTTGGGTACACCTGACTTCTTGGGCGCCCATTAGCTTTAATTCTCTATTTGGCACAAAAGCAAACTCAAAAGTCAAAAGCGTGCTATTTTGTAATTTGGGCTATTATTTGAGCTTGAAGATGATTAATATATGAAATACATGCTTTGTGGAGTGCTCACACAAGGCATGGGGGAAGAGTGCACCCAATTGGTCTCTTATTCATGTCGTGCAAGCTTTCTACATTGATTTGTGTGCAAAAAGTAGAGTTCTTTTATTCTTGGGAACCTTCTGACGCTCACTACGTGCGCTTATGACATCCGATCTGCATACCAATGGTATTAGAGCGAAGCTGAGATCGAGAGCTTCCAATCGCTTACCATCTTGCGCGAAGGTGGAGCTCCTAGAACGATCGAGCTCTACAGTCAGTTTCATCGCAAACGGTCGATACGAGTGTGTTCCTGGTGGTCAAGAACCCCTATCTGCATCCTCTAATCGTGAAGGACTGGCCTAAGGAAGCGGAGGATCACGTAGACATCTCCTTCTACAAGTCATTTTTTCAACCAGACTGACAGTAAGCTCCATATCTCAAAAGTTCAAAAGATTTAAGTCAAAGCCTAATAAGCTTATTAAAAAGCTTAAGGGCCCAATTTCTTTTCGACTGGTAACGCGGCACCTTCATGTCTGAGTCGGTGGCAAAAAACGCCCCCTCCTAAAATCGAAATCAACACAGATTAGTCTTTTTTCCTAAAGCTTAAGTCAATTAAGCTTTAAAGAAGCTTAATCACTCAAATCTCCCAAGTTCTCTTACTTCTCCAAGTTCTGCAAGTCACAGAAGTCACTACAGACTTACTCAATAACTCCCATAAATACTATTCACACGCAGAAGCACAGAATTACGGTATTGCTCTATGGAAGACCCTGTTCCTATTTGCAGACTTGCTGAATCAATTTCAGCAAACGCAGAAGGTCATACACAGGTCATATGAAGATTATACGTAACTTCTACGAAGACAACGAATACTGCAATTGCAAAAGAGGAAGACTATAAAAGCCAAACAAAATATATAAGCCTTGTATACCCGACTTTGAGCTACGCTCATCCCGCTAATCAGATTTCGAGAGTGTGAGGTCTTTTGGATTTTACAGGATGACGGAACAAAACATGGACGATTTAATGGCTGAAGGTGATTTACCCGAACCAACGATGGAGCAAAAGTTGGATTTGATTATGATGCAACTTGATGAAGAACGAAGAGCCCGACAAGCTTTGCAAGTTCAATTGACCAATTTGCAACGATCTACCACCGACAAAGATGGACCACAACCCAAAGATCTTATACGACGTACCATTGATGTGACACTTGAAGCCCAATCCATCCGCAAAGAAACAAAGATAAGTAAAAGAAACTTGAAATTTCGTACTTTCAATGGATCACGAGATGGAAAGACTGTACTTGCATTTATCAGTCAGTTTGATGATTACTTTATGAAGAAACATATGATGAGAAAGACAAAATTAAATGTGTCACTAACCATTTAGTCGACCGAGCATCTCTATGGTGGACTGTGGTTCGCAAGAGCATTGATTGTCCCACTACCTGGGAGAGTTTCCAAAAGAAGTTTTTGCAGAATTTCCTTCCTTCTAAATTCCATGAAAAAGCCATTAAGCAATGGGATCTTCTATAGCAAAGAGATCATGAACCTATTTCCCAATACACTGAACATTTTTGAAATGCCCTACTGCAACTACGCATACTTGAAGATGTACCTGAAGCGACTCACAAATGCAAGTTTATGTTTGGTCTACTTGGACATTATTATGCTGAAGTCAATATGTTCAAGCCAACAACCCTTGAAGATGCAATTTCCTTGGCTCATGACACTGAAGACAAGATTCGTGGAAGAGACAAGCGTCCACAACAATTTTCAACTAATGGTAACAATGGTTCCAAGCAATTCAATTCAAATTTTTGAAGATTCAATCAAAGTCATTTTCTTCCATCTTCATTCCGTAAGTCTTGGACACGACCACCTGCTTTGCCATCAAATACCAATCCAAACCCTAAGCCATCCTCACAACCAAATCCCAATATTCCTAGACTTCCTGCCATTACCAACAATGTATCTAAAGCCAAACCTATAGTTTGTTACAAATGCCATCAACCTGGACATCTAGCAGCCAATTGTCAATCGAAAAATCCACCTGTCCATATCAATTATCTTGGAGCAATGGAAGAATAAGAACGTGAGGAAATGCCTGACTTTATGGAAGATGATGACGACATTGCCACTACTTCGGATACTTTGCCAGGTATGCCAAATTCACATTCTTTGTTGACAATGAAATGTTTTGTGCATGGTAAAGAAAAGATTATTTTACATGATGATGGTAGTACACATGATTTTATTTCTGCAAAGTTAGTGATAGAATTGAATTTACAAATTGTTTCTACACATTATCGTATTAAAGCTGCATTCCTAAGCACAAGATATAATGGAACACAAGAGGTGCATAACTTAGAAATTAAAATTGGTGAATACACTGAACGAAGAAATTTCCTAGTTGTACCTTTGCAGTCTAGTGATATTATCTTAGGAATGCCTTGGCGTCATCAGTATAATCGTGACATAGATTATTCTATGCATTCAATTAAAATTTATTTTCAAGGAAAACAAATCACATTGCATAGTATGCATGCATCTAATAATTCTCCAATGCTTACTCATACTCAAGCTAAACGTGTATTACGTTAAAGTAGCAAATCTTATTTAATATGTGTAAATGAACTTCAAGCTAAAGAAAAACAAATGCATCCTAGGCATACACAATTTCTTGCACAATTTCAAGATTGTTTTGCTGATGATTTACCACCTGGATTACCACCATCACATCATGAAGATCACAAAATAGATTTAATTCTTGGTACACAACCACCATGTAAAGCATCATATAGGCATAACCAAATTGAACAGAAAGAAATTCAAAATCAAATAGAAGAATTGCTTAACAGAGGATTAATTAAACCTAGTAGTTCTCCATTTGGTGCTCATGTTTTATTAGTAAAGAATAATAATAATAATAATAATACTTATCGCATGTGCATTGATTATCGTGCCTTGAATAAAATTACTGTTAAGAATAGATATCCAATTCCTAGGGTAGATGATCTTATGGATAAACTACAAGAATCTGCCATATTCAGTAAGATAGATCTTAAAACTGGTTATCATCAAGTAAGATTGGATAAATTTGATATATTCAAAACTGCATTTAGAACACAATTTGGACACAATGAATTTCTAGTGATGCCTTTTGGTTTAACTAATGCACTAGCTACATTTAGTCGCATGATGAATCTCATATTTTTGAAATATCAGCATTGTGTTATAGTATTCTTTGATGATATATTGGTATTCAGTAAAAATGAGAATGGGCATTATGAACATTTGTCTTTAGTTTTCAAGTTGTTAAAATATTATCAATTATATGCTAATCCAAAAATGAGTGAATTCTTTCAAACAGAAATTGAATATCTAGGACATGTTGTTTCATCAGAATGTATTAAAGTTGACCCTAAAAAGATAGAAGCAATTTTAAATTGGCCCATACCCAAAAATGTGCATGAGTTACGTTCTTTTCTAGGTCTTGCTACTTTTTACAAAAAGTTTGTGCGAAATTTTTCATTACTTGCATTACCTTTGACTAAACTTTTAAAGAAGGGTATTGTTTATAACTGGTCTGATAATCAACAAAAATCTTTTGATTTATTGAAACATGCATTAACCCATTCTCCTGTATTACAACTACCTGATTTCAATAGACTATTATTTTTAGTAGTTACTAATGCTAGTGGATCTAGAATAGGAGCCGTCCTTATGCAAGATAATCATCCCATAGCCTATTCTAGCTATAAATTGAAACCACCCGAACTTAAATATTCTACATATGATAAAGAATTGCTAGCTGTAGTACAAGCCTTACGTCAATGGAAACATTACTTAATGGGTTCTGAATTTATGATCGAAACTGACCAACAAAGCATTAGACATCTCCTTAGTCAACCCCAAATATCTGACCGACATATTAAATGGGCAGCTTTCATTCAAAGTTTTCATCCCCTTATACAATATCAACTAGGAAAATAGAATGTTGTAGCCGACGCTTTGAGTAGAAGACCGACAATTCATAATATTTATGTGATATCATTTGATTCCCTTATCCCTATGAAAGATACTTATCATCAGGATCTTACTTTTCAAGCTAATTGTAATAAATTAGTTGTAAATAATTGGATTCCTATTGATTCACTGTCTTACAATAATGGATTTATGTTTTATGAAAAAAGATTATATGTGACAGTTCCATTTAGATATTTTGTTTTGAATGAGATTCATTGTCCTCCATATCAAGGTCATAGAGGTATTATATCTACTTTGCGTACATTGACTGAAGATTTTTATTGGCCACATATGGACACTGATGTATCTAACTTTGTTTCTGAATGTTTAGTTTGTCAACGAGTTAAAAGACACCACGGTAAACAATATGGTTTACTGATGCCATTATCTATTCCATCACGACCATGGGAACAGATTTCAATTGACTTTATTACTGGTTTACCTAACACTAAAGCTAACCATGATATGATTTGGACTGTTGTAGACAGGTTTAGCAAACAAGCATATTTCATTCTATGCAAAGAAAACTTTAACTGCATCTCAAGCTGCTCAACAGTTTTTGAAAACTGTGTTTACTAATCATGGTTTACCAAAAGTTATTATTTCTGATCGTGATTCTAGATTTTGTAATACTTTTTGGATTACTTTGTTTGCTAACTTAGGAACAAAGATTGATTTTTCATCTGCATTTCATCCTGAAACAAATAGACAAATAGAAACTACTAATAGTACTATTTTAGATCTTTTGCGTGCTTATACTATTTCAAAACCACACACATGGGATACATATCTACATTTACTTTAGTTTGCATATAACAAGACACCACATACAGCTACAAAGAAAGCACCATTTGAAGTTATTTATGGATATAGATTGCCTACACCTGTTGCATCATTATCAAATAAAATTCAGACTGCTGATGATATTGCTAACATGTGCGCTACTATTTTTTATGAAGTTAAAGACATGATTGCCAAAGCCCAGCAATCATATACAAAACAAGCAAATAAGAAAAGACAAGCTATGAATTTTAAAGTTGATGATTATGTTTGGTTACGAATAGAAAAACATAGATTACAAAGTGTAAATAAACACCCAGTTGTGAAATTAGCACCTAGATTCTATGGACCATTCAAGATCATTCACAAAATCAATGACAATGCATTTAAACTAGAACTACCACAACATTGGAAAATCCATAACACCTTTCATATTAGTTTATTATGACCCTTTAGAGGCCAATTACGTGTACACCCTGTTTATGAAAACCCACCTTTGTTAGATGATGAGACTGAAATACTTGAGCCTGAAGCTATTATAGATACTAACTTTATGACCACTAGAAATGGCTATAGATATTCTAGATATTTGGTCAAGTTTAAAAACCATCCTGTTGAAGAGGCCCAATGGATGCACACTAGAGACTTAAATGCTTTCCCCACTCTGTTAGCTCCACATTGAGCTAATAGCAATTGAGGACAATTGCTATCCCACCCCGGGGGTATGATGCCAGGAGGCATATTACACAGTGGATTCCGTGCCACGGTGGATTCCGTGAGGTTTTACGGTGGATTCCGTAAACTTTTATTACCGGGGCTCATACACAAAGTGGATTCTTTGTGCAAGAAGTCGATGGGGACGCCTATCCTTTTCGGGCGTTTTGTTAATTTAGTGTGTACATGGGTGATTCCATAGCGGGTGATTCCACAAAATACATATTTAAGTTAATAAAGTTTATGAGTTTAGACTGCGCACTCATGATAAATTAAGGTTAGGATTGATTTCTAACCAATTTATTTATGTAGCTGAAGACTGCTAGGTATTCACTTTTGTCGGCTTAATTGTATTATTTTACTAACAATTGTGAATGCTTCAGTTGATGTGTAGAGATAGCAGCGGTAGTAGTGGAAAGCATTGGAGGATAGCGATGTCGTATTGCTGCGCATTCGAGGTGTGAAACCACCCAAAAGTCATGTGTGTGATTTGATACTTTGTACATACTTAGTTGTTATGTTTGCTCTTTCATTCTATGATGAAGACGGAGAAGAACAAGGAGTTTTGGTAGATTGGTGACTCGAGATGCAATCTCATGGACCACTTTGATTGTGACCAAGGGTTCGTTTGAAAGCCTGTGGCAGCATAGGAGCATTCCCAATGGGCCAAGAGATACATGCTGAGATCATCCTAAGGGGCCTAGAAAGAGACTCTGTTGTTGGTGACATGCTTGTGGACATGTATGAAATATGTGACAACTCGTGAATGGGCAACGGCTGTTGATAGAACAAAACTACCGATTTCTATTCTCTACAGGAAGGATCTTGTGAAACTAGATGGTACAAATCCCATGTTGTTGTATGGATATGGATCATATGAGTATCCAATTGAGCCAGAATTTCAATCAAATAGATTAGCGCTGGTTGATAGAGGATTTGTGTATGTTGTTGCACACATACGCGGAGGGGAAGAGATGGGAAGAAAATGGTATGAAGACGAAAAGCTATTGAAAAAGAAGAACACGTTTACTGACTTTATTGCCTCAGCAGAACACCTATTGGCACACAATTTTGGTGCTAAGGACAAGTTATGTATCCATGGGAGAAGTGCAGGTGGTCTGTTGATTGGTGCTGTGCTAAATATGAGACCACACTTATTCAAGGGTTGCATACTGGGAACCTGCTAAATATGAGGCCAAATCTGAGGGACGCTAATTTGGTGTGGAATGAAAAGGAAGGAAAAAGAGGCTTTTCTGAGGAAAAAAAGAGGAGCTTTTTTTGAATCGGACAGGGGGGGGGGGGAGAAAAGCAGATTCGAAAGGGGAAAAGAAAAAAAAGCATGGGGAAAGGTCGAACAGGCCAGAGAGAGGAAGAGAGGGATGGTCGAAGGTACTCTGGATTGCGGACGGAGACTCCACGGCTGCAGAGCAGAAGACAGATCAGTGGGTCTGAGACATAAGCTAAATTAGCTTTCAAATCCCAACATTGGAGAGACGAAAGAGGGAGAAAAGGGGTACTCTGCGGCTGAACAGTGAGGGAAGCTCGAAAGAAGACTGCTACTGTAACAGAGGGGAACGAAGGGACTTCGGTGAGCTCAAAGACAAGGACGTTCACAACGAATTGAATCCCAGGAGACAGGAGTGGCACGCACAGACACGAGAGAGAGGAGAGAGGCCCAAGGTCCAGTCTATGGATGAGGAATTTCAGAGGACGAAGACTGAAGACGATGGCATTAGTGACGAAGCTACAGAAAATATGAAGGCTAAAGGAAGATCCGTGAAGAAGATGAAGATGATTGAAATCACTGCCCAATGTCGACGATGATTGTCGATTCATCAATTGGAGAGAGACGAAGAGCTTCTTTTTGATTTAGCGAGAACAAAATGATTGATCTGGTTCACTGCACTTCATCGACTCATCATACACCGATGTATGATACAACAGAAGATTGCACATCCAGGAGCGCGTGAAAGAGCTCGGCTTCACCATATCTCGCGAGTTTGCTCTCACGAAGCCTCTTGCTGTCATCGGGGTTGCCACTGGTGCATATATGTTCCTGGCTGATCTTGTAAGGGAAATTACTTTGCCAGTTACAATATGGCAGTAAGACAGAGTCTAGTGGAGTTGTTGTAATTGTTGATAATATCCAAATTGACATTACTGGCAAGCACGTCCTCACACTTTCACGCTTGGTAACATACTTGAGTGAAAAAGGGGCAGAATCGGTTTCAGTCTGTGCACTTCTTGACAAAGTTTCTCGCAGGAAAATTCCACTACAGCTTCCAAGTGGTGGTAGATTTTATCGAGGGTTTGAGTGTCCTGATGATTTTGTTGTGGGTTATGGAATGGATTTTGTTGAGCGCTATCGTTCTCTGCCCTACATTGGTGTCTTAAAGCCCTCAAAATATAGTTTGGAATCAGACGCATAAATATGTGAACCATTTTGGAATCTGAGGTGAGCCCATGCCTACTACATCAACACTCCATGTTGGACATGCGCATTTGTGCATATGTTATTAAGAAAGTTTTAAGGCATATCTACTGATCAGTGTATTTAACAAACGATTATGGTCCTGGCACTGATAATGATGGCCAGGAATCAGAAGTACTTCAGCATTATATGGAAAGCTTCATAGTCATATGGGTCTGATTGCTTCAACAAATAAGATCTTTGTTAGTAGGTGGAACAGTAGCATGCTGAGTATCATTTTTGAGGGTATTTAGTTGCTTGAGCCCTGTCATTGGTACCAATACAAACAGTTATTGATCATTCTTAAGTTCTACTGGTCGAAGCTTTACATCTCCTATTTTTGGTACAAGTATCTCAACTCTACAAGGGCTCTCCATATGCCACTTTTTCATTCCATCTGCTCCATCACCAAAGCACATTGATTATTCTGACAGCAATGCAGAAAAAGAGAGACACACATGATATATATTATCAAAACTCTTCTATGTTTTTTTTGAAGATGGTTCATTCAATACAAAGAATTCTATATGATCATGTACATTTTTAATCTTCCCAACTGATCAACATCACAGGAAGTATTTGTTGTCATAACAGATTTGGCTTTGTTCTCTTGCTTGATTTTCTATCCTGAAATTTATCAAGGACTTCTGAAGTTGCGACATTGCTTTCGAAACCCTTCGACATCTTTGGTGAACCCGACGTGAAAGCGTCGCAGAAATTTCAGGATGAGGAATCAAGAAGAAGAAGAAGAAGAAGAAGAAGAAGAAGAAGAAGAAGAAGTTTTTTTTTTTTTTTTTTTTTTTTTTTTTTTTTTTTTTTTTTTTTTTTTTTTTTTTTTTTTTTTTTTTTTTTTTTTTTTTTTTTTTTTTTAGTAGAGAAATGGAATGTTTTTAGCTAGCAGGTGTTTTTTTTTTTTTTTTTTTTTTTTTTTTTTTTTTTTTTTTTTTTTTTTTTTTTTTTTTTTTTTTTTTTTTTTTTTTTTTTTTTTTTTTTTTTTTTTTTTTGTGAAGAAGTTATTTGACGGCCGTAATGTTTTAGCATATTTGAAGACATATGAGATCAAGATGGGGTTTTTTGGAGTTCCTGCTGGACTTATGAGTAAGTACTTCCTTCGTCTTGTCACACCTGCTTTGAGGACAAAAGTGACTGATCTTTTTATTCAAAATACACATTGGTAAGATTTTAAGAAGGCCTTGAAAGAAGAATACTTCCTTGAGGACTTTGGTATGGCTACTCGGCGGTCATTCCGAGAGTGGGTCTACATGCCAAACAAAGGTCTAGCTGCTTCAAAGTTGATTCGAGAATTCGAAGAGAGGTATAGTCAGCTTGATGCCATTAAACAAAGAGCATTGGGAGTCAGTCAAAGCGGAGCTGGTGGGAAAGTTGAAGGAGTAGTTTGCTTCGACTGCGCCTACTACTTCTTCTAGTGCTCCTACTGTACCTAGGAGTGCTCCTAGTGCACCTAGGAGAGATCGGAGATGTATTTGGTGCGATAGTATGGACCATCAGCATTGCAGGGATTGTGAATCTTTTCAGGATGCAAGGAGGAAAAATTTGGTATATTGGGGGCAAGATGGTAAGATTTGGTTGACTGAGACAGGAGCTCCACTTGCTACCAACTTTGGTAAAGGTGGAATGAAGAAGTTAGTAGAGGACATGGCTGCGCATACTTCTTATGTGACAGCTAGAGGTGATGCTTCTGCATATGGAGTCCAGATTGAGAAAGGTTCAGAGACTCAGTCAGCGCTATGGACTTATGCTATGGAGACTGCAAACAAGGGGAAAATTCAGCAAACTGTTTTGACTAGTGCAGGCTCTAGCATCAGATCAGAGACAGGTTGGGACTCGCCTGTTGACAGGTATTCTATTTATGCTTATTTGGCTAAGTCTCATGGTGCAGATGTACTTGTTGAGGAGAAGCGTAAGAGGGATGAAGAAAATCCAAGTGCAGCTAAGAAGACTAGAGGGGGTGAGTTTGTTACTCCACCTACTGCAGGACCGTCTTCACGATCAGGGCCAGATCGACAGATGAAGGATGCTCAAAAGAGAGAAAAGAGGCAAGAACCTAGAGAGAGAAAGCAGCCAGGGTTCAGATTGATGTCCGATATTGAGACATCTACAGACATGAAGAAAATCTTTAATGATAAGATACTTGACAGTGAGGTGACTTTCACTATTTCTGAGATTTTGGGCATCTCAAAAAGAGAGTTTCAGGATCAGTTTCAGGAGGTCCTGAAGAGGAAAAGACATGCATTGTCTACCACTGATACACAGGGAGTTTTGATTGGGGAGTTGGATGAGGATGAGGATGAGGTTATGGTTGATAATGGTTCTGTTTTTCCGCAGGTAGAGAAGAGGGTTCAGCCTATGCATTATGCTGAAATTGATGAGCCTGTCATGATACCGCGTAGTCACTTTTCGCGGAGCCATTGGGCTAGGGCAACTACAGAGACGATGGTAAAGATTGGAGAGAAACAGGTGCCTTATGTTGCATTGGTGGATCATGGTTCAGAGATTAATCTCATAGTTCGTGGAGTTTATGAGAGTAACAGATGGCCTATGGATGTAGAACATGGGTGGCGTATGAGAGCCGCCAATAACACTGCAGGTGATTTGTATGCTGCCTGTCCTAGTGTCAGGGTTTCTATTGGTGATGTAGAGGAGGATTTTTATTTCTTTGTGCAGGATTCATGCTCTTATCCCATAATTCTTGGTCAGCCATTCATTAAAAAGATGCGCATGGAAACAAAGGTCATGGATGATGGATCTGCTTATGCACGGATTCGCAGTAAAGATGGCATGAGAGCAGTTCAGTTTATGACTGTATGTGTGAATCATGTTAGAAACAGGGATACTCTCAGAGATGCACCTTTGCCCACTGTGAGGGATTCGGGTTTTCATTAGGTACCACCGTTTCGCGAGACGACGGTGGTACAGAGCAGAGGAGATTGGAGTTCTCGCCTCCCGGCAGCAGTGTTTTCTCCTCCGATTTTGTTGGGATTTCACCAAACAGTTCGATGAGCTATCAGAAGACTTCTGGGTTTCCTAGAGCTGCCAGGCAGTATATATGCAAGAAAGAGAAAAAATTGAAAAATGCAGAAATTTTGGAGGATGATGAGCACATAGATGGGATGTATGACAGTGTGATTTGTGCAGATACGATGACAGAGATGGGAGATATGCTGAAAACTGATATGCTGAATTGTCACAGTAATGTATTAGTGCAGTCCCTGGACATGTTTCATGAAATTGCAGATTTTATGTCACAGATTGAGTCAGAGGCTGAGAAAACTCAGCAAAGAGTGTTGAGTGCTGAAGAAATTCAGCAATCAGAGTTTCCAGCTGGTAATGATCAGCTTTCAGAGAGACAGAGGGCTGAAAACTTTCAGCCAACAAAGTTTACTGCTGAAATATTTCAGCATTCAGAGTTTGGGGCTGTTTCTATGCAGTCCATAGAGCAGAGGGCTGAGGATATTCAGCCATTGGTGTGCAGAATTGCTGATTTACAGCAAGATTTATGTAATGCAGAAGAGCATAATGAAGCCAGGGTTGACACAAAATACAAAACTGTGGATAAGAAGGTGAAGCCGGTTGCTGTACCGCTTCCACTTGACAGTGATCAACAAATAGAGAGGGCTGCTAAACAGCAAATTTTGAGGAATCCGGAGCATATTGGTCATAAATTTTCAGCAGAGACTCTTGCTGAATTGAAAATTGGAAATGGTGATTTCTTGCTACCCATAGAGAAGCAATGCTTTCAGGAGATGCTTGATCGTCATGGAAGGGGATTTGCTTTTTTCCCACATGAGATTGGATGTGTGAATCCTGATATTGTTGCTCCTATGGTCATTTTTACTATTCCTCATATCCCATGGAATCTCCGACCTATTCCAGTGCCTAAAGCACACTTGCCAAAGCTGATTGATTTATTGAATGAGAAAATCAGGATGGGAATCCTTGAGCCTTCATCTGCACCATACTCAAACAGGTGGTTTACAGTTCCAAAGAAGAATGGTACTCTCCGATTTATTCAAGACATGCAGCCAGTGAACAGAGTTACTATCAGGAATGTTGGTATAGGTCCAGTTGTGGATGAGTTTGCAGAGGCATTTGCTGGACGTGCCATCTATTGTTTGGGTGATTTGTATTCAGGATATAATCAGTTTCAGCTAGCTTTGGAAAGCAGGGACATAACCACCATGAGAACTCCTATTGGGCTTGTCAGGATGTGTACCTTGCCTCAAGGTGCCACTAATTCTGTTGCGCATATGATGAATGCCATGCATAAGGTTCTTCGTGATTACATACCTCAGCTTACCATGCCTTTCTTGGATGATGTGCCCATTAAGGGGTGTGCAGAAGAAGAGAAGAATGAGAGTCTAAATGAGCAGGGATGCAGATACTTTGTGGCTGATCATATTTCAGCATGTGAGAAGATTTTGGCCAGGTTAGAAGAAGTGAACTTGACACTTTCAGGGCAAAAATCTGTTTTTGGAGTGAATGAGGTTGTCATTGTTGGACATATGTGTGGATATTATGGCAGGAAACCCTCACCTGATAAGGTGAATGCTATAGGCAAGATTGCGGAGTATTGTTCTACCACTTTAGAGGTACGGAGATTCATTGGAGCTTGTGTGTTTTATATGATTTGGATACCTCATTTTGCACACATAGCAGATTGTTTGTATCAGCTGCTTCGAAAGGGGCAGAAATTCTATTAGGATGAGAGCCACACTAGAGCCATGCGGAAATTGAAGAAGTTATTGCATAATGCTCCTACTCTCAGGAAAGCGGATTATAATTGTGAAAGGCCTATTGTATTGACAGTTGACACTAGTCCAATTGGCATAGGTTGGGCTGTGGGTCAAGATGATGCAGATGGAAATAGGTATGCTATTCGGTTTGGGGCGAAAGTCCTAAACGAGAGACAGAGGAGATATCTGCAAATCAAGAGGGAGATATTGGGGATTGTCACGGCTCTCAAATGTGACAAGGAGTACTTTATTGGAGCTTCAGTTGTGGTAGAGACAGATTCCTTGCCATTGATTGGTATGATTACGAGTTGCTCTACTCCGGATATAGCCATGTTGAGATGGATTGCATACATCAAGTCATTAAATCCGGAATTTAAACACATAGCAAGGAAGGATAATCCAGTGGCAGATATGTTGTCTAGAGCCAGATATGATGATGAGGAGACTCTACTTGCAGAAGAGGATGATGCAGAAATTTCAGCCACTATGGTTGATCATGTTTGTCATGTCTATGATATTGTGGCTTTCACAGAAGAACTCTATGTTGGAGATTGGTTGCACATTGGCAGGTACCTTAGTACACTAAGCAAAAGAGATGAATGGATAGATGAAGAGTTCAAGAAGATTGGAAGGAAAGCCTATGGTTATTTTCTCAAGGACGGATTTCTTTGGAAGCATCCGAAGAAAAGAGGCGGATTACCTTTGCGGGTTGTCTGCGATAGAGAGACACAGTTACAGGTGATGAGGGAGTTTCATGAGAGTCCTTGGGCTGGTCATAGAGGAGTGTGGGCTACTTATGAGAAAATCAAGGAGAAATATTGGTGGAAAGGCATGTATAGAGATGTTTCTCACTTTGTTGAGACTTGCAGAGACTGCCAGATATATTCAGTAGTGCGTCATCGAGATGAGCTTCATCCGACCTATCCGCTATGCATTCATTATAAGTGGGTAGTTGATTTGGTTACCATGCCTATGGGTCTATGGCAGATGAGGTACATTGTTTTGGCTAGAGAGGATCTTACCAATCATGTTGAGGGCAGATCTTTGAGAATGAAGACCACTAGTGCAGTGTGTAAGTTCTTATTGGAGGAAATTTTCTGCAGGTATGGTTGTGTGGGTAAGATCACTGCGGATTGTGGTGAATTGGATGCAGATGAAGCTAGGGAGTTTTTCTCTCAGCTAGGAATCAAGTTGGCTTTAACCATAGCATACAATCCGGAGGGAAATGGGAAGAGTGAAAGAGGGCATCCGCCGATAGTGAAAGCATTAGCCAAAGCATGCAGAGGACGGATTGGAGAATGGCCGAGACTTCTACCATTTGCTTTATGGGCTGATCGTACGACTAATAGTGTTACCACAGGATATATGCCTGCAAAGTTGATGTATGGTCAGAAACCGGTTATGCCGACTGAGACTTGTGCTTTGACTTGGTCAGTTTTACCTTGGCATGAGGATTTGACGAGAGAGGAGCTCTTAGCTCTTCGGATTCGACAGTTGGAGAGGAGACCTGAGGATATTCAGCTAGCTATTGACAGGTTGAAGGTCGCTAGACTAAGGAATAAGGACAGGTTTGACAGCAGGCATCGCTTGCGGCCTAGAGCAATAGAAGAGGGAGATTGGGTATTGGTGTTTGATAGCAGCCTTGAAAATCAGCATGCTGCACTTCGGAAGATGGTGAAAAGATGGTTTGGGCCGTACATAGTCAGACATGTCTTTGATAATGCAACATATGAGCTGACAGAATTGGATGGGACAGTGCTTAGAATGCCAATTCCTAGAAAAAGAATCAAGATTTTCAAGAAAAGAGATGATGAGGAATATGCATTGGAAGAATTTTCAAGAGAAGAGCAACGAGAAGAAACTCCAATGGAAGAAACAGATGATATGACAGATAATCTTGTTGATCTACCGGAAATGCATAATGAAGAGATTAATCTGTTTATGGATCTTGATGATAACAATCATGGGTAGTTGGCCCATCCGGAGGATGCGCAGGATTAGAGGGGGTGGATGTCGTATTGCTGCGCATTCGAGGTGTGAAACCACCCAAAAGTCGTGTGTGTGATTTGATACTTTGTACATACTTAGTTGTTATGTTTGCTCTTTCATTCTATGATGAAGACGGAGAAGAACAAGGAGTTTTGGTAGATTGGTGACTCGAGATGCAATCTCATGGACCACTTTGATTGTGACCAAGGGTTCATTTGAAAGCCTGTGGCAGCATAGGAGCATTCCCAATGGGCCAAGAGATACATGCTAAGATCATCCTAAGGGGCCTAGAAAGAGACTCTGTTGTTGGTGACATGCCTGTGGACATGTATGAAATATGTGACAACTCGTGAATGGGCAACGGCTGTTGATAGAACAAAACTACCGATTTCTATTCTCTACAGGAAGGATCTTGTGAAACTAGATGGTACAGATCCCATGCTGTTGTATGGATATGGATCATATGAGTATCCAATTGAGCCAGAATTTCGATCAAATAGATTAGCGCTGGTTGATAGAGGATTTGTGTATGCTGTTGCACACATACGCGGAGGGGAAGAGATGGGAAGAAGATGGTATGAAGACGGAAAGCTATTGAAAAAGAAGAACACGTTTACTGACTTTATTGCCTCAGCAGAACACCTATTGGCACACAATTTTGGTGCTAAGGACAAGTTATGTATCCATGGGAGAAGTGCGGGTGGTCTGTTGATTGGTGCTGTGCTAAATATGAGACCACACTTATTCAAGGGTTGCATACTGGGAACCTGCTAAATATGAGGCCAAATCTGAGGGACGCTAATTTGGTGTGGAATGAAAAGGAAGGAAAAAGAGGCTTTTCAGAGGAAAAAAAGGGGAGCTTTTTCTGAATCGGACAAGGGGGGGGGGGGGGGGGGAAGCAGATTCGAAAGGGGAAAAGAAAAAAAAGCATGGGGAAAGGTCGAACAGGCCAGAGAGAGGAAGAGAGGGATGGTCGAAGGTACTCTGGATTGCGGACGGAGACTCCACGGCTGCAGAGCAGAAGACAGATCAGTGGGTCTGAGACATAAGCTAAATTAGCTTTCAAATCCCAACATTGGAGAGACGAAAGAGGGAGAAAAGGGGTACTCTGCGGCTGAACAATGAGGGAAGCTCGAAAGAAGACTGCTACTGTAACAGAGGGGAACGAAGGGACTTCGGTGAGCTCGAAGACAAGGACGTTCACAACGAATTGAATCCCGGGAGACAGGAGTGGCGCGCACAGACACGAGAGAGAGGAGAGAGGCCCAAGGTCCAGTCTATGGATGAGGAATTTCAGAGGACGAAGACTGAAGACGATGGCATTAATGACGAAGCTACAGAAAATATGAAGGCTAAAGGAAGATCCGCGAAGAAGATGAAGACGATTGAAATCACTGCCCAATGTCGACGATGATTGTCGATTCATCAATTGGAGAGAGACGAAGAGCTTCTTTTTGATTTAGCGAGAACAAAATGATTGATCTGGTTCACTACAGTTCATCAACTCATCATACACCGATGTATGATACAACAGAAGATCGCACATCCAGGAGCGCGTGAAAGAGCTCGGCTTCACCATATCTCGCGAGTTTGCTCTCACGAAGCCTCTTGCCGTCATCGGGGTTGCCACTGGTGCATATATGTTCCTGGCTGATCTTGTAAGGGAAATTACTTTGCCAGTTACAGTATGGCAGTAAGACAGAGTCTAGTGGAGTTGCTGTAATTGTTGATAATATCCAAATTGACATTACTGGCAAGCACGTCCTCACACTTTCACGCTTGGTAACATACTTGAGTGAAAAAGGGGCAGAATCGGTTTCAGTCTGTGCACTTCTTGACAAAGTTTCTCGCAGGAAGATTCCACTATAGCTTCCAAGTGGTGGTAGATTTTATCGAGGGTTTGAGTGTCCTGATGATTTTGTTGTGGGTTATGGAATGGATTTTGTTGAGCGCTATCGTTCTCTGCCCTACATTGGTGTCTTAAAGCCCTCAAAATACAGTTTGGAATCAGACGCATAAATATGTGAACCATTTTGGAATCTGAGGTGAGCCCATGCCTACTACATCAACACTCCATGTTGGACATGCGCATTTGTGCATATGTTATTAAGAAAGTTTTAAGGCATATCTACTGATCAGTGTATTTAACAAACGATTATGGTCCTGGCACTGATAATGATGGCCAGGAATCAGGAGTACTTCAGCATTATATGGAAAGCTTCATAGTCATATGGGTCTGATTGCTTCAACAAATAAGATCTTTGTTAGTAGGTGGAACAGTAGCATGCTGAGTATCATTTTTGAGGGTATTTAGTTGCTTGAGCCCTGTCATTGGTACCAATACAAACAGTTATTGATCATTCTTAAGTTCTACTGGTCGAAGCTTTACATCTCCTATTTTTGGTACAAGTATCTCAACTCTACAAGGGCTCTCCATATGCCACTTTTTCATTCCATCTACTCCATCACCAAAGCACATTGATTATTCTGACAGCAATGCAGAAAAAGAGAGACACACATGATATATATTATCAGAACTCTTCTATGTTTTTTTTGAAGATGGTTCATTCAATACAAAGAATTCTATATGATCATGTACATTTTTAATCTTCCCAACTGATCAACATCACAGGAAGTATTTGTTGTCATAACAGATTTGGCTTTGTTCTCTTGCTTGATTTTCTATCCTGAAATTTATCAAGGACTTCTGAAGTTGCGACATTGCTTTCAAAACCCTTCGACAGCGTGTATTCAAATTTATCGTCAATATTTTGATGGGCGCATACCTTAGGCATGGCGCCTATATTTTGTCGCGCTTATTTATCAAAGCGCTTGATATTTATTTATTATTTTTATATGCACATGGGCGCACGATTTAGATATTTGTATTTGGACATTGTATTTGGGTACACCTGACTGCTTGGGCACCCATTAGCTTTAATTCTCTATTTGGCACAAAAGCAAACTCAAAAGCCAAAAGCGTACTATTTTGTAATTTGGGCTATTATTTGAGCTTGAAGATGATTAATATATGAAATACATGCTTTGTGGAGTGCTCACACAAGGCATGGGGGGAGATTGTAGCCAATTGGTCTCTTGTTCATGTCGTGCAAGCTTTCTACATTGATTTGTGTGTAAAAAGTAGAGTTCTTTTGTTCTTGGGGACCTTCTGACTCTCACTACGCGCACTTATGGCATCCGATCTGCACACCAGATGTGGATCTCCCTTAGCATTTTCTGATAGACGGGGTCATGGTATGCCTCTTCTTTTGCTAGCTTAAGAATCGGGTTGTTTGGCATTGATGGCTAGAGACCTTGCTGTTGATGGATCTTGCAAAATAAGAGAATTTAGAAATGCCTTGCGATGAGTGCATCGACAACTACATTCTCTTTTCAAGGCCTATATTTGATTTTAAAATCGTATTCTTCCAGCACTTTGATCCATCAACGTTGCCTCATATTAAGCTCATTCCATTTAAGACTCTTATGGTCCGTTACTAAGGAAAATTTGTTACCTAGCAAGTAATGTCTCCAAAGTTTGAGAGCATGGATGATAGCCAACAGCTCTAGGTCGTGGATAGAATAATTCCTATCATGGCTCTTCAATTTTCTTGAAGAATATGCTACGGGATAACCTTCTTGCATAAGTACACATCCTAAAGCAAGTGTGCTACCATCAGTTACCACTTCAAACTCCTTACTAAGATCAGGAAGTTTCAGGATGGGGGTTGATACTAAGCTTTTCTTTAGTTTATCAAAGCTGGTCTGTTCAGCAAACAGGTGACCATGCAATTGCTACTTGTTTCAGGGTACGTTGTGACTTGGACTGTATTGACCGAAAGTGAGTGCGCAGGTTACAGATTTCAGATCTGTAAGTTCAAAGGTGTTTACCAGTGAGGAAACACAAGGTTGATCTGCAAACAGGTTGCAGATTGCATGTATTGTTGAGCAGTCAGTGAAAAAGGCTGTCTGGTGTATTGCTGTGCACTACAGGTCCAAGGTTGCAGAAGATTTGCTTGCCGTTGGTATTAATTTTGTGATAATGGCAGAGAACAGTGGAAGCCCCATCATTGAGAAGCTCGACAAGAACAACTACCCTTCATGGAAGTTCCGTGTCACGAACTTCCTTATTGGAAAAGGCCTCTACGAGTTCGTTTCATGTGAAGAAAAGGAGCCGGAGATGAGTGATCCTCCAACTGCAGAAGAGACAAAGGCACGGAAAGAATGGAATGCAAAGGATAAAAAGGTCATGTATTGGTTGTCTGCAGTAATTGACAATAATATGCTGGGACACATTAGAAATGCAGAGAATTCATATGCAACTTGGACCATACTTGAAAGTATGTTTTCTGTAAATACAAAGGCACGAAAGATTCAACTCAAGCAAGAGTTGAATACATTAAAGAAAGGAAGATGTCTATCAATGAGTATGCACTGAAGGTAAGAAGCATTGCAGATGCATTGGCAGCGATTGATGCAATGCCCGACGATGATGATTTGGTGTCGTCTACCTTGGGTGGACTTAACAATGAAAAGGCTTGGAAGTCTTTTGTAACTTCCGTATATGTCAGAAAGCCATTTCCAGATTTTGATGAGTTGGTCTCTCTAATGATCACTGAAGAAATCAACATGCAGAGTGAGACATCTGAAAGAAGTGGTGAACAGGTCTAGGCTTTCTACTCCAGTTCAGGAAGGGGACGTGGTAGGTTCTCTTCAAGAGGCCGTGGTACAGGACGTGGTAGTGATAACCAGCAAAATAGATTGAATCAACAATTTGGCGATATGCAGGTTTCAGGAGATCGTGGTAATTTTAGAGGCAGGGGGAGCTTTAGAGGAAGAGGTGGATGGCAGAACAGAGGTTCTAACAACTTTGGTATTGTGTGTCACTACTATGGCAAAACAGGTCGTATTGCAGCCCAATGTCATGCTAAGAGAGATGATATCCGCAGTGGTAAGTTGCAGCAAGGAAACTATGCATCGTCTTCACGACAGAATGAAGACAAAAATGAACGTTTGTTTGTTATGCAGCATATGCTGAATACTGTTACAGGAAAGGGAACACATGAAGATGTTTGGTATGTTGATTCAGGTGCATCCAATCATATGACCAGCCATGCAGAATGGTTTGGAGAGATGCAGGATTTGCAGAATGCAGGTTATGTGCAGACGTGTGATGACTCATGCCACCCAATTTCACACATTGGAAAAGTTCCCTTGTCCTTGCATGATGGTAAGACAAAGAGTCTTTCAGATGTATTACATGTGCCATCTATTACAAAGAACTTGGTGTCAGTCGGTCAAATGGTAGAGCAAGGGCTGCAAGTCAGATTTAATGCAAAGGGCTGCTTTGTAGAAGACTTCAATGACAAGTGCAAGTTGGTAGCAAAGGGAAGTAGAGTTGGACGTATGTTCACTCTAGATGCTGGAATTCCTACTATGAATGCTGCTATGTATGCCAAAGGAAAAGGTGTTGTTGCAGACATTGAAATTTGGCACAAACACATTGGACATGCAAATGTACAAAGGCTGAAATTAATGCAGTCCAAAGGGTTGGTTACAGGTTTGCCTACATTTAAAGTTGCAGAATTTCAGAAGGTATGTGAAGCATGTCAGTTTGGTAAGCAGGCAAGACAACCCTTTTCACATGACAGAGATGTAAGCAAAAATATCCTTGATGTTGTTCATACAGACATTTGGGGGCCTACACAAAATGTATCTCTTGGAGGTAGTTCATACTTCGTCACATTCATTGATGATTGTTCTAGAAAGCTGTGGGTATATTTTATGAAGGAAAAGAGTGAAGCTTTTGAGCACTTTAGAACTTTCAAGGCTGCAGTTGAAAGAGAAACAGGCTTGAAAATAAAGTGCTTGAGGTCAGATGGAGGGGGAGAGTACCTCTCCAATGAGTTCAGTGATTTTCTGAGGTCTCATGGGATAAAGAGACAGTTCACATGCAGGTATACCCCACAGCAAAATGGGGTTGCAGAAAGGAAAAACAGGCATATTGTAGAAGTTGCACGTGCCTTGATGGCTGAAAAGAATATGCCTAAGCATTTTTGGTCTGAGGCTGTTCATACTGCTGTTTATATTATGAACAGAACTCCCACAGCTGCAGTTCATGGTATGACCCCCGAAGAATGTTTTACAGGTAAGAAGCCTGATGTTTCACACTTGAAAGTGTTTGGTTGCATTGCGTATGTTCATGTGCCAGATGAGTTGCGGAAGAAACTGGATCCAAAGGCTAAAAAGTGTGTCTTTATTGGATACTCTTTAGAGCAGAAAGGGTATCGCTGTTACAACCCTATCACATGTAAGTTCAGAGTGAGTAGGGATGTCATCTTTGATGAAATGAGCAGTTGGTATGCATCTAGTGGTGATGCATTGGATGATGATGATGATCATGACACTCATGTGCAGGCTGAAAAGCAAGAATCACGAACTCTTAGCGAACCAGAGATATCATCTAGTAGTCCTTGGTCTAGGAGACTAAGGAGTAGCTCTACATCTTCAGGTGCATCTAGTAGCACTACAGGTAAAGACAAAGGAAAGAGTAAAGTGTCAAAGGCATTGATGTAGTTCTTGATGGAGACTCCAGTGGCTCAGAGAGCTTGGATGATGAGCTTGGCATTCCTTCAGTGAGGACTCCAGGTGTGCAGAGAGCACGCGTTAATACAAAGACTCCATTGAGTGATCCAGTGGTACGCAGGTCTAGCAGGGTGAGATACCCTGTTAAAAGATTTGGTTTTGAAGGTTATGCAGCTCACCATTATGCTTATATGGTGAAACTAGTTGAGGATGTTGAGCCCACATGTTTTGAGGAGGCTGTTGGTCATGCTCATTGGGATGCAACAATGGATGAGGAGATGGCTGCATTAGAGGCCAATAAGACTTGGGATCTAGTATCATTGCCGAAGGGAAAGAAAGCTATTGGATGTAAGTGGGTTTATAAGATTAAGCACAATGCAGATGGTTCTATTAGCAGGTACAAAGCTAGGCTGGTTGCAAAAGGCTATGCCCACACATATGGCATAGATTATGATGAAACCTTCAGTCCAGTTGCTAGGATGGCAACTGTCAGATGTGTGATTGCTTTGGCAGCAGCCAAAGGTTGGAGGTTGCAGCAAATGGATGTAAAGAATGCTTTCTTACATGGTGATTTGCAGGAAGAAGTGTATATGGATCAGCCAGCAGGTTATGAAGATTTAGAGCATCCCACGTATGTGTGCAGGTTGAAGAAGGTACTCTATGGGCTCAAGCAAGCACCTAGAGCATGGTCTGACAAGATTAGAGAGTATCTTGTCAATATTGGCTTTTATGTTTCTGATGCTGATCACTCACTTTATGTGAGAAAGGGAGATGCAGGTTTGGTCATCATAGTCATTTATGTGGATGACTTGATTATTACAGGTGATAGTGATAGTGGGATTGCTGAAGTCAAGGGCTGTTTGAAGATGAAGTTTGAGATGAAGGATTTAGGTGAGCTAAGGTACTTCCTTGGCATTGAGGTGATCAGATGTGATGATGGTATATGGTTGTCCCAAAGACAGTATGGCTTGGATATGTTGTCCAAGTATGGTATGACTGCATGCAAACCACTTTCAGTCCCATTGGAGGAGAATGTAAAGCTGAGTGCTGATGTTGGGGATGAGATAGAAGACCCTATTATGTTCAGGAGGATAGTGGGGAGTTTGATCTACATGACCATTACAAGGCCAGACTTGAGCTACTCTGTTGGTCTTGTGAGTCAGTTTATGCAAGTACCTAGAAAGCCACATTTGGATGTAGTTAGACGCATATTGAGATATGTGAAGTCCACATTACATTATGGACTTTTCTATGAGGCAAGTACAGATGTACATGTATTTGGATACACAGATGCAGATTGGGCTGGTAGTATGTCTGATAGAAGATCTACCAGCGGATACATGTTCTCTCTTGGTAGTGCAGCAGTTGCATGGAGCAGCAAAAAGCAATCTACAGTTGCTTTGTCGAGTACAGAGGCTGAGTATAGAGGTGCTGCTATTGCAGCATGTGAGGTAGTATGGCTGAAAAAGCTATTGGCTGATTTGGATGTCCAGGTGGAAGGTCCAGTTGTCATTTATTGTGACAACATGAGCAGTATACAGTTGTCTAGGAACCCTGTGTTCCATGCCAGGACAAAACATATTGAGGTACACTACCACTTTGTGAGAGAGAAGGTACTAGGAGGTGAGATTGACTTGGTGTATGTCAGCACACAGGATCAGATAGCTGATATCTTCACGAAGGCATTGGGTACAGAGAAGCTTCAAAAGTTTCGAAGCTTACTTGGAGTTGCAGAGATGCAATTGAGCTTGAGGGGGAGTGTTGAGATGGCAAGCTCAACACATGTGGACATGGATGATGGACCGCCTGGTTAGATGGGTCCACACATCTACACTTAGCACGTCGGTGGTCATTATGCATCTCACATGGCCACTGACTCATTACTTATTATATTTAGGTTGTTACACCTATTTACAGCTGGCATAGTTATAGCGCTAGTCGACTAGTGTAGTCGGTTATGCATTGTTTGACTTAGTAGGCCACTTTCCTTTTATGTTGTATCTTATCTATACTTTGTGTACATTGTAAAGTGTGTGGAAGAAGAAGAAGAAACCAGCAAGAAAACGTTTTGGCCTCCATCTCTCTTCTTGTCTCTTGAGTGAGCTTCTCCTTGTGCATTCTGTGTGTGTTCAGTGCAGCATCTTGAGCAACCCCCTCCACCACGCGATTCTTGACAATAATGGGTAGCTCGGGGCATAAACCTTGTCAAGTGAAATGCTAGATGCAAAGAAAATGACAGTGAACCAAGAATTGAGCTCTACTCTTTGCTTAAGAAGCATTCGGGAGCATAAACATCAAAGTGGCATAATCCAAATACATCAACATATCATCTCGAGTAGTTGGGAGCACCCATAGACCGAGCATAGACCATAGGCATAACCAAACTGGAGGTAAAATAACATGTCAACCAAGGTATCATAAATCCCAACCAACAACAAAGTGTCCGTATCATAATCAAGGCTCAATAGCTCTCAAATAGCATATCCGGGCATAAACCATGATGACCAAGCATCAATACATTCAACAGGACACCCAAATGTCAACTAAGAGCATTATGCATAAGCCATCCTTGATAAAACCTTGTTGCCCAAACAATGTACATCAGTAAATCCCTGCATAAATCGAGCTATGGAAGCTCAAACCAAGTCCCAAATCATCTCAAAACATTGGGCAAACATCCCCAAAGCATCTAGGCATCAAATACTAAGCCTCGGGAGCATCACATAAGCTAAGAGCATGATATTTTCTTACTGAAAATCAACTCATATTTGTTGCAAAAAATGCTCTAATCAGAATTTGGGGGATCTTACATTGCCATCGCGTTTGGAGAGTGCCAAAACCCCAAATTAGACTCTTACCTTGCCCAAATCGGGTTCCAGATGCCCGAGATATGAGAAAAAATGGTATTTTTGAGCCAGATTTTGAAAAAGGCACAAAAAAAAATGCGAGCCGCTATTGTGGGGCCTGCTGGTTATGTTGAGGATAAGTGGGAAAATGGGGGCATACAAGGTGCCCCCAATGAAGCCAAGGAACACTTGCAAAGAGCCTATGAGGGCTGGAGAGAGGCGGGTGAAAGGTGAGAAGGATCGAAGCTTGCACTTGAGAGCTATGGCGGGAGAGCAAGAGTAAGAAAGAGAGAGACAAGAAATGGGAACTCCAATAGTCACAATGTGTGACCGGGCCTTCCTTTATTCAAACTGTCACTAAAAGAATAAAGAATAAAGTGACGTTGACGGGCGCCCGCCACCTGCAGTGTGCAGTGGCAGTGACTGTCAGTGTAGTAATACACGGGTAGCTAGGCGGAGGTGCCTTTACCCCCAACAACCTCCCACTTAAAGGCGAATCTTCCCTAGTGAGGAGTGAAAAGGAAAAGAAAAAAGACAGTACAACATGTACACATGTACAACAGGATGAGGAAAGACGTCATCTCATCCCACGCCCATCAACCTTCTAAGGAAGGCAAGGCACTCTATAGAGAGGCTTTTCATGAGCAGATCTGCAAGATTGTGGTCAGTCCAGATCTTGACAAGATCAACAGACTTGTCCTCAATGATCCCACATATGAAGTGATACCTCACCTCAATGTGTTTTGTCTTCGCATGGAAGACCGGATTCTTGGCTAACTGAATAGCACTCATAGAATCCGACATGCATTTCTGCACCCTGGACATCCAAGAAACAGCACCTCCAGCATAAGTGAATACATAGCCGGAAGTGGACTTCCTACTATCTGCATGTCCTGCATAATCAGAGTCAGTGTACCCCACGACTCCTGTATCCTAGCTGCCATAGCATATGCACATATCTGCAGTGCCCTTCAGGTACCCCATGATACCCTTCATGACATCCCAATGCTTCTTGCTAGGTGTAGCCATATAGCGTGCCACAACACCAACTGCAAAGGTAATATCTGGACGAGTGGCGATCATGGCATACATAAGATTGCCCCACTGCGGATGCATAGGGAATCTTGGTCGTCTCGGCCCTCTGTTTATTTGTCTGCGGACAATCAGCGTGTGATACCTTCACATAAGAAGGCAATGGATAGCCAATAGGCTTTACATCTTGCATGCGGAAGTGCTCAAGGACTTTATGAATGTACTCCCTCTATGACAAGTAGAGGAGTCCCTGATGCCTGTCGTGTCTAATGCGCATACCAAGTATGTGAGCGGCCTGTCCCAGATCTTTCATCTCAAAGCTCTTCTTGAGCTGAGCCTTAAGAGCATCTAGCTCATCATGAGCCTTCCCTACTATCGGCATATCATCCACATAGAGTACCAAAATCAATAAAGAACCATCACGGGCTTTCTTCGTGTAAAGACGCGGATCCATAGCACTCCTGCTGTAGCCCTGTGAGTGCATAAAGGCATCAAACTTATGATACTACTCCCTAGGTGCCTGTTTCAAGCCATAATGACTTTTCTTCAATTTGCACACTAGGTGCTCCCTGCTAGGTTCTGCAAAGCCCTTAGGCTGCTCCATATAAATCTCATCATGCATATAAATCTCATCATGCAAGTCCCCATGTAGGAAAGCCATCTTGACATCCATCTGGCATAAATCCAAGTCAAGCTGAGCAACCAAAGCCAAGATTAAGCATAGGGTGGTCATCTTAACCACAGGAGAAAAGACCTCATCAAAGTCCACACCATGCTCCTACTTAAAACCCTTTGCTACCAATCTAGCCTTGTATGCTGGCTTGGGGTGTTTAGGGGTACTTTTCAGCTTGTACACCCACTTGCATGACAAAGATTTCTTGCCTATAGGCAAGGAAACCAAATCCTAAGTGTCATTCTTATGTAAGGAGTCTATCTCAGACTGTGTAGCCCTCTCCCAGGAGTGATTGCATAGCCCTCTCCCAGGAGTGTCTGCCACCTATACGCATAGCCTCATCATAAGTGAAAGGCTCTCTTGCATCTATAACCAAAACATAATGCATCGAGGGCTGAAATCTATCAGGTGGGCATCTGTCTCTAGTAGACTGTCTCACGACAGGCTCTGCCTGCTGTGCTTGCCCAGCTGCCTGTCTAACACCCTGACCATGAGCATCTGCTGCAGCTATAGGCTGTCCAACTGGCTGTGCGGGAGCTCTCGGCTCCTCCTGAAATATGACCTTGCGGATCTTAACAACTCTCTCAGGATGCCTATGCATCTTGTCTTCATGGAAGACTACATCATGACCGCGGATGACTTTCCGTGCATGCGGATCCCAGAGACGGTAACCGATCTTGCTTGCATTGCCATAACCAAGAAAAATGCATTTGACATTCTTAGGATCCAGCTTAAATCTCTTGTCCTTGGGCACATGGCAAAATGGATCACATCCAAAGACACGGAGATGTGCATAAGAGGGAGGTTTTCTAGTCCATACCTCCTCTACAACCTAGAAATCCAAAGCACTAGAAGGTGATCTGTTTATGACATGCACAATTGTACTAACTGCCTCAGTCCAAAAGCTCTGTGGTAGGCCTGTATGGCTAAGCATACTGCGTACACGCTCCTGGATGGTTCGATTCATCTGCTCAACCAAACCATTCTGGTGGGGGGTGTAGGGGGCGGTCAACTACCGCTTAATGCCCCTCTCATCACATAACTCCTCAAAAGCACATGAGATATACTTACCCCCATTATCTGTCCTTAGACATTTTAGCCGATACCCAGACTTGTTCTGAACCAATGCAAGCCATCTCTGAAACACAGCCAAGACATCGGATTTCAGCTTAATGGGATAAGCCCAAAGTTTCCGTGAAAAATCATCTATGAAAGTAACAAAATACTTTGCACCACCCATAGACTGACGAGGTATGGGCCCACAGACATCCGAATGTACCAATGCCAAGGGCTCACTCATGCGTGGCCTACCAGACTTCTTATGCATAGACCTAGTCTGCTTGCCATAAAGAGAATGTTCACATAAATCAAAACACGCATAATCAAGGGGTGGTAAGTACTGCAAACTAGAAAGCATTTTCATTCCCTTCAAAGACATATGGCCCAAATAGGAAAACCAAAGAGATACATGTGGGATAGAACCCACAGACAAAACATGATCAAGGGAAGAAGCGGATACAATCAAGGGATAGAAGCTGCTAGCCTTGGCACCTCTCGCAATCACAAGTCTGCTATGAGTGATCTTCCATGCAGAGTCTCCAAAAGATACATGATAACCTGTGTCATTAAGCTGTCCAGCTGACTTGAGACTCAGAAACATGACGTACATCCTGCAGAACAAAACTGCTGCCAGAAGGAAACTGCAGCCTAACATCCCCAATGCCCACAATGTCAAGAGAGCTGTCATCACCCAAGCGCACAGAACCCGAAACAGTACGGTATGAATGAAACCACTCTCGACAAGGTGTCACATGAAAGGACGCACTTGAGTCCAAGAGCCAACACTGTGCATACATAGAGTGTATCTCTGTCATCTGCGAAGCACTAGAAGAAGCTGCAAGGATATAATCATCATCAACATCCTCAGGCTGCATAACATTGATCTCTTCAATTTTAACACTGGACTTTGCAGGCACTATGCTGCGATCAGAAGACTTATCCTGCACTTTGTCTTTCCCCTTATCTTTGTGCCTTTCATTGCGCAGTTCATGGTATTGTGGTCGAATATGGCCCTTTTTCCCACAATGGTGACAAGTGACATCTGCATTCCTGCCACGGGATTTGCTACATGGCTTTCCACGAGACTTGGATCGAGATTTCTGAGAATCCCGTGCACGACCATTGCAACTGCCTCTGCCATGCTTTCCATATCCATCATTCCTGCCTCTAACTGTCATACCATGCGACATACGAGAGGCATCCAAATTCTTACGGTTAACCTCTTCCTGTAGAAGAGCACTCTCAACATCAGATAATTTGAAGGTAGCAATAGAGCCACATAATGCAGTGTGGAATACATCCCATGACTCATTAAGAGTACCAAGCAAGAAAAGAGGAGTGACATCCTCTGCAAAAGTGATGTCCTGCGAAGTCAAGTTCTTGAGTATAGCATGGAACTGAATCAAGTGAGCAGACATAGCCACATTCTCCTTCATGCGCAGATCCATAAGCTGCTTGAGCCAATACATCTGACTCGCTGGACTTTTCTTATCATAGAGATTCTTGATTTTATCCCACAACTACCATGCACTCTGTTCTTCCTCAAATACATTGTAATAAACATGTTTTGTGAGAGATAATACAATAGTGGACTTGCATAACTCATCAAGGTCAAGCCATTCCTCATCTGGCATAGTTGCATGCGGATGCCCACTCAACCTCAATGGTTTGATCTGCGATTTCTGCACCAACACCTGCCAAATCTGGCTCTTCCAATAAGAGTAATTCGTACCATCAAGCTTAGTGATGTTCAAAATAGCATGATCAGTGGACGAACTCGCCATAATGTAGGCTGGAAGACTACAGACAGTTTAAAACCTATTCTATGAGAGATAATACAATAGTGGACTTGCATTAGTCATCAAGGTCAAGCCATTCCTCATCTGGCATAGTTGTAGGCGGATGCCCGCTCAACCTCAATGGTTTGATCTGCAATTTCTGCACCAACACCAAATCTGGCTCTTCCAATAAGAGTAATTCGTACCATCAAGCTTAGTGATGTTGAAAATAGCATGATCAGTGGACAAACTCGCCATAATGTAGGCTGGAAGACTGCATACAGTTTAAAATTGCTTGTTGTTTACTGTAGAAAATGACTAAAAAATCACCAAAATCGAGAGAACAATGGCGAGAAAAGTTTAACCAAAGCTGCTGCCCACCAAGTACTAGTGAAAGTACATCATTTCAGAATATTTTAGCATGAAAAATCCATGTCAATTCAGAGTTATATGCTTGCTGTAATAAATGACAGCAGAGTACTGTGAGAGTCAATTGCTGACCAAATCATTGCACCAAGTTAATAAATGACAGCCAAGACATGCCCAGCCCATAAATCAGCACCAAATAGTCATCAAGACCCTGAGCAAACACCCAAACATGTCACCAAAGCATCCGTCAGTGATGAGTAGGCATACCCCCTGGACAGTAGGGCAAAGTATACATAACACTGGCAAGACCTGACATCAGTAGGTATATGCTCACTAGAGTGCAAAGCCCAAGCTCAGGTCAAAAGCAATTCCAAGATATCAGTGCATGAACCATGCAACATGTAAGTGTAAGAGATCCCAAAGTCTCAAGCATCTGCAAAATGCTCAAAATAGCATAAACCTCCTGCTCAATGTCAGTCAAGTATAGAAGATGCCCCCACTAGCTCAAAAGGCGGATAAACGAGCTCAACAGCTTAAGCAAACCAAGTCAAAGTACCAAAGACAGGTAACCAAGACAATGCCTCAATAGAATCCAAGGTCGTAATGGAAAAAGCTAAGTCGTAACGGAAAAATCCAAGTTAATGTCCAACTGCTCAAGGGAATACTCAAATGAATGTCGAGAGAAGCTCAAACAACTGCCATCCACAGCCAAAGCATAAAGCATTCACCTAGACATCATAACCCGTACTGGGTAGCCTAGGCATAAACCATGTCATAGATGAAATGCTAGCTGCAAAGAAGTGACAGTCATACCCAAATCGATCTCTAATCTTAGCTCAAAAGCATTCCGGAGCATAAACAAGACATGTGGCATAGTCCAAATACATCATGACATCATACCGAGTAGTTCGAAGCACCCTGTGTGACCAATAGGCATAACCCAACTGTAGCATAAATAGCTTCAGCCCTGAAGTTTCCAGCAGCATATAACCTCTGTAAACTAAGCAAATTAGTGCTCAATCCAATCTCAAATCCATAGACAAACCATAGGCATACATTCCCGTATGTATAGGCACCCAATCAGGCATAATCGGGCATCAAATGCCAAGAGTTGTAAGCATAAAATTGAAGTAATAGGTGGCTGCCTTGTTTTGGACAGATTTGGGATTGTTCAAAATAGTCAATGGCTGAGCTAAATCAGCTCCAAATGCATCTGACATAAGAGGCATAACATCCACAAGTGATCCGGTATCAATAGACGTCAGTAGAAGCATCACATAAGCCATAGGCATACAAATACATGCTGTCTCAGACCTGAAATCTATTGCAGAATATTTTGTCATCCAAATTTGGTAAATTCGACATCACCATCGTGTCCAGAGTATGCCAAAACCCCAACTTAGACTCTTACCTTGCCTGAATCAGGTTCCGAATGCTCGAGATATGACAAAAAGAGTGATTTTTGGGCCAGATTTTGAAACAGGGGCAAAAAAAACGTTAGCTGGCTGGGGGGTCTGCTGTCCCACGTGTCAACAATGGGGCCCAAAGGGGGCACAAATGGGGGCCAAAGAAGGCCAACACCAAGCCTCAACAAGCCTTGATAGGCTGGAAGCAAGATCCAGGTGAAGGAAGCTCCAAGAGGTGTGAGCTATGGCTGTCCACAACCTGTGAAAACCCTGTTTAGCTAAACCTGTAGATTGAGATAAATCTCTGAAATAATGAAGCAATACCTCAATGTCAATGCCCTGATGGTGCCTCAATAGATTGGGAAGAAGCTCGGGAAGCCGGGGAGTGATGGGAGCTCAAGAGAATGAGCTATGGCTGCCGGGAAGGAAACCCAATGCGAGTGGGGAGTCAATGGAAAGTTGAGAATGCCACGAGCCAAGCTCAAGAGGCGGGAAGTCGTGCTCTGATACCAGAAAGGTGAGAAGGATCGAAGCTTGCACTCGAGAGATATGGTGGGAGAGTAAGAGTAAGAAAGAGAGAGACAAGAAATGGGAACTCCAACAGTCACAATGTGTGATCGGGCCTTCCTTTATTCAAACTATCACTAAAAGAATAAAGAATAAAGTGACGGTGACGAGCGCCTGCCACCTACAATGTGCAGTGGCTGTAACTGTCAGTGTAGTAATACACGGGCGGCTAGGTGGAGGGGCCTTTACCCCCAATAGTAGAAGATGAAATCTTACCTCGAGGGGAAGAAGCCATGGCTAGCATTGAAGCACCAAGCTCTAGGTCTTTAATTCGGGTTGGGCCAAGCTCCACGATCAAGCTCTGATCGAAAGCTTTGATACTAGTTGAAGGGGATGCAATGGCAGTGGAGAAGGAGAAGAGGAAGATGTGGGAGAGAAGATGACACACAATGTAGGTGCTGTCCAACTGAACTAACAACCTTATTACACTATCATATTATATATGAATAAAGAATGGGTGATCACAGTGTACACAGGGCAGGCCTAGAGGCCTTATATCCCAACAATATTTTGGAAGGATGGCAAGATCCATGCAAGAGAAACAGTTTTGTCTCTTGAGCCTAACTTTAACAAAGGTAGAATGTAGAAGCTTCTTAATGAAATGGCAATAAGAAATGCATTTGCAGTGATAGATGCACCCACATATGGCTTGCATATTGAAAAATCTCATGGAAAAAGCATGGATGTTGCTAACGTTGAAATTTGGACATGTGCCTTGGATTCTGTAGAGAAAGCAAAGGTCTTTGGGTTGATTTGATAGGTGCTAGTCATAGTATATGGGGTATGATAGGTTGGGATGCTTTGATGGACTCTTTCTTAGCCTATGCATACTTGGAAAAAGTGAAAAATAAGGATATAGTTATGGAATATAAGAGAAATAAGGTTGTGAATGAAGCAGGTACCTCAAAGAGGATGACACGAGGTAAATTAGAACAATAGAAGATGGTTGAAAAGGTTATTTGTGAACATGTAATGGAAGATGTAATGCAAGATAAGAAACAAAAAGGAAAAAATGAGAAAGTAGCTTGGGTATAAGTTGCAATCCGACATAGAGACTGTGACTGATATTAATAAATTCTTGAGGAGCGGATCCTAAATAGCAGAGTAGAGTTTATGCTTGTTAAGGTTTTGGGGATTGCAAAGTGCAAACTCTATGATGAAATCATAGACATTATTAAGAGAAAGAGGCCGTTTTTGAGAGAGGCTACTCAAGCATTGATGTAGGTTAAAGAAGGGATGGGTTTATAAGGGATACAATTGGATTCTGATGATGATTCTATTACTAGTTTAAAATAGGTTGAGGCTAAAATGGGTAAAATGAGGATGCCAAACTCAATGTATTGGCTGAAAATGCTATTGGTAGTAGCACTATTCATGGGGGTGTTACACAGTTGTTGGAGTCTAATGAGGAGGATGAGACTTCTGGTTTTATTCATAGAAGCTACTATTCATGCACACATTGGGCTAGAGCCACTACCAAGACTATAGTGAAAATTAGAGAGTGAGAGACCCCATGCATTGCACTACTTGATCATGGGTCCAAAATAAATGTCATGACACATAGTCTATATGATAATGGTTATTGGCTAGTTGATGTATATAATGTGTGGAGAATATGAGCTGTAAATAACTCCATTGGAGAGCTTTCTGCTCCATATCCAAATGTTTGGGTGACTATTAGGGATGTACATGATGACCAATATTTTTTTGTGCTGATACATGCAATTATCCAGTTATATTGGGTCAACTATACATCATAACATCAAGAATGGAGGCTAAAGTACTTGATGATGGTTCTATATATGCTTGTTGTTAACCCTTAAATGAACAAGGTGGAAAAGTTGGAAAATCTAAAGCAGAAGACACAGCTAAGGCAAAAGTGAAATAGAAGATGAAGGTGCGCCAAGAAAAATCTGGAAACACAAAAAGCGCATAAAAGTCCTAAATAAGGAAAAAAGGCGCACAAGGAAAAGTGCAAGTCAATACTTTTGTAAAAGAGCTTAAGCACATCATGGTTTAATTTAAAGAGCGTCGGGCTCTCACCCATGCAATTTAAAGAGCGCCGGGCTCTCACCCATGCAATTTGTAAAGGTAGATGGGACGACAATGAGAAAAAGGGCCTAGGCCACATCCGGCCATGTAAAAAAGGAGATAAGGGGATGACTGCCCAAAAGGGATTTAGGGTTTTGTATATAAAGTTGAAAAGTGAATGAGAAGCTCATTCTTGTATGTGGTCAAAAGTGAGTCTCTTCTTCTTCTTCTTCTTGCTTGCTTGAGCTTGTGCTTGAGAGAGGGAGTGTGAGAGTGTGAGGGAGTGAGTGTGTGAGGGCGAGGGACCGGGGAGGAGAAGCTCTCCATATTCTCCTCTCTTCTTCTCTTCTCTTGTTTGCTCGTGGCTATGGAGCTTGAAGTGTGGAGCTTGAGGATGGAGCTTGCTTGTGGCTTGCACTTGGATCTTGGAGCTACTGGAGTGTGCGGGAGAGGAGGTAACTCGATCGGCATGGAGGTAAGCTCACTACACCCGTAGATATGGATGGCGCATCGGCTATGTGAGAGGTAGCCATTAGTGCTCGACTTGGAATGCTTGAAACAATAAGCGGTCCGTGGGTCTTGGCGGTTGAGTGAAAGCTCCCACATTTTGGTTCCATGCCAGGACCAATGGATTCAAGCCTTGAGCACTTGCGCGCTTCGAATCGAGCATTGAAGTAGGGTTTTCCCCGAACCGGTGCTTGAGGTAGATAGGTAGGAAGCGAGGGAGTTTGAAGAGGTATTCGATCTCCTTAGCAAGTAGGTTTTTGTTGTTTTGGACTTGGGAAAGTATGATGGAGTAGTGCAGACATTTTCCTTATAGTTTTTTCTTACATTTGAAAATGATAGGAGAAAAACGTTGGAGCAAACAGTAGGGTTTTCTGTTGTTGTATAACAGGCTGAAACAGGGAAAAGAAGGGCAAGAAATGAAATTTTGGATTAAATGTTAGTACGGGAAGCAAGATTAAGGTGAGTGCAGACTTGGACAAGGTGATAAGGGGCCAAGAGTGGCAAGAAAGGCCACATTGTGCATTGTAGGGTTTCAGGAGAGTAGGAGAGAGGAAGAAAGTTTCGTTGAGTGGATTTGCTTTGATCTAGCCATCCGGGAGTTATTTACCCAGCCTAGGTAATTCCACACCTTCCACTACATGAGTAGGTTGGATCTGGAGCTGCTCGACCAGTAGGATAGCCTCCATCGCTCGGCGCAACGAATTTTTTGAAGTCTGAAGAAAAAACTCATCGCATTCGGCCCGTTTGAGTGACTGCGATTCTGGGTTGAGTCCTAGAATTGGCCTTGGGACTACTTGACCATTTGGCCCTCAGTCCTACCGACTCGGCCCACCTGACTCAGCCCTTGGCCCACTTG
Organism: Lygodium microphyllum; assembly: GCF_053477565.2. Classification (NCBI taxonomy): domain Eukaryota; kingdom Viridiplantae; phylum Streptophyta; class Polypodiopsida; order Schizaeales; family Lygodiaceae; genus Lygodium; species Lygodium microphyllum. The sequence goes on along the minus strand of NC_141136.1, from coordinate 39,145,330 downwards.
GCCACTCAACCCTCGAAGAACCAGACTCGGACTGGTCGAATTTGACATTCGGACCAGTTACATTTGGCCCTTTCTATTTGGCCCTCGGACGGCGGAGCCAAATCGGGCACTTGGCCCCTGTAATTCGGACCTGTTGGGTCGAATTTAGATTTTTTCAAATTTTAACCTGAAGACAGTGAAATTGATTGAGAGACCATATAGAGCTGAAACCATATCATAGATTGATCACTGGGCTGAAACTTAGAGCAAGTAGTTCAAAATTTGGCTATAAACGATCTTTCAAATTACGTATGGCATTTACTGTAACGGCCCTGCGGGCCGGGGGGACTACCCCCCTTCGGACCCCTGCAGAGGGGGCTCTGCCCCCTCCACACCTCCCCCAAGTAGGTTGGAGAGAAAACGTGCGCCGTGACAGGTCCTCCAAATTAGACCCTAGTGTAGTAATGACTCTACACGATCATGGATTCTCACTTGCAAAAGAGCAATCAAAAGCCCATACCCAAATAGAGACAAATGGAGACCCTAGAACCTCAATGGGCCAATCTAGCCAACAAGGGCAAAAAGGCCACACTGCAAAAACACGTACATGTTGCATTCGCACTGCATTTGGTCAAAGTGGAAAGCAACAACATCAAGCTACAACAGTGAGAATGACTAGATATGACCGTCTTAACAATAGATGCACCTTGAATAGCACTACATAGGAGATCCAAGACATCAGTGGAGAATCCACATCTGGTCATGTAGTTGGGGACTCAAGGGAATTTGTCAGAAGGCTTAAATTTATGAGCCAAGACCTGGAAGATGAAGACATAGTATCACCTGCTTATCTTAGGGTCAAACTCACCGTGAAAAGAGAGCACACTATCGATGCTCTGATTGATGAAGGAGCAAATTTTAATATCTTGACCTATGAATCATGGACCCTACTAGGCCAACCAGAGCTCACACCGACTAATGCAACTCTTAGCCCTTACGGGGGACACCCACAAGCACTCATAGGGAAGTGCAAAATCCTTGCGACAATTGAAACTGAAAGCTTGCCTATCCTATTTCATGTTCCTCCAAATAGTGCTAATTACGGGAAGGAAACCCTCCTAGGAAGACCCTTCAAAAGGGCGACCAAGTGTGAGGCCATGTAGCACAGAGGATACACTTGACACTATCGGGAGTGAGGATAGTCACAACCTTTAGCAAGGGTGACCTCATCGAATCTCGAGGGAAAGGCAAGGAAGGTGTTGACATAACAGTCAAGCCTATTAATGAGAGTTAGGACTTGTTGGAAGAGTTGATACAAGCACAGGTCGAACAACGAGAACTAGTGAGTGAGACCATGCTTGAAACAAGAAGGTCAAGAGACAATGCCAAAGATGGGCTTTGGACTTAAAAATATCGTAGAAGACCCCAAAAGAAGCCCAAGCTTTATAGATGAAGGCATCGATGGAGGATTAGCACAACGCCATGATGGATATCCAAAGCATTGCTACGTGCTCAAGGATATTATGCAGGTAATCGATGGATTTGGGTGCCAAAACCCCCTGCTAAACCTCCTTTGTTGTGACTGAAGGCCAGATCGTATCAAGAGCAAAGAAGCATAGGAGGAGATCTAAACGAAAAACCAAGTCTTGAGTCAACAACAGTGGAGTGACTGATCCCCTCGCAGTCGAAATCAAGAAACCAAACGGGACCAATCGGAGGGTAGATCCTCAGCCTAGCATGCTTGACAAGCAGATATCAGATGTAATCATTGAGGATACGCAAAAGCCACTAGTGCCCAAGAAGCCTTTGATTTCCCAAGAGGATAACAGGCATCATAGGAACAACATTGCTCATGGCAAGGTTAAATGCTCAACAAAGCAAATAGCAAAATCATCTAATAGCCACGAGCAAATCTCCCAACCAGTGTCAAGGCTACTTAGGAGTCCCAAGTCTCCTACACCCTCTTTCCCTAAACGGACACAGGAAGCACAACCAGTCGTCAAGTGCAGCTACTCAATCCCAATCTCTACCTACATCTGAGCTTCCAAATGTCCAAGAGGCGGAACATGACACCATCCGTAGCTCTTGGGCCAAGGATATGCCTGTGCAACCTAATGTGGCTAGATACTCATGCTCGATCTACACAAGTGAATGCTCAAAGGGCAACAAAAGACACGACCACTTTTGATCGCCCTAGGGACTTGACACTGCAATCTACTAACAGTAGCCAATCCATTGAAATAGTTGCTACTACTTCCAATCAGGGATCATAGCAGTCACAACCCCTAGCCATGACAACGCCCCTTGCGGAATGTGTCCTTAGCAGTTCACATGTGGAGGAGGTACCACAACCAGTCCTTGACAACTCCAGCACTTCCAAAGTGCTTAAAGCCTAGGCTAGAGGAGTTAAACAGAAGGGAATTGGCTGAAGAGCTAGACTCTCCAAAAAGAGAGGCAGTTGTACCCTCACAACCTAGCGAGGCTATTCAGCAGGCCACGGCTATGCCCCATGAGGACACACTAGAGAAAGAGAATGCTGAGGCCCAGCCAAGCACATCAATGACTGACCTAGTTCAAGGTCTCGAGTCTTCAAGGGATACACCTTGATTGCCTAAGAAAAAGAAGAGAAAAGAAAGAAAACAACAACGCCAGTTGCAAGTGGCTGTAGACCCTAAGAAGATTGAAATCAAGAGTGCCGAAGAGTTGAGGAATAAAGCATCGAGACCATCCACCAATGAACCCATTGATGTCTCTCCTAATAGCGATGAAACCTCAGACATATCTGTGTGTTCTGAAAAATCAAAGCAGCCGCTACCATCACCGGTTGCTTGCAACACTCAATCCACCGACAACAGAACTTGCATTGACCAATCAAGAGTGGATACAACACTGTCACAACAGGGTGAAAAATTTATACCAGTCACATCTAAGGAGAACCATGACACAATAACAAAGCCTCAGGGGAAACATGGAAACCCTGAGAGCATAAGCAACCCTAGCGTTGACCAATCTTGCTCATCTAGGCCTGAGCCTCCCACTATGCTAAAGCCTAGGGAAACTCCTAGAACCTTACATGACCAAAGTATTCGCACGTGTCTATGTCCTGGCAAATATGGGTGCATTCCCTAAGGAGCATCTTGAAGAATACTTGCCATTTCCCCTATCCTGGGAAGAGCAAGAACATCTTGACAAGCACTATGACAAGCTCCTGCATGAATGCATGTGACTCACCTCTCACGAGAAAGCCGACGAACTACGCTTAACTGTAACATTCAATGATGTGCTCTGCCAACCAAATCTCTTAGGGATAGAGCAACTAAAGCGACAATCGGAGGGTCAAAGTCAATTTGAGAAACGTTGGTTTGAAAACTGTGTTGCAATGGCCGAACTAGGAGCCCAAATCATGATAGTCTCAGAAGAGTGATTGGCCAAATGGCGGTCTCAAAGAGACCCAACCTATGTGGCACCAACTTCCTTTCGAGTGCTAACTTCCATTCGGGGTAGGGACTTAGCTGGAACTAGCCAAGATAACTCTTTGGGGCTGATAATGTTCTCACTGAGGAGGAGCTACATGTTGCAAGTAGACTCGGACAAGGTACCATGATACTTAATGTTGCAAAATACCTGATGTTATTAAGAAGGCTGCCACGAATACTAGATGCGTGTGCCATACTCTAGTACAATCTTGAGTTCTACAATTGGTTTTTATTCTCGTGAAGTGACATGGATTCGTAAACATATACATAAATAAACAATGAATTTTGTGACCTTGTATAGATAATATCAACACACACAAGCAATGATAGTCAAGCGCAGGGAGAAGAGTTGGGTTTGATAGACTAAGCTCCTCATGTCCTCCTCTCACCACACATTTAGAAGTCGTGTGACCATTCTCGCCTCCAATTGGAGGGCATGCAACCCTCATTATTGCCATAGGAAGCCTTGACCAACATCTTTGATAGTGTAGATGGGGCACCATCCCTTTCTATACACCTTTCCCCTTTTTCGGTCTATCCTTCCAGGGATGAGCCCTGCTCCACTCCATAACAACCACTCTGTGCAACTTAGCATAAGCTAAGATCTACTAATGGTTGGAGGAAAAATGAACATCAACAGGGGGCTGTCCCTCTACAACAAATGCTGCATGCCTCACCTCACCCCTCCTCATCATATACACTTGATAACCCATTATATAATCCCTTCCATGCGAATAGTTTTATCCTACCTCAAGGCCTAATCCTTGGTTCGCATTTTGCAGGTCCCCCTACGGTAGCAGTCATGGACCACATAGTGCAGCTGGCATACAAGGAAGCTCTCTGCCATCAGAAAGAGCATAAGGCACTAGCGCCCCCACCAGAACACTATATGCCTACTCTAAAGAGGTACATGCTGAAAAGAGGCCCCAAATGGCACCGCCCAGGACGTAGGCTGAAAACCCTCCAAGCCAAGAGGACAAGGACTCAAGGGATCACATGAGGTGTGGCAACACCAGCCGTGCAGGCTCCCACCAGACGCTTGGGCACCAGGTGCTCGAAAGAGGAGAGGGCAGCTCGAGACAAGCAAGAATTTGATGAATTGTTTAAAAACATTCTAGAAACAGTTGCGGACAGGGACTACACCATCCAAGTCCTGGCCGACATCTTCCCCACCTAGCCTCACAAGAGCCCCCACTGGCAGAGCCTCAGTCACTCGACCACCCGGATTTACCCTGCCTCGTGCAACTAGAGTAGCCCTTATGATATATAAGCAACTTAACAAAGGCCATCCTGCCGTAACTTTTTGTCTAATATATGCCACATCTTTAACAAGCACTGGAATATGCATCACAATCAGCATCATAGGATTTTGATAAAGTAATATCTTGACATGATTGCATCCGTTCGTTGTACTTGATGCATGCGACTTGCATATACTCTCATGAAGTGACAAGTGGATGTAGGTCAATGCCCAAGTCACTGCAAGACCACTAACCTCACAAAGAACTGCGACAAAGCCACGCTGTCGAAAGTGAAAATCACCCTTACGAGTGCCCACATCGCATGGCCTAAAGCATGATCTTAACCACTTCCTCTTTCTGGGTTACACTCTACGCCGGGCACTCACGGCAGCTGTCACCCCAATTGTACCAACATCACATGTTCCAAAGAGGGTTGCAATATCTCAAGTGTATCTTCCCATCTGAACAATTTCTTCTCCAACAATGAGACTAAGACACAATCATCACTGTAATATCCATTTCCCGAGCCTTCGAAGCTTGACATTTCCTAACCCACTGAAAGGCTGATAGCCTCAACATATTGCAATGGTTGTACTTAGGCGCAAGTCCAAAAAATAAAAAAGAGGAAAGGAAGAAAGAAGGAAAGAAAGAAAAAAGAACAACAAAAAGAAAAGAAAAAGAAAAAAGAAAAAATAAAAATAAAAATAAAAGAACGAAAAATAAGAAGCACCCACGATCACAGCACAATACCTAGGGGTCCTCAAATTAAGTATGTCCAGTGACCTTAGTCGGCTGGCTCCATCCCTAATCCCTAGCCCTTTAACATCACCCACAATTGTTCAGGGCACATCAAGGGCAGGACATACCTAGGGAGCTTGTCTCACCTATGGTTAGACCTGTCACCTTCACCCATTCGCACGATTCCCTCTTGCACTCTGCCTTAATACCATTGCAATCAATCGTGGTAAGCATTGCACGAATGGCTATGAAAAGTACACTGTCCTCATCACGTAGGTCCAATAGCTACCAGCTACCAAATGTGCAGTGTCCCTGTGTTCAATTATGCTATGTTGTGCAGTCACAATGCAAAGAATGTCTCATACACCTTCACGTGTACTTCTTCTCAACATGGACAACTTTGCTTCACCCACATGTTGTTACGAGAAACCAGTCTGTGGTCTTCTAACTACGTAATATCTAAGTATGCACGAGCACTCACATAAAATCTGCATCGAAATATATACACAGTTTGGGTCCTCAAGTGCATGACAATACTCTCAGCTTGCTTAGAGTTCGACCTGTCTTCCAAACCAATTGAACTATGTCTTGTGCACGATAGAGAAGACTAGCACTACCCCTAGGGAGAGACCACGTTTCAATTGTAGGTATTGAAGACTCCAACGAAAGCGTCGTTCACTCTTCATCGACACTCACCTTTAAATTCTTATCCTTTCTCATCCTGCAAGCTCGCCAGGAATCGTCATGTGTAGAATCCCCAACAAACCAACACTTGTGCTGGCCATTAGTGAAATCCCCAATAGAGAACATCCCTACCACCAACTCCAACAACCCTTCCACCAGCCACCTTGGCCACCAACGTGCCCCCAACAACCTTCCTCCACACCACCACCAACACTCCTCCACGACAACCACATGCATCCTTGCCACCCACGTCTTCGGTGCATGCTAAAGTCTGCTACCTACGACTTTGAGTGCCATGGAACTGACACTCGTCTAGGAGGGGGGTAATGTTAACCCTCAAATGAACAAGGTGGAAAAGCTGGAAAATCTAAAGCAGAAGACATGGCCAAGGCAAAAGTGAAACAGAAGATGAAGGCATGCCAAGAAAAATCTGGAACACAAGAAGCGCAGAAAAGTCCTAAATAAGGAAAAAAGGCACACAAGGAAAAGTGCAAATCAATACCTTTGTAAAAGAGCGCAAGTGCATCATGGTTTAATATAAAGAGAGTTGGGCTCTCACCCGTGCAATATGTAAAGGTAGATGGGCGGTAGGAAGGAAGCTAGGAAGATAGGAGGACAATGGGGAAAAGGGCCTAGGCCATATCTGACCATGTAAAAAAGGAGATAAGGGGATGACCGCCCAAAAGGGATTTAGGGTTTTGTATATAAAGTTGAAAAGTGAATGAGAAGCTCATTCTTGTGTATGGCCAAAAGTGGGCCTCTTCTTCTTCTTCTTCTTCTTGCTTTCTTGGGCTTGTGCTTGAGAGAGGGAGTGTGAGGGAGTGAGTGTGTGAGGGCGAGGGACCGGGGAGGAGAAGCTCTCCATCTTCTCCTCTCTTCTTCTCTTCTCTTCTCTTCTCTTGTTTGCTCATGGCTATGGAGCTTGAGGATGGAGCTTGCTTGAGGCTTGCACTTGGATTGTGGAGCTACAGGAGTGTGCGGGAGAGGAGGCAACTCGATCGGCATGGAGGTAAGCTCACTATACCCATAGATATGGATGGCGAGTTGGCTATGTGAGAGGTAGCCATTAGTGCTTGGCTTGGAACGCTTGAAACAATAAGCGGTCCGTGGGTCTTGGCGGTTGAGTGAAAGCTCCCACACTTGTGTTATAAGTAGAGATGGTATGAGAGTAGTATAGATTTTGACCATGTGTGTCAATGATGTACGAAACAAAGATACTCTTAGGGATTACCCAATGTAGTCAAATGTAAAAGAATTTAAGGGTTTTTAGAAGGCCATGCTATAATGGGAGGCTATGCTAGTCTAGTTGGCAAATTCTCTTGCCTCCTGGTGAAGGGAAAAATGTATTTATAGTTGATTTTCATGTATGGAAATCAAATAGTTTGGAAAGATCCAAGAGAACTAAAGCCATGTCTAGGGCTAAAATGATGTATCTAATGAAAGTTGAAAAAGAGCTTTAATGTGTGGTTTTTCTACAATGAATCAAACATAGACTGCACGGCTGCCTTCCAAGAGTGACTATCACCTCTGCACATGGCCTCCTCATAAGTAAGGGGCTAAATAGAATCTATCACCATGACATAGTCCATAAAGGGTGCAAGTTGATCAACTAATACCTATGTCTAGTAGACCATCTTAAAATAGGATGTGTATTTTATGCATATTATCCAATATCATAATCATAGGCCACTAGAATAACAGCGATAGGCTATTTAGCTGGTTGTAAGTAACAAGAGGCTTCTCTTGAAAGATCACCTTGCATACCTCAACTACCTACTTAGGTTGCTTGTGTGTATTCTCCTCACAGAAAATAACATCATGGCTCCATATGATCTTTGAGCTTTTAGATCCCATAAGCAATAGCCCATCTCATTTGCATCCCCATGACCAAGCAAGATACATTTCACTGGCTTGGGATCTAACTTATTATGTTTGTCCTCCTGAGGTACGTAGTAGAAAGCCTCACATCTAAAGACTCTAAGGTATGAATATAAAAAATATTTTCCAAACCATACCTCCTCTATAACCTAATAACCAATAGCAATGCACGGGGATCTATTTATCAAATATATGGTAGTAGTAATTACCTTAGCCCAAAAATGTTGCGGTGAGCCTACCTGACTAAGCATATTATGGACTATATTCTGAATGGTCCTATTTATATAATGTGTAACACCATTCTAGGGTGAGTACGGGGTGGTCAACTGACATTTAATTCCCCTATCATCACAAAATTGCTCAAATGATTTAGAAACATATTCACCTCCATTGTCAAACCTTAGGTATTTTAGCTTATACCCAAATTGATTCTCAATAAGAGCAAGCCAACATTGAAATGTAGATGAGATATTCAATAGCATATGCCCAAACCTTATGCAAATAATCATAAATGAATGTGACAAAGTACATTATGCCACCCGATGATTGATAGAGTGTGGTACCACATAGATCAAAATACACAAGAACTAGAGGCTCACCCATGCACATAATGCTAGACTTTTTATGAGAACTGTGTGTCTATCTGCCATAAAGAAATGATCACAAGAATCAAAACATTTATATCAAGAGGCAAAATATACTGAAAACAAGTAAGCATTTTTATTCCCTTTAAAGACATGTGCCCAAGGCAATGATGCCATAAACATATATGTGGTATGTTAGCCACCCACAACCAAAACATGGCCAAGAGACCAAGATACAAATAAAGACTACCAACTTTGGCAACTCAAGTAAACACAAGATTCCCATGGGTAATATTCCATGCAGAATCAACAAAAGATACATAATAGGCTACATCCAATTGTCCATCAGATAGAAGGCCTTTGGTCAATGCTAGTATATGACATGCATTATGCAAAGTAAAGGAGCTATCAGAGGGAAATTATAGCCTTACATCCTTAATGCCAATAATATCCAATGTCAAGTCATTTTCCAATCACACAAAACCTATCATGCTACTATATGAATAAAACCAATCCCTATATGGGATAACATAAAAGAAAACCCCAGAATCAAGTAGTCAACACTAAGAATATGTAGACAAAGTATCATTCAACAACTGAGAAGCATCAAAAGAGGAAGTTACCAACATGTATTAATCATTTGACTCGGGTACACCACATTTATCACTTCAATCTTTAAACAGGGACAATGCTCTGATAATCAAACTTTTCATGTACTTTTTCCTTGCCTTTCTTGTTGTGCTTATAATAATGCATCTTATGATATTGCTGCCAAATATGACCCTATTTTCCACAATAATGACATATCAAAGAGGACTTATAACCATGAGACTTACTACAAGATTGCTTGTGAGATTGAGACCTCTATTATAACAGTCATTATTGCTCTTATCATCATGTCTGCCCCAGACAATCAATACATGAGAAGTACAAGTTGCATCCATATTCTCTTATTTATCTTCTCTATGAGTAAAGCACCCTCAACATCATAGATTTTTATGCCATCCTTAGGTATACTAGCATACATGGCAGTACAAAAAATGTCCCATGACTTAAGACGTGTCACAAGCAAGAACAAGGAGATAGGTTATCATTGAACTCTATGCCCTACGAAGTCAATTGGCTAAAAATTGAACAAAATTCATTTAAATGTGAGGACACACTAGTCCCTTCCTTCATGCAAAGATCTATAAGCTGTTTCAACCAATACATCTATGATATAGGACTTTTCTTATCATAAATATTGCATATCTTTTTTCAAAACTACTAGGCAATATCGTCAGGTGCAACAACATTGAAGTAAACTTGTTTAGACAATAACAATATAAGGGTGGATCTATATAGCTCATCCAGCTCATCCCAATCATCCTCTCCTAAATCTTTCACCTTAAACTCAACATGTAGTATGGATTTAATTTTAGTAATACCATGCTCATCATCTCTAGTGATGATCAAGTCATCCACATAAATCACCAAGAATATGTAACCCTTCTCCATCTTCTTTATAAATAGACTATGGTCTGCATGTCCCATTGGAAGCCCAAGCTACTGTAAATACGTATTAATGTGAGCATTCCATGCTCTTGGTTCTTGCTTTAATCCGTACAATGTCTTTTTCAGTATACACACGTGATTCGGGTAAACTAGGTATAGATAACCCTTAGGTTGTTCCATATACACTTCTTTAATCAAATCTCCATTCAAAAATGCATTCTTGATGTCCATCTGCCAAAGCTTCCATCTCTTAGACACTATTAAAGCAATGATAGTTTTCATGGTTACCATCTTTGCAATTAGATTGAAAGTCTTCTCATAATACAAAACATATTGTTGTGCATAACCCTTAGCAACCAGCCGGGCTTTGTATCTTTCCAGTGATCCATCTACCTTGCATTTCACTTTGTAAACCCATTTACAACTAATGGGTGTTTTTCCTTCAGGCAGACTAACCAAATTTGATGTGTCATTTTCAGCCAATGCTACGTATTCCCCTCATCCATGGCACTACTTTTCATCTCCAACTGCCTCATTGAACTTCGTAGGAATGTCTAGTTGAATACCCACTGTATGTTAGCCTATAAACAAGCTTTCTAACCCTTTCTAACCTTCTTAATTGCGGTTCACTATGCGATTTCCTCTCATGAGGAGGTACATACCTACTTTGTCTTACTCCAAGCGTCATAACAGATGGTACATCCAATTCATTATCAAGACTGTCACTGCCAGGTGACGCATACCTAGATGTAAGCGAGCTAGTAACATCATCAAACATCTTGTCTTTGCCTTTATCTAATCTTCCCCTCACTAACATATCCGTGCTAGTGGATGTAGAACCATGACTGTATAGCCATCCTGTCCAAGAACTAACAGTAGAAGACGCATCACCTATGAGTCCACTCATTGTAGTACTAGTGAAAGGATAACTTTCAACACAAGTATGACTAGTTGGTCCATCAAAAACCATTGCATTTGACCACCATACCAAGATTCCAACTCATCAAATACTACATCCTTTCTTATCAGTGTGTCAAGAGTAGATGGATTACAATGCTTATAGGCTTTTCTATCCTATGCATAACTAACAACTTTCGAATCTAACTTCTTCGCCTTCTCATCAGGTACATATATATAAGCAATGCAACCAAATACTTACAGGTGGTTGATATCCAATTTATAGCCATACAATTTTTCATATGGTGTAAGATCATGAGTGCTAGCTATAGGTACTCTATTCAAGACATATATATAGTTACAACTACTTCAGCCCAATAACCATTCAACAAATTCCTTTCATTGAGAGCATGGCCCTTGCAGCATCTGTAGGCACTCAATTTTTCCTCTCTACCACACCATTCTATTGTCGTGTATAACTGTATGTAGGCTACCTTTTAATGTCATACTTAGCCAAACTCCTGAGAAACATAATCACCATTGCCATCAAATCTCAAGCATGAGATATAATATCCAAGTTTATTTTCAGCATGTGTTTTGAAATCCTTGAAGATATACAACCATGTATACCTATTGAGATCATCAATAAACAATACATAATATCTAACACCACCAAAGGATGCATTATGGGCTAGACCCCATACATCTAAGTGCACTAACTGCATTATGCTCAAAATATACAACCATGTATACCTACTGAAATCATCAATAAACAATACATAATATCTAGCACCACCAAAGGATGCATTATGGGTTAGACCCCATACATCTAAGTGCACTAACTGCAAAGGTCTAGAAATGTTTCTGACATGTCTAACAAACAAAAAACTCACTTGCCTTCCAAAATAACAAGTGGAATATACATGTCCTAAATCTGTATACTTGAACTTTGGCAAGCCGAGTATGATCTCCTTCTTCTACATAGTTTTCAACCATTGTATGTTTACATGATCAATGAGATTATGCCAAATTTCCACATCTCTAAGTGCTCCATTATCATGGGCAAAAATGGCTACCTTTATCTTAGGAATAGAAGCATCCAAAGTGAACATCCTACCATCTCTTTTGCCTTTAGCAATTAGTTTGCAGCCATTTCCATACTCTTCTATAAAATAGCCATCCCTATTGAACCTGACTTGCAAACTATGCTCTACTGCCATTGTTTCGACAAATAGTAGATTCTTAGTGATAGATGGTACATGTAACACATTGTATATACTCTTTTTCCTACCATCACGCATGACTAACAGTACCACACCTATATGCTTGATATCATTCTATGTCACATTACTAGTGCATACATAGCTATGAGAGCTTGCAATCATTTCATCAAACCACTCATCATGTGGAGACATATGATTGGATGCACTTGAGTCGACGTATTACTTTTCATTAGCCTTACCTTGCTTAGGCATACCCTTTGATACATGTGCCATAGCAAATAGTCTTTCTCATTGATCATCAATATCATTACTAGAGGATGCATAGTTACCATATTGTCTGCCTTTTGCTTTCATGTCAACTTGCTTTTTATGACAGTCCTTTGCTATGTGTCCATACTTCTCACAGTAATGATAATCTTTATCTTTGTTAGACTAATCATGAGACTATCAAGAACTACATCTACCTCTAGGTGATCTCCCCCTACCTCTAAAGGATCCAAATCCTCCTAGCAGTGTGCATTTTGACTTTGCCATGCATTTTGTTGCTGTCGTCTATAGGTATTCTGAGTGTCTCTACAACCTTGAAAAACTCCACAAGCTCTACCACCTCTGGCTCCTTGACTTGAGTAGAATAAGATACTACTCTGAGAAGTGCTCAAACATGTATTCAAGCCAAGCTTGACGTCCTCATGTAGCAACAAAGGCATAAGTCATCCTAATTAGGGGGGTTTGTCCTTATAGAAATTGATGTGTCAAAGGCATTGTATTCCTTTCCTAAACCATTCAAGGTGACTGCAATCATGTTAGCATCATCAACTTTGGAACCAATAGTAGCAAGCTGATCTACAATGGTTTTAATATCTGTCATATAAGCTTGATTACTCCTACCATTCCTTATCATATTATTGAATTGTTGTTTCAGCTGAATCTTCCGTGCATGAGTAATATTGCCACAATTCTTCATGAGAAATTCCCAAGCATCCTTTGGATTCTAATAACTAGTAATCTGCATAGCCATTGCATTTGAGATGCATAATGAGAACCAATGCAAAAATTTAATATCCCTTTCTGACCACTACCTATGAGCTCTCAGTTGCTCTACAGTTGGATTCCTTTCTAGGAGTCTCAGTTCAGCTTGATCTCCTATGCAAAGAACCTAGTAGCCTCTTCCAATCAAAAAGTTTTACATTCTAAAGTTCTATAAAGCAAAGTTCTTGTTGTCAATTTTCTCCCCCATAATCTGAGTAATATTATCAGTTCCTATTGAATTAGCCATAATGCAACACTCAATAGTTCAAGGCAATGTAGTATATTTTCAGTTAGGCAACCACACTATCATTAGACAATCTTCAAACAGTTATCACAATTTGCAGGTTGCAATTGCAAATATCATCAACTATTCAAATAACATTTACAATTTAGATCTACAATTCAAAACATCCCTCACATATCCTCATGCAAGTACATGACCTCTATAGAGTCAATACATTCAGTTGAAGTTCTCAGTTTTCGGTAGCAAGCCGCTTCATGGGATCCTTGTCCAAATGTTTGTAGGTTGTAAACTATATTACAGTAGTGAAAATTCAGTCAAGCTGAGCATAAATCAAGCTCAAATTTGATCATAAATGTCACATAACATCACCACACCATTCTAGCATCAACTATGTTCATGGAGACATTAAGGGATGCATCAACTCCATGCTAACATACACTGAAACTCTTTCACTATTTATGACATCCAAGCAACCTATTATAACTAGCAACAAAGAACTTTGTAATAATTGGAGTATTTTCAGCCCAACAACCCCTCAAATCACCTGAGATACTTGCCACAACATCTGGGAGTTGATGCATGTTCAAGTAGGCATCACATTGCATATACACCAAGTAAAGCATGAAGATAAGTCCTCGCACACTATATCTAGCCAATAACTTGTTTATTGAGCTATAAATTAGTCCAAATCTAAGCATTCAATGCTCATAACATCTCAGATTACATCCGAAAACAACCTCAGAACAACCAAGCATCATTTGGGCATGAGTGTTGTCCATTGCAATAAACAACCAATTTGTACGGTGTTGTGTTGAATATCTCAAAATCTATGCAAAATTTGATAAAACTTTCTTCTACAAAGTTGTAGACCACATTGAAGTAGTTCGAGATCACAAGTCGTTTCTCCAAAATCCATTTTTGCAGCAAGATATGGGTTCTGCAAAAAAAAAAGGGCTATTGTAGGGTTTCTCAAGACTGAAGGTTCACAAACTACTAAACGTCAAGTCCAACTCCACAACTCTAGCTCCCACAAAGTTGAGCTCTAATACCATGTTCAAAGAGAGGGGAAGAGGCAAACAAGAATGGGAGCCATGAACAGAGAGCAATGTACTCTCTCTTCTTCCATTATCGGTTCATTCTATGATACACAAAAGATATTAAGTCTAAGTCACACACATAGTGTATGAAAATAGGTCACTAATTGACCTCACCAGACATCTCTAACCTGAGTTAAATTTAACGAACTCATTATTACGGCACATAAGACGGTGACAACTACATTTGCTATACAACTGTAACGTGCCCGCCCGAGCTTTTCTTGGTGGTACGTTCTTAGTAGTCCATCAAGAGATATCCTATGAAGTGCCATCTAGGATTTTTATGAAAACCCTCACAGTTTGCTAACTACGCTCACTTGAGTCTACCCCACAGTAGTGGAAGTTCTAGTCGTTCCACGAGGATCGACCTAAGTCTTTCTGGTCAAATCTATTACTAACAATTGAAAAGTATTAGCAGTTTGAAATTCCATCTCCTATAGGAATTTCTAACTGAAGTGGACTTACGTTGTGTTGGATTCAAGAGAATGGGAGAAGTATGACACTTTAATCCCTTCTGCCTAAGGTTCTAAAGTGATGCAAGTCAGGCTTCCCGATCTTTAAAGGTCTATTTTAAAAAATGCGATTTTTATTCCTTCTTAGGAAAGCTCTCAGCTTACCGAGACCACCCAACCATATGTGATCGACCAAAGAAGACCCACGGACCGCTTATTGTTTCAAGCGTTCCAAGCCGAGTACTAATGGCTACCTTTCACATAGCTGACACACCATCCATCTCTAAGGGTGTAGTGAGCTTACCTCCATGCCCGATCGAGTTACCTCCTCTCTCAAGCACTCTGATTGCTCCATGATCCAAGTGCAAGCTTCAAGTGAGCTCCATCCTCAATCTCCACACTCCAAGCTCCATTGATGATGTCGTGATGTTATGAGGACACAGTGTGAAAAAGTATGGAATGCATCATCATCCAACTTCTTTATTGATTTAGAGAGTCAATGTGATCTGAGCCATTAGTACTAGTGTGAGTTGCATGGATTATCCGAAAATACTAGATTTTTAGATAATTTTAGCCTATTTTTGATATTATTTATTGTAAAAATCTGAAAAAGTTAGAAAAAGCTTCTAGATTAGGATGGCATGCAAAAAGCAAGTTGCCTTTTTAGCCAGTTAGGAGATTTTTCATAAAAAGGACAGATTGACGAAATTGTGTGCGTCACGATTGCTGTAAACAGGCTAAAAACTGCAGATTGAACTGAAAGAAGAAGAAGGAGTGATTTGGGAGATCCGTGAGCAGGTGTCCTAGAGTTTTACCCCCCTTTCAAAGCCAACGGAGCCATCAGATTTGGGTTCCGGGCAGCAGAGAAAAAGCTGATTTTTCTGATCCATGTTTTTGGTCTACGAAGGAGCTCCAGGAGAACTAATGCCTGGAGATTGTTTCTGAGTAGTGCGAAGATTCCAGATTCTTTCAATACATATTGATTCAATTCATTGTGATTTGTTTTTGTAGTGTTTACCACTTGGGTATTCTCTATCTTCTCTTCCATCTCCTTTCTCTACTTCCTTCTACTTCTAATCCCTGGTGGATTCGACCTTTCGACAAAAACCCCTCTGACATTGGTGAACCCAATGTGAAAGGTCGTCACAAAAGAAGGAAAGACAAGATGGGAGAATCTTCGAATACATTCTCCAGTGATGTTTTACAATAGTTGGTGCAAAATATGAATATGCTTATGCAGGTACAACAACAACAACAGGTGATGCAAGCTTAAGCTCAAACATAAAGTATTGTGATGAATGCTTTGCAAGCAATTGAGCGTGAGGCGAAGTTATTCAATGGTAGGAATGTATCTGCATATGTATATATCTATGCTCAGAAGATGGAATTCTTTGGAGTAACTCAATATGCATGGGGCCGGTATTTTGTACGTGTTACTGTTCATGAACTGAAAGCATGGATTTTTGATTACGCGCAAGACTTTTCAGGAGTGGGTTATACAACCCAATAAGGGTCTTGTGGCTACAGAATTGTTAAGAGAATTTGAAAGTCGATTTGAGCAATTGGATCTTGCAGAACAGCAAGCTCTTGCAAGTCAAAAAATTGAATTGTTTCTACAGGCAGCTGATCCTGAGCTTTAAGAGAAGCTTGATGATTTACTGGAGGATCAGACTACAGAGACAGGTTTGAAAACAGAGTGGAGACATGTCAAGGAAGCTGTTACTGCACTTGTGAAGAAGCATAGAAGAAGAGAAAGATTGCATGTCTCCAGCTTGCCCACTGTTATGGGCAAGACAGTTGATATATCTAGTAAGCCACCTACTTCTCTGGCTAACCCTATGGCTGTGCCTGCTATTGTTCCCTCTGTAGGGAAGATATATTGGATGAATTGGTCAAAGGGATGCGGGATCTTCAATTGAAGGTTGCAAAATTGGATGAAAAAGGACAAGAGGAAAGGGGATGGGCAGCAGCCCCTAAGCCTGGAAAAAGATGTATGTGGTGTGACAATTTGCAGCACCAGAGAAAGGATTGTGCTGCCTATCAGGAGGCCTTGGCACGATAGCTTATCTTTTGGAAAGATGGCAAGATCCATGCACAAGAAACGGGATTGCCTCTTGCTTTGAATTTTGGAAAGGGAGGTATGCAAAAGCTGTTGGAAGACTTGGCTATCCAAAATGCTTATGTGGCGGTACATGCGTCTGCTTTTGGTCTACAGTTGGATAGAATGCATGGCCAAGTGATGGTGGTCCAAAGGCTGAAATATGGACATATTCTTTACATGCAACTGAAAAGAGAAAGGTCACTGATAGTGAAATGTCTCATGTAGGGCAAGACATTTGTGGCATAACTGGTTGGGAATCACCGGTAGATGCATATTCAGTGTATGCATATTTAGCAAAGGTACAAAACATGGATGTACTTGTGGAAGAAAAATAAAAAAGAGATGAAGATATTACAGGGACATCTAAAAGAATGACAAGAAGAAGTGTGGATCAGCCTAAAGCTGCAAATTAGCCACCTCCCGAGCATGTTATGGAAGAGGTCAGTCAGGAGCAAAAACAAGATAACAAACAAGAGGGTAAAAAGAAGGGCAAGCAGCCAGGATATAAGTTACAATTTGACATTGAGACAGCCACAGATCTTAAGAAGGTTCTTGAAGAACGGATCTTAAACAGTCGGGTGGAATTTACATTGGGAGATGTGCTTGGCATTGCCAAGTGAGAATTTCATGATGAGATCATTGACATAATTAAAAGGAAGCGTCAGTTTCTTAGTGATACCACTAGTGCATTACTGCAATTTGAAGAGGAAACTGGTTTGTTGGGTATTTAGGCTGAATATGAGCATGAAGTAAGTACTGGATTATCTATGCAGGAAGCTACTAATCAGTGGACAGCATGTGGAAAGGAGAAGAAAGTGGCTGAAAATGCATTGTCTTGTAGCAATATGCATGGTGGAGTAAGGCAAATACAACAATATGGAGAAGAGACTCTAGGATTTATTCCTTGAAGTCACTACACAAGAAATCATTGGGCTAGAGCTACCACTGAAATGGTAGTGAAAATAGGGGAGCGTGAAACTCCTTGTGTTGCTTTACTTGACCATGGGTTTGAGATAAATGTCATTGAGTGTGGATTGTATGAAAATGGTGCATGGCTTGTAGACACTGATCATGGTTGGCGAACGAGGGATGCAAATAATTCTTCAGGGGAGCTCTATGCTGCATTTCCTAATGTAAAAGTGACGATTGGTGATGTACAGGAAGAGCAACACTTCTTTGTGCAAGATAATTCCTCATATGCAGTGATTTTGGGATAGCCCTATATTACAGGTGTGCATATGGAAACAAAGGTGCTTGATGATGGTTCTACTAATGCAAGATTCAGAAGCAAGGATGGGAGAAAAGCAGTCCAATTTCTTACTATTTGTGTTAATCATCCTAGAAATCGTGATACGCTTCGAGAGTCTCCTTTGGTTCCAAATGCAAGGGAATTCAAAGACCTGGATTTTCATTAAGCACTGCTATAATGCGGGGCTATAGTAGTGCTATTCAGAGGGTGTACTCGCCTCTTGATGAAATGAAGCATGTATTTACTATTGGTAATTCTCAGTTTACAGCAAACAGTTCATGTTGGTTTAAGCCCATGGAAGTTATGTATAGGGTTGAACGCATATCTATGAAACGGGCTATTAAGAAACTGAGAACATTGGGGCCGTTAGCTAAAAATGATGGCATTTTAGGCATATTTTATGGGCTGAATATTAATGACACTATGGCTGAAATTTCAGCAACTATACATGCAAAAAATGAGGATGAAATCAGAGTGTTGTCAGTATGTTCTTTGGATATGTATGATGTTATAGCATTGTTTGCTCAGCAGGAAGGATTACAATGGGCTGAAGCACTTGTGGAGACAAAGTACAAGACATTTGACAAAAAGGTGAAACCAATTGCTTTGCCACTTCCACCAGAGAGTGAGGGTATGTGTGAAAAAGTGTCAAGGTAGCCAAGCTTATGGGATCCTAAAGATATAGGTCATCACTTTACATCTGAAACATTACAGGAATTGAAAGTTGGTGCAGAAGGGTTTCTTTTGCCTACTGAGAGAGACTGTTTTATGCAGATGTTGGCTAGACATGGGAAGGCATTTGCATTTCATCCAAGTGAAATAGGTTGTGTGGATCCAAATGTTGTCTCTCCTATGGTCATATTTACTGTGCCACATGTACTATGGAACTTGAGGCCTATTCTAGTGCCTAAAGCTTACTTGCCAAAGCTGATGGATTTGCTAAATGAAAAGATTCGCATGAAGATCTTGGAGCCTTCTTAAGCCCCGTACTCAAATCGTTGGTTTACTATGCCCAAAAAGAATGGGGCTTTGAATTTTATTCAAGACATGCAACCGGTCAATAAAGTGACCATAAGAAATGTGGGTGCAGGTCCTATGGTTGATGAATTTACAGAGGCTTTTTTACGCAGAGTGATCTATTCTTTGGGTGATCTTTACTCCGGTTATGATCAGTTTTAGCTTGCAATTGAAAGTAGGGATATCACAACCATGAAGACTCTTTTGGGGTTAGTACGGATGTGTACTCTCCCACAAGGTGCAACAAATTCAGTGGCACACATGACAAATGCTATGAATAAGGTACTCAAGGATTTTATACCACAATTGACTATGCCCTTCTTGGATGATGTTCCAATCAAAGGATGTGCAGTGGATGAAAAGAATGAAGAGATGGATGCTCATGGATGTAGATAGTTTGTTGCAGACCATATTGTGGATTGTGAGAGGATTTTGACACATCTAGAAGAGGTGCATTTAACTCTTTTTGGACAAAAGTCTGTCTTTGGAGTTGAAGAGGTTTTGATTATTGGGCATATGTGTGGGCCTTATGGGGGCGAAGGCCATCACCAGAAAAAATAGATGGGATTGATAGAATGTGAGATGTATGCACGAATGTATCAGAGGTGCATAGATTCTTGGGTGCATGTGTGTTCTATTTGATATGGATTTCTCACTTTGCACATGTAGCCGATGTTCTTTATCAGCTTCTGAGGAAAGGTCAAAAATTTCATTGGGAAAGGAAGCATCAAAAAGCAATGAAGAAATTGAAGCAACTCTTAAAATCTGCTCCTATGTTGAGAAAGGCTAACTATTCACATGGAAAGACTATCATTATTACTGTTGATACAAGCCCAATCCAGATTGGATGGGCAATTGGGCAAGATGATGAGGAAGGCAAAGATATGCAATTCGCTTTGGTGCAAAAGTATTGACTGAACAACAAAGAAGATATCCACACGTAAAAAGAGAATTATGGGGAATTGTGACAGCCCTTAAATGTGATAAGGAGTATTTTATGGGTGCTCATGTAGTCATTGAGATTGATTGTTTGCCGGTATTGGGTATGATTACTAGTTGTGCTACCCCGGACATTGCTATGCTCCGGTGGATTGCATACATCAAATCTTTGAACCCTGAATTTTAGCATATTGCAGGAAGAGATAACCCAGTGGCAGACATATTATCTTGAGCATGCTATGAGAATGAAGATGGGATGATAGATGAGGAGGAATAAGATGACTTTCTTATGGCTGAAAATGATGTTGCAAGAGTGAATTTAGCAATGCAAGGTGTTGCTACAACATTAACAAAAGCTTGGACAACAAAGAGAAGACACTTTAGATGTTTTGCATCTTGTGTAGAAGTGTTTCTAGAAGACAAATATGTGGGAGAGTAGCTGAAAGTTGGTCAATATCTCAGTACATTAACAAAGAGAGATGAATGGTCAGATGAGGAGTTTAAGAAATCAAGAGGAAAGCCTATGGATTTTTTAAAAAAGATGGATACTTATGGAAACATGCTAAAAAGGAACTGGGTATGCCATTGCGAGTTTTGGGTGATAAGCTTCACAAGTAACTGTTATGCAAGAATTTCATGAAAGCATATGGGCTGGTCATAGAGGTGTTTGGGGTACTTTTACAAAGATCAAAGAAAGATATTAGTGGCAGGGTGTGTATAAGGATGTTGCTCACTTTATGGAAACATGTATGACATGTCAAATGTATTCAATTGTGAGACATCGGGATGGATTGCAACCCACATATCCATTGCCTCTTCATTTTAAGTGGGTGGTTATGGGAGCTTTCGCTCAACCGCCAAGACCCACGGACCGCTTATTGTTTCAAGCGTTTCAAGCGAGCTCTAATGGCTATCTCTCACCTAGCCAACGCGCCGTCGATCCTACAAATGCAGTGAACTTACCTTGATGCTCGATCGAGTTACCTCCTCTCCCGCGCACTCCGGTAGCTCCACGATCCAAGTGCAAGCTTCAAGCAAGCTCCATCCTCCCGCTCCAAGCTCCAAGCTCCATTGCCGCGAGCAAGAGAAGAGAAGAGAAGAGAAGAGAATAAGAGAGGAGAAGATGGAGAGCTTCTCCTCCTTGGTCCCTCACCCTCACACACTCACTCCCTCACACTCTCACACTCCCTCTCTCAAGCACAAGCTCAAGCAAGCAAGAACAAGAAGAAGAAGAAGAAGAGGAGAGCTACTTTTTGCCACACACAAGAATGAGCTCTTCATTCACTTTTCAACCTTATATACAAAACCCTACTTCCCTTTTGGGCGGTCATCCCCTTTTCCCTTTTTTACATGGCCGGTCATGGCCTAGGCCCTGTTTTCCATTGTCCTTTTATCTTCCTTGTTTCCTTTTCACTACCCTTCTATATTTACAAATTGCACGGGTGAGAGCCCGGCACTCTTCTATAAGATTTTAGGGTGCGCTTTTTATGCGCCTTTCCCTATTCATGTTTGCCTTGGACTTTTACGGTTGTCCTTGCGCTTTTGGCCTTTTCTCCTTTTTTTCCTTCAGTCGGGCTACCTTTTTTCCGCCTTTGCCCTGCGTCTTTTCCTCTTTCTTTTGCTCTCTTCGTGTTGGGGTTAACATTACCCCCCTCCTAGACGAGTGCCAGTCCCATGGCACTCATTGGCGTAGGTAGTAGGTGGTAGCATGCACCGAAGACTTGGGGGACAGGGGCGCCTGGGGCATGTACTGGTGACCGGTTCACGTGTGGGTTTGTTGGGGATGCTGCCTAGGACGATTTTTTTCGGCTTGTCGGATGTTGAGGGGGCAGTTAGCATTGGGCGTTGATGAAGAACGAATGCCACTTTTGTTGTGGTTTTCAACACCTGCAATTGAAAACCTCTCAGGTGGTCTCTCCCTAAGGGTAGTGCTAGTCTTCTGTATTGTGCACAAGACATATTTTATTAGTTTGGGAGACAGGTCGAACTCTAAGAAAGCTGAGAGTATTGTCCTGCACTTGAGGACCCAAATTGTGAATATAGTTCGGTGTAGGTATTATGTGAGTGCGGTGCTTGTGCATACTTAGATATTACTTAGCTAGAAGACTGGTCGGCGTGGGGCCTTGTAGAGCAAGGAGCTATGTTGGTGAGAAAATGTGTTAATGAGAAGATGGAGCACACCTTTGACGACTGCTTGGAGACGTCGTTAGGGGTTTTCCATTGTCGTCGAAGCTTTGCTTTCTTTGCTTTTTTTTTTTGTGCCATGATGAGGTGGGTACATGGAGGCAGCGGTACAAGGCATAACGGGAATTCTACTCCTCATCATCCGAATGGTGGGTAAGGGTGGGCGGGGGCCTTGTTAAGGAATTTTCGGCTTAGCAAGTAGCCCTTTATGTGGAGGCGGGTTTTGAGGGTGGTGGTAGAGAGAAAGGGGTGGTTGCACTGTGTGAATTTGCTGTCATTCATGTCTTCCAGCAGTGCACCACAGAAGGATGGCAAAAGAGCAGCACGCATCATGAGACAAGTCATGGCGGTGCTGTCTATGGCATTGGGGTCAAAATAGAGGGGTGAAAGGTGGTGTTCTTGGGGTGCGGGTTCCTGGTGTACTAGGATTCTAATTAACCTAAGATAGTTATAGGTGGTGATGAATGCTGGGTCGGGGCAAGAGGTGAATTCGTTAAGGAATTTATCTATAGAGCTGTACAAGTCGGGAAGGGTGAAGAGAAGAGTGTTCCTATGGGAAGTGGTATTGGCATTATAAATGACGGGGAAGTCGAACCTGCCGTGGATGGACGGGTTGAAGTCCACTCCTACCCTTCGAGGATACGGCATAAAGGTGGGGTCAAAATGCCATCCATGCTTCCAGGTTGACGTCAAAAATGTGCCTCCTCCAGGTGGGTTGGCAATTATAGCCTTCCACTGTGCGAGGTACCTGGAGGACTTTGTCTTGCCAAAACTCGCGGTCCTCGGCTCCCCAAGCAGTTGGGTGGGCCTCACGCTCTGTTAACCATTTGGCCTTGAGCATGGCCCCCATGGCAATGACATCCTCCACCAACTGAATGGGTAGCACCCTATTCAAGGCGGTGGGAAACTTGAAGTGCAGATCGAAGGGGTCTCGACTATACTCCTGCTGTTCCCAGATAATCATTTCAGCGCGGTATTCAGCGGGGGAGTCTTGGGTGCGCAGCGGAAGAGGGGCAGGCTGTTTCTGGACAGGCCTGGCCTTCAGCTTTCTTCTTGCCTTCTCCACCATCTCCTTTCTTCGGTTGGTGTGGGCCGCTCTTCGCTCGGCAGATGTGTCATGGGGTGGCACTTCGGTTTGTTGTGGTTGAGGGGGTGGTGGGACATATTCCTCTTCTTGAGGCCCTAGGTCAAGCTCTCGTTCACCCCCTTCCGCTTGTTTGTCTTCCTGTGTTTTCTCCTTAGTGAACCCAAGGTCGTCCATCTCCTGTGCCGTCAGTCCTACTTGTGACAGATATTTTCTTTGTTCTTCTAGGCTCTGCGGCGGGCCTCCTAGCTGCAGTGGTATGTGCATGCCTGCCGTGAGGGCCCTGCGCGCAATGGTTAGCTTTCTCTGCAGCTGATCATTGGCCTCATCTGCTTCTGATTGGGTGGCGTGGAGCAGTGTGTTGATAAAAGTGCGCTGCTGAGCTATCATAGCGAGTTGGGATGCCTCTGCTTGGTTTTCAGCCAGTACCCTGTCTCCTTCGGCCTTGGCCAGCCGGCGTGCTAAGGTCCTTTCTCTGCTCATTATGATTGGACCATTCTTTTGCCCATCTCTCCATATCTTCCAGGCTTTCCCCTGTTGGAGGGTCATTGCCATAAATTTTTGTTGCTGGGCTTCAAGCTCATGGCACAAGTGTGACTGCTCTCGGTGTTCCTCTGCGATCTCCACATTGAGTTGGTCCAGCCTTGCCTGCAACCTGCGCACCTGTTCTGCCCTTAACTGATCCAACTCTGCAACCTCCCGTCTAATTTTCTCAAGCTGACTTTGCGCCTCCAGGTTGACTGCAGATAACTGGTCATTCTTGCACTGAAGGTGGGCAGTTGTCTCCCTCTCCCTGGTGAGACGCTCCATTAGGATTTTCCTTCTTTCCTCCCAGGTAGCGTCGCGCTCCTTCAGGGCTTTTAGCTCCTCCGCCTCCTTGGTGCTGGCCTCCTCCCTAAGCACAACGATTTCCTTTTGATATTCTGTTATCTGCCTCACTTTGTCCAGCTGGAGGGCGGCTTGTGATTCGCGTTCCGCTGCCAGCTCCTCCACCGCTATCCTCCTTTCTTGCCTGGCCGTTTGCAATTGTGCGAGCAGCTCCTTCACGTAGTCATCTTAGTGGCCTACTGGAGGTAGGGAGTGGGACATGGTTGTAGTGGTGGCAATCTCTTCCACTTTTTGTCTTTTCACTTCTGGCCCTGGTTCCAGCTCGGCCGTTGCTGCCCTTTTGGCACCTGAAACTGGGGTGGCCCCGGCCGCTTCCCTTGCCAACTCCCTTTCCACCAAGAATTGCAACCAGGTGACCACGTTGCTTTCATCGATTTTTGGGGTGTGCCCCTGGGTGGCGGTGGTAGGGGGTGTCACCATGAGGGGGGTGGCTTGCATGGGTGGCACGAGGAGAGGGGAGACTGGCCTGACTGGGTCTTTTCCTTTCCCTTCTACAGGAGGCAGGTGCACAGGTTCCGGCATACTCGTGCTGGGGCCGGGTGCTTCAGGTTGGTATGGACTTCCTGCTCCTTCCACGTCTTTTCTTCGCTGTTCCTCGATGGAGCGACGGGTTGCCAGCTCCAATTCTTCTTCTTCCCTCCTCCTCAGCCCTCTTTCTTCTTTCCTCATCTTCCCTTACCGACTCTCTTTGGGCCCATTCGAGCTCTTCCTTCTCTTTTCTCCTTCGCTCCTCCTCTCTCTTTCCGTGTAGAGCTTTAGTCCGTTGCTCTGCCTTCCTTTTTGGTGCAGCCAGGGGTTTTCCCTCCTCGTCGGTGTCCGTTTCTGTTTCATCAGACTACTCTTCCGCCTGAGGCTGGGACTGCGACGGCGATTCGCCACCTTTCCCATCATCTCCCTATTTGTCCTCTCCCGCTCGTCCCTGCCCTATTGCCTCGTGGATGATCGCGGTGAGGGTACCTCCAAAACCTATGGTGGAGGCCTTGGAGGATGAGGCTTTACGGGTTGATCGAGGTGAAGGGGATTCTCCTGCTACAGCCCTTCCTCCTGTTGCCAGGGCCTTTGCCGAGGCCTCAATTGTCCTTCTTACGAACCCGTTGAGGTTCACCTCATCTAGTGCTTGAGCAGCGATGCTTTCGAGTAGAGGCACATTGATTCTGGACATGATGCTATTGTACCGCTGACTCAAAAATAGGGTATGCATCATTTTCGCCTGCAGTTGAATCTCTTGATCAGGGATGTCTGCCAGGTTGACTCCTCGTTGGTGTGGACCTTCACTTTGTCCATTCCCAACATGGCATAGACGTCCCTTTTTGGTCTCTTCTCCACCTTGTTCGGAAGCCCTAGTGCCCTTTCTATTAGTTCGGGGGTCAGTTCAACCTGCACTTGTCTGGTGGCTTCCCTGTCCCGCACCGTGACGGTGCCCCTGTTTTTGTTGAAGGTGCGCATGAACTCAGCGCACAGGGTGTAGTTTATCCTTTGGCCCACTGCGTCCAGATACCTTTGTAAGTGGCATTGCTCTATAATCCGTCGTACCGCTGGTTCCTCAATAACCACGTCTTCCAAGTTGAATATGTGGCGGAACTTCAGCTGATTGAATGCTCTGGTTTCCACAGTGAGACCGTACCGCACCTGTTCTTCCTCTGAGAAGGGGAGTTTGCCAGCTTTGTCTTAACCTGCCATGGTCGCCACCTGTACATTCAGTCAATTAACTTTTTAGTATTTTTGGCAACCAATTTACTGGACGACCATAATCATAGCAGATTTTAACGTTCATAACTGTAATTTTTCCTTTCAAACTTCTACCACCTATTTTTGTATGGCATTTCAATTTTGAGCCTTTTTATGCCTGGTTTACTTTTTGGTTTTAACTTTTCATGCTTGGTTTACTTTTTAGTTTTAACCCCGTTTACTGCCCCATCCCCCTCGTGGAAAAGAAAAATCCATCCCAGGATTGGAGGTCGTGGGCCCAAGGCGTTCATGTTTATTTGTGGAGGAGCCAATCGTAGAAGTTGGGGTTATATTCTAAGTGTGCAGAGTAGTCCAGGTCACAGGGTTGGATGCCTACGTGGGTGATGTATGTGAGGACATCTGTGAGAAAATCACCGGAGTTGACCCGACTTGCGATATGGAGCTCTTCTTCTGTCAAGATGCGATCGAGATAGGGGTGCCCTAAGATATGATCGTCCATGGTCCGACCTCAAAGAGTGGTTAACACTCGATACGAGGTGGGCGCGACGTATGTGGGATCATACTCGGCTGTTTTGATGGCTCAGCGTTGCTCGGCGTTGGTCATTATGCGGCATCCCTCAACTTCCCATTTCAATCGAAGAGCGTACCACTGCTTTAAGAAGGGTGATTCCGTGTCCGCCAGGTGGGACAACCTTGCTTTTTCTTGGCTAGTGATATCGGATGTCGTGCGGGGGTCAAATGATGGGATGAGGCGTTGCCTAATGGCTTGCTCTTTGGAGACCTCGCGAGCGAGCAGCTCAGTGGCAGAGCGAGAGGCTTGTGCAAAGGCGAATTCAAAGGTCTCCCAAGAGCAAGGCATATTGCGCACGTTCGTTGCAAGGGGTTCTGCTAATAGTCCCAAGTCCAGGCGGTCATAGCTGAGGGCCAGTGCAACAAAGGTGGCATCGAGCTGTTTGATGCAGTCCACCACATCATCCCCCGTGTCCTCTACGAGGTCCGCGGCCAACGTTAGGAATGACTTCCATTCATAGGAAGGCTTAAGGCCGACGGGTGGTTGGGGTTTGCTGGAGCTAGAGGTTTTGACAGTACAGAGCTGTGGCGGCTGGGGGCTTGTTTGAGTCGGCAACCCGGGTGTTGGTTGGACGGATGGGTCGGGTTTGATCTTAGGGGATGTGCTACTGCGGTCAGCGGATTTGTTGAGCTGCGGGTTGGGTTGGTTGGGTAATGCCTCTTGTGGTGATGGTCGTTGCTCGGGTCGTTGGGCATGTGTGACGCCCGTGGGTTGACTTGCAGAGGAGTCGGACGACTGGGGTGGGCCCTGCGATTCATGGCCTTGAGGTGTCGGGGGACCAGGCTTTGAGATTGGTACAGAACTAGGGCCTGTGATAGTTGGGATTTTGGGGATCCACAGCGAGGCATTCCCCTTATAGTAGCCTTGTGCACGCAGGAGGACTTTAGGGACCCATATTTGTTTAATCACGCGGCGCTTGCAATGATGGCGTCTTGGTTTCTTAGGTTTAGGTTTGTAGATGTTCCCCGGACACGCACGTCTGGTTCTAGGCAGGTCTCGAGGATTCTTAGGCACCCATTGCAAGCGAGTTTGTTGGGGTTTTGCTTTGGGTGCGGCGGGCCACGGTGCGTGGGGATCTGGGCTTTGGTAGATATGCACGGCCCCCCTCCTTAGTCCTAGGTGCGGTTGTTTCTATCGGTGGCCCCGTGAGCAGTGATGGGATTACGAGGCCCTTTTTGAAAGTCATGACAATAGGCAGGCTCCCGATTGTTAGGTGGATGCAACGGGTCTGCTTTTTAAAAGTTCACCCCAGCAATGACTCTATGCTTGCATCCATGGCGATGGGTAAGACATAAAACAGCATGGGAAGAGTCTCAGTCTCGATAGAAACGGCAACTCTACACGTGCCGAGCATCGGGTAGGATTGGGCCCCGTATGGGTTCAATCTGGCTGTTGTGGGATGAAGTATTGGTGCGCCAAGTTGGGACCAATGCTCATGCATCAAAATGTTAAAATCCGCCCCCTCGTCAATCAGGGCGTTGAAGGAGCACGTCTGCTTGGCCGTGACCGTGATGCAGAGGTAGGTGGGTTCTATAGGCTCCTCCTCATTCTTGCAGATTTCCATAAGTGTGGCTACTCGTATTTTGATGGGCGTTTCCACCATTGGTGGTTCATGTAGCGGATGAGTGGGCGGATAGTACTTCTTGATGCGATTGCCATTGAAGAAGCCCATTCCCTCACCATCCAGTGTTTCCAGCTCAACATTACTAGTTCGGCTGATTGTGCGGACCTTAAAGGGTCCGAGACCTCTGAATTTCATCTTTTGTTTATGTCCTTTTACTGAGTAGAGGAGCACTAGGTCCCCCTGCTCAAACTCTCGTTGCTTGACATGTTTGTCAAACCAGCTTTTGCATTGGGCTTTCTCACAGATAAGTGCGTGGGTGGCTAGGAGACGAACCTCTGACAGGCGTTCTAGCTCAACCAAGCGTTGCGTCCATGCTTCCTTCCCTTCCCATCGCTCTTGGAGTGCTATCCTCAGGCTAGGGACGAAGAATTCTAATGGGAGAATAGCTTCAGTCCCATAAGTTAGCCTAAAAGGCGTTTGACCGACGGCCGTCTCATAAGCTGTTCATAGGCCCACAAGGCTACCATCAACTTGTTATCCCAGTCACTTCGTGAGGCTGAGACTACTTTGGTTAGGACAGTGATGAGAATTTTGTTGGTTGATTCAGCCTGGCCATTAGCTTGAGGATAGTATGGTGAGGATTTGCGATGGATGATGAGAAAAGTGGATAGGAGATGGGCTATCACTTCGTTGATGAAGTGCGTTCCCTAGTCACTAACCAGTTCGATGGGGCAACCAAAACACGAGATTACTTGCTCCCATAAAAACTTGGCAGTCGTCCTAGCATCGTTTTTTCGCGTGGCTCTCGCCTCCGCCCATTTGGTAAGGTAATCCGTGGCCACCACGATGTACGTGGCTTGTGAATATTGTGCCGCGGGGCTGATGGGTCCTTTGAAGTGAATCCCCCATTTTTCGAAGGGTTGGCGAGCAATAACAGGGGTTAACTCCATCTGATCTTTACGAACCGGGACCTTTGTCCGTTGGCACTCGTCACAATGCTTGACAAATTGTGTGGCGTCGCGGAAGAGTGTGGGCCACCATAGGTGGGACTGCAACACCTTTTGTGCTGTAGTGTCCCCGCTAAAGTGTCCTCCTGCAATACCGTTGTGCGCCTCTGAGAGTACATCGTGCATCTCATGCTCACACACGCATCTACGTAGCAATCCGTCTTGCCCCAGCCTATAGAGCTGGCCTGCAATCAGCTGATAGGGTTGGATTTTCAAGATTAAGCGCCTAAGCCGTGCCCGTTCTATTGGTCGTTCGGGCAGCCCATGCTCGAGCACTTGGACTATGTCGTCTACCCAGTATGGTGTCAGATCGGCCCTGAATAGGTCTCTTTCGCTGGACTCATGGAATAAGTGGATGTCTGGTAACTCGTCCACGATGCCTTATCCAACAGCTTCTCCTGTGGGTATACGGGACAGATGGTCAGCCATGTAATGTTGTTTTCCCTTCCGTACCACCACTGAGAAGTCGAACTCTAGGAGTAGGAGAAGCCATCAAGCTATACGTCCTGTAGCGCAAGGTTTGTTGACTAAATAGAGCAGGGCCTGATGGTCTACAAAGAAGGTGAAGGGGGTGGCCAGTAGGTAATGCCGGAACTTCTTCACGGCGAATACCATGGCTAATCCCTCCCGTTCCATTGTCGAATAATTCATTTCTGTCTCAGTGAGTTGCCTGCTAGCAAAATTCAATGGGTAATCTAAGTTATGCTCACCGGGTTGGCACAGCATTGCCCCCACAGCAAACTTAGAGGCGTCGGTGTGTACGTGAAAAGTCATAGTCCAATCTGGGGCTCATAGGATAGGTGCCGTTGTTAGGGCTTTTTTCAGTTCCTCGTAGGCTCATTGGCACGCTTCAGTCCACTCGAAGACAATTAGCAGTTTGTACAATGGCCTAGCGATCAGCGCGTAGTTCAGTACAAACCACCGATAGTATCCTGTGTGACCTAAGAAGCATTGAACTCCCCTGTAATTACTTGGGGGTGGAAGGTCCACGATGACCTTGACCTTCGAGAAGTCCGTGGCAATGCCATTCTTGGACACCACGTGTCCCAAGATGCATCCGTGCTTCACCCAAAACTGACATTTCAGGGGGTTGGGGGAGAGATGGTATAAGCGACACCGTTCAAAGACCATGCGGAGTTTTTCGAGATGTTGGGTCCAGGCTGAATGGACACATAGGTCATCGACAAAGACCTCTAACTCCTTGCGAAGCATGTCCTTGAATATGGTGCACATGAGGCATTGAAAGGTGGCGGGGGCATTGGTTAGCCCGAAGGGCATGACTACGTATGCAAAGATGCCCCACAGTGGCGAAGGCGGTCTTGTGCCTATCTGCAGGATGCACTTGCACCTGATTGTACCCCGAGAAGCCATCCAGGAAACTGTAGGCTTCCTTACCTGCCACCCTCTCAAGCATGTGCTCGGTGTACGGTAAGGGGTAGTTGTCTCTCTTTGTAGCGGCGTTCACTTTCTTGTAGTTGATGCACACTCGAATCTTGCCGTTTTTCTTCATCACAATGACTATGGGTGACACCCAGTCTGTGTGCTCAATTTCGTAAATGAATCCGGCTCTCATCAGCTTGTCAATTTCCTCCTTGACAGCATAAGCGTGCTTTGGATTCATGGGATATGGTCGCTGCTTGACCAGCGTGGCATCCGTTATCATGGGTATGTTGTGAATCACAACACTCGGATCTACCCCTCGTAGCTCATCTAAAGACCAAGCAAATACGTCCCGGTACTCCCGCAAAAGAGTGACAAGACTAGACTCTTCTTCCGTGGTCAAGTCCTCGGCAATGAACACTGGTCGGGGTACTTCCCCTTCCAGGGCTAGGTTTACCTCCTTGACCTTGGCTGGCCCTTCGATTGGTTCGCGGGTTTGCCCTTGGCACTTGGCACTTAGCAGAACCACCACCCTATCCCCTCTTTTGAATTTCGAAAAGCGCTTAGGGAGGTCTTGTGGCTTCCTTTGTTCCTCTGATCGCGCATCGTTGGGATGCTTAGCTTCATTCTGCCGTAACCATCTGCGCCTCAAGTGGATAGGTAAGTCTCCCTTGGTGCGTCTGGTCATGGGTGGCCTCGGGATTTCTGGGTCATCATCTGAAGTAACTTCAGATTCAGAGTCGAATTCCCCATTTTCACTAGAGGAGGTGGTCTCCCCTGGCGGCCGCAGTTCGGATGGCGATTCGGTTCTAAGCATTGCTGCCGTTCCTGGTTGGGCCAGGCTGGCTTGCTCAAAATCCACAGCTCCCATCTGTTCCAACCAAGCACGATTGCATTTCGTACACATGACTCCTTGGTCCACTCTAAGGGCCGGTCTCGTCTGCGGCTTAGCATATGCCCGGATTTGCTCAATTTCTCGCCCTTCGGTGTCGTATTCTACGGTGTCCACCTCACCCTCACTTCCTTCATCGAAGGATTGGCAATCTTCATATTCGTCACAGGAATCTGCATCGCTAGACTGCTCATCGTCCCCCAAGGCCTGCTCTGCCTCGTCTTGTTGGTCGGAAACCAATGCCCAATTGTACCTGAGGTTCAGTTCATGTACCCTGGTCCACTTCCACTCGGGTTCTTCCAAGAGGTCTTGGAGAGGCTTGAGATTGGCGGCTGCGTTGCATGCCAGTCAGTCCGTTAAGTGCCCCAGTATTCCCTGGAGTTCTCTCCTGTTGGTAGGCACTTGGAAAGCGACAGGCTTAGGCCCTTCATGGAGGCTTGCTGCCATCATGTAGACAGATGTAGGGAGTGTTTCTTTTGGCTTGCCAATTGTTTTGATAGCCTGCTCGTACGCCTCATGATCTGAGAACGGCAGGTCGAGTGTAGCGATGGTGTCTAGGTCGACCGGCAAGGTCTTCCAAGTGTCCATCTCTATTCTCACAGCGTTAGTTCGGTTGCCCAGGAAGATCAGGCTGTTACCCTAGTCTTCGATCACTCTAGCATTGCGCATCCAGGGTCGACCCAATAAGATATCATAGTCCACTCCCTTCATGACGATAAAGTTGACAGAGGACTGGACTCCTGCAATCTTCACTGGCCAATTCTTCAAGACCCCGAATGGTTTCACTCGCATACCGTTTGCTAGCATGACGTTAAACCGAGTAGCTTTGACAGGCGGGTTTTTCCACTTCTGTAACACTGCGTGGCTAAGCACACTAACCCTAGCTCCTGTGTCTACAATCCCCTTTCTCGTTGCGCCTCCCAGGGCTAGGACTGGCAGGACTGCGTGCATCTCCGAGCCCTCCCAGAAGGCATTGACGTGTAAGGATTTAGGCCCGGAGTGTAGCGTCAAACTTGGCAAGTGCGTTTCCGCATCCTGGTCTTGAGTATTTGCCGGAGCTTTCTCGTGTGGTCTCTCGACCCAATGCTTGAGGTCCTGCCATAGGGCAGAGTGCTGCCTGAGCAGCTCTCCCAGGCCAACCGTTACAAGGATGATCACTAGTGTGGTTAGGAGATTGCTAAACACTCGTCCTTCCCTTAGTTCAGATTGTCCGGGCCAATGGCCGCGGCTGACCTGCGGGTCTGTTACATCTAGGCTCAGCCTCGACAGCACTGCTTGTGGCGTAGTAGCCTCGGCAGACTTAGGTTGGGGCAGTGATAGCGGCGTGCTCATGCTGGAGAGATCATCAATCTCGTCCTCTGTGATGGGTTCAGCATCCTTGAGGTGCTGTTGAGCCTCCCTCACCCATTCTTTCACCTTTTCTATGGCTTCCAATTGCCGCTTGGGGTGTGGGAATTCCCCTACCTTAGCGCTTCCCTTTTGGGTTGTTTTAGGGGCTGAAGTCTCTGCCTCTGCGTCTGAGACTTTCTTCCCCTGGGGTAAGGTCGTAACGCTGTCAGTTTTTAGTGCGACCTTAGCCTCTGATCTCTTCTTTTTCTGCCTATGGCTCTTCTTTCCTACTGAGGTCGCGTCGAGATTGCTAGGTCCTGGCAGAGAGACGCCAGCCTGCTTCGTTTGTGCTCGGGTCATGACTCGCAAGGGAATAGGTGTGGCCTCCCCATCGGGGTTTTCAACACCAAATAGCCCCAGCGGGACGGATGACAAATTAGTTGAACCGGAAGGCAGCTTCCATTTTGGGCAATCTATGAAAAGATGGGTGATTCCACACTCTGCGCACCTTTGGTCAGCTTTATCCCTACTTTGCTGTTCTCTTTCTGGGCAGTGTGATGAGACGTGACCGGGATGTGTCAAGATTGTGGGAGAGAAGGAAGGAGTCTCGCTTGAAGCTTTCTTGCTTGCACAATGGGGGAAGACACACAAGGGTGGAGGCTGAAAACAGTTTTCCTCTTCTTAGTTGTGTAAGCCAAAAGAACTCAAGTACAAAGAAATAGAAGAACCCTATATATGGGTCTCAAACCAAACTCAACTAACTAAGGTGGCATACTAACTGAGCCACGAACTAGAGTAGATAAGGATAGCTATCATGTAGCTATTATTCATGGGCGGTGTACCAACCGCATCTGCAACTGACAAGTCGGTGACATAAATACACAACGGTCACCCTGGCGTATCACGAGTGGAGCTCGATATCTCAACACTCCCCCTCGAGCTCAATCCCAATTCCTGCACACCAAGCAGGTCTCTGAACTTGCGCAGCTTCTCTGCGCCCAATGCCTTCGTGAATATGTCAGCTACCTGATCCTCTGTGCTGACATAAACTAGATCAATAAGACCTAGTAAAACCCTCTCTCGCACATAGTGATAATGCACCTCAATGTGCTTTGTTCTAGCATGATAGACTGGGTTATTTGCCAAGTGTATACTACTCATGTTGTCACAATAAATGACAACTGGCCCATCTGTAGACTGATGCATATCATAAAGTAGCTTATGCAACCAAGCTACCTCACATGCAGCCATTGCTGCACCCCTGTACTCAGCCTCTGTGCTCGACAAGGCAACTGTAGGCTGTTTCTTGCTGCTCCAAGTGACTGCACCACTCCCAAAAGAGAACACATATCCACTGGTAGATCGTCTATCAGAAATACTACCAGCCCAATCAGCATCAGTGTATCCATGCAGCTGTATCTGAACCCCAGTCTCATAAAATAGTCCATACTGCAATGTGGACTTCACATACCTGAGTATGCGTCTAGCCGCATCCAAATGCGGTTTCCTTGGAGCCTGCATAAACTGACTTACCAATCCAACAGCATAGCTCAAATCTGGCCTGGTAATAGTCATATAAATCAAACTTCCTACTATGCGTCTGTACATAGTAGGGTCTTCCAGAAGCTCACCCGCATCTGTGCTCAGCTTCACATTCTGCTCCAAAGGAACTGAAATAGGCTTACAGCCTGTCATCCCATATTTGGACAGCATGTCCAATCCATACTGCCTCTGCAAGAGCTGTATCCCACTTGGTGATCTAATCACCTCAATGCCCAAGAAATAACGCAGCTCTCCCAAATCCTTCATCTCAAACTTCTGCTTCAATAGCATTTTCACATGAAGGATATCTTCATCACTGTCACCTGTCATAATCAAATCATCAACATAAATGACAAGTAGCATAATACCTTTCTCTGTTTTTCTCACATAAAGTGAAAAATCTGCCTTGGAAATCTGAAAGCCAATAGTGACAAGATACTGTCCTATCTTGTCAGACCATGCTCTAGGTGCTTGCTTCAAGCCATACAAAGCTTTCTTCAACCTGCAAACAAACTCAGGATGAACAGCATGCACATAACCTGGTGGCTGCTCCATATAGACCTCTTCTTGCAAATCACCATGCAAGAAGGCATTCTTTACATCCATCTGATGTAAAGACCATCCCTTTGATGCAGCCATAGCAATGACTGCTCTTACGGTTGCCATCCTTGCAACCGGACTGAATGTTTCTTCATAGTCAATGCCATATGTTTGTGCATACCCCTTGACTACTAATCTTGCTTTGTATCTGTTCACAGAACCATCAGCATTGTGCTTCACCTTATAAACCCACTTACAGCCAATTGCATTCTTACCTTTAGGCAAAGGTACCAATTCCCATGTAGCATTTGCTTCCAAGGCATCCATTTCTTCATCCATGGCTTTCTCCCATTTTTCTTTTCCCATGGCTTGCTCAAAAGAAGTGGGTTCTGGTTCCTGTATCACCTTGACCATATATGCATAGTGAATGGCTGTAAATCCATCATATTTCAGCCTATCCACAGGATACCTAACTCTGGTAGACCTGCGCAAAGTGGGTTCACTCCCAGGTGCTCTCAAAACATCCCTGGTCTTCCTTACTCCAGGTGTAACAATAGAAGGAATACCCAACTCATCATCAATGCTCTGTTCTGAGCCACTGGATTCACCATCCACATAAGAGTGACCTGCATTCACATCAAACATGGGCTGATCAACCTTCTCTTTTCCTTTTCGTGATACCTGCATACCACTATCTGCATTACTTTGAGAAGATTCTCCTGATCTCAATCTGCCTGTCCATGGCGAAGAATGTGAACCACTGCTAGAGGACGCTCCAGGTCCACTAATATTTTGTGACTGCTGCTGTGAATTCTGTGCAGCATTACCATTTTGTGCATCTACATCATCAATCACATTTACTGGTTTATACCAGCTACTCATCTCATCAAAAACAACATCTCTGCTCACTGTAAACTTACGAGTAGAAGGGTTATAGCATCTATACCCTTTTTGCTGCAGAGAGTAACCAATAAAGATGCACTTCTCAGCTTTTGGATCCAACTTGGATCTCAGCTCATCTGGCACATGTACATAGGCAATGCAACCAAAAATTTTCAAATGAGAAATATCTGGTTTCCTACCAGTATACCTCTCCTCTGGAGTCATTCCATGTATTGCTGCAGTGGGAGTCCTGTTCATTATGTAGACTGCTGTAGCAACTGCTTCAGCCCAATAAAAATCTGGCAAGTCTTTTTCATTGAGCATGGCACGAGATACCTCTCCAATATGCCTGTTTTTCCTTTCTGCAATTCCATTTTGTTGCGGGGTATAACTGCATGAATATTGCTGCTTTATGCCATGCTCCTGCAAGAACTTTGCAAACTCATTTGAGAGGTACTCTCCCCCTCCATCTGACCTCAGGCATTTTATTTGCAGACCTGTTTCTTTTTCAGCCATAGCTTTAAGGGTTTTGAAATGCCCAAAAACTTCACTTTTCTTTTTCATAAAATACACCCAAACTTTTCTGCTATAGTCATCAATAAAAGTGACAAAATAATGACAGCCTCCAAGAGATGCAGCTTTAGTAGTCCACACATCAGAGTGGATTAATTCCAATGGCTTCTCACTCTCTTGAACATGTCTAGGAAATGGTTTCCTTGCCTGTTTTCCAAACTGACAGGCTTCACATACCTTATGCATTTCTGCAACCTTGAATTTTGGCAATCCTGCAACAATATTTTGGGCCTGCATTGATTTAAGTCGCTGTACATTAACATGACCAATGCGTTTATGCCAGATATCAATATCTGCAACTACACCGGTCCCATGTGCAAACATTGCTGCACTCAATTCAGACATGTCTGCATCCAACGTAAACATTCTGCCCTTCTTCTTTCCTTTTGCTATCAAGCGACCTTTATTTTTCATATCCTCAACAAAGCATCCATGAGGATTAAATCTGACCTGCAAGCCCTGTTCAACCATTTGACCAACAGAAACCAGATTCTTGGTGATATTCGGGACATGAAATACATCGGACAGGTATTTCTTTTTCCCACCCTGCATAGACAAGGGAATTTTTCCAATCTGCACAATAGGATGTGCAGTATCATCACCAGTCTCCACAAATCCTGGTTTTTCCATTTTCCTTGCATCCTCCATCCATTCTGCATGACCTGTCATGTGGTTTGATGCACCTGAGTCAACATACCATACATCATTGCTTTCTTCTGCACTTGTCATAGAATTGTTCATGTGCTGCACCATGAACAAATGCTCATTTCTGTCATCACCCTGTCTACTAGAAGATGCATAATTCCCTTGTTGCAGTTTTCCATTCATGATGTCATTCTGCTTTTTATAGCAGTCTTTAGCCATATGACCCATTTTACCACAATAGTAGCATTCAACATTACTGTTTGCATTTTGGCCTCTTTGCCATCCACCACGACCTCTTTGGCTCCCCCTGCCTCTAGAGTTACCACGTCCTCCTCCATAGGACTGGTTTTCTTGAGTTTGCTGCATATTCTGATTTCTGCCACGGCCTCCAAATCGGCCTCCTCTACCTCTGCCTCTACCTCTTCCAGCATTTGAGTAGAAGACAGCTTCTTTTGAAGTTCCTCCTGAAGAAGATGCACCACCATTTCTCTGTTCCTCAGAAATTAGAAGAGCAATCAACTCCTCAAAATCAGGAAATCTTTCACGAACTGAAATGGATGTCCGAAACTGTGCATAATCCTTTCCTAGACCATTCAAGGTCACGGAAACTAAATCATCATCTTCCACTGGCGACCCAATGGAAGCAAGTGCATCTGCAATCTTCTTCACCTTCATGTGGTAGTCGTTGATGCTCATACTTTCTCTTTGCACATTATGCAACTCTTGCTTGAGCTGCATTTTCCTGGCTTGCGTATTTGTGCTATACATTTTTGACAAAGTATCCCATGCCTCCTTTGGCGTACTTGCATCCTGAATATGCACAATCATAGAGTCTGAAATACTGATAGACAGCCAATACATAACTTTCCTGGCTCTCTCATGCCATGTTTTAAATGCCTGCATTTGTTGTTGATTGGGAACATCAGGAAGAACTGGTTCTTCTTCATTTCCTGCAACAAATTCCCAATATCCTTTTCCCATAAGGAAATTCGTCATTCTAAACTTCCATGCCTGGAAGTTGTTCTTGTCAAGCTTTTCAGTGACAATCTGTGAAAGAGAATCAGACGCCATTACAGAATACTGCAAGAAATTCTGTCACTGCAAAAAAACACAGCTTCACCCTCACAAGGGCAAATCTGCAAAACTGGCGAAAGTGGTATTTGACCACACAGTCACTTCCTAGTGACGATTTTGCATAAACAGGAACCAAGGATGATTCTGAAACTCCCAATGTCTCTGCGCACAAGCATACGATGCAATTTCTACAGTAACTTTTCACCGACCTGTAGAACAGTGGTCGCACAGCATAAAACTGAGCCTTTTCTTGAGTGCGTGCAGAAAACTTCCGTCTGCAAAACAGGCCCCGAAATGGCCTCAAATAAAAAAAACAAGGTCGCCAAGGGCTAAAGCCCTCCCCCGCAGCATATACTGCCCTCTTGCTTCACCGCGAAGGGCGTCTCAACCTGAGACAATGCACTCCTGCAATTTCCAGCTGTGCTACCTGCAGAGATCTGCTCCCAAAACAGGAAATGAAAGCAACACTGCTCCTCTTACCAGACCACCGCGAGCTTGGCTTGCTTTCTTGAGCTCCTTACCACGAACAAGGCTCTGATACCATGTCAAGATTGTGGGAGAGAAGGAAGGAGTCTCGCTTGAAGCTTTCTTGCTTGCACAATGGGGGAAGACACACAAGGGTGGAGGCTGAAAACAGTTTTCCTCTTCTTAGTTGTGTAAGCCAAAAGAACTCAAGTACAAAGAAATAGAAGAACCCTATATATGGGTCTCAAACCAAACTCAACTAACTAAGGTGGCATACTAACTGAGCCACGAACTAGAGTAGATAAGGATAGCTATCATGTAGCTATTATTCATGGGCGGTGTACCAACCGCATCTGCAACTGACAAGTCGGTGACATAAATACACAACGGTCACCCTGGCGTATCACGAGTGGAGCTCGATATCTCAACAGGATGTCCACAAGTCCAACAAGTGACCGGATCCTGTGGCTGCCCTCCTAGGCCTCTACCCCGTCCTCGTCCTAATGCCATCACCGACACAGGTCGGTAATCCATGAGGATTGCATTGCCCTCGTCGTCATGTGAGACGTAAGGGTATATGTAGGTTTCTTCATCACTGGGCTCCTCTACGTAATGTACGGGAGCATCGCTCAGTGGGTGGGTCACATAGGGTCCAGGCGGTCTAGGAATACCGGTAGGATTTATATCCAACCTAGGGACCGCTGGTTTCATATCGTTAGGCACTGGTAGGGCTAGCGGGGCTCCCCTTCCAAAGAATGGCTGTGGCCTGTTAGCCGGGTAAAGCTAGACGTAGGGTTGCGTGTATGGTAGTCTTCGTGGTAGTCTACAGTGTGCGGCATCGTGGGCGAACCTACCGCAGTTAGCGCAGGGTCTCGACCTAGGGTCCTGACATTCTGCTGGCAGGTGGTTTCCTCCACAGTACACGCACTGGACGTGCGGACGCATCGGTCGCCTCAACATGTTTTGTATTTTGGCCAACTTCGTCTTGACCTCGGCCAAGCCGTGGTCTATCTCGGTGGCCTTTCCCTTATCTTGGGATGATGTGTTTGATCGCTCGCTAGAGGTTGGCGTTCGCTCTAAACTCCGTGGGTTGATTTCTTCTAAGGTTGAGCTCCTGGAGCTCCGCTCTTTTAGCTGGTCATCAACCCTAATGGCTTCCTCAAAAACCCTAGCCACCATGTCTCGTTGCAAGCTTGAGTTGCCTGCTAGTGCCTTGTACAATTCCTCATCCCGATTCCCGCTGATAAATACGGTCGACACTGCCCTGTCTGTCGAAGGGGATTCTCTTAAGGAGGCTTCTCACGTGGGTCACATAGTCGCGGATGCCCTCCTCCTTTTGCTTGACGTTCATCAGGCGCACTAGCAAGTTGTCAGAGTATCCGGGTTCGGCGAACCTCTTGACAAAAAGGTCTTTGAGGTTATTGAAGTTGGCTCGTTCTATGGCGTCTAGGCTCGTATACCACGTCCTACCCTTATCGCTTAAGCAAAGTCCGAATGCTTGCGAACGTTGGGCCTGGTCGTTGAGGCCATTGGCTTCGCAGACTTGCTCAAACTGCTCGACAAAAGCTGTACGAGTCGTCTGGTGGCTGGTACTTGTCGAGTTGCTTGGCGACAATAGGTATTTTGGCTTGGCTCTTTGAGCCCTGGTTTGCCCCCAGCCCTACAAGTAGCGAGGTTGCTAGCGCAGTGGCATTCTGTTTTACCGCGGTGTTATCGAGCAGCCGTTTCATGAGGAGCTCGCCCAGCGTCAGGTCTTCCTCTAGTGCTCTTTCCTGGTCTGTCCGGTTTCGGCCAGCCAAGTTCAGCACTCGCTGCACCTCATGCAGCTCCATGCTTTGCCTTAGGCTCCTGGCTTGTTGGTGCCTATTGTACTCGGCTATGCCCTGCAATGCCTTGCGGGCTAGCCGCCTCTCCTCCTCTAGGTCCGCAATGATTGCCTCTGCCGTCCTGCCACGGTGTTCGTACTTGGCATGCGCATCGTAGCTGCTCACCATTTGTTGTATGGTGTCTAGAAATGCGCTAACATCTAGCTCCCCTGTAAACCGATGATCTGAGCCTCCCTCTGTCATGGTTGAATTCTTGCGCCTGGTCGTAAGTCAACTTCTTGTTGTTGACACTCCTTGCTTGATCCTACCCTGCGCTCCGCGCGTTTGCATACACCTTGGGTCTTCTCCTATTGGTGGGTTTTTTGGGCGATTTATCTGAGTGAGTTCTTTTTAATTTTTGAATGCAGTGCTCAACTTATGGTCACTCGTGAGTGTGTTGTTCCTCGTGTACTTGTGCTCAATCAGGCTTTCGGCTTTCCTAAGTGTACTTTAAGTGCGGAAATTCAACCCGAGTGCTATGAGTGCTTCCCCGGCGTCTCACTCACTCATGCACGTTTTGGGCCTGACAGGCTTTGCTACTCTAGTTCTGGCCGCTCTACGGGTCCCAGGGTCCTATGCTGCTTCCTATCGCTCACGTGGGGGTGGGTCGCTGGGGGAGTGCCCAGTGTGTCCCTGGATGGGTCATGTTTTGTTTTGGTTTGACTCTGGGAATCGGACGTCCGAGTTACCAGTGGTCCGATTTACCAGTGGTCCGATTGCGGGAATCGGACCAGGTATATCAGGGTTGAGTGGTAGTTTTAAGGTCCGCGTGTCCGATTCTCAAGAATCGGACGGGCAAGTGCTCGAGGGATCGGCCAAGAGGGTCCGATTCTGGGCGGTCCGATTGGACCGGGTAGTCAGATTCCTAGTGGCCCGATTATGGATGGGTCTGATTCTGGGAATCGGACCGGATAGGTGGTCCGATTGGTGACGTGTATTACTTCGTCCGATCGGACAGGGTGGGTCCGAGTCAGAGCGTCCGAGTGGTCCAAGTGTCTGAGTCGGATAAGTTGGTCTGAGCGTCCGATTCTCAAAATCGGACGGGTTGGTCCGAGTGCCACGTGGCACGTCCGATCGGATTAGTTGGTCCGAGCCTAGTAGTCGGACAGGTCGTTTTGATCGGATGGTTGTCCGAGTGTCCGATTCCGGGAATCCAACACTGGATCGGACGTCCGATTCCGCCGGTCCGATGAGCTTGCGCACACGGATTTGCTCGATTTTCACTAGATGTTTTATCCTATTGACCATGCGATTAACCAACGATGGAGTTGAAGTGGTGCGGAGGAGATCGGTTACCTGGGAGTTGCCGAATGCAATGTCCTCCGTGCCCTGGTCGATCGGACGGCTGCCCAGCTCGCTCACTCTCTCACTCTCTATCTCTCTCGCTCTCCATTTGGTTGGAAATGGGGTTCTCTTGCCCTCCCAGAGTTTATACCCTACTAGTTCTACCCTGACTACAGATTCCTTCCCTGGCGTTTCCTATGCAGTTACCTTTGCATTTACTCCATTTTTTCCTTTCGTTTCCTGTGGTTTTCCCCCTGTTTCACAACAGCAACCCTCTGCCTCTTCGTGTGTGATTTCCTACTGCTAATCTATCCTAAACACAACCTAAATCGAAAGCAAAACACTGAACTAGTTTCTCCATGTTTTCCAATCATCAATAACCAGAATATTCCAAAATACTTACCTGTTCTGAAGATCGAAAACACCCAACTTCGTACCTATCTCAAGCTCCGTTTCGGGGATGAATACCCTACTTCAATGCTCGATATGAGGCGCGCAAGTGCTCAAGCTTGAATCCGTCGGTCCCGGCAATGGAACCAAAATGTGGGAGCTTTCGCTCAACCGCCAAGACCCACGGACCGCTTATTGTTTCAAGCGTTTCAAGCGAGCTCTAATGGCTATCTCTCACCTAGCCGACGCACCGTCGATCCTACAAATGCAGTGAACTTACCTTGATGCTCGATCGAGTACCCTCCTCTCTCTCGCACTCCGGTAGCTCCACGATCCAAGTGCAAGCTTCAAGCAAGCTCCATCCTCCCGCTCCAAGCTCCAAGCTCCATTGCCGCGAGCAAGAGAAGAGAAGAGAAGAGAAGAGAAGAAGAGAGGAGAAGATGGAGAGCTTCTCCTCCTTGGTCCCTCACCCTCACACACTCACTCCCTCACACTCTCACACTCCCTCTCTCAAGCA
This sequence comes from Lygodium microphyllum, assembly GCF_053477565.2. Taxonomy (NCBI): domain Eukaryota; kingdom Viridiplantae; phylum Streptophyta; class Polypodiopsida; order Schizaeales; family Lygodiaceae; genus Lygodium; species Lygodium microphyllum. Next base: position 39,102,643 of record NC_141136.1, on the reverse strand, counting down.
CAAGCTCAAGCAAGCAAGAACAAGGAGAAGAAGAAGAAGAGGAGAGCTACTTTTTGCCACACACAAGAATGAGCTCTTCATTCACTTTTCAACCTTATATACAAAACCCTACTTCCCTTTTGGGCGGTCATCCCCTTTTCCCTTTTTTACATGGCCGGTCATGGCCTAGGCCCTGTTTTCCATTGTCCTTTTATCTTCCTTGTTTCCTTTTCACTACCCTTCTATATTTACAAATTGCACGGGTGAGAGCCTGGCACTCTTCTACAAGATTTTAGGGTGCGCTTTTTATGCGCCTTTTCCTTTTCGTGTTTGCCTTGGACTTTTACGGTTGTCCTTGCGCTTTTGGCCTTTTCTCCTTTTTTTCCTTCAGTCGGGCTACCTTTTTTCCGCCTTTGCCCTGCGTCTTTTCCTCTTTCTTTTTCTCTCTTCGTGTTGGGGTTAACAGTGGTGGATTTGGTCACAATGCCTATAGGTCTTTGGCAAATGAGGTATCTTGTGCTTGCTCGTGAAGACTTGACTAATCAAGTGAAAGGGAGAGCTCTACGTACTAAGATGACAAATGATGTATGTAATTTTCTCTTAGAAGAGATCTTTTATCGATATGGCTGTGTGGGAAAAATTACAGCAGATAGGGGTGAGCTAGATGCAGATGAGGCTCATGATTTCTTTGCACGGTTGGGGATAAAGCTTGCTTTAACTTCAGCATATAACCCTGAAGGAAATGGAAAAAGTGAAAGAGGTCACCCACCTATTGTGAAGGCATTGGCAAAAGCATATGGAGAGAAGGTAAAAGAGTGGCCACGATTGCTCCCTTATGCTTTGTGGGCCGACAGAACAACTCATAGTGCTGTTATACGATATATGCCTACAGAATTGATGTATGGTCAAGAACCTATCATGTCGATAGAAGAGATGACAGCCACATGGAGTGTATTACCTTGGGAGGAGGAGTTGAATCGAGAGGAGTTGTTGGCCTTACACATTAGACAATTGGAAAGAAAGTCAGAAGACATAAAGGCAGCAATTGCAAAGTTAAGGACAACAAGGATACAGAACAAGAAACGATTTGACAAAAGACATAGACTGAGACCAAGAACCATACAAGATGGGGATTGGGTATTGGTTTATGATAGCAGTTTAGATAACCAGCATAATGCCATGCGTAAAGTTTCCAAAAGATGGTTTGGACCCTATGTGGTAAGATAGGTGTTTGATAATGCTACTTATGCATTAAATGAGCTGGATGGGACAGCCATAAAACTTTCGGTAGCAGGGAAAATAATCAAATTATTTAAAAGGCAGGAATCTACTGCCTATGAGTTGCCAGAATTGGAAGAAAATAGTGGTCATGATACAAGAGCTAGCCAGGAAGATATGGAAGATGAAGAAGTAAAGGATATGGTTGCAGAGAATGAGGAGGACTCAGTATCCGATGACAACTAGGATTTTGGTACATACCGGAGGATGTGCAGGTTCAAAGGGGGTGGATGTCGTGATGTTATGAGGACACAATGTGAAAAAGTATGGAATGCATCATCATCCAACTTCTTTATTGATCTAGAGAGTCAATGTGGTCTGAGCCATTAGTACTAGTGTGAGGTGCATGGATTATCCGAAAATACTAGATTTTTAGATATTTTAAGCCTATTTTTGATATTATTTATTGAAAAAAACTAAAAAAGTTAGAAAAAGCTTCTAGATTAGAATGGCATGCAAAAAGCAAGTTGCCTTTTTAGCAAGTTAGGAGTTTTTTCATAAAAAGGACAGATTGACGACATTGTGCGCGTTGCATCGCTGTAAACAGGCTGAAAACTGTAGATTGAACTGAAAGAAGAAGAAGGAGTGATCTGGGAGATCCGTGAGTAGGTGTCCTAGAGTTTTACCCCCCTTTCAAAGCCAACGGAGCCATCAGATTTGGGTTCCGAGCAACAGAGAAAGAGCTGATTTTTCTGATCCATGTTTTTGGTCTAGGAAGGAGCTCCAAGAGAACTAATTCCCGGAGATTGTTTCTGAGTAGTGCGAAGATTCCAGGTTCTTTCAATACATATTGATTCAATCCATTGTGATTTATTTTTGTAGTGTTTACCACTTGGGTATTCTCTATCTTCTCTTCCATCTCTTATCTCTACTTCCTTCTACTTCTGATCCCCGGTGGATTCAACCTTTTGACAAAAACCCCTCCGACAACATGAGCAAGAGAAGAGAAGAAGAGAGGAGAAGATGAAGAGCTTCTCCACCATGGCCCCTCACCCTCACACACTCACTCCCTCACACTCTCACACTCCCTCTCTCAAGCACAAGCTCAAGCAAGCAAGAATAAGAAGAAGAAGAAGAAGAGGAGAGCTACTTATAGCTACACACAAGAATGAGCTTCTCATTCACTTTTCAACTTTATATACAAAACCCTAAATCCCTTTTTGGGTGGTCATCCCCTTATCCCCTTTTTTACATGGCTGGCGTGGCCTAGGCCATTTTTCCCATTGTCCTCCTATCTTCCTAGCTTCCTTCCTACCACCCATCTACCTTTACAAATTGCACGGATGAGAGCCCGGCACTAAATAAATCATGGTGTGCCTTGCACTTTTTTACAAAAGTATAGACTTGCACTTTTTCTCGTGCACCTTTTTCCTTGATTTAGGACTTTTCTGCACTTCTTGTGTTTCCAAATTCTTCTTGGTATGCCTTCGTCTTCTATTTCACTTTTGCCTTGGTTTTTTCTTCTGCTTTAGATTTTTTGGCTTTTCCACCTTATTCGTTTGAGGGTTAACATTACCCCTCTCCTAGACGAGTGCCAGTCCCATGGCACTCACCGTCATGGGTAGCAGGCTCTAGCATGCACCAAAGACGTGGGTGGAAGGGACTATTGTGGTTTGCTGTGGAGAAGTTTTGGTGGTGGTGCGGATGAAGGTCGTTGGGTGCACTTTGTTGGTTGAAAACCTCTCATATGTGGTCTCTCCCTAGGGGTAGTGCTAGTCTTCTTATCATACACAAGACATAGTTTGATTAGTTTGGGAGACAAGTCAACTCTAAGCAAGCTGAGAGTATTGTCCTGCACTTGAGGACTCAAACTATGTATATATTATGGTGCAAATATTATGTGAGTGCACGTGCATACTTAGATATTACGTAGTAGAAGACTGCTAGTCTGGTTCCTCGTAGCAATGGGTGGATGAAGCAAGGGTTTGATGGGGTGGAAAAATTTATCAATGTTGAGGAGAAGTACACTTGAAGACTTCTTGAGACATCATGTTTGATTTTGAAAACACGATGTAGCATAATTGAGCTCATTGACGCATGAGCTTTTGGTAGGTAGTGGCTTGGTGTATTGTTTGAAGAGTATGGTGTACTTTCCATGGTCCTTCGTGCCTTGCTCACCACTATTGATTGCAATGGTACTGAGATGGAGTGCAAAAAAGAATCGTGCAAATGGGTCAAGGTGACATGTCTAACCATAGGACAGACAAGCTCCCTAGGTATGCCATGCCCTTGATGTGCCCCGAACAATTGTGGGGGATGTGTAAAAGGGCTAGGGGACTAGGGACGGAGCTAGTTGACTAAGTCACTGGATGTACCTAATTTGAGACCCCTAGGTGCTGTGTTGTGATCATGAGTGTTTCTGTTTCTTTCTTTCTTTCTTTTCTCTAACAATTGTGAATGCTTCATTTTATGTGTAGAGCAGGCAGCGGTGGCGTTGGGAAGCATTGGGCGATAGCATGTATTCAAGTTATTTTAAAAAAATAATAATTTTTGATGGGCACGCATCTTAGGCATGGTGCCAATATTTATTTTGACAGGCTTATTTATTGAAGCGCCTGATATTTATTTATTATTTTGTATGCGCATGGACGCACGATTTAAATATTTGTTATTGAACATTGTATTTGGGCATAGTGCGACTCTTTGGGTGCCCAATAGCTTTAATTCTTTAATGGGACAAAAGCGAACACAAAAGCTAAAGCATGCTAATTGTAAATTGGGCTATTTTTTGAGCTTGGAGATGAATAATATATCAAATACATGCTTTGTGGAGCGCTCACACAAGGCATGGGGGAGATTGCACCCAATTGGTCTTTTGCTTCATGTCATGCAAGTCTTTTCTCTTGTTTTTTGTGCAAAAGTAGAGTTCTTTTGTTCTGGGGGACCTTCCGGCGCTCGCTATGCACGCATACAACATCCGATCTGTGCACCAGTCTATACCTACAACCTTTCATTTTTTGTCAAATGTATGGTTTGGTGGTAGTCATGTGTGTTACAATGTAGAAATGGTAACATGTGGAGGAAATTGTATGATCGTAGGTTGGATTGCACTTGTGGATTGATCATGAATTGTTGGGCATGATTGTGACTTAGTCAGTGATGCTACAACTTGTGGGGTGATAGGCCTTGCTCAAAAAGCTATCATGGCTTATTTGAATATATCTTGCAAGTATAGGGCCTAATATTCTTATAACAACGGGCTATCCTTGGTAACATTAATGCAATTGTGGTCAACTTTGTAGATTTTTTAATAGTACTGCAATCATAGGTAGCATCTTGGTGAATGTGGACTTGCTTTCTAATGTAGTCATGGGATACAATGATATGGAGCTCATGGGTTGGGATAAATAATTATGTGTTGGGATTTGGATAGGTCAAATGATAGTCTAGCATGGTTCTGGATAGGACATGGTGGCATGCAAGTAGGGAGAAGCAAGCTCGTAGTTACTCTTCTCGGTGATGGTGTGTGGTGGTCATTATTATAGTTAGGCATGGGCAAGAGTAAAGTGGAAAGTTTTAATTTGATAGACTCTTTCTTATTTGGGTTGTCAGAGATTTGACATTGACTATTACATGATGTACTGGATGTTATAGGTGTGCTTGACCAATCCCTTGCTTTGGATGCTCCATGATGGTCTTGGCTCCATGATGCCTTATGCATTCACATGTTATCTTTGAGCTTGGTTGCTCGATTGACATTGATCTTACTGCCAATGGAAACTTCATGCTATCTCTGGATATTGCAGAGCTTGTGGTTTATGGAGTGAGCTTCTTGAGCAGATGAGACTGGGATCTCTTACATGTCTATGCTCTTGATAGATACTTGTTTGCATTGGATGCTTTTGGGCTGATTTGATCTATCTTCTCTTTGAGTATACACCAGCCTTTGTCAGGTATTTGGGTGTTTGGCTCATGTTTCTTGGCTGCTACAATGTTTGTTACGTGCCCGCTTCATGTAGGATTTGACATGGTAGTCATACTTGACTTTGGATCACTGTTAGCTCATTGTTTGCTCTCTTTTTCTCACTATTGTGATTTATTACAACAAGCTATTTTATGCAGACTGTGATGTATTTACTGAGCTCAATCATGTCATTTTGATGTACTTTTGGTACTATTTGGTGGACAGCTAGTCATTTTAGCAATTTCTCTTATTTTTAGCTTGTTTTGGAGTGGTTTTGGGTTGTTTACTGCTAATTACAGCAGGTTGTTTTCTGCATAATCTGCCTCTGTTTGACTCATTGTGACTAGTCATCTCAAAGATATGGCTTTTCTTAACATTGTCAAGTTGGATGGCACCAACTATGGCTATTGGAAGTCTCAAATATGGCAGGTTTTGGTACAGAAATTGCAGACTAAGCCACTAAGAAACAAATGTATTAAACCCAAGAATATGGATGATGATGACTGGGTTGATTTAGATACACTATGAAAGTCTGCTATCATTTTATCACTCTCTAAAGAGGTCCACAATAATATTGTTGAAGATGAAGATCGGAGTGCATGGAATCAATGGGAAAAGTTTCAGGAACTTTATATAAAGAAGAGCCCTGCTTCGCAGATGTATTGGCTTAAATAGTTGATGGATCTCCGCATGAAGGGACCCTATTGTCTACTCACTTTAGCCAATTTCATTCTATCATGAAGAATCTGCTTCAACAAGGTATTGAGTTTCAGGATAATTTTCATCCTTTGTTTCTGCTTGGCACTTTACTTGAGTCTTGGGATGTGTTTCACACTGCGATCTGTACCAACAAACTTGATGGGCTTGAATTGAAAGATGTAGAGAGTGCTCTTTGGACTGAAGAAATTAACAGGAAAAACAATGATGCTTCTCATAGTTCACATGCTTTATCCGTTAGAGGTGGCAGAAGTGGCAAGAAAGATAATGATCATCATGGGAAGGACTCTCAAAAGTCTTGGTCTAAGTCATGTGGACGCAGCAAGTCCCATGGAATGTAAGTTTGATCTTACATGCCATTATTATGGGAAAGCAGGACATAAACAGCCGCAGTGGCATAAGATGTGCTATGACAAGCACAAAGAAAATGGGAAAGAAAAAGTGCAGGAGAAATCCAATGATTGCAGCATTATACTTGCAAAGTCCAGCATAAAGATTGAGGAGATAATGTCATGCAGCCTTAGGAGTCCGATGGTGACTACATCTTATTAGTAGCCTCTTTATGTGATGCCTCTCAGCTAACCAAGGGTCAATCTATACATGCACAGTGTTGGCTCTTGGATTCGGGTGCATCTTTTCATATGACCCCCCTACTGTGAGTGGTTTCATACATATCGCAGTGTATCTAGCACTATGCGCTTAGGTGACGATTGATCTCTTGCTATTGTTGGCATTGGTCATCTCACTCTACAATTTTCCTCTAGTAGTACTTTTGTTTTGCATAATGTACGTCATGTACGTGCACTTACTAAAATCTTGATGATGCAAGTTATCATATATGCTTTGGTGATTCTGCATGGAAGATAACTCATGGTAGGATTATTCTTGCAAGAGGTGCCAAGTCTGCCAACCTCTACCCCTTGGTTGTATCTAATACTATTGACCATGTTTTGTCAGTGGGCTCTATCCCACATGTGTCTCTCTAGCGGCATGCTTGTCTTGGCTATATGTCACTAAGGGAATGAAAATGCTTAGTGCTTTGCAATATCTTTTGTCTTTTGACTACTTGCATTTTGAGTCATGTGATCATTGTTTATATGACAGGCAGACTAGGAATTCACATAAAAATCTGTTGGTATTCCATGCATGGGTGAGCCTTTGGCTCTTCGGCATTCATATGTATGTGGACCCATGCCCTATCAGTCATTACGGGTGCGAAGTACTTTGTCACATTTATTAACGATTATTCACGTGAGGTTTGGGCTTATCCCATAAAGTAGAAATCTGATGTCTTGGTCGTCTTTCAGTATTGGCTTGCTCTTGCGGAGAATCAGTCTAGGCATAGGCTAAAATGTCTAAGAACTAATAACGGGGGTGAGTACATCTCACGTGCCTTTAAGTAGTTTTGTGATGAGCGGGGTATTAAGAATCAGTTGACTACCCCTCACACCCCTCCTCATAATGGTATGACTGAGCATATGAATAGGACTGTTAATCGCAACACAAGAAAAAGAAAAAAAAGTGAAAAAGCACAAGTTGGGACTTAAAAGAGGCGGCCCAGAAGAAAATTGGACACAAGGGAAGAAGCAGAAAGGGAAATGACCGAAAGCACAAGGACAGTCTCAAAAGTTAAGACAAAGGCAAAAGCACACTTTTAAATGTGAGACACCCCTAAAACTTTTTGTAAAAGAGCTCCAGGCTCCTCCTATGCAAACTGTAAAGGTAGATGGGCAGTAGGAAGGAAGGTAGGAAGATAGGAGGACAATGGGAAAAAGGGACTAGGCCATGTAAAAGAGGGGATAAGGGGATGACCGCCCAAAAGGGATTTAGGGTTTTGTATGTATAGTTGTAAAGTATATGAGAAGCTCATTCTTTGGTGTGTGGCAAAGTGGACTCATCTTCTTCTCTCCTTCTTGCTTACTTTGTGCTTGAGAGAGAGAGCATGAGAGTGTGAGGGAGTGAGTGTGTGAGGGTGAGGGATCAAGGAGAAGAAGCTCTCCATCATCTCCTCTCTTCTTCTCTTCTTTTCTCTTATCTTGTCTCGCGCATAGCTATGGAGAATGGAGCTTGAAGGTGGAGGCTTGAGGTTGCTTGAGCTCACATCATGAATCGTGGAGCTACCAGTGTGCTTGAGGAAGGAGACAACTCGTATGGGCATCAAGGTAAGCTCACTACACCCCGATAGGATCGAAGCTACGTTGGCTAGGTGAGAGATAGCCATAGTTGTTCACTTGAAATACTTGAACAATAAGCGGTTTGTGGGTCTTGGCGGTTGAGCGTGATTGCTCTACATTTTGGTTCTATTTCCAGGACCAACAGATTCAAGCTTGAGCACTTGCATGCCTCAAATTGAGCCACAAAGTAAAGATTTCATTCCCGAGCTAGAGCTTGAGATAGGTAGGAGGTTTTGGGTTTTTAATATTGGCAACAAGTAAATATTTTTGTTTTTTTATGATTAGGCAAGTAGGAGGAAACATTTCAGTATTTTTCTTTTGATTTTTGTTGCATTTAGAGTAGGTTAGGAGACCAAGAAATTGAAGGAAAAAAAATTTAGGGTTTCTGCTGTGAATCATGCCCAAACAGGGCACAAACAGGGAGAAAAATGGAAAAAAAGAGTGCTTAGAGATATTAGAACTGCATGGGAAGTGATCGAGGGAACTAAGATTGAGTCTAGCAAGGGTTTAAGACCCTGGGAGGCAAAGAGAGACCTAATTTTCAGGTTCTATAGTAGAGAGAGAGAGAGAGGGGGAGAGAGAGGGAGAGAGAGGGAGAGAGAGGGAGGGAGAGAGAGAGAGAGAGAGAGAGAGAGAGGGAGGGAGGGAGGGAGGGAGAGAGAGGGAGAGAGAGAGAGAGAGAGAGAGAGAGAGATTGTGTAAGACTTGGTGCTTCTGACGAATCGATCGAAGGCCACATGAGTTTTTTGCTTGGATCAAGTGTGTAGAAACCTTTCTGTGCATCAAACATTGGATTCTAGTGAATCTTGCTAGCATGCGTGGCCAAAAGTCATTGGCGTGAAGAGATTTTTGTTGCCACTGTTTACGTGCCGATAGAATCGAACACGATCATTAGGCGTCCGATTCCGAGAATCAGACGTCGGATGCCATACACCCATCCAATTCTAAGAATCGGACGACCAACACTCGAACCAACTTGACCAGCTTGATCGGACTTGGACACTCAGACACACCAAACTCAGACACCCCAATAATCAGACCACTACCATGTGTCCGATGCTGAGGATCGGACACTCAAACCTGACATTGTACGATTTTGAAAATTGGACTCTCGAACCACCTTGTTCGATTTTGGCAATCAGACACACTCAAATCGAACCAACCCATCCTGTCCGTTTGGACATGCCTTGTCTAATTTTGAGAATCAGATATCCCATAATCAAACCATTTAGAATCGGACACATGTCAAATCAAACACTGCATAATTGGACCAAATTTTGACACATTAAAATTGACAAATTTAGTGCATCCGGAATGATAGAGAGTACATCCTGCAACATGAGAATTCACCACAAGCCTTATAGGTAAAACTAACCTTAGAAACCACAGCTGAATGGCCTCCTGACACTCACATCAGCATATTCGACACATACCCTAGAGACTAGAGGAAGTGGCCAAGATTCAAGCTTAGAGCCCCATTAGACCGAGTATGTAGATGAGAGTATAAGAGCTGCAATTGTCACTTTGTATTCACACCCACATTGTTTTCCAACACTTGAAGTGCACTTAAGAAAAGCTGAAAGCCTGATTTCGCACGGTGCATGGAAGAGAGCACACACACACACACACACACACACACACAGTGAGCATAAGTTGAGAATTGTTTGTAAATAATAAGGAACTCACTTAGACCTAACAATCAAAGCAAACCCACTAGTAGGAGAAGACCCTGAAACATAGTGGGGTGATCAAGAACCCTAAGCGTAGGACCACGCCATTGGAGGAGTGGATCTACCCAACTTGATCAATTTCATCGACAACCTGGTGGAGCATGAGATTGCAAACATGGCAGAGTTAGGCACTAACCACAGAAGTGATGAAGAGCTTGACCTAGGCAGTTTCTCAACAGAAATCTAGTGGCTAATCGCCAATTACAATCTACAGACCCAGACAAAACCACCATGGTAGGATGTCCAAGGATATCGTATTAGACCTCGAAGAGGAGAGGAGACTAGTGCAGGAAGCTTTACAGGGCATAGTGGCATACAATCAGGAACAACAAGCCAAAACCTTGTGACAAAACATAAAAATGCGAGATTCAACGAGTGCTAGCCCTAGCAAGCAAAAATAGGACAGGCCCTGATGCAGAGAGGGAAAGAGCACTGGAAAGCGATCTCACATTGAGCGAGCTTCTTACAAAGCGACTACTAGACAACTCATTACCAGCAAAGGAGAGCGTCGATGCAATGGCAACCTCGTTGCTTGCAAGTTTAGTAGTCAACTAGGGCTCTAAGAGCCAATCAAGAATCCCTGTCGTGGCTAAGCAACTAGACAAGTACCAGCCACATGATGACCCATATAGCTTTGAGTAGTTTAAGCAAATTTATGGGGCCAACGGCCTCAGTGATCTTACTCTGCGCTCGAAGGCTTTTGATCTATGCTTAGGAGATAAGGGTAGGACCTAGTATAGGAGTCTGGATGCTGCTGAGCGAACTGACTTCAACAACCTCAAGAGTCTCTTCATCAAGAGATTCTCTGAGCTTGGGTACTCTAATAACCTTCTAGTGCGGTTGATGAATGTCAAGCAGAAAGACAAGGAGGACATTAGAGACTATGCCACCCACGTGCGGAGTCTCTTCTCAAGAGAATCCCAACCGGTGATGAGCGACCCACCGAATGAGTGGTCTCCACAGTCTTCATCAATGGGATATGAAATGAGGAACTCTATAATGCCTTAGCAGGCAATTCAAGCTTGCAGTGAGATGTGCTAGCTAGGGTCTTTGACGAGGCAATTAGAGTGGATAACCAGCTCAAAGAGAGAAGCTCCAAGAGCTCGACATGAGAGGAGACTAATTCTAGAAACTCTGAGAGAGTTTCAAAATGACAAGCAAAAAATCAGGCCCAAGTACTCAAGAAAAAGAAAAGGTCACAAATGCAAGTTAGGAGAAGCTAGTAGAGATAAGGATGCAACTAGCCAAATTAAAAGAGATGATGAGATGACCAACATGCCCTTACATCCAATGCGTGTATTGTGGTAGAAACCACTTGCCAGTTGAGTGTCAGGCCTGAGGTCCTAACCTTGTGCCAATTGCAGCAGGTTTGGCCACAATACCCTTCATTGCAAGCTACCGAGGAGACTCCCGTACTTGCAACCATAAAGACAGTCTTACCTAGCATATAGGCCGCAAAACTTCTTTGGAAGGGGAGCCCCATTGGCTCTCCCGACACCTAATGATGCCAAACTAGTCATTCCTAGGATAGAGATAAACCCCATGGCCATACCTAGACCACTTGGACCCTATGTAACCCATCCATCGAGCGACGCTCTAGTCCACTATGTGGAGGAGCCGAATGACAAAGAGCCTTGCACCCCTACATACCGTATAACAAAGAGGGCAATGCAATCCTTATGGATTACAAACCTGTACTGGTGATGGCATTAGGTAGGGGTAGAGGCAAAGGCCTAGGAGGGCAGACCTAAGAACTGATTTCTTGTTGGAATTGCGGTCACCCCGGACACATCTACTCACATTGCCCCAAACAAGAGTAGGCTAATCGGGAAAAGGCTCGGGAAAAGGCTGCGGGAAAAGGCTGAACTTAGATGCCCAGAGTATGGAATCACTCACCTATTTGCTGAATTCCCTAGACGAAGGCGGTGCACCCTCTAGTGTGACAAATGAGCCATCTATACCATTGGGGCTGTTTGGAGTTGAGACATTTAACAAAGAGGACACACCCATCCCATTGCATGTCATCATGACCCGTGTGTAGACAAAGTAGGCCATCATATCATTGCATGGACCCAGCAATTTAATGCAGCCTCAATCGGAAAGCAAATCCGTCAAAAACCGAGAGTGCCATGATGCTACTTACTGAAAAAAAGGTGACGAACGCAGAAGCAAAAATGTCAGCTCTAAGGGAGTGGACTATAACATCATGTTAGGCCGGCCCTAGATGTGCAATGCATGGGTCATACAAGACTGGGATAACGGTCTAATCTTCTTAGGCAATCAAATAGAGGTAGTAAAGTAGAGATGGATACATGGAAGGCTACACCAATAGTTGCCATGGATGCCATCTCCACCATGCTGAAGGGTGATGCATAAATTAGAAAATCATATGGGCACTCACCAAGTACATCCCTAGTCATGAGGATGAGCGGGATTGGATGCATGTGCAGAATAACGGTCTCTATAGAGGCTGAAAGCCTACTTGTGATCTTCTATGTGATGCCAAACACTAAGACCATTGGTAAGGAATCGCTACAAGGATGTACATGTAAGAAACAACAATATTTCAATGTTGACTATTACTCACATGGCATTCACCTTGCCATTGACAATGTTCGGATAGTTATGGCTTTCACCAAGGGCTGCGCGACTCCATCATAGTCCATAAAGCCACTGGTAGAGAAACCCACCATCGAGCCTAAGGAGGGGGGTTGCGATTTGTCACCATCCACCAACCCTCAACACCAGCAAGGAGTCAACCAAGAGCTAAAACCCTTGAACACCAATTCAAATGGGTTCCAAAACGCCCATGACTACCACATAAGAGCACCCAATCATGAACTCGCAAGGCTAGGAACCTTCCCTCGAAACCTAGGAGGCCTAGAAGGAGCTACGTGCATCGACAAATGGTCAAGCCGTGGTGGGTTCCCAAGATCTTATTGCAAGCACAATGCTACTATGAGGGTAACGCCTGGATTTGGGTACCTAAAGCCAAGGGGACAAAGGACACTACTCCAACAACGCTCCCCAACTTACCCACACCAAGCCATGTGACAGAATGGGCACCAATGCCATAAATGACTCAAATTGTGAAACACACAGATACTTAAATGCATAAGCTGGTGGAGACTAAACTAGTCTATCAACCAAAGCCACATTCTGCTACTCACAGACTGCCTCAGCCCGATCCTACTAGTGCCCTTAAGACCTCACTAACATCTAGTAGCACAGCACCCCTGACTCTAACCAAGCCCCTCACATAAGAAGCCTAACCACACTCTTGAGAGCAACCAAAGACGCAACCATTAGCTGCCAAACTATCTAGTCTAGTCAAACCTTACTAGCTAGTAGGTCTTAAGCCATCCTATGAACGACGATCAATCCTCGCATTGGCTAAAGACCTAGCTGATAGCACATGAAATGACCTGATCACTTGCATCAAGCGCTTGGATACCACATTTACCCTACTCACTAAGAGCTATGAGCATTTGGACCTAGGCATGCTTGATCCATCCTTAGTGTTAGAGGTTCGCTCCATGACATGCACTTAGGAGAAATACGAATTTGTGATGGTAAAAACCCCCACGGTTGTGGAAAAACTGATCACCAATGCTGATATATCTCGAGACCAAGCCCTCAAACAACAACTGATCACTCCTATAGCAAGAGCAGAGTTACTGCCACAAGTCGAAAGCTGGATGAGCTCCACAAGCTAGGCGATAATGACTCATCTTTCTTGAGGACGTGGTGTGCTCTCAAACTCCAGTGGGAATAAGAAGGCTACCAAATCATAACCAATGCTGAGCAGCAACATTGCCATTAAGACCTTCGAGTATGATCCTACTTATGTAGCTCCAACCTTCTCTAGGGTGTTTACCACCATTCGTGTGACTGACCCCCAGAAGAGCACATCATGACCCACCCATACTTAGACCAAATTTGAACTAAGGAAGAGTTACACATTGCTAGCAGGATTGACTCCGGTGACCTCCTCACAGATGTTCTCACCTACATCACTTAAGTCGGCATCTGTCCTTTCGATATGGACCACTATGCCACTCTAAAATATAATCCAAACTTCTATGATTGGCTCAAGCGGAAGTAAAACACCACAAGCTAGTGCTAAATGCCCTTGACCTCTCAAACTCTAATTGCTAGGAAGGATTCTAGGCAAGGTGGAATCAAACATGTAAATAGGTAAGGTGAATGAAACATACGGATGAAACATCCATCAGTGTGACCAAGAGTAGAAGAGAGTGGATAAAAATCAACTCGTGGCTGATGAAAAGTCATAAAATTTTTGAATGAATGGGCTGCTTGAAGGAAAAAAAAAAAAAAATTGTAATTAAGCATGTTATTCTTACCTAGAAAGCATAATTAATTCCTGCTTACCTTTCTGCAAGAAATTACCTTGAGGATACTAATGGTGAACTATGGCATTGTGATAGGTACCCACTATGGTATGTCAAGAGAAAAGTAGCAACTTCCATTCTCAGAAGAGGAGCAGGTGAAGTACAGCCTCTCGTTGGAGACATGGGCTTATAATAAATTCAAATTCATGCATATCTTGAATCTAGAGGACATAGTCGTGGAAGAACCAGCCATCCATCAACTAGTGAAGGGGTGCAAGTTGCAGAAGTATGTGGAGAAGTTGGACCAAGCCATCGACTATGATAAGTGTGCCGAGTTCCTTCAAACCTTCAATAAAAACTGAGGCACTGTCACGGTGCATCTAGAAAATGAAGCCAACCAAGTAGAAATCGAGATGAGCCCTGAGATGGTACCAAAGAAAGTGGAAACATGACCAAAACAAGATGTGTACAACATGTTAGGGATGGAGAAAGTGACAGTCCACACCAATGACGGCATCAGCCTAGCCAACATCCCCGACCCCAAGGTTCAAATCTAAGCCAAAATGGTGCATGCCGCCATGTTCTCCAGTTAACAGTATAATGCATTGATGAACAGAATCAATGTACCAATGCTGGAGAGCATTATTGCCCAGTCCTTCCATGAGACAAACATCAATGGCTTCATGAAAAAGACGATAGAGACGTCGGCAAAAGCATTAGCCACCAACTGAAAACCCATGGGAGGAGAGTCCTCAGCCCCTCCAAAGCTAGGAAATTGTCGTCCTCAAAGACCTCCACCATTGGCTTTAGAGGAATCTTGACAGCCATCATAAGAGAGGCACTAGGGAAAGAACAAGATGACGAGGTAGTCGGTGAGATGCCGGATAGGTCCCCTCCACACCAAGGACAGGCCAGTGAAAGGACCATTAGTGAGGACAAAGGAGAGCAAGAAGCACAATCTAGGCTAAGGAAGGGCCAAGAAGTCAAAGAAAGAGACTCCGCAGAAGAAGGCCAAAGAAGAGAGGGGAAAGAAGGAGAAAGCAGAACTACACAGAGCACAAAGCGAGCCCAAAAGCACAAAAGAACAATGAAAGAAAGAAGAAAGGGACGAGGCAAAGAGAATAAAAGAGGAATCTAGAAAAGCTAAGGATGAGAGAAAGAGAAGAGCTGAAGAAGAAGAGGTGGAGCTCAGGAAGACGGAGGAAGAAGACATAGCTCTTGCTATCCGCCTCTTAGTGGAGCAACCTTCAAGACAAGAAGAGTTGGTGGACATGAGCCCACCCCGACACAAAGATCCAAGCACGAGCTCCAAGACACCCAAAAGCCTGCTGCCCTAGTGACCGAGGGAAAGGGCAAGGGTTTGATCAACCCTATCCCACCCGTCCTACTACCCACCACCCCAATCACTACACCCACCCAAGACTCCTCTACCACAGTAGATGCTAGCAATCTTATGGCATGGGTGTAGTTCCTGGTCAGCAAAGAGGCAACTCAAGGAGCAAGTGCAGGAACCCTTGTGATGGGAGAAAAAAGATAGGCAGAAACGTAGAATCCAGACGACGGCCGAAGATAGAGGCATCTACGACTACTGGTCCCTTTGCACTTCCGTTGTCCACCACCTACGATGCCTATGTACAGGAACTCCTATCGTAGCTAGAACAAGCAAAGGAAGACAAGAAGATGGTCGTAGCTGAGCTCGAGGTCAAAAGGGAGATTATGAAAGCCTGTCAGTTAGAGAGAACTCGTCAAGTGGCCATCTATCAAAGAGAGATCAAGGAGCTAAAAGAGAAGCTCGAGACTAAGGGAGGAGAAGATGAGAGATGGCAAGCAAAAATCATAGTGGAAACACATAGCCTCATGAGCCTACAATACAGTTTCAATGAGCTGGTGGCATTGTACAAAGATCTGCAAAAAGAAAATGAAACGATACGAGATGCCGGAGAGCAACTACTAGCGGTAGACAAAGAGAGAAGTTGAGCAGCACCAAAAGCATATAGCAAATCTAGAACAAATGCTAGCCTTGGAGCTTGAAGAACAACAGTGCTTGGAAAGAGAAATCAAAGAACAGGAGAGGAGTCTAAGGGTGTTAGCTTGCAGGCACAATGAAAGCCTAGAAGATACGAAGAAAAAAAGCATATGATTGGGTGAATAGGAGCAAAGAAAAAGTGAGTGCCTTAGTGCGTCAACTAGCCCTTGTAGAAGGCGATAAGGTGCTAGCAGAGAGGAGGGTAGAGGCCACACATGTGACCTTGGAAGCCCAACAATGTGCCTTCCTTCACACTCTCTTGGATGCCACACAATTTGAGGAAGAGGAGGCCGTTGAGTCCTTACGGAATTTAGATAGACTTTTTTAGTTTTGTGTTTCCTAGCCCTAACGTCTCAAACATAAACTTGTAAAACTCCTCAATTATCCTTGTACTACAGCCTCTATACACTTTGTAAGGCCCCTACTACAGCCTTTGGATGTCCATCATGTTTGTGGTACCCACACTTAGCCTTTTTTGCAACAACCTCTGGTGTTTTGCCATGTTTATGGTGTGCCCACACTTTGCAGGTGTTGCTTTTACTAAAGCCTCTACACACTTTGTACTTTTGGTTGTGATTGAGGAGGGGTGTTGAGATATTTTCAATCACACCTACTTTAGTCCCTTTGTATATGACAGCTAGGCTAGGAAGATGCAGTCCATTCTAGGAAGAGAGACAAAATCCCATATGCACAGTGGATGTTAAGTGCTACCAAAGAACTCTATATAATGATGTACTTGAACTATCACTTTCATGTGATGATAATGCAATAGTACTTGTCTCTTTTATCAAGTGTCTGTGTCATTGTTGTCCATACACAAGATTGTGTTTATGAGTTCAAGTCTCAATCTTGAAACCTAATTCACTTGTGTAACAGTTGCCTAGATTGTCATGTCAACATGAGTTGTGTCTTTATCTTCCATTCTCCATAGCTTCCGCCTTTGTCATGCTCTAGATCCTGCATCTTTAACAATGTTTGTGATTGTAATTTATTTACTGATCTTTCCTAAAATCATCAGGCTAAAAGATGGATGATTGAGTATAAATTGCCACGACTAAGGCAGTATTCTGGTGAGCAAAGAATGCCGAGACTGAGGCAGTGTTCTTGATGGTGCTAGAACTGCCCAAGGCCAGCGGGAATAAAACCTAATCCAAGGGGTTTTTCTTTCTTTTTTTTTGTTTCATGTTAGTGAGTTTAGACCAATCATGATGTGAAAGGCCTTGCTGTAGGGAATTCTAGTTGGTAGAAGAAGGTAGGGATACTAGGGAGCTCTGGTCATAAACTCCTTAGGCTCTTATGAATTGCCAACTACCCTTCGATTTTCGGATTGTGTCCTGGAAGTTCCAATACTAGTTGGGGAACAGAACTTGAAGGAATGATACCTTCAAGCAAGAAAATATTTGAAAAAAATCATTTTTAAAAAAGAAATATTAAGAAGGAATTGCTTTACTTTGTTTTTGTGTCGTGAATTAAAGACATATAACAAATTTGTATCATGGGATAATTCAAAGAAGTTGTGTTTATATGTTGAACCTAAAGTGGTGGGTAATTGGGTAACTAAAAACTACTCTCTCGAGGGAAGCGGGAGGGTAGACCCCCAATGGATCCAAACCTATGGTTGAGTGGTCTCGATAAGCCAAGAGCTTTCCTAAGAATGAATAAAAATCACATTTTTTTAAATAGACCATTAGAGATCATGAAGCTTGACTCACATCACTTTAGAACCTTGATAGAAGGGATTAAAGTGTCATGCTTCTTCCATTCTCTTAAATCCAGCACAACGTAAGTCTGCTTTAGTTAGAAATTCCTATAGGAGATGGAATTTTGAATTGCTAATACTTTTCAACCGTTGGTACTAGATTTGACCAAAAAGACTCATCCTCATGGGAACGGCCAGAACTTCAACTGCGGGGAAGACTCAAGTGAGCCTAGTTAGCAAACTTTAAGGATTTTCATAAAAATCTTGGATGGCGCTTCCTAGAACATCTCTTGATGGACTACTAAGAACATACTGCCAAGGAAAGCTTGGGTGGGCAGGTTACAATTGGTATTAGAGCAGCGCACGTTGATGTAGGACACAACGCATATAAATAAAACTAGTTATATTTACATCATAAAATATATTTACCTTAAATAGTGAAATCTTCTCTTATTAATATATGCTCTTGATTTCTAGTAGAAAGACGAACCTTGGAAATGATTCTTGATTTTCCAAGCTATGTTTATGTAAGCAATGCGCTCCTCTAGCTTTAGCTAGAGAAACGAGATGATGCAAATATTAGATCAGATATACAATCCTTCACCCCCTGTATTATGAAAGGCAATGGATGTTAAGCGGAGGGTTTTGTTACATTGACGCAAACCATCTTGCTTACCTTCAAAATTGTTGAGAATCTGTCAATCACACCTTGTGTATGCCCCTTTGTATGGAACAGCTAGGTTAGGAAGATGCAGTTTATTCTAGGAAGAGAGACAGAATCCCATATGCACAGTGGATGAAATGTGCTACCAAGCAATCCTATATAATGATGTACTTGACTATCACTTTCATATGATGATAATGCAATAGTACTTGTCTCTTTGTGTCAAGTCTCTGTGTCATTGTCAGTCCTACACAAGATTGTGTTTATGAGTTCAAGTCTCAATCTTGAAACCTAATTCACTTGTGTAACAGTTGTCTTCTTTGTCTATGTCATCATGAGGTTTATCTCTACCTTCCAACCTCCATAGCTTCTGCCATGCTCTAGATCCCGCATTTCTAACATGGTATCAGAGCGCAGCTGAGCATGGCTTAGCATGTTTCAGGTCCTCTCTCTGCTCCCTCAGTCTCTCATAATCTCTATCCAGCTCAGCTCAAGTGTATGACTTCTTTTCTCAACTTCATCTTCAGCCAAGCTTGTGGCAGCCATAGCCAAACAGCACATAGCTCTGATTGAGCCCCTGGATCTCACACTACAAGCCATTTCATCCCACGATTCCTTCTAGAAAAACGTTCCTCTACTCGTGGCGCAGCTTCCTATCACATCACAGTTCAACATTGCGCACATCAGACGGCAGCATTGCGGAAATTCGAGATTGCTATCCATTCTGCGCCATATTCTGGTCGTACAGTTCGCGCTGCCTCTGCGTGCTGTGATCTGGTCCGTGTCCATAGGGCAATTGAAGCTCATTACCCAAGCTTCCTTCCCATCAAGTCTTGTGCAAAATGGTTAAGTCTACGAACTGCACGAGCTGAAAAACCAGGCTGCACCCTGCAAACCCTAAAGGGAAGCCATACCCCTTGAACCAAAGCTCATAAGCCTATTCAATTTCTCATTCCTTTGGGCTCAACCAATAATCTGCAACTCTGATCTACTCAGTGCCTCATTCAAATCAGCAAGGGAAGTGAGAAATCATAGCCATTTTTTTCCAAGCTTCCATTTCACTTGATTTTCCTTATTGGCTTGAGTCAAGCTAAACCCTGCCACTTTGATTCACTGATTTGATTAGTCTCCAACAACATTTGTCCATCAAATCAAGGAGGGGAGATCTCTGAAGCATTGAAGCACTTAAAGACCATTGAAGATTTGAAGACCTCTCATAGACTTGAGTAACAGTAGCTTTTCAATCAACTGAAGGTTTTGCTACTCTGATCTACTCCAAAACTCAGTCTTCAGCAAGAAATCAAAACATCAAAATCAACAAGAAGAAGGTTCAAGAAGATCCAGCATCAACATCAGGCTCATCAAGAACAGTATCTATTGATACTTATCAAGTGTTATTTAACACTATTCTTCTTGTATCCTTTGATACATTTGAGTACAACACTCTTACTGATTTATATCAGATTTGAAGCTGATTCCTGGTCATATCAATGAAAATCAGAAAAATTTCTATGTGGATACACTTCATGAAGAGTAACATGACTTGTGTTGCTTATTTACATGACATAGAAGATGTTCTTACTCTACTTGCAGAAGGAAATGGAGCTACCTACACCAAAGAGAAATCAATGAATCCATTTGAAGATTCTGAAGACATGTCTACCACTTTGCTTGAGGGGGACAACTGGAAGAGCAAACTCAAAAATGCTACAAGCAAAGTCAATAAAGGAGCAGACCAAGCAGATCATGAAGAAGAGAAGAAAGATAAGAAGATTTTCCATGATGTTGACAAAGAAATAGCATATGCTGAAAAAGACCACAAGGGCTTATCGGTCCTTGTCTCTCATTTTCTGTTTTAAAAGCACTGTACCTGCCTTAATGTTCCTTTCATAAGCTTTGTAAACTCCTCATGTAGCCTTGTACTACAGCCTCTGTACACTTTGTGAGGCCCCTGTTACAGCCTCTGGATGTCCACCATGTTTATGGTACCCACAGTTAGCCTTTTCTGCGACAGCTTCTGGTGTTTTTGCCATGTTTGTGGTATGCCCACACTTTGCAGGTACTGCTCTCACTAAAGCCTCTACACACTTTGTACTTTCAGGTTGTGATTGAGGAGGGGTGTTGAGAATCTGTCAATCACACCTTGTGTATGCCCCTTTGTATGGAACAGCTAGGTTAGGAAGATGCAGTTTATTCTAGGAAGAGAGACAGAATCCCATATGCACAGTGGATGAAATGTGCTACCAAGCAATCCTATATAATGATGTACTTGACTATCACTTTCATATGATGATAATGCAATAGTACTTGTCTCTTTGTGTCAAGTCTCTGTGTCATTGTCAGTCCTACACAAGATTGTGTTTATGAGTTCAAGTCTCAATCTTGAAACCTAATTCACTTGTGTAACAGTTGTCTTCTTTGTCTATGTCATCATGAGGTTTATCTCTACCTTCCAACCTCCATAGCTTCTGCCATGCTCTAGATCCCGCATTTCTAACAAAAATAATTTAAAGAGGTTAAGGTGGATGGAAGCCCTTAAGGTTGCCAAGATTTATCTCTTCTATGAGGCAAGAGTAAACTCAAACATGTTAACTAGAGGGCGACATGTCAAATTAAACCGGTACATCTATGAGGAGGTTACAAGGAATATACCAGCTGATCGAGTCATGGTTGTAGGACGCTCCATGTAACATCCCTCCCATGAGAACGCCCCCTCCCTTTTCTTAAAATTTTTTAAAATTAACTTAATTTTTTTTAACTCTTTCCCTCTCTCCCCCTACCGAATGCATGGCGGGGAGAGAGAGAGAGAGAGAGAGAGAGAGAGAGAGAGAGAGAGAGAGAGAGAGAGAGAGAGTTAATGGAAAGGGAGGGGGAATGCAGCCCCCAGGTGGAAGGGGTGATGGAAGGGGTGGCAGCCATTAATGGCCGTCTCCCCCCCCCAATATACCACCTCCCCTCCCCATTATAAAGGGAAGCCCAACCCCTCCCTCGTGGAACAGGTAGCCCCCCCCTCGTCGTGTTCAACAGGCGCCACCCCCTGGCCGTGATTTCAACACCTCCCCCCTCGTGATAAAAAAAAACCGCCATGCTGCTCTGACAAAGAGAGAGAGAGAGAGAGAGAGAGAGAGAGAGAAAGAAAGAAAGAAAGTTATATTAACGTCTTCTAAAGACCAAAACTGGCCTATGAGACAAACTGTGATACAACTAATGAGGTCCAACTATCCAAAATAAAAGTGCTGAATGAAAAGCTAAAAACTGGAAACTGAAAATACGGTGCTGTGAGTGTGATAAGTGTCGTGTATGTGTATGTGCGTATGTAGCTCTGGTACTCCAGATAATGGCTACAAAAGGGGAACAAATGTAGGCTGTGATAGGGGAACAACTGTCGGCTGTGATAAAGTGGTGCGATGTGTATATGTAACAGATGCAGGGAGATATACTATCCTGGGATGTAGTAGCAGTTGTCGAAGTCGCTAATAGCAGGTGATCCCTTCTGGATGCAGGATGTGGTACATTGGCGATGGAGAAAGAGCAAACTGGAGATCTGAGATCCAATGTGTCGAGTGTCGTTGGATCTCTGTTTGCTGTCGAGAGAGAGAGAGAGAGAGAGAGAGAGAGAGAGAGAGAGAGAGAGAGAGAGAGGGAAGTTTCTGGAGGGTTTTCTTTCCCCTCTTAAAGGGAGGTCGCACACCCCTCTATATTGCTGAAAATACACCCCTTCCCTTCATTATCTTTTCTCCACTCAAGGAGAGGCGGCGAGAATTTTGCATAGGAGAGTGCAAGCATTCTATCTCTCATACACGCGTCTTCGAGTATGGCCCCGAAGCATAGTTCCACAAGGATGGCTGGAAACCCTGCAAGTGTGGATGGAGGTTCGAATCAAGACGGCACCGCAACCGCGAACGGTTTATTTGGCATGAATACCATTGGAATCAAGACATCACTCCAAACCCAAGTTGCTCTATTGTTAAAACATAGGTTATAATTATCATGGTAAAAATCATATTCACATGCATCACATTAATTGCAGTTTGATAATTTCCCAAGTATGAACTTAGTTGTGATGTATGTAACAAACAAGATATTTTTCGTTGTAAGATGACATCATAATAGGTGAAATTGATTAGATAATTGCATCGTAAATTATCAAAAAACATCTTGCATGAATTCCTACATAAAGTGCATTGCTCCTTGCACAAGTCCTTGCTTAAAATGCATTTTAGAGGACATTGAAAGAAAAAAAGTGCATCTCCATATTGCAAGATGGATTCTAAGGTACATGTAATAAACTGCAGAAAAGATTAAAGTGCAGCTAGACTCATACAATAATCACATAAAGTTATAAAGATCAGATCATTCAAGAACGTTATAGATCGCATAAATAATTACATAGAGGATAATGTTAAGATTGCATGCATAGAAAGTACCTTCCCATGTGTTGCATAAAAATATCGTATGGATTATATCAAAATTGTAAGCATTGAAATGAAGGCATGGCATTACGTTGCATGCATTAAAGTTTTTGGGAAAATTCAATGTTGTTTGTAATTTACCAAATGGGATTGAGATCCATGAGACCCATGTCAAAGTCCTTGGTGACTTCAAGAGGGATAGGTAAAAGCTTAGTGCATGTGAGAATTATTAAGAGGGCTTAAGAAGATTATACTTAAGACAGAGTGGGAATTATTCTAAATAGAACCATCTTGACCAACCATGGTCAAGGGGATAGACACTCTTGATCAATTAAGATCAAAGATAAAGGTACATAGGTACTTCAAGAGATCTAGGAGATAACCAACAAGTTGACCAACCGAGGACGACAGGGTGTCCATGATCTATTTTACAATGAGACCTAAGGAAGGATAATTAGGATTGGTAGGGTACAAACCCTAACCCAAAGAAAAAGGGAAAAAAAGCAACCTAGCTTGCCAAGCCCTTGGAATCTCGCCAAGTTGTGAAAGATCCAGGATCGAATGCTAGGAGCATTTGGGAAGAAGGAATCACACCTTAGCAGTTGGTCATACGAACGACCACTGAAATGATCGTGATTGTACACTTAGGTACATTGTTTGAACTTCTTTGCTCAAGGAACTAATTCAAGGAAAAACACTTAATGCTTCAGGTTAAAAGCTTGGAGGGAGAGGCAGTTCAGTTACCTCTGACTGCCTGCTTGGCCCTATCCAAGGGGGTTGTTAGCCGCGCTAGGTATATGGACCGAACCCACCGCGAGAGGTCTCTCCGTGGGTGTTGCTTGGAGTGGGAGGATGCTTGGGTGCCAGGGGAGGCTCTAGCTATAAAATCCTTGCCTCCGAATCCCGCACAAGAGGCTGATGTGACTCGAGATGGGATCTTGAGGCCCGTGTACTAGTCTATGGGCGAAGCTTGGAGCAAGCAATCTTGTTGATTGCTGGGATAGCCTTCGGGCATGATACTTGATGTATTCCAAGACTATGATAAATAGAGATCAGATATTTGAAAAAGGAAATGGCTTGACATTGTTTTTGTGTCAGTGTCTAAGTTGCATGAAGGAACCTGTGTTTAAATTGATTAATTAAGGAAGCTGCCTTTGCATGTCAAATATAATGTGGTAGGTAATTAGATAACTAAGCAACCCGAGGAAAGTGTGGTGGATGTGACTTGGGTCCGTCCTATGGAAGGGTAGTCCTGGTTAGCCAGGAACATTTCTCAAAAGACGTGATAATGATACTGTGAAGACCTAGCGTCACTAGAGCTAGAATCCTGATTTATGCTGTTTTAGGGAAGCGGAATGGGACTATGCCTTATGGGCAGAGATTGAGCTTCACATCCCTCTCGTTTCCCATTCTCCATGAA
The DNA here is from genome assembly GCF_053477565.2 of Lygodium microphyllum. Taxonomy (NCBI): domain Eukaryota; kingdom Viridiplantae; phylum Streptophyta; class Polypodiopsida; order Schizaeales; family Lygodiaceae; genus Lygodium; species Lygodium microphyllum. Next base: position 39,078,288 of record NC_141136.1, on the reverse strand, counting down.
CCAACTGTAGCATAAATCCGCTTCAACTCTATTGTTCCTACGCAAAGTGGTTCATTTGGAGCTCGATGCTAGCTACTTCCTAGAGACTAAACCCTGACTTCAGGTGGACGGTCCTAAGTGGGAATGGCCGGATACTTCCGCTCAGGGCAGACTCGGGAAGACCTAGATTGCAAACCCTATGACATTCCTTGTGAGTGCCAGGTGGCACTTTCTAGATTCTCTTCTCGATGGGCTGCTAAGACGTGTCCCACAAGTGGACGAGCGAACACGTTACAGTTGGTATCAGAGCAAACCAACAAGATCTAAAGGTGGTAAGGGAACTTAATGGAGAAAAATAAAGGGAATAAGGGGATAAACAGGGGAAGGTGAGTAGAATAGAGTAGTGTTTTCTATTGAAAACATTTCTTTACTCACTTATGGATGCTCGGTTGCAGAGTCACAAAGCATGGAGCAAGTTCTTGGTGTTCGAGGTCATGTTCATGACTGCAATGCATGCCTCAAATTATCGTCAGAGGCTTGGCATGATGGATATTCTGGACTGCATCTATAATCCTTCACCTCTGTATGCAGAGCGGAGATGGATGGGAGACTCAAGAATATACTACATAGCAGCCCACCGACTCGCGTACCTTCAGACCAACTTGAAGAGAATCAAGTGGATGGAGGATTTAAAGATCATGAAGCTGTTCATCTTTGTCGAAGCTCGCGTAAATGCAACTTTGCACGTTAGCAGTCAGCAAGTCAAGCAGAATAAGTATGTCTATGAAGAAATGACTCGGGTGATCTCTGCTGACAGAATCAAAGTGTTAGGGCGCTATGAGAAGAACAGGTATCAAAGGAAGGAATACCCCAAGCTTCCTATGACTTACCGTTTCCTGAAAATCCATGACCCTACTCCATATTATTATTTCGTCCCTGTAGCCGATTATAACACAATCCTATTTTTCCCAAACTGATGTATCAATCAGCCTATCCTACTTATCCAAAATAAATGTACTCAGGGGGTTATGCCTTCATGAATAAATAAGACTTTTTACAACTGTCTATCTTGATCATAAATGTTAACTAAGGTGTTAAATGATTAAATCACTTAGCTAAAAAGCTATGCTAGTCATATTAACATAATATGGGGACGTATGATAAGATGTTAACATAAAGAATCTTATTGTTCAAACACAACCCCAAGCGCAGGTTCCAAATCCGACTCCTGCACTAAGTCCAACTGTGGCTCAGGAGAAGAAATTCATTCTCAAACAAATTAAGCCATCCGAGTTTGATGGCAAGGGAGGGACTATTCAAGCCAACGCCGAGATCTAGATTGAGTCCATGGAGGACTATTTTGAGGCAGCAGGAACTGCACCTGCTAACCAAGCCATGCTCACCAAACTTAAGCTTACAGGCAAAGCGAGACTTTGGTGGAAACAGTGGTGCAAAGACCAAGTGATCTCGGAGGGGACAGCCACTTGGAATAAGCTTAAGGAAGCTATGTGAGGGAGGTATCTGCCACCTGTCTATACCACACACAAAAGATGAATGAATTCTATGACTTGAAGCAGCTAGGATTATCCCTTGAAGCATATTATTCGAAGTTCGTTTCACTCCTAAAGTATGCACCCCCAATGGATATGACACAATAGGTGTCAAAACTCTATGTTGGGTTGAACCCACTCTATTGGAATCAATGCGCCCAACGGACCTACAAGACACACTCATTCGAGCTGCTCCAATAATACAGGAGGTGCAGATCAAACCAAAGAACAACAGGATTTGGCCTTACAAAGATCAGAATAAGGGCATGTCTAAGGCTCAGACTAAGAGAGCACAAGGTCAGAATCAGGGCCAAAGAAAGAAAGCTAGGGTCAATACTGTCAATAACTTTGTTCCAACACAAAGCAATGATCGCAACCTACATTGCTTCCATTGCAACGAGCCCGAACACTTCAAAAGGGAGTGTCCCAAGCTTGGCAGAGGTCTTCGCCAAGGGCAATTCCAAGGTCAAAATAGAGCCGCTCATGGTTAAGGAACCACCCTTATGGCCAGAGGGAGAACCTCCAGTTTTTCCAACAAGGAGCTGGACAATGAAGAAGATCCATCCATGGATGCTGACATTGAGAGGGCAACAGTTCACACCACTCTTCACAAGAAGGGTCCAAATCTCCAATTCTCGGTGATTCAAACTCCATCATAATATCAAGGTAAAAGCTTCAAAACCTTGATTGACTGTGGTAGTACACATTCCTTCATTTCACCAATCTGTGCAAAAAGATTAGGGATAGCCACAATAGATGCACCTACTTTACTTGTGGAATTAGTAAATGGTCGTGAAGTCACTTGTACTAGGCAAACTGCTAAGGTGAAATTTCTACTGGGTGGGAAGCCAACTTCTGTGAGATTCAGTGTAATGAACCTAGGTGTCCACGAATGTTTACTCAGAATGGATTGGCTAATACCCAATGATGCCCTTATCCACTGTGGGAAAGGCCAAGTCTCCTTCCGCAATTCTGAAGGGGAACTAGTCACGACTCAAGGTGAGGCTGGTAAGCCAAAAATACAGTTGGAAAAAGCAACATGAATAATAAAAGGTGTTCAAAAGGGCCTACCTGTCTATCTGATTAAATTGAATAAGCTAGATCAGAATCAGGAATCTAGAGAAGAACCTTCATGGTTAAAGGAATACGCAGATGTATTTCCTGAAGATCTGACGGAACTTCCTCCCCAAAGGGAAGTCGACCACAAAATTAAACTTGTGCCAAGAGTTGTACCGATCGCAAAGAGGCCATATAAAATGTCCATCCTGGAAGCTATCGAACTAAAAGAGCAACTCAAGCAACTGTTAGACCAAGGCTACATCTGTCCTAGGAGTTCTCCATGGGAAGCTCCTGTGTTATTCCAAAAGAAGAAAGATGGAATGCTTCGCCTATGCATTGACTACAGAGGGTTGAATCAAGCAACCATAAAAAATAAATACCCCATTCCAGGAATAGATGAATTACTTGACCGTCTTCAAGGGGTGAAGATATTCTCAAAGATAGATCTCAGATCTGGATATTATCAGATAAGGATCAAAGAAGAAGATATTCCAAAGACTGCATTTAGTACAAGGCATGGACACTTCGAATTCCTAGTGATGTCATTCGGGCTGACGAATGCTCCTGCTACCTTCAACAGGTTAATGCAGGATATCTTTAGGCCCTATCTTAATGACTTTGTACTCGTCTTTTTTGACGATACCCTAGTCTACTCAAAACAAGGAAAGGATCATGAACCCCAGCTTCTCATTGTTCTTAAAACAATGAGAGTACAGAAGCTTTATGCCAAGAGGAAGAAGTGCGCATTTTTCAAGCGACAGATTGAATATCTGGGATTCATTGTATCAGCAGAAGGAATTTTAGTAGATCCAGCTAAGGTTAGAGACGTTCTGGAATGGCCAACACCAACTTTTGTCAAAGAAATACGAAGTTTTCTTGGGTTGACAGGGTGGTATAGAATTTTCATCAAAGATTATGCTTTGATTGCAACACCTCTGACTGATCTACTAAAGCTGTCCGCAACCTTGCGGCTCTAAAACGGGCCCCGAAACGGCCTCAAATGCCCTAAAGGGCCTATTTGCAGAATACACAGCGCTCTTCGCGCACACCAAATCTCACTACAATCTGAGATTTTTGCTTTGCCCTGCTTCCGGTGCCTCCACAGGCACTATCCAAGAGAAAGAGTTGAAGGATGGGAGAGCTTCTTACCCGTGGCTTGCTTGCTCGAACCTTGCTTCTTCTCCTTTGCTTCAACCTTCAAAATCAGCCTCTCTCAATGGCGCGGCTCTGATACCATGTCAAGAATCGCGTGGTAGAGGGGGTTGCTCAAGATGCTGCGCCGAACACACACAGAATGCACAAGGAGAAGCTCACTCAAGAGACAAGAAGAGAGATGGAGGCCAAAACGTTTTCTTGCTGGTTTCTTCTTCTTCTTCCACACACTTTACAATGTACACAAAGTATAGATAAGATACAACATAAAAGGAAAGTGGCCTACTAAGTCAAACAATGCATAACCGACTACACTAGTCGACTGGCGCTATAACTATGCCAGCTGTAAATAGGTGTAACAACCTAAATATAATAAGTAATGAGTCAGTGGCCATGTGAGATGCATAATGACCACCGACGTGCTAAGTGTAGACGTGTGGACCCATCTAACCAGGCGGTCCATCATCCATGTCCACATGTGTTGAGCTTGCCATCTCAACAATTATGGGACTGATGTCTGATGTGGATGCTTTTGGGTTCAGTTGCAGTATGCTAGCCGTTTGGGCTTGAATCGACTTGCATTTGAGAATTTTGTAGAGTAGTTTGCATTTGGTTGGCTTATCACTTATGCAACTTAGATGCTATTTGGCCCTTAATGCCCCAATTATGGATCTTGGATTTACTTGGATGCATATACACGTTTGAGCAGTGCTTGCTCCATTGTCTTGGCAGTTGGTTATTGAGCTTTCATTGCTCATTGATGCTTGGTTCTTTGCGGGTTACTCCTTGATCATTGGACTTCTTGATAGTGATTGAGTTTAGCAATTATGGCTTTGTTGCTTCTGTGTTGCATAGCTTCTATGCTAGTTGGGTTGCTTTTGCCTATACAGGTCAGAGAGCAGTTACTCTTGATGCTTACCCGGCTATGCACTTTGTCTACTGTCATGTACTTTACAGAGCCACTTATTTGGATGTTGTTATATAGATACTTGGGCTTTTCTTGGAACTTGACTCTTGCATGATTTTTTGCCTCTTGCCGGCCGGTCTTGGCTTGACTTGGCTTTTCCCATATGGCATGATGTACTGTAGAGCTATGCGTATGTGTATGGTTATGGGCTGATTTCATTGTTAAATACCATATGCTCTTATGAAAGATGTCTTATGCTTTATCGTATTATGGTTGGTTATGTCATGCAGTTGGCTACGACTCTTCTTCATGTGGGAGATTTTGCATCCTTGGTTGATGCCTTTATTTCCTCCTATCCGTTGAGGTTTCATGAGCCTTTGTAGCATGCTTCTACCATTGATGTACTTGCAGACGGTTGTCTTGATGACCAAGTTCCCTATGTTGAGACAATGCTCGACTCCTTGAGCTCCGTGGATGCTATGGATAACCCTATTCATGATGACTTGGATTCCTTGTCGTCTTCTGCAAATGTATGCTTCCATTGTGGGAAGCTTGGGCATGTTAAAAGAAAATATTTCAAATGGATTACAGAGCAGTAGAGACAGAGACAGACTCGACATGAGCAAAGAGTCAGAGATACAGGAGATGCAGCGGGTGTTACCATTGTTACTAGTGGTGAGGTACATGTTATTACCCATGATGATGCAGTTGAGCATGTACTCCTATCATCTAGTTTTCCTACAACTTTCTTGCTTAGTGATACGGCCTACGCCTCAAATTGGCTATTGGATTGTATGGCATCTTGTCATGTTACTCCACATAGAGCATGGTTCTCTACTTACAGGGAGTTTGGTGGATGTATTTCTTTGGGTCTTGAGTAGACTTATGCTATTCTTGGTATAGGGGACATACACCTAGTTTTGCCTAATGGGACTTCTCTTATGCTTAGGGATGTTTTACATGTTTCCATGCTCAGTAAGAGCTTGATTTTTGTCAGTCAATTGCATGATACCGATTACTCTGTTTCTCTTGAAGATAGGTCATGGAAGATCTGTCGTGGTTGCTTAGTTTTGGCCAGAGGTTCTAGAGTTGGTTCTCATTACCCAGTGCATGTCTCTCATGTGGAAGATTCTATGGTTGCAGTTATCCGAATACCACATGCATTGTTATGGCATTATTGCCTAGGTCATATGCACCATAGAGAGATGGAGATCTTGTCTCGTTCAGACTCATTGATGTCTCCTATGTCACTTACAGAACTTGATGCTTGCCCTAATTGTACTCTTGGTCCTTGTAGAGCCCCCTTGGCTTATGGAAATCATACGAGGCATGCTCCTCTAAATCTTGTCCATTGTGCAGTATATGGACCTATGCCTTCCCAATCACTTGGTGAAGCGTCGTACTTTGTGACCTTTCTTGATCATGCCACCCACCATATTTGGGCTTTTCCCTTGGCGCAGATTCAGAATGTTGTAGTTATGCTTGATATGTTTATGGATTTTGCTTGTAGCAGGCCTAGGTGCTTGCAAATGGATTATGAGAGTCATGCTCTCTCTCCCAGCTTTCGGACCTCTTGTCAGTGGTATGGCATTGATTTCTTATGCCCACGGTATTATGGGATTGCTCATGGCATGTGCTAGGCCTTATAGGCAAAGGTTGCTTCTATGCTTACCACAACAGGGTTGTCTTACGGCTTTTGGGCTGAGGCCCTTATGATGGCAGTCTATTTGGTTAACAAGACGTCGTGCTTAACCTTGGATCTCGTATTACACCCCATGAGGCATGGAGTGGCATGCAACCCTCCTATGATTACTTGAGGATGTTTGGTTGCCAGACATCTGTACGTATGCAACATGAGCCTATGTCACATAGATGTATCCTCCTTGGTTATGGAGATGGTGACTTTAAGGCCTACAGATTATGGGATTTGGATGCCCAACAGGTCATATGCAGCCGTCACGCTGTCTTCTATGAGAGGCAGACACCTTTCAGGTCTCTTGATGAGTGATCAATGTGCTTTATAGCTAATTTTACAACAGCTACAATGCCATTACAACAAGCTGTTTATGCTAAAAATGAGGCACTTATTGGCCCAGATGACATAGTTATGCATAACAGTCAGGGTCAGGATGTCGGTGGTCAGTTTCTAGACCCCTTGCAAGCTCACGAGAGATGTTTTCTTGTAGTTTTACATGATGGACAGCCAGCCATATGCCATTCTTCCACTTCGCTGAGGCCACATGTAGTCTTGAGACCCCGTTGGACGAGTGTCCGAGATGTTGACTCTCTTTTAGTAATTGACTCTGGAGAGTTTGACTACTCTCCGCTGTCTTGTATGCGCTGTCAAGTGTTTTTCTGAAAATTGAAAAGCCCTAGTCAAATTGTAGTTAGGTTTGATTTTTGCTAGCTTACTTATTTGTGTGACAGTTTGTCTTGTTATTTCGTAGTTGGATTTCTTTTGTTTATTTAGCCTAGGATTTGCTTTTGTCATTTTGTTTGATTTGTTGAGTGTGAAACTTGATAGCCTTGGTCGAGCTTGGTATTTTTTTGAACAGGATGAAGCTTGTGTTTGTCAATAGCTACCGAACATTTTGGACAAGGTATGTTTTCTTGTCAAGATTGTTGCACATCACAGGGGATAATGGGTTCACGAGCACTTCACGTTGCACTTGTTGATGCACTGCACTCGGGGGTCGTCTCCTGTTCTTATCAAATACTTCCATGCCATGGGTTGGGATTATGTACATTTTGCACCATCATTGAGAACTAGCACGGCATGAGGTCCACTGTAGTGCAATAAATTTTAAATGCACGCACACATGAGAGAGCACCTGTCATTGAGCACATACATTTCTTACACGCACAATATTTGGGATGCTCATCACAAAGTTAGGAACCTCTGGCTGAGTGTGCAAGGAGGTTGTGTGAGTTTAGAGGGTCGTGAAGGATGCCACCTATTATGAGATGGATTGTTCATATCTGGTCAATATCTTGAGGACCATTATTTTCTAGAGTGATTGTGAGATTTTGGATGGGTGGAGCGGAGATTGATATTTTATTGATGAGAGTTGAGAGGTGAGGATAAGGTTTTAAATAATCAAGGAACTATGTTTGCATTTTGCATGACGCACGATCACATCTAGATAGGCTAGGCACAATTCTTCAAATGCATACCTTATTTTTGTGTAAGCATGGATTGATTGATTGCATATCATACATCCAACATTGCATATTTTTTCAAATCATGAATGATTGGGCACCGAGTTCATTTCAAAAAACCATATTCTTGCTAGGGCACATTGCATAAAAAACAGGTTCATATCCAGAGAATGCTTATTTTGAAGACTCGAGGATCAAAAGAAAAGATCGTACGTTTTACATCATAAGCGAGTATTTCTTAAAGAAAAAGAGGACATGTGTGGTGACAGTGTGTGCAATTACAAGAACAATATGCCAAGGAAGGGAATAAGTCGTCCAAGATAAAAGATGGAAAAAATGATGCAATTTACGAATATTGGTATTTTTTCCCATTTTTTATGGATTTTCATAATTTTGCCCGCGCAAGCTTGTTGACCAAATGCGTTCCGATCGTTTTGAGTACCCAAACTACTATATTCGGAGTTCAAATGACGAAGTTATGATCTAAACAAGTTGCAAACATGCATATGAAAAAAAAACGAAAATAGTAAAAAGCAGTAGAAAAGCAAAAGCCAAAAGCTGAAAGCAAAAAGCCTAATGTGTGTGAGTGTGGATAGAAAACTATATAAGGAGATGAGAATGGAGAGTTAAGGGCCTTCCCCCTTGATTACAATTGTATTTTGTGAGAGAGGAGAGTGGAGGGTTGCATGCTAGAGTGAGCTCTTGTCATGCCAATTCAGAAGTTGGAGCTTTTGGGTTTCAAAGCGCCGAGCATTAGCTCAAGGTTGTTAAGGTACAAGAATATATTTCACTTAGTTTTTTGTCAAATTATTAGTATTTTCATTGTGTGGTTGTGTGATGCTCTACCCACATTCGGATTTTTAGTTGTTTTGAGCTTCAAGAAGCATTATGCTTTGTTTTGTTTTTGTGTGGCTTGTGGCATATGATCGAATATTTGAATTTTTCAAGGTGTGTTGTGCATCCAACAAAGTCAATTACCCCAACCGGCACTCCTTAACATCTCGTTATCAGGTTGTGAGTGAGGCTTGCTCTCGATCACCGCTCGCGTAACAGTGCCACATTGATGCTATGAGTGACTCTGATGCTTTACAGCCATGCACTGATGAGTTGTGCTTGCTTCATGAGAAGCATTCTTGGATTGCTCCGTTGTATGGAGCTACGGAATCACTTATCTCCTGGATGTCATGGACTCGGGGATGCTTGACTCTTCTTCTACAGAGGTTCCCGACACTTCTTGCACAGCTCGCTTTCCAATTGTTCGTTGGGTGAGAAGTCATGATTTCTCACCTCATCTTTTTCTTTTCTTTTCTTTGTTTTCACTCCCCAGCCACATTGGCCTTTTAGTGGGAGGTTATTAGGGTAGAAGGTCTGTGGGCCTACCCGTGTATACTGTGATTGCCCATTCTTTATTCATATATAATATGATAGTGCAATAAGGCTGTTAGTTCAGTTGGACATTACCTACATTGTGTGTGCTCTTCTCTCCTACATCTTCCTCTTCTCCTTGTCCACTGCCATTGCATCCCCTTCAAATATCAAATCTATGGCCAATGTATCATGATAGGAAGCACAGTCATGCCTCTCATAATGAGGGCTATCATATATACATATACATACAAACTCCACTCATATAGAGTGAAGCCCTTTGCTAGGCTGAAAATCCTACTATAGGACAACGATTATTACTTGGGTTCCACTATTAATATTGTGTACAAAGAAGTCTTGCAAAGAGTGTAATCATATCCCGCTTCTTGCCATCTATGTTGGCTTGATTGTTTCGAATATTATTGCTCTTTCTAGACTCATTTTATATTTGTTTGTTTAACTTTTTTCCATTTTGTTTTGTAGGAAAATGAAGACCCTAGTTTTCAATTACTACGGTGCATCTCGGGCTTAGATGAGGTTATAGAAGAAATTACTACCTTTGGCATAAGAACTTAAAATGTGTAGATCTCTTATGTGTGATTGAGTGCCTTGAGACTCTTCCATTTTTTCATATGTTTGAATGCCTATTTATTGACATTATTTAGAAGAGATATATGTGGTATTATTATGTGGCACTCTCTATCTACAACCATATCGTGTCTCAGTCACACTCAAAAAGGATTCCTCCTTGGTGGCAACAATGGGAGTGTCATGATATATGCTACTTGGTTATGCTCCATCAACTAGATATGGATATCAACCAAGGTATTTCTTTGCCCACTATAATTAGTGTTGTCATTTGATGTGTTCATAAAGCATTATCTTGCTAATGTTGTGCTACATTGTTGCAACACATAACATGTTTTCTAAAGAAGAAAAGTCCACATGTGATGTGATGCTTCAACTAAAATTTCATCGCTCATGCATATGCAAATGAGAAACATTGCTATCATTGATAGCAATGCTCAAAAAACAAAGCTATTTGAAAACTAAGTGATAATTTTGACATTTGTTTTATATCCTTTTTATGTATGGGCAATCTAGATTTAAAAATAATTATTTTTTTTCCCTCTTGCAAATACACATTAAATGAGGATGAGGTGTTGCTTTTACTCTTGTACAAGCCCTAGTTGTAACCACCTACAACTCAAAACATATTCACAAAAGAGCTCACCCAAAGCCTAAGTTTTCTCCTCGATCCAACTTCAAAGTGTTGGGGGTAAAGGCACCTCCGCCTAGCCGCCCGTGTATTACTACACTGACAGTCACCACCACTGCACACTGCAGGTGGCAAACGCCCATCACCGTCACTTTATTCTTTATTCTTTTAGTGACATTTTGAATAAAGGAAGGCCTGGTCACACATTGTGACTATTGGAGTTCCCAATTTCTTGTCTCTCTCTTTCTTGCTCTTGCTCTCCCGCCATAGCTCTTAGGTGCAAGCTTCGATCCTTCTCACCTTTCAACTGGTATCAGAGCACGACTTCCCGACTCTTGAGCTTGGCTCGTGGCATTCTCAGCTTCCCATCGACTCCCCACTCGCATTGGGTCTCCTTCCCGGTAGCCATAGCTCATTCTCTTGAGCTCCCGTAACTCCACGGCTTCCCAAGCTTCTTCGTGGCCTATTGAGGCACCATCAGGGCATTGACATTGAGGTATTGCTTCATTATGTCAGAGATTTATCTCAATCCACAGGTCTAGGTAAAAAAGGTTTTCACAGTTTGCGGGCATCCATAGCTCACATCTCTTGGAGCTTCCTTCACCTGGATCTTACTTCCAGCCTATTAAGGCTTGTTGAGGCTTGGTGTTGGCCTTCTTTGGCCCCCATTTGTGCCCTCTCTGGGCCCCATTGTTGACATGTAGGACAGCAGACCCCCCTAGCCAGCTCAATTTTTTTTTGCCCCTGTTTCAAAATCTTGCCCAAAAATCACTCTTTTTGTCATATCTCGGGCATTCGGAACCCGATTCAGGCAAGGTAAGAGTCTAAGTTGGGGTTTTGGCATGCTCTGGACACGATGGTGATGTCTAATTTGCCAAATTCGGATAACAAAATATTTTGCAATAGATTTTAGGTCTGAGACAGCATGTATTTGTATGCCTATGGCTTATGTGATGCTTCTACTGACGTCTATTGATACCGGATCACTTGTGGATGTTATGCCTCTTATGTCAGATGCATTTGGAGCTGATTTAGCTCAGCCATTGACTATTTTGAACAATCCCAAATCTGTCCAAAACAAGGCAGCCACCTATTACTTCAATTTTATGCTTACAGCTCTTGGCATTTGATACCCGATTATGCCTGATTGGGTGCCTATACATACGGGAATGTATGCCTATGGTTTGCCTATGGATTTGAGCTTGGATTGAGCACTAATTTGCTCAGTTTACAGAGGTTATATGCTGCTGGAAACTTCAGGGCTGAAGCTATTTATGCTACAGTTGGGTTATGCCTATTGGTCACGGGGTGCTTCGAACTACTCAGTATGATGTCATGATGTATTTGGACTATGCCACATGTCTTGTTTATGCTCCGAAATGATTTTGAGCTAAGATTAGAGATCGATTTGGGTATGACTGTCACTTCTTTGCAGCTGGCATTTCATCTATGACATGGTTTATGCCTAGGCTACCCAGTACGGGTTATGATGTCTTGGTGAATGCTTAATGCTTTGGCTGTGGATGGTAGTTGTTTGAGCTTCTCTTGACTTTCATTTGAGTATTCCCTTGAGCAATTGGACATTGACTTGGATTTTTCTGTTACGACTTGGCTTTTTCCATTACGACCTTGGATGCTATTGAGACATTGTCTTGGTTACCTGTCTTTGGTACTTTGACTTGGTTTGCTTGAGCTATTGAGCTCGTTTATCTGCCTTTTGAGCCAGTGGGAGCATCTTGTATACTTGACTGACATTGAGCAGGAGGTTTATGCTATTTTGAGCATTTTGGAGATACTTGAGACTTTGGGATCTCTTACACTTACATGTTGCATGGTTCATGCAATGATATCTTGGAATTGCTTTTGACCTGAGCTTGGGCTTTGCACTCTAGTGAGCATACACCTACTGGTGTTAGGTCTTACCAGTGTTACGTATACTTTGCCCTACTGTCCAGGGGGTATGCCTACTCATCACTGACGGATGCTTTGGTGACATGTTTGGGTGTTTGCTCAGGGTCTTGATGACTGTTTGGTGCAGATTTATGCCCATTTATGGCTGGTCATGTCTTGGCTGTCATTTATTGACTTGGTGCAGTGATTTGGTCAGCAATTGACTCTCACAGTACCCTGCTGTCATTTATTACAGCAAGCATATAACTTCGAACTGACATGGATTTTGCATGCTGAAATATTCTGAAATGATGTACTTTCACTAGTACTTGGTGGGTAGCAGCTTTGGTTACACTTTTCTTGCCATTTTTCTCTCGATTTTGATTATTTTTTGGTCATTTTCTATAGTAAACAGCAAGCAAATTTAAATTGTCTGCAGTCTTCCAGCCTACATTATGGCGAGGTCGTCCACTGATCATGCTATTTTGAACATCACTAAGCTTGATGGTACGAATTACTCTTATTGGAAGAGCCAGATTTGGCAGGTGTTGGTGCAAAAATCGCAAATCAAACCATTGAGGTTGAGTGGGCATCCGCCTGCAACTATGCCAGATGAGGAATGGCTTGACCTTGATGAGTTATGCAAGTCCACTATTGTATTATCTCTCATAGAACAGGTTTATTACAATGTATTTGAGGAAGAACAGAGTGCATGGCATTTGTGGGATAAAATCAAGAATCTCTATGATAAGAAAAGTCCAGCGAGTCAAATGTATTGGCTCAAGCAGCTTATGGATCTGCGCATGAAGGAGAATGTGGCTATGTCTGCTCACTTGATTCAGTTCCATGCTATACTCAAGAACTTGACTTCGCAGGACATCACTTTTGCAGAGGATGTCACTCCTCTTTTCTTGCTTGGTACTCTTAATGAGTCATGGGATGTATTCCACACTGCATTATGTGCCTCTATTGCTACCTTCAAATTATCTGATGTTGAGAGTGCTCTTCTACAGGAAGAGGTTAACCGTAAGAATTTGGATGCCTCTCAGTTAGAGGCAAGAATGATGGATATGGAAAGCATGGCAGTGGTAGTGGCAATGGTCGTGCATGGGATTCTTAGAAATCTCGATCCAAGTCTCATGGGAAGTCATGTAGCAAATCCCGTGGTAGGAATGCAGATGTTACTTGTCACCATTGTGGAAAAAGGGCCATATTCGACCACAATACCATGAACTGCGCAATGAAAAGCGCAAAGATAAGGGGAAAGACAAAGTGTAGGATAAGTCTTCTGATCGCAGCATAGTGCCTGCAAAGTCCAGTGTTAAAATTGAAGAGATCAATGTTATGCAGCCTGAGGATGTTGATGATGATTATATCCTTGTAGCTTCTTCTAGTGCTTCGCAGATGACATAGATATACTCTGTGTATGCACAGTGTTGGCTCTTGGACTCAGGTGCGTCCTTTCATGTGACACCTTGTCGAGAGTGGTTTCATTCATACCGTACTGTTTCGGGTTTTGTGCGCTTGGGTGATGACAGCTCTCTTGATATTGTGGGCATTGGATATGTTAGGCTGTAGTTTCCTTCTGGTAGCAGTTTTGTTATGCAGGATGTACGTCATGTGCCTGCTTTGACATGTAGTCTCATGTCAGCTAGACAGCTTGGTGACGCAGGTTATCGTGTATCTTTTGGAGACTTTGCATGGAAGATCACTCGTGGCAGACTTGTGATTGCGAGAGGTGTCAAGGCTGGCAGCCTCTATCCCTTGATTGTATCCGCTTCTTCCCTTGATCATGTTTTGTATGTGGATTCGATCCCACATGTATCTCCTTGGCATGCCCGGTTGGGCCATATGTCTTTGAAGGGAATGAAAATGCTTTCTGGTTTGCAGTACTTACCACACCTTGAGTATGCGTGTTTTGATTTATGTGAGCATTGTCTTTATGGCAGGCAGACTAGGTCTATGCATAAGAAGTCTCGTAGGCCATGCATGAGTGAGCCCTTGGCATTGGTACATTCGGATGTCTGTGGGCCCATGCCTTGTTAGTCTATGGGTGGTGCAAAGTATTTTGTTACTTTCATAGATGATTTTTCACGAAAACTTTGGGCTTATCCCATTAAGCTGAAATCCGATGTCTTGACTGTGTTTTAGAGATGGCTTACATTGGTTGAGAACAGTCTGGGTATCAGCTAAAATGCCTAAGGACAGATAATGGGGGTGAGTATGTCTCACGTGCTTTTGAGCATTTATGTGATGAGAGGTGTATTAAGCGTCAATTGACTACCCCCTATACTCCCCACCAGAATGGTTTGGCTGAGCAGATGAATCAAACCCTCCAGGAGCGTGTATGCAGTATGCTTAGCCATGCAGGCCTACCACAGAGCTTTTTGACTGAGGCAGTTAGTACAGCTATGCATGTCATAAATAGATAGTGGTTTGGATTTCCAGGTTGCAGAGGAGGTATGGACTGGAAAACCTCCCTCTTATGCACATCTCCATGTCTTTGGATGTGAGGCATTTTGCCATGTGCCCAAGGACAAGAGAAGAAAGCTGGATCCTAAGAGTGTCAAATGCATTTTCCTTAGTTATGGGGATGCATGCGAGATGGGTTATCGTCTCTGGGATCCGCAGGCACGGAAAGTCATCTGCGGTCATGATGTAGTCTTCCATGAAGACAAGATGCATAGGCAGCCTGAGAGAGTTGTTGAGATCTGCAGGGTCATATTTCAAGAGGAGCTGAGAGCTCCTGCACAGCCAGTTGGACAGCCTACAGTTGCAACAGATGCTCATGGTTAGGGTGTTGGACAAGTAGCTGAGCAGGCACATCAGAGCCTATCGTGAGACGGTCTACTAGAGACAGACATCCACCTGATAGATTTCATCCCTCACTGCATTATGTCTTGGTTACAGATGCAAGAGAGCCTTTCACTTATGATGAGGCTATGCGCATGGGTGACAGTCACTCCTGGGAGAGGGCTATGCAGTCTGAGATAGACTCCTTGCATGAGAATGAGACTTGGGATTTGGTTTCCTTGCCTAAGGGCAAGAAGGCTTTGCCATGCAAGTGGGTGTACAAGCTGAAAAGTACCCCTGGATACCCCAAGCCAGCATACAAGGCTAAATTGGTAGCAAAGGGTTTTAAGCAGGAGCATGGTGTGGACTTTGATGAGGTCTTTTCTCCTATGGTTAAGATGACCACCCTATGCTTAGTCTTGGCTTTGGTTGCTCAGCTTGACTTGGATTTATGCCAAATGGATGTCAAAACGGCTTTCTTACATGGGGACTTGCATCATGAGATTTATATGGAGCAGCCTAAGGGCTTTGCAGAACCTGGCAGGGAGCACCTAGTGTCCAAATTGAAGAAAAGTCATTATGGCTTGAAACAGGCACCTAGGGAGTGGTATCATAAGTTTGATGCCTTTATGCACTCACAGGGCTACAGCAAGAGTGCTATGGATCTGTGTCTTTACACGAAGAAAGCCCGTGATGGTTCTTTATTGATTTTGGTACTCTATGTGGATGATATGCTGATAGCAGGGAAAGCTCATGATGAGCTAGATGCTCTTAAGGCTCAGCTCAAGAAGAGCTTTGAGATGAAAGATCTGGGACATGCCGCTCACATACTTGGTATGCGCATTAGATGCGATAGGCATCAGGGACTGCTCTACTTGTCATAGAGGGAGTACATTCATAAAGTCCTTGAGTGCTTCCACATGCAGGACGTAAAGCCTATTGGCTATCCATTGCCTTCTTATGTGAAGGTATCACACGCTGATTGTCCGCAGACAAATAAACAAAGGGCCGAGACGGCCAAGATTCCCTATGCATCCGCAGTGGGGCAATCTTATGTATGCCATGATCGCCACTCGTCCAGATATTACCTTTGCAGTTGGTGTTGTGGCACGCTATACGGCTACACCTGGCAAGAAGCATTGGGATGTCGTGAAGGGTATCATGGGGTACCTGAAGGGCACTGCAGATATGTGCATATGCTATGGCAGCTAGGATACAGGAGTTGTGGGTACACTGACTCTGATTATGCAGGACATGCAGATAGTAAGAAGTCCACTTCCGACTATATATTCACTTATGGTGGAGGTGCTGTTTCTTGGATGTCCAGGGTGCAGAAATGCACGGCCATTTCTACTACAGAGGCCGAGTATGTTGCAGCCACTGAGGCTTGCAAGGAGGCCATTTGGTTGGTTCGTTTGGTTGCTGACCTTGGTATTGATGCTATCCCTACACTGCATTCGGATTCTATGAGTGCTATTCAGTTAGCCAAGAATCCGGTTTTCCATGCGTAGACGAAACACATTGAGATGAGGTATCACTTCATATGTGGGGTCGTTGAGGACAAGTCTGTTGATCTTGTCAAGATCTGGACTGACCAGAATCCTGCAGATCTGCTCATGAAAAGCCTCTCTATAGAGCGCTTTGCCTTCCTCAGGAGGTTGATGGGCGTGGGATGAGATGACGTCTTTCCTCATCCTATTGTACATGTGTACATGTTGTATTGACTTTTTTTCTTTTTCTTTTCACTCCTCACTAGGGCAAATTCGTCTTTAAGTGGGAGGTTGTTGGGGGTAAAGGTGCCTCTGCCTAGTCGCCCATGTATTACTACACTGACAATCACCGCCACTGCACACTGCAGGTGGCAGGGGCCCGTCACTTTCACTTTATTCTTTATTCTTTAAGTGACAGTTTGAATAAAGGAATGCATGGTTACACATTGTGACTGTTGGAGTTCCCATTTCTTGTCTCTCTCTTTCTTGTTCTTACTCTCCTGCCATTGCTCTCAGGTGCAAGCTTCGATCCTTCTCACCTTTCACAAAGGAATCATTTGCAATCCTCACCACAAACCAAACTTTCATCAGTCTTTGTAATCCTTATCCATTTCTAGAAATCATCACTGTCATCTCATATGCAATGTTTGTAAAAGACAAGGTTATATAGAAAAGGATTGTTGGCAAAAAGATAGATTTAACAAAAATGACTCAAGAGGGCAAGCTCATTTGTTAGCATTGGAAATATGACGAAAAAGATCAATCAGACACCATCATTAGTTTAACTACAAGTGTTTGGGTACCCCGTCAAGACTCCAAAGAAGAATACACCTGGTTCCTAGACTCTGGAGCTACTCATCATATGACCTTTCACAAAGAATGGTTTGTAAGTTTTAAAGAGATGTCTACTCCACTTAGTGTAGCCATGGGTACAACAACATCCAGTAAGTGAAAGGCTATGGTACCATCCAAGTGGAGCTTCCATCCAACCACATCCTCAAGGTACACAAATTCTATTATGTTTCAAATCTTAAGAAAAACCTTCTAAGCATCAATGAGCTCACTTCTCAAGCCTCTCTCATTGCTCACTTCTTCAAGGATCACTATATCTTGCAACTACTTTCGACAGCAGACTGAGATCCGATGACACTCGACACATTGGATCTCAGATCTCCAGTTTGCTCTTTCTCCACCGCCGATGTACCACATCCTGCATCCAGGAGGGATCACCTGCTATTAGTGACTTCGACGACTGCTACTACATCCCAGGATAGTATATCTCCCTGCATCTGTTACATATACACATCGCACCACTTTATCACAGCCGACAGTTGTTCCCCTATCACAGCCGACATTTGTTCCCCTTTTGTAGCCATTATCTGGAGTACCAGAGCTACATACGCACATACACATACACGACACTTATCACACTCACAGCACCGTATTTTCAATTTCCAGTTTTTAGCTTTTCATTCAACACTTTTATTTTGGATAGCTGGACCTCATCAGTTGTATCACAGTTTGTCTCATAGGCCAGTTTTGGTCTTTAGAAGACGTTAATATAACTTTCTTTCTTTCTTTCTTTCTCAAACTCACTTGTCCAAAATTAGGCACACTTTACACACTTGGTTACTCAATTCTTAAACCTCCTACCAATGCTTCCTCTAATTCGACCTCGCTCTCTAGCTCACATCAAGACTCTCTCCTATGGCACTTTTAACTTAGTCATGCCTCTCAATATGTTCTTCAACAACTTACCCACAAGAAACTTGTCATGGACATCCCACCCTCTATCTCTCAACTTTCATTTTGTCAAGCTTGTGCTCTAAGCAAAGCCACACACCTTCCCTACTCTAAATCTCATTCAAGTACAACTCAACCCCTTCAACTAGTACATTCCAACATTTGTGGTCCTATCAATCTTGCATCACTTATCAGAGCAAAATATTTCATGATACTAATTAATGATTACTCTAGATATATTGTTGTATATATTCTCACGGGGAAGTCACAATATTTTCAAAGTTCCAGTGGAGACTAAAAATGAGTTATGAATCAAGGCTCTATGGACGAATAATGGAGTAGAGTATGCATCCAATGAGTTTGAAGACTACTACAAAGCCTTTGGAATTCATCGCGAGCTTACCATACCGTATCATCCACAACAAAATGGAGTTGTTGAACGTAAGAACTGCAGTTTTCTATAAATGCTGCAAGAGCTATGCTATCAGTGACCCATCTTGACAAAGAATATTGGAAAGAAGCAATTGCTATAGCAACTTATCTCCAAAACAGGTTGTATTCTACCTCCCTTCACAATCACACTCCCTATGAATTATGGTTTGACCACCCTCCTAACTTATCACATTTGAAGATATTTGGATGCACTACCTTTCTAATCTCAACACAAACCACAAATCAAAATTCTCATGAAGAGCCACACAGCTTGTTTTCACTAGATATGGTAAACCTTATGGCCACAGCCTACAGATTTAATGACCTAGAGAACAAACTTGTTATCTATGGTAGGAGTGCTACCATTAACAAACTTAATATCTTCCATGCCTTCTCAACCACTACAAACTCTCAATCTCTTACTCTCTATCCAATTGCACCCTTTGAAACAACATCTTCTAGTTCATCCCTTGCCAATCACACATCCAATTCCGAGTGCTGCATATTATCTTCCCGCTTCTCTTCCCATAAGATCTCCAATACACATACATGGGACAAACCCCTTCCACATGTGCAAGGACATTTAATACCTCCAAGGTTTAGCAAAGGGCAAAATAATATAAATCTTCCCTCCAAATCACAATTTAACTCCACGTCTGCTACTACCTACCTGACTTCAATGCCTTCTTCTCCTCTCCACTCCACACCTAATCCTCATCATCACTATCTCAATGTAGCAAGGCAGACTTTCCATCATTTCTAGTCTAAACCAAGTCAATCATAGGTTGTGGGGTATCCAAACAAACTCCTATCACGAATCGCATGGAGGGGAGACTTGCTTGAGCTATTATGCCAAACATACACAATATACACAAGAGAAAAGATGGAGGCCAAAACATTTTCTTGCTAGTTTCTTCTTCGTCTTTTTCACATAATACAATGTACACAAAGTATAGATAATATACAATATGAAGAAAAGTGGCCTACCAAGTCAAACATTGCATAATTAACTATACTAATCAACTGGCACTATAACTATGCCAGTTGTCAACAAACTAAATATAATAAGTGATAGGTCAATGGCCATGCGAGGATCATAATGACCACTGACGTGCTAAGCGTAGACATGCAAACCCATCTAACCAAGCGGTCCATCATCAATTGCCATTTCTACACTCCCTCTCAAGATCAATTATATCTCTGTAACTCCAAGTAAGCTTCAAAAATTTTTAAGCTTCTCTACACCCATGCACCTCAATGTGTTTTATCCTAGCATAGAATACTGGGTTTCTAGCTAGCTATATGCTACTCATGTTGTCATAGTGAATGACAACTGGACCATCTCCCTACACATGTAAATCACCCAATAACTTTTGCAGCCATCCCACCTCACATGCTGCCATACATGAATATGTTGGTAGATCTTCTATCACACATGCTACCAATCCGATCTACATATATGTATCCAAACACATATATATCCTTACCTACCTCATAAAAAAGTCCATATTGCAAAGTGGACTTCACATACCTCGATATATATCTAATTGCATCTAAATGAGGCCTTCTAGGCATTTACATAAACTGACTAATAAGGCCAATATCATAACTCAAGCTTGGCATTGTGATAGTCATGTAAATCAGACTCCCTAGTATCCTCCTGAACATAGTTGGGTCTTCTATCTCATCCCCAACATTAGCACTCAACTTTACATTTTGCTCCAATGGCATTGAAATAGGCTTATATATTGTCATACCATATGTGGACAACATATCTAATCCATACTACCTTTGGAACTATCATATACAATCATCACATTTGATCACCTCAATACCAAGAAAGAATCTTACCTCACCCAGATCCTTCATCTCAAACTTCTTCTTCAAATAGTTTTTAACTTCTACGATCCCATTGTCATTGTCACATGTAATGATCAAGTCATCCACATATATAAGCATGATAATCAAACCTGCATCTCCCTTTCTCACATTAATTAAGTGATATTCTCTTATCTTGTTAAACCATGCTCTAGGTGCTTACTTCAGCCCATAGAGCACCTTCTTTAACCTACACATATATGTGGGATGCTCTAAATCCTTATAACCTGCCAGCTACTCCATATACACCTCTTCTTGCAATTCACCATGCATCCTCAACTGCCTTTACCATATAAGTATAATGGTGAGTTTTATAAGCCCCAAAACCAAATCTTTCAACATGGTATTTGACCCTGCTAGACCTGTGTACAACTAGATCACTTAGTGGAGCCTTTACATTGCCATGTGCTCTCTGCATACCTGATGTTGTGGAACTAACAAGCTTATCATCCAAACTCTCTAAACCACTAGAATCTCAATCAAACTCCAAAAGACTAGCAAATGCATCATTATCATCTAATACTTTATTTTTTCCTTTGTCTTTATCTACAATACTAGTAGATACACCTAAAGATATGGGACTAATCCCTAGTCTCATAGACCAAGGGCTAACTATAGATATAGTACTAGATTATGTTTTTGGTCCACTAAGGCTCTGTGATTCTTTCTTTTCTTTCTATACATAGCTATCATGATCATGATCATGAACATCCAATGCATCACTAGATGCATACTAACTGCTCATGTCATAAAAAATAATATCCCTACTCATCTCTAAACTCACGTGTGACAAGGTTATAACAACAATATCCTTTTTACTCTAAAAAGTATCCAATAAAAATTTATTTTTCAGCATTTGGATTAAGCTTTTTCCATAGCTCATCTGGTACATGAACATATGCAATACAACCAAATACTTTCAAGTGTAACACATCAGGCTTCTTACCTATAAAGCATTCTTTGGGGGTCATCTCATGAACTACAACTACGGGAGTTCTATTCACAATATAGACAGTAGTATAAACATCTTCAGATTAAAAATATTTCGGCATATTCTTTTCAGCCCCATCAATGCCCGTGCAACTTCTGCAATATGGCTATTTTTCCTTTCTACAACCCCATTTTGCTATGGGGTATATCTACAAGTAAACTGTCTCTTTATCCCATGAGATCTCAAGAAGTCATTGAGCTCATTAGAGAAATACTCTCCCCGTCCATCTAACCTCAAGCACTTAACTTTTAAGCCTATTTATGTTTCAATAACAACCTTGAAAGTTTTGAAGTGTTCAAATACATCACTTTTTTCCGTCACGAAATAAAACCACAGCTTTCTTGAACAATCATCAATAAAAGTGATAAAATATTTGTTGCTACTAAGAGATATATTTTGTGTAGGCCCCCCCCAAAATTTCTATGCAGAACATCAAGTATATTCTTGCTCACATCTCTATTATGTGAGAAAGGTTATCTTGGCCTAATTGCATTAATTTTAGCCTTTGTATATTTGCATGTCCAATATATCTGTGTTATGTTTCAATGTCTGTAACCACTCATTTTTCTTTAGCATACTTAGCAACATTCATAGCAAGAATTCCAATATCTAAAGTGAACACATGACTAACTCTACTTCCTTTTGTGACCAACCTGCACTTATCATTAAAATCTTCCACAAAGCAGCCTTTTATATTAAATCAAACTTGCAACCCTTGCTCTACCATTTAACCAAGACACAATTTTTTGTGATGGATGGCATATGTAATACATCCAATAGACTCTTTGTTCGATCATCATGCAAGGATAAATAAACTTTTCTAATGTGTGAGACTGGGTAGCATGAATCATCACCCATCTCTGCACATAACCTAGATTTTGTAAATATTGCATCTCTCCAAATCATTCAACATGACTGGTCATATGATTAGATAAACTTGAATCAACATACCATACATAATCATGTGTCCCCTTTCTTATAACAATATTCATCATATGCTACATAACAAATAGATGCTCATTTTTATCTTCATTTTATCATGAAGATGATACATAATTTCTTTGTTATAATTTATCATACAAGTATCATCATTCTTAGCATAACAATGGGCTACAATATGACTTGTTTTGCCACAATAATGATAAATAATACAAGACTTACTAGAAAATTTGTTCTACCACGTCCACCTCTTCTTCTAGAGCTCCCCCTACCTTTAAAGTTTTCATGACCTCCTGAAACCTGCACTTCATCAAATTATTGATTTAACCTGTTTTATTAGTTATCACTAGCACGTCCCATATCACAGCCTCTTGAAGAGAATCTACTATGTCCCCTTCTTAAACTTGAGTAAAATGCTTGAACCTATTCACCACTTCTTTTAGATGATTCACTCTAGATGTTGATCTCTTCAGTGATCATGAGAGGGACCAACTCATCAAAAACTAGAAACGGTTTTTGTATATACATAGAAGTAACAAAGGATTCTAAGGCCACCCAAAGTAGATGAAACCAAATCACCATCATCAGGCATTGCATCAATAGCTACAAAGGCATCTACAATGCTTCTCACTTTTAAAACATACTCATTTATAGACATATTCTCTTTCTTCCAAGTATTCAACTCTTGCTTGAGTTGAATCTTTCACATAGTGTTATTAATGATTGCAAAAAGCCAATACATTACTTTTTTATTTTTTGCATTCCATTATTTCTACGCCTTTAATTTTTTTGCAGTCACATGATTACTTAACTTTAGCTTATTTTTTTAAACCAAAGTTTGTCACGTGAAACTTCTATGATGGGTAGTTTTTCTTGTCCAACTTCTCAATGATGGGCTTTCCACAGTTCTCTACCATTATCACAAAATTGATATAAAACAATAAGCAAGTCTTCTACAACTTTTTACAAGTGCACAATAACATACGAAGTAGCCTTTTTTCACTACTGCTCAATAATACATATAATTGGCAATCTGTTAGCAAATAAAACTTGTGTTTGCTTCCAAACAAACACCTCAAAACTTACAGATTTGAAGCCTTTAACTTGTGCATCCTCTTTCAATCAACACAATCGAACTTGCAGTATACCTTGAAACTGTTGTTTACAATCTTGTGGGTCTAAAATGGAGCTTGAAATGGCCTCAAATGCCAAAAAAGTGCATCCTCTTTCGGTCGATACAATCGAGCTTGCAATATACCCTAAAACTATTGTCCGCAACATTCCAGACCTAAAATGAGGCTCGAAAATGCCTCAAATAGCCAAAAAAGCTGTGAAAAAAACCTTAGTTTGCAAAATATATAGTATTTTGCTTGTACACCAAATCTCACAACAATCTAAGATTTTTACTTTGCCTTGCTTCTAGTGTCTCCACAAACACTGTCCAAGAGAAAGAGTGGAAGAATGGGAGAGCTTCTTATCTGTTGCTTGCTTGCTCAAATCTTTGCTTCTTTTCCTCCACTTCAGCCTTCAAAACCAACCTTTCTCATGGTGTTGCTTTGATACTATGTCACAAATTGCATGGTGGGGGGACTTGCTTGAGCTGTTGCACAACACATACCGTACACACAAGAGGAAGCTCACTCAAGAACACAAGAGGAAAGTTTTTTCTTCTTTTTTTTTCACACAATAAAATGTACATAAAATATAGATAATATACAATATAAAAGGAATTGGCCTACTAAGTCGGTCAAACAATGCATAATTGACTATACTAATCGATTGGTGCTATAATAATGCTAGCTGTATATAGGTGTAACAAACTAAATATAATAAGTGATAAGTCACTGGCCATGTGAGGATCATAATGACCACGGAGTGTTAAGTATAGATGTGCAAATTCATTTAACCAAGTAGTCCATCTTCAATATCCACACATGTTGAGCTTGCCCCTATGCCATTACCAGCTCCTCTCTCATTAAAAAATCCATCCCCTAATCACTACAATACTAGCTCTTTAGCTAAACACTCAAACTTACATCCCTTCTAGCTCAGATTGATCATTAGAATGCAGATATATCCGTAGACTATACGCAACAAACATTAATTAGAACCTCATCTTTTCACCCATCCTCATTGTCTTCACCTCCCAAGAAATCTCATTTGTCCTCTTCCACTCCTGAGCAATTTAGTCAAACAACAGTAAGGATTTAGGGAAGAAAAGATACCTCTAACTCTATCAAAGGACTTCATAGGTCAACAAGGATAGTTGCAATGTCTTCCACCAATAGCATTTCACCCCAAACTGCCCTCATTATTACCGATCTTCATTCTCCATCTCCCATCTTCTCCTTCAAGCCCATTACTCTCTTCAGCTCATCTGACTTTGAAGAAGATGAAGTCCATATCCTTACCCACTCCATGCTACAAGAGCTTGGATGACCTCTATATCCATGCTAATATTGTAATTGGCCAAGCAAGAAGTCCACTTCATGTGACAACATTCTAGAGCCACTAAATTGTCCATCCATCACTCAAGCACTTAGAAGTCCTGAAGCTCCTTATTGGCAAGTCATTATGCTTGAAGAGTACAAGGCTCTTTTTCAAAACCACACTTGGACATTGGTCCCTCTTCCTCCTGGGCAATCAATGTTCAACTACGAATGGATACTTTGAAAAAAGCTCAAACTAGACAATACCATTGCCAAGTATAAAGCGCACTTGGTAGCTCGCAGTTTCAAAAAGATAGAAGGCCTTCATTATGGAAGTACATTCTCTCTAGTGCTTTCCATGACTTCCTTACGGGTATTAGTTTTCATGGCTGCTCATTTTTTAATTACTTTTGCATCATGTTGATGTCAAAATTGCTTTCTTACATGGTCACTTAGATGAATAAATTTATATATCCTAGCCTTTTAATTTTGTAGATCCCAAATTTTCTAACCACGTTTGTCTTTTACATAAAGCTTTGTATAGCTTGAAATAGGCACCAAAGAAATGGTACACTCGCATTCGTACTCACTTAGTACAACATGGGTTTAGATGGTTGAATATAGATCATAATATTTATGTTCTCATTCAAGGTAAATCGATCATTATCCTAGGCCACTATGTCGATGATATTCATATCCTAGCTAACTCTTATTATGCAATGTCAAAAGCCAAATCTATAATATCCTCCTAATTTGCTATAACAGATTATGCTCCCATGCATTACTATATTGGCATTGAAATTGATCAATCACCTACATCCATAAAAATGCATCAATATACCTATATCATGACTATTCTCTCCCACTATTCCATGTAAAATTGTAATCCCATGGTCACTCCTCTTGCTCATAATCTCCAGCTCAATCCATCTTCATCTCATTCTATCTCCATCGAGCAAGCTAGTGAAATGGAAAGGATACCCTACTTGGAAGCACTTGGATACTTAAGGTATTTGATTACTTGCACTTGTCCAAACTTGTCTTATGCATGACACATTCTTTCCAAGGCTATGCATCAACCAATGTATGTGCATTGGAAGCAGTTAAAAAAGAGTCTTGAGATATCTCAAGGCTACATCTCATATGGGACTATGTTTTTCTAAAGAACACAATGCATTTCTTTTAAAGACATATTTGCATGCAGATTGGGGTGGAGACCTTGATACCATAAGAACTCTCACTGGATTAATTGTTACTCTAGCAAGTGGTCCTATCTCTTGGAATACTAAGCAACAACCCTCAGTAGCACTTTCTACTACGAAAGTCGAATATGTGGCATGTAGCATGGCAGCCCAAGAAGTGATCTACATTAAGAAACTCCTGGAGGATATCAGGTTTGGATACCACCCTTAACAAATCCCCATCTTCACCGACAACAATAAAGCATGTGTCTCTGTGTTTCAATGCCCCAAATTAAGTCTTATACTTCGCCATATTGACACGAGATATCATTTTGTAAGAGAGTTAGTGGAAAACTCTCATATCACCCTTGATTATGTACCCTCTTCTGACAATCCAACTGACTTTCTCACCAAATTAGTTCCACACTTAGAGCACAAAATTTCAATGCAATGCCTTTGTATGCTCTAGGGGGGAGGGAAACGTGATATGACTTCATAGATGGATACAAATCATGACTTCATGGATGTAAATTAGATCTTCAGTGGTGTTCCTTTTTTTTCCAATTGTATTAAGATGTGTTCAATTATATTTTCTATAAAATCCTTTTGAGGGGGGATGTCAGGATAAAGTTTGGATAAGATAAGGATACGCAACATGTGGAAAAAATGATCCCATAGTGATCCTTATTATAAATATCTTAGATATTGAGAATAGGAGCTCACCTACCTCATTTAATGTACCATGTATATATACAACTACTAGCAATGAGATTAGCAACTACAAATCACTCTACTTTCCATACTCTCTCTCTCTCTCTCTCTCTCTCTCTCTCATACATTGTGCATAGTGTTTGCTCATCTACTTATTCTCCAGTCTATGCTTTTCACCATAGTACCTTGTCCTGTATGTAACTTTGGTTTACTAGTCTAGTCATTTTGGATATTATGTAATAAAATTATCTTAAAATTAACTTCATAGGCAACATTATTGTTGAAGTGCAAACTGGCATGTTTGGAGACAAGAAATTACACATTTCGATTAGCATCAGCTAATAGCTAGGAGGCTTCTAAGCAAGGCTCCAAATGAGGAGGGGTGAGAGTTTTCTTGAGAAGTGTATATCTAAGGGAAAGAGAGTGATTAGAATAAGAGTTAAGGAGCTTATGCACAAAAAATGCAACACACTATAACAAGCAATGATATTATATATCCAAAAACATTGGGTAAATCCTCTATGTTTTCTATATCATAAATAATTTGTAAATCAATAGAAAAGTCCAAAAATGCGAGCATGTGCAAATTAAAGAGAATAAAGTCAAGAAAACGTGTCATAGGAAAGCTTTCATCAATCCAAAAATACGAGAAGTGCATATAAAGTAACAAAGTATTTGTTGCATGTGGCATATCTTTCGATATTATTAGATGCTATCCACCTTCACTATGCGATAACAATAACTAATCCAAAATTGAGAGAATACACCATGAAGCAATATAATGATAGAGATAAAAGTGCATAACAAGAGAAAGGGTATAATCTTTCCCCATGCATGAGTGAGCACCTCCCTTATGTACATTTTCTATGAGTTGTATTCCTTTTCTTTTTATACTTAAGAATTGTGAAAATCATCATTTTGGGCTTTTACTTTTCGTAGTTTAAGAGGCTTGCTCCCATGCATGAGTGAGCACCTCCCTTATGTACATTTTCTATGAGTTGTATTCCTTTTCTTTTTATACTTAAGAATTGTGAAAAGCATCATTTTGGGCTTTTACTTTTCTTAGTTTAAGAGGCTTGCTTTTACTAATAATTGCTAAGTGTATCCAATCACTTCAGTTTTATTTATCTTTGGGGATACCTAACTATTTTGCCTTGTTAGTATTTCCAAAGCAATATTACACTTAGAAAATCAATTACAATTTCCTCTTCTAATCTACATTCCCTAATATAATCACTTATATATGTAACTGACTATAAGAAAAAAGTGAAATTTTGCATATTCATATGGATAAATATATCGGCATCGATACACTAGCCAGCTCTAGCTTCTATAAATAGAAGTAAAGAAGTTGGAAATACTTTTGCAGTCAAACTTCTTCATCTCTACAGTCACTTCTTGCAGAGCCCTAATGATAACCTCTTCATGTTTAATTAATTTAGAGGTTCTCATGGAATCTCTAATATTTATTGTCCTAACAACAACTTCATCTTCAACTGGTTTTCCCATCTTATAGACTCCAAGGTTAGCCCATCTTATAAACTCTAAGGTAAGTCTTTCACATTGGGTTTACCAAATGTTGGGGATTGAAAAGGTCTAGGCCTAAATCCATTGGGGATCAAGGGAAAGAAAAGGCAAATTGAAGAAATAAATACTCAAACAAGTACTCTTGGATATATTGTAGAACACATGGAAAATATATACCTAACAAGCAATTGTATTACTCTTATGCACAACTGCAATAATCCCTTCAAGCTAAATACTCTACATCTAAGATGATAGCTTAGGTAAACTTTGTTTGAGATGATAGCTTAATACCACTCTTAATGGTCCTAAAGAAATTACAACAACAAGTACAAATGAAAACTTTTAGTTTTCACCTACACTAATAGGTAAAGATATCTTTAGATTCATTCCAAAAATAACCTCTTATTATAGGTAGGCCTTTCTGGGCTAAAGGCATTTGTAAAGAGGCAGAATTCACTTGTCTTTTACTTCATCCTTGTTAATCATAGTAGTAAATCACTTGTTTATTTACCTAGGCTTGTAATAATGACTCAAATCTCCATTTATAACCATTTAAGCAGTTAAGGCTTGCTTTTCATGCCTTTTACCTTTTTACTTTTCATATATTCGTTTTTTTAATGCTTGGTTGCAACTTATTTCGACCATAACTTTTATATATGAACTCAGAATAGGGTCATTAAGGTACTTAAATTGAAGTGAACAAACCTGATTGATAAGCCAACATAGGTAAAATTGCAAAAATCTCTCTAGAATAGCCTGGAAACATGTATTTTGATATTATTTTGTAAATGCATTAGAATAGTTCTTTTGTAAACGAGTTATTTTTTTATATATTTTTGGCTTAGAAGACTTGTACCACTCAAAATAAGTCTTGGTACATCGGTAATAGTATCTAATAATTTAATTTTGGTCATTTAGATATTGAGCATATGAATTGACGGTTTACACTATGTCATTTACTTACTTACTCTTGATAGGTCACGTAAATCAATGAATAATTCATCCCATAGGCACACTAAAATCTTGTAACATTGAATAACTTGTTTGTTTTTAGACTTTAGACACTTAGTGTCTTGGCAACATGTGCACGTGCACACACACAAACATATGAAAAATAAGAAGAGGTAAAAATGAATTAACTTATTATTAATATGCATATGTATAATTAATATTTAATTATACTTATAATAATTATAATTATTAATATATTAACATGATTGATTATGTATTTAATACTATTAATATGTTATTAATTTTTAATAAAAGATATACAACACATAACAATTAATGAATAAGTTTATATATATATATATATACATATAATATTTATTAATATATTATCATTTTAATTAATAATTATGATATTATAATGAGTAAATATTTAATATAATTATTTAAATACTAATAATTAATCATCAATAAAAATATAATTATATTTTAAGTAACATATTACACACATATAAAATTATGTGCATTTGTTATTAATCATTAATTATGAGAAAGAGAGACACAGAGAGAGGTAAGAGAAGAAGAAGAAGTAATTCTCCATGTAGTTTATGGGTTCTCAAATTTATGTGATGTTATTAGCTCAATATGTGAGGATAATATGCATGCTATTGTAGGCTCAATGTGAATAGAAATCACTATTAAATGTGTTTGTCTTTGAAAAACTTTGAGAAATGGTCACAATGTTTCTTTAGAGATATAATTTAAGCTTGATTTTGTTAATGTTGGTCTTTCACTCCACATACATCAATGAGTGTCACATCCCTATATATTGCATTTTCATGCATTCAATATTGTATTAGTTTAAGATGTCAAAGCTTTGGAAGTTCGGATTATGTTTCTTATTTCAACCTCCCATGAACGCTCTTGCCACATGAAATGTGCTTTCGAAACCCGTAGTGAAGCACGGAGAGAATACCCACACAAAGCAGTGAGAGAATCCTCACCTAGTTTCTTGTAAAACTGAACAAACTTAAAATCGTGAAGGGATGCAAGCTACAATTACACAACACCAGTTGCTTGCTATAGGAACGATCGCAAGTCCTCCAACTATAAATGAATGTTACGGGAATAGCTGTCGACTTATCCACATTCACGCACGCACTCTCTTCCTCTCCCGGGAGAAAATGGCACTGGCTACCACAGCAGCCTCGGGCCTGCTCCCTTCTCAAGCCTCCCTCAAGGCAAGGCCCTGCGCGTTTCCCGTGTTGAAATTTTGTGATCCCTCGAGCCTTTTTGCGGCTAATGTGACTATTGCTTGTCTTCTTGCACGCCAGTTTGGACAAACCTCGACCCTGGGGCTATCTCAGTCCAGTTTCATTCAGGGCCAGTCCCTCTGCCTTCCAGGCCGCCTGGTCCGTCCCGGCAGCAGAAATGCCGTCCTTCCTTCGATTCACGCCTCCACAGGTCTGTCTGTCTCACTGCGCTTATTTCTGTGTCTGTACGAGAGAGAGAGAGAGAGAGAGAGAGAGAGAGAGAGAGAGAGAGAGAGAGAGAGAGAGAGAGAGAGAGAGAGAGAGAGGTGTATTGAGGTCCTCTTATCGTCCCCTGGGCCTATGAGATCAGAATACAATAATCCATGGAGTATTTCCTTTTGAAATCCAATTTCTGTTGAGTATCTCAACCTGGAAAACAATAACATCAATTTAGATTTAGGTACATTAATAATTTTTGAATAACAGAAGAACAAGAACAGGGAGTATCTCACGTTTGGAAAGAAATGAGAATAACTTGGGAACAAAATTCGCTGGAATGTCTCAACTTGCAAAACAATAATTCAAGAACTAAAAATGACTTTCCATGGAGTGTCTCACGTTGGAAAGGAATAACAGGACAACGGAAAGCCTAAGCAGCTGAGCACAATGTTGTGAGGTCCCTCTCATGTTTCAGTGATAGAGATGGGGAGGGGAGATGCTGTGTTTACTTGTGAACCATTTTCCAGTTTAACCAATGCGGTGAGGTCCCTCTCATGTATGAGTGAAAGATTTGGGGAGGGGAGATGCTGCGTACACCTGTGAATCATTTTCCAATTTATATGAATATGGTACACTTGTTAAGAATGAATTTAAAATAGGTGACTGAGTATACTTCTAGAAACTAGACACTAAATTCTGCTAGTTCTATAGGTTCTTCTCCTTGATACTAGACACTTTGCTAGTTCTAACACTAGTTTTTGCTAGTTCTATAGGTTCTACTTCTTGAGACTAGACACTTTGCTAGTTCTAAAGGATGTCTCCGTCATGTAGTTGCATGCTCAATGTCAGGCCTTATACTTGGGAGTATCAGGTAGATCCCCATGTTCTAGCCCACATCTGAAAAGGCTGCAATGGAAAAGATTTGTTTTCAGACATATGACCCAGAGAAAACTAGGTATGAGGATTATTTTTGAAATGCATACTCAAGTCTTGTTAAAAGTTCCATCCAATTTCATTACAGGTGCATTCCTTTGCCTCATGGAAAGAATCAAGAACTCACACATGGAGTGTTAGGTAGTCGATCCATCATGTCCAGTTGGCTTTTAATATATCAGCAGTACTTTCCTGCTTTTGTACTGTTATTAATGGTTATTTTTGTTTCTAGATGATGCACCAGTAGCCATGCTGCAGGCAAGAATCTCTACTGTTTGCATAGAAGATCATGATAAGCATGATCAATGCAGAGCAGTTATTTTGGCAAGTTTCATTGCCTCTCTGCTCATTCAGATACTTAGATCAGCAGATAAAGCAAGGTTGGCTTTTGTACTGTTATTAATGGTTATTTTTGTTTCTAGATGATGCACCAGTAGCTATGCTGCAGGCAAGAATCTCTACTGTTTGCATAGAAGATCATGATAAGCATGATCAATGCAGAGCAGTTATTTTGGCAAGTTTCATTGCCTCTCTGCTCATTCAGCTACTTAGATCAGCAAGGTTGGCTGAAGTACCAAAATCTAGGAAACCTTGCATGCAGTTGGTCTCAGCAGATTAGAAAAATAACTAGGACACAGTAAACAAAGACACTAACACAAAAAGCAAAACTGAAGAATGAAAGTGAAACTAAATGAATTCTGAATGCTGAATAATGAATGATTGAATGAATGTACACAATGCTCAAAGGCTGAGCAGTCCAACAGCTGATGGCTTTTGTGGGAGTGGCTGAGGGAGTGTTGTCCTCCGGAGATGGAACATGGGTGCAGCAACCATTGTGTCAAAGTAGAAGATGAGTATGTGGTAGAGTAGAGCTGAGGGTAATGAAATGCAGCAGTTGTGGGCCAGTCGATGCAATAGACTGATGCAGGCGGCTGTGAACTGCAGGGAGCAGACTGGAAACCAAAACAAACAAATCTATAATATTGGAGAAGGTAAACACATCAATGTGCTGCTTGGCCACAATCTCCAGATGACGAAGGATGTTGACAACTCGAAGATGCAGCACCTGGCTGCTGGTGTTGATGATATGGCTTAGGATGTTAGCAGGCCACAGTGGTAAACAACAGGTTGGGCGGCTCCAATCTGAAGCAAATGCAGCACTAGATGATGTTCTCAATGGTTAGAACCAAATGCAGATGACGGCAGTCTCTAGATAATCAGGGCGGCAGCAGCAAATGGTCATAGTAGCAGCTGGAGATGATGAACAATAGTGATGCATGGGGATTGGGTTGGGATACTGCCCAAGTACAGGGCGTGCTTGGTTGCTAAAGGGTACAAGCAAGAACATGGAATTGATTTTGATGAAATCTTTTCTCATGTAGTCAAAATGACTACTTTGTGAACCATCTTGGGCTTGGTTGCAATTTGAGGATATGGAACTCATACAGATGGATGTAGAAACCGCCTTCTTACATGGTGATCTGCATGAAGAGATCTATATGTAGGAGCCTGACGGTTTTGTTGCAAAGGGAAAAGAGCACATGGTATGTAAACTCCACAAGAGTCTGTATGGGTTGAAGCAGGCACCATGAGAATGATATCATAAATTTGATACATTCATGCAATCTCAGGGATTTTATCATTCTCAAGTTGCTCACTGCTTATACACTAAGAAGGTAGCAGATGACAGCCTTGTTCTCTTGGTTTTGTATGTGGATGACATGCTGATTGTAGGCAAGGATGTTCATGCCTTGGACTCCTTGAAGCAGAGTCTACATAATAGCTTTGATATGAAAGACCTTGGTGAGACAAATCACATTCTTGGCATATGTATACTTAGAGACAAATCAAAGGGTCTTCTTTATCTGTCACAATAGGAGTATGTTATAAAAGTTTTGCAGCGTTTCAATATGGAGGGGGGGAAAGACATTAGTGTACCATTGCCTCCATATGTGAAACTTAGTGCATATGACAGCCCTACATTAGATGATGGAAAGGCTAAAATGGCCAAGATACCCGCTGTTGGTAGCTTGATGTATGCTATGGTTGCTACACGTTCGGACATTGCATTTGCAGTGGGAGTGGTTAGCAGATACATGACATATCGTGGCAAAAGCATTGGGATGTAGTGAAGGGTATCATGATATACCTTAAGGGCGCAAAGGATTTGTGTATCTGCTTTGGTAAGTAGAAGTCATCTGTTAACGGTTTCACGTATGCAGACTACGCTGGCCATCCTGACTGCAGGAAGTCTACTTTAGGATATGTGTTCATATTCATAGGAGGAGCAATCACTTGGATATCTAGGCTGCAAAAGTGTGTTGTATTGTCTACTACTGCAGAGGCTGAATATGTGGTTGCCACGGAGGCATGCAAAGAGGCTTTATGGCTTTCACGTCTAATGAGAGAGATTGGGATTACAGAGGTTCCTATCCTCCATTGTGACATTAGAGTGCTATCATGTTAGCATTGAATCCTGTCTTTCACGCGAAGACAAAGCACATACAGGTGAAGTATCACTTTATCAGGGATGTACTTGACAGCAAGGGCATTGAGCTTGTCAAGGTACATATGACCTCACGAAGGGTCTTCCAGCCGAGAGCAGTTTGCTCATTGCCGCCAGATGATGGGGATTGGATAGTATATATGTCTTTCAGCTTTGTACATACATAGACTTAGCTGATTCTTTCAGGCACGTTGCCTTCAGGTGGGAGGTTGTTGGGAATAAAGGCGCATTGTGCATTTTACGGTGTTCAGGTGTGAACGCACCCTTCACTTGTACTTTATATATATTCAAAATCTAGAAGTGGTACAGTAGTCTTTTTGTACTGAACATAAGTGTCGTGCTCACTCTCCTCTCTACTGCTCTCAACTCTTTGCGCATTCACTCTCAGCTCAGAAAACTATCCATCATTTGTTGTGGTAGATAGGTTCACAAAAATGACACATTTCATCCCTACCACCATGACCATCATAAGTGCAGCTACCACTAGACTCTTCCTAAGATACATTTTTAGATTACATGGACTCTTAGATGACATCATTAGCGATTAGGGTTCCCAATTCATATCTAGTTTTTGGAAGAGCCTTTGCAATCTCCTTGGAGTCCAAGGTAAGTTACCCATAGTCAATCATCCACAGACCGATGGTCAAATAGAACGGGTAAATCAAGTCTTGGAACAATATCTCTGCTGCACCATCAACTACCATCAGAATGATTGGTTTGAGCTCTTGCCCATTGCAGAGTTTGCTTATAATAATAATATCCATGCATCTACCAAGTAAACTCCTTTCTTTGCAAACTATGGCCAGCGTCCAGGATGGATGTATATCTCTCCAATCAAGTAAAAAACCTTGCCGCCCGAGATAAAGCTCAACACCTTAGTAGATATACACCAAGAACTCAAGCAACAAATCCAAAAGGCTCAGAATTTCAAGCGCTATGCGGACCGGCATCGTCTCCAATATCTAGCATACAAAGTCGGTGATAAAATATGGTTACTCAGGCATAACCTCCAAACAACAAGGCCCTCCACCAAGCTAGACCACTAGAGATTTGGGCCCTTTACTATCATAGCCTAGATTAATCCAGTTGCTTACCAGCTTCAACTTCCCAGCACCATGAAGATCCACCCAGTCTTCCATGTTTCCTTGCTCGAGTCATACCATAGCTCACCACTAAGGGGGGGGAGAGATCTAATCCCCCACCATCTGTCTAGATTGAAGATTATGAAGAATTTGAGGTCGAGCATGTCTTAGACTCGAGGATCTCCTGAGGTCCATTGGAATACCTTGTTCATTGGAAAGGATATGACATCATTGATTGCACTTGGGAACCTACAGAATATCTCGAAAGAGCACCTCTTAAAGTTAAAGAATTTCACGAGAGGAATCCAACGAAACTTGGACTAAACCACCAAGCCGCTCCTGGTGGAACTCGTCGCTAGAGGAGGGGGTGATGCCACGGACATGCCATGATCAAGTGTACGGATTAATTCTTGCTCATGCCATATGAATCCACACTCCATGTGAACACACCCTTAACAGGACATCCTTGAGCCAACCATGTAAACCCATCCTTGCTATGTCATCATAGAACCTTTTAGAAGATATGCCATGTCATCACTTGCATAATCGATGATATCATCATAGTATCCTCTAGAAGATATATCATGTCATCGCTTGCATCATCGATGATGTCATCATGAAACATTCTAGAAGATCTTTAGTTGCCCTCCAACACTTATAAAAGAAGGGGCTCACCGTAGAGCTCCTCAGTCTTGCCAATGCTAGTCTCGGGAACTTAAGGAGTTGAGACCTTCAAGTAAGTAACTTTGAGTTCCAGTTCTAGTTCTTGTCTAGTCATGGTATCTAGTCTTCCATTATACTCCTGTTGTCTTGTCAGTGTGTAATCTCGTAGTATGAGATCTTGTCTAGTACTGTCTTGTATCTTGTTCATCCCTGTTGAGGGAGATCGTGTAATTTTGATACCTTGTATCCATACCTACGGTCCCGGGTTGTGGGATCCTTCATATCCTATCGAGTTCTATTATCCAATACCTACGGTCTCGGGTTGTGGGATTTTCCGTATCTTGTTAAGTTATCATTGTATCTTGTGCCCCTACCTGGGATTATCTTGAAATCAGAATTCTTGTAACAAATCTTGCATCTAGTCTAGTCTCTTGAGCATAGTCTAGTGCTCCCATAATAGCTATCTCTTGGTGTTTAAAGTTGCAGAAAATTATGGCACTGAGTACTACAGAGATTGAATATATTTCAGCCACAGAAGCTTCTAAGGAAGCTATTTGGCTTGGCCGTTTGGTCAAGTATCTTGGTATCTCTTTACGTACTCCAGTGCTTGGTTGTGATAGCCAGAGTGCTATATGTCTGGCTAAGAATGCCATGTTTCATGCACGTCCTAAACACATAGATGCTTGGTACCACTTCATTCGATAGGTCTTGGATGATGGTCTTGTCACACTGACTAAGGTCAAAATCCAAGATAACCCTGTAGATGTTCTCAGTAAGAGTCTTGCAAAGGCTCAGCATGAGCATTGCATCCGATTAGTGGGAGTTGGTTAGCTTAAAGGTACCACTTTGGGCCTTTAAGTGGGAGGTTGTTGGGTGTAAAGTTCCTTCGGTTGTAAAGACCCTTCATCTCCATGTATAAAGTTATACGGGTGTGAACACACCCTTATTTTGTATCCTAACATATAAATACATTTTATTCTTTGTGTATCGTGACAAGCTGGTACACTCATCTCGGGGTTCTCTCACTCTCACACTCAACACTGCTGTTGCTCTACTTCTGACTCACACTCCCATTGCATACTCATCCCTACAAAAAAAGGATGGATTTTTCTTTGCTTGATGCATGAACACCTTTGTCCCAATGTATATTGATAGAGAATTCTTCCTTTTATTATCTTGCATTAGCCTTAGTTCAAATCTTTCTAGACCTCCAATTGATGTTAGGGTTATGTAATTCTAGCTAGGGTAGCCCAATAACAACGGGACTATTTGGACAAAGAATGATGTTGAAGGCTATATTTGATACAAGACTCCTTAGGGTGACTTTTATGGGTTGAGTCTTATACCTGATGTCTCTCGAAGCAAGAGGTTGACCATCAATTAGTTTTGCATATACTAGCTTTTCTTTTCTTAGAAGGTGTATACCATGTTACTTTGCAAAGTTCTTGTTTATGAAGCATGTCGTGGCTCCAAAGTCTAATAATAATAAAGCTTTTCTGTCTATCTGTCTTCGCTCTAGGTGAATCTTTATTGGTAACATAAAGGTAAAGATTGGATCTACATATAGAAAGAGACCTTCTTTTGGGTTTCTTGAAGCTTTGTCCAGTCGTATGGTCTCTATTGAGAATGGACGTCGATGTTTCTTGACGTTGGTGGAGTAGTGGTGCCATGAATTCTCATCCTTTCTTTGTTAGGACAATATTGAGCTATGTATCATGACTGGCCACAATACATGCATAATCCATTAATGTACCGCCTTTGTTTTTCTTGTGTTGTCAATGACTTGAAGCGTATCATATCAATTTGCATAGGCTTTGCCCTAGATACTTCGTCTTCTAGGCCAATTGGGTCTTTAAAAGTCTTTGTCTTGCTTGAATTCAAGGCGGGTCCTCCATGGTTTTCTTGTCTTTTGTCAAACAGGTGGTTGTCACATTCAATTTCTTGAGAGATCAATTCACTAAGTGTGTGCACCTTTGGTAGAGTGAGCAAAAGATCTTTAACATCATCTTCAATCCCCAACGGAATTGACTAAGAAAATAATCCTCATGCCATGTTAAATTGCATGTGAGTTGCCAAAATTCTGATGTATATATCGAGGTGGGTCTCGCCCCTTGGCACAAATTTCTAATCTTTGTTTCAGCTACCCTTGCTCTATCTACTTCTCCAAATGTGGCAGAGAACTCTTGTACAAAGGCCTCAAAATTATATACCAAGAGAGAGCTATACCTGAGAGAAGAGTTCCTATGAGGCCAACCCAAGGAGCATCATTTGGATAATGGTTTGGTTGCATATGTATAAACAATCGTACTTTTTGGAGGAAACCTTTGAATTTTGACCTTGTGCTATCAAATTTCTCTAGAACACTGACCTTTGGTTCTTTTTGTCAGAATGCAGCGATGCGGAAGCGTAGGACAAAGATTGAGAGAGAGTGAACACAGAGAGAAGAGAGAGAGAAAAGGAGATAGTGTAACACTGAAATCTGCAGTGTAGTATGCTGTATAAGAGTGCAGAAATATACACGGGGGTAGAGGAAATATCTGTGTGTGTCTCCGACTTGATGACCTTGATCTTCGTCAGCCCGAGCATAGTCTGTCTCAGCCAACAGATCTCAAGACCAGAATCTGAATGTGAATCAAAGATTGTGGGATCCCGAGAAAAGGAAAATAGTACACAGCAATGACGTTATCTTCCGGGAAGATCGCATGCACAAACAACCCGAAAAGATTGAGGAGGTCCGTAGGGTTGTATTCTGGGAAGAAATACCTTTTGGACAGCAAAATGTGCCCGCTGTACAGCAGCAAATACCTGCTGTAAATGAACCTGTAAATGTAGGAAATGATGCTGGAAATCAGCCAGCTATTGCCCATGAAAATGAGCCATTACATGTGCAGGAACGGCCATGACAACAAGCTGTAAATGCTGATTTGCAGGCTGAAATGCCAAGACAGCATGCTGAAAATGGAAATTTGCAGGAACAGCCAGCAAACAATGACCATTGGGTTAGGAGATCGTCTAGGGCTACTAGACAACCTGACAGATTTGTTCTTGGTGCAATTAATGTGGCTGAGTATGTCATGTTGACAGACTGTGGTGAATTGTCTTGCTTCAAGGAAGCAATGGACAGATAGGACAGCAAGAAATGGTATAAAGCCATGCTATCAGAGATGGAATCTCTTGAAAAAAATGGCACTTGGGACTCGGTGCAGTTGCCTAAAGGGCAGTAAACCCTTCCATGCAAATGGGTTTATAAAATGAAAGTCACTTCTAGTTCCTCACCAAAGTACAAAGCAAGATTGGTTGCAAAGGGGTACAAGCAGGAGCATGGAATTGACTTTAATGAGATTTTCTCTCCTGTAGTCAAGATAACTACATTGACAACCATTTTGGGCTTGGTTGCAGTTGAGGATATGGAGCTCATATAGATGGATGTAAAGACTGCACTTTTATATGGTGATCTATATGAAGACATATATATGCAGCAGCCTGAAGGGTTTGTTGAACAAGAGAAAGAACAAATGGTATGTAAACTCAAAAGGAGTTTGTATGGGCTGAAACAAGCACCAAGAGAATGGTATCATAAGTTTGATACATTCATGCAGTCCCTAGGCTTTCATAGAAGTCAAGTGGATCACTGCTTGTACACTAAGAAGGCAGCAGATGGTAGCCTGATTATCTTGGTTTTGTATGTTGATGACATGCTGATTGCTGGCAAGGATACTCATGCCTTGGATTCATTGAAGCAAAGTCTTCATGGCAGCTTTGACATGAAGGATCTGGGTGATGCAAATCACATTCTTGGCATGCGAATACTCAGAGATAGATCTAAAGGTTTACTCTATCTATCTCAGCTGGAGTATATCTCCAAAGTTTTGCAGCGTTTCAATATGGGGAGGGGGAAAATAATTGGGATTCCATTGCATCCATATGTGAAACTCAGAGGACAGCCCTACATCTCATGATGAGAAGGCTGAAATGGCCAAGGTACCATATGCTTCAGTTGTTGGCAGTTTGATGTATGCTATGGTTGCTACACGTCCTGACATTGCTTTTGCAGTGGGAGTGGTTAGCAGACACATGGCAACCCCTGGCAAGAAGCATTGGGATGCAGTGAAAGATATTATGAGATACCTCAAAGGCACAAAGGAGTTGTGCATCTGCTTTGGAAAGTAGAAAGCATCTGTTGTTGGCTTTACGGATGCAGACTATGTTGGTCATGCGGATTGTAGGAAGTCCACTTCTGGGTATGTATTTACTTTCACAGGAGGAGCGGTCTCTTGGATCTCCAGGCTACAAAAGTGTGTTGCATTGTCTACTGCAGAGGCAGAGTATGTAGCTGTCACTGAGGCATGCAAGGAGGCTTTATGGCTTTCACGTCTGGTGGGAGAGCTTGGCATCACAGAGTTACCTGTTCTCCATTGTGATAGTCAGAGTGCCATCATGCTAGTACGGAATCCTGACTTTCATGCAAAGACAAACCACATACAGGTGAAGTATCACTTCATTAGAGATGTACTTGACAGCAAGAGCATTGAGCTTGTCAAAGTGCATACAGATGATAATCTTGCAGACCTTCTCACGAAGAGTCTTCCAGCAGAGCGGTTTGCTCATTGCGGACAGATGATGGGAGTTGGATAGATATATTTATTTTAGCTTTGTATATACTTAGACTTAGCTGATTCTTTTCTCCTCTTAAGGCACATTGCCTTTAGGTGGGAGGTTGTTGGGAATAAAGGGCCATCGTGCCTTTTATATGTGCACGGGTGTGAGCACACTCTTAGCACATTGTACTTTATATATATATATATATATATATATATATATATATATATATATATATATATATATATATATATATATATATATATATATCTAAAACCTAAAGTGGTAT
This sequence comes from Lygodium microphyllum, assembly GCF_053477565.2. Taxonomy (NCBI): domain Eukaryota; kingdom Viridiplantae; phylum Streptophyta; class Polypodiopsida; order Schizaeales; family Lygodiaceae; genus Lygodium; species Lygodium microphyllum. The sequence continues at coordinate 39,037,402 of NC_141136.1, read as the reverse complement.
ACTCGTCATTGTACCTAAAAACGTGTTCACTTTATACTCTGCTCTCTCGCCCTCTCTCTGTCTCTCTCACTGCGCGTAATGACTGTTTGCCTCGATCTCCATGCCTAATCGATTCCTTCAGCTTCAAAAAGCATTCTAAGTCACTGTGGATTCCAGTAAGAAAGCTTCTCGGTAAAGTTGCAATAACTAAGGCAAATCTGCCAATTCAGCCTCTTCCATCCATTTGGCATCCATTGGTGAATAGTTCTTGAACTTCACCAAAAATCTTCTTATAACTCTTACCTCTCACTTTCCTATCCTTATGTGCCAGGATCTGCTCAGGAACTAGAATCTCATCTAATTCCTCTACTTTAGGCTGTTCCTCTTGAACCAAATCTTCTGGCAGCTCACCAATAAAAGGCCTCAATAGGCTCACATATGAATTTTCCAATTCTCTGGCAATTTCAGCCTATATGCTACGTCATTGATTTTCTGTGAGACTTGAAAAGGGCCATAATAACGCATACTCAACTTTGGAAACAAACGTTCCTTGCCCTTCTGTTTTCTCAAACGTGCCTTTTCAAAACGCAATAAGACCCAATCATCCTTTTTGAACAAGAGCTTATGATGATGACTATCAGCAGCTCTTTTCTGTTTAGCTTGTGACTTTTCTAGGGCATACTTGACCTTTTTATATGCTTCTTCCCAATCTTTTACATAACGATCTGCTTCAAAGATGTTATCTTTTGTCTGCAAAATGGGAGGCAATTTCTTTCCACCTTCCACAATCTCAAAAGGTGCTTTGCCAGTAGATAAGTGCATTGTATTATTGTATGCATACTCAACAAATGGCAAGTAGTGTTCCCAAGAAGTCTTATGATCTGAAACATAACACTTCAGTAAATATAAAACAATCAAATTTGCTTCTTCAAACTGTCCATCAGTTTGTGGATGGAAAGAAGATGAAAATTTCAGCGTAGCGCCCATGTTTTCAAACAATGCTTTCCAAAACAAGCTAGTCATTCTTGGGTCTCTATCACTGACAATTGACTGTGGCATTCCATGGTACTTGAAGATATTTTGCATAAATATCTTTACCATGTGTTCTGACTTAACCTTTTTCCTTACAGGAATGAAATGTGCCTGCTTGCTGAATCTACAAATGATAGTCCAGATTCCATCATTCCTTGAAGTTCTTGGAAGATAAAAAATGAAATCCATGGCAATACTTTTCCATGGCCTTTCTGGAATAGGTAGTGGTTGCCATAACCCTGGTGCCTTTTGTCTATCAAATTTGACCTTTTGACATACAAGGCAAGATCTAACATATGCATCAATATTAGATCTCAAGGCTGGCTAATAGAAGAAAGTCTCTACCGCTTTGACTGTAGTATCAATACCACGATGTCTTGCATACGGTGGAGCATGACTTTCTAATAAAACTTTTGGCCTTAGCTGTTTTGTAACACAGTCTTCCATGTATCATGATAAAGCCTTCTTTGAACACAAAATGATCATGATGTTGGCCATTGATCAACTGTTTATAGATTTTAGAGAAATCTTCATCATCAACATACTGCTCTTTCATATCATCCAATTCATGGTGATAAGGAATTGAAACAGCGAACACCTGTGGTTTGCGAGATAAAGCATCTGCAACTACATTCTTCTTGCCTTCCACATGCACTATTTGAAAATGAAACATAGATAGAAAATTTGCCCAACGCATGTGTTTCTTTGACAATTTAGCCTGTGTGAGAAAGTATCTAAGTGTTTGATGATCCGTTTGCACTACAAAATCAGCACCAAGCAAATAGTGCTTCCAACTGGAGAGTGCATGGATCACAACCAATAATTCTTTCTCATAAATTTGGTAAGTCCTTTCAACGACAGAAAGTACTCTACTCTCGTATGCCACAACTCGGCCATTCTGCATTAATACAGCACCAATGCTGTTTCCACATGCATCACATTGCACTACAAATGGCTTAGATAGATCTGGCAAAATAAGTATTGGATCTGTAGTCATTTTCCTCTTCAAACATCTAAATGCTGATTTCTCTTTGTCAGTCCATTGCCATTTGACATCCTTTTTTTCAAGCGTATGTAAAGGAGAAGCAATCTCTGGAAAGCGTCTTACAAATCTTTTGTAGTAAGAGCATAGGCCAAGAAAACTACGGACATCATGAACAGTTTTCAAGTCTGGCCAAGAGAGAATTGCTTCTATCTTCGCAGGATCCATCTTCACACCATCTTTATATGTGCCCAAGGAAGTGAATCTCTTCAAAAAGAATTCACTCTTCTTACCATTAATGAGCAATTTGTTACGCTTAAGCTTATTAAAGACTACAACTAGATATTTTCTATGCTCCTCTTTATTCTTTGAAAAGATAATCATATAATCCAAGAATGTGCCAATGAAACTTTGATAAGGGCGGAAAATTCTATCCATCATCCTGTTAAACGTAGCAGGAGCATTAGTCAATCCAAATGGCATGACTAAAAATTCATAGAGACCAAATGTCGTTCTAAAGCAGTCTTATGGATATCCTCTGGCCTGATTCTGATCTGATGGTATCCACTTTTGAAATCTATCCTGCTAAACATTCCTGCTCCCTGTTAACGATCAAGAATGTCATCTATCCTCAGAATCAGAAACCGATTCTTGATCGTATTCTTATTCAAGGCTTTGTAGTCAATACACATTTACCAAGAGCTGTCCTTTTTCTGAACTAGCAACATAGGTGAACAAAACGGAGAACTACTGGGCTGAATTAGTATTTTCTCTAAAAGCTCATTAACCTGTGTCATAATCTCTTTCTGCTATGCTGCATTGCCCTGTACGGTGGCCTATTGGGCGGACTAGTCCCTGGAATAAGATCTATGGTATGATCTTCAGGCCTCTCAGGGGGTAACTCTCCTGGTAACGAATTTGAGAAACAATCACTGAATTTGTCCAAGAAAGCCCTTCTACTTTCATCTAGTACAAACACATTACTGTCAACTTTATTAGCTTGCTTTGCAAAAACCAAGTACGCAGAAATATGATTTTTCATTATAGAAGTAATTGTAGAAGCAGAAACAACTGGAATAGACTCTTCTTTAAGCTTCACATCTAACACATGAGTCTTGCTCCTATGTACAAGAGTAATCGTTCTATTGTAAGTATCCAAGATAGCATGCTTCCTGTGGCACCATGGGATATCCAACAGAATATCACAGCCCTCTAGAGGCATAATATGGAACTCCTCTGTGTCCACATAGCTTTGAATATGTATACGAAGTTTGCCAAGAATGGGGGTGACAAGTTCAGTATGTCCTGGGGATGCCAAATCAGCCTGTCCAATTGGTCCCATTTCCTCGGGACGTATATCCAATTTAGCTGCCAATGCTGGTGAGATAAAGTTTGCACGAGCTCCAGGATCAAAGAAAATAAGCACTATGGAATCTCTGATCTTTCCCCAAGCTTTGCACAATTCTGTAGCAGCAACAACTGATTGATCTCCCACCATATCAGGCACTAAGTCAATGCTGGGTTTCTTTTTACTTGGCGCATCTTTATCCTCCGCATCTTTAGAAAATTGTTGTGGGCACTTAGAAGCAATATGGCCTTTCTGTTCACAAATAAAGCATTTTTCAGCCATCATTAAAGCCTTTCTTTCTTCAAATGTTTTGCCAATAAGTGGCCTCTTTTGTCCTTTACCTTGTTTAGAAGAAGTTTGAGGTTGCTGCTGAAATCTTTTCTTCCAAAAAGACTTCTTTGTAAAACTGGTACTTTCTGGAAATTGCTTCTTCTTCTTGCTAGGATCTTGCTTAAACTGAGAATCCTTATTTTCAGTGCCTTTAAAGCTGTCAGCTTTTCCTTTTAACAATGCATTTCCTACACCAGCATTTTCAATTAACTGTACCATATTTGTAACCCTAGTCTTGGTACAATAATCCCTGATGGCTTCGGGCAAACTGCAATAGTACTTTTCAATTTGTTCTGACAGGGGCACTGCCCTGTAAGAACTCATGGGCAAAAGTGCTTCCCAAAATTTCTTATTGTACTCTTCTAAATCCGTACAATTTACCGCGTCCAATTTATGCCATGCTGTCATGACATCTACTTCAAACGTGTTAGTTAACCATGAGGCTGCAAACAACTGTTTGAAATGAACCCAAGTGGCAGGTGCATATCCTTGCATCAACAATATGTTCCACCACTGCCAAGCATTACCTTTCAAAAAAGTTGCAGCCTTCCGCACCTTAGAAGTCTCAATAAAATTCCCTCCTGTGTAAGCTGCATCAAATTGCTGTATAAATGTCAAAGCTTTCAGCTTATCTTGCATACCACTGAAGGTTTCAAAATTTATTGCTTGACCACCCTCTTTATAGTCTTTAGGCTTTGCACTTTTTGGTGTCAGGTTGTCATAGACAGGTGGCTGTAAAAAGGGGAGTCCCTTAGGTGCATTATCAGCATTCATTTCACCTTCTTAGCTGCCATATGCCCACTAGGCTGAGAAAAACCAGCGGCTGCATTTTGTACTCTAGGCATCAAATAAGGACTCTGCAGAGTCTAATAACCGGGCTGTAGACCAATATTAGCATAAAGTGGGTTCACTGCCTCAATAGGCATTATTCCTGGTGGCCCTCTAGGCAAGTATCCTTGATAACCCGTGGGTAATCCAGCCATTGCTTGAAAAACTGACCCACCACCAAAGTAACCAGGATAAGTAGCAAACTGAGAAGGAATAGTCTGCTGTGTTACTTGTGCATAACTGCCTTGACCATTCACTCCCTGATCCTGTGCTTGTGCTTCTTGTTGCACTGGACGTGTCTCCATGTTTGGTGACTTTTCCACATGCTCACGCACATTAGAGGTTTGTCTTTTTGAGCGCTCTATGGTATGATGTGATGACTAAGCCTGAGAATCCTCATTATGTGACTTCAAAAAATTTTGCATCCGAGGATTCTTTACTAGCTGTTGGAAAGAGCCAACCATACTGAAGAGTTGTGCCATAAACAAGTCCTCCTGTTCTTGCTCCTCATCATGTGGTTCAATCTTGGTTCTAGAAGGTGTTGACACTTGTGCACCAATACTCTCTCTTCGGTGTCTATGAGCAGAAGAAGAACTCTCTTCTTCATGGGGGAGTTTTCCTTTGCCTTTATCCATGTTTGCAATCTCTCTAGTCCTGTAATCTTTGTAAAACTTGTGTGTATGGCCTTTTCACCCAAAACTGTCCGAGCTTAAATTCTTACAGAAAAGAATTCAAATCCCGGGGATGGAACCATGCAACCGGTCTATGACTCATATAAAGCAGTAGTTCCTTCAATTAACACCTAGACTTTACATACACACACATAAACAGAGACCTCTCTCCCTCGCTCAACACCAGATCGGCCCTGAAGACCGGCACCCCTCTTGGTATTTCTTTATCAATTAAAAGATAGAAAATTACAAAAATGGTAATGTTGCAAAATACATAACTTGTGAATAGTTGGTTTTTTATCTCTTCTAAGTAAATCCCAGCTGCATAAGAACAGTACAGCATGTCCAGATCAACATCCCTTACTGTCCAGCATGTGCAGAATTCACTGTTCTTACTATCCAGCACACTGTTCTTACTGTTTAGTATGTGCAGAGTTCACCGATCTTATTTAGCATGCGCAGAGTTCACTGTTCTTACGATTCAGCATGTGCAAAGTTCACTGTTCTTATTCAGCATGAGCAGAGTTCAGAGTTCACTGTTCTTTCGATTCAGCATGTGTAGAGTTCACTGTTCTTATTCAGCATGAGCAGAGTTCACTGTTCTTACGATTCAGTATGTACAGAGTTCACTGTTCTTATTCAGCATGAGTAGAGTTCACTATTCTTACTCAGCATGAGCAGAGTTCACTGTTCTTATGATTCAGCATGTGTAGAGTTCATTGTTCTTATTCGACATGTGTAGAGTTCACTATTCTTATTTAGCATGAGGAGAGAAAACACAGAATTGTACCTTCGATGGAATCAATCCATCATGCAAAGCATTTCTTCTGACAATAGAGAGAGAGGTGATTAGAGGGAGCAAGCTCTATCTCCGTGCTTGAGTCAGAGACGTAGAAGTACTCTCCATGACTGGTTTTCTTGTAGCAATTTGCCCTCAGCTTCTCAAAACTTCATTCTCCCATCTGCCCCTTATGCCTATTACGTTTTTTTAATGCTCTCTCTCTCTCTCTCTCTTTTGGGAATTTGTGCCACATAGCATACATGTAACAATTTTCCCGTTTAAACCTTCCGGTCTAAAATTCTCCATGATCGGTGTAAAATTTGACCTCGGCACAAACCAGAGAATTAATCATCGTGTAAAAACGAAGACAATGACGCGAACAGATTTTGGGGGTCCAAAAATAGTAACTCCCTAAATTTTAGGGATAGTGACTCCTGCATTCCTTAAGTTGTTCTGTGCAACTTTTATCATTGCGACCACATCAAAAGTGTAATGTGGCTCAGTTACAGTGACTTTTATTCTGTGAGCATTCTCACATGTGCATCTTCTATCTTGGCTAGACTCATTGTCCTGCACCATTTCCTGTGGCTAAGCACACAGTCCCAAACCACTAGCATTCTATTCTTCAGTGCCCATTCAATATGGAACTGGTCCTAAGGCTTAGACAAACCATTAGTCCAATTTGTCCCAATGGTTGCCTCTTCTGGCCATGCAAAGATCTAGCTTATTCCAAGAGAACTCTGGGGGTAAAAAGCAACAGCAACAAAAGAAAAGAAAAATAAAATATTTATATAAGTAAATAAGAAAAGCAACTGTAAAAAGTATCACCACTTGGTGACATGCATAATGGAAGGGGAATGGAGCATTAGAGCTCCCACTTTGCCAACTTGTCACAAAAGTGGCTCTTATAGAAAAATCCTCAAGAAAGGGAGCTGGCTCAGTGAAGACAATGCGGGTCTTGAGGTTGGGAAGGCCACAAACTAAGAGGAGAGGGAAGCTCAAGTCCGGAATATGTAGGGTCTCGGAAAGGGAGCTCGATGGACGGTTAGACAATAGAGGCAAGCTACCAACACCAATAATAGGTATCGAAGAGGTTTCACTAGTAGTGATGATACCCTTTGACTGACAGAGATCTTGCAACAAATCACCTTGGGAAGTCATATGATGCGATGTACCATTATCAAGGAGCCAAGGATGTGCAGAAGATGAGACAATTGTAGAAGACTTCTCCACTTGATAAATGGTAGCAAGTGACGAAGTAGAGGTAGATGAAGGCTTCGATGTAGATCCATCCTTTGCTTCCGGATGAAGGTGAGGGTATTTCCTCTCGGACATCTCCTTAGGGTGTAAGGTCTTCCCACAATGAGGACACGTGGGATATCCTCTATGTTTTGCCACAAAATCTGTATGAGAGTCGAAAGGTGACTCCAACTTCTTTCTCTTTCGTATCTTTTGCTTGGCTTGTCCTGTACCTATAGAGAAAGTGGCATAAGCACGGCCATGTGCACTTACTCTCAAGAATCTGTCCCATTGTGCATCTTGCTCAAGCACCAATGGGGCTAGCTTCTTCCAAGAAGTGAGAGTCTCCTGGCTACAAGAAGTGAGAAGACTGGTGTAGAACACATCATGTGTTGGTGATGGAAGATGCGAGAAAAGTGTCACAGTTAGGTCCTCCGAAGAAATGTCTGTACCAAGGGATGCAAGCTCATCCTGTAGCTCCTCCATCTTTTGGATGTGATCCCTCATCATAGGGGAATTTGCGATGATAGAATGTTGTCGTACCTTCAACTCAAGAGAATCTGTATGAGAGTCGAAAGGTGACTCCAACTTCTTTCTCTTTCGTATCTTTTGCTTGGCTTGTCCTGTACCTATAGAGAAAGTGGCATAAGCACGGCCATGTGCACTTACTCTCAAGAATCTGTCCCATTGTGCATCTTGCTCAAGCACCAATGGGGCTAGCTTCTTCCAAGAAGTGAGAGTCTCCTGGCTACAAGAAGTGAGAAGACTTGTGTAGAACACATCATGTGTTGGTGATGGAAGATGCGAGAAAAGTGTCACAGTTAGGTCCTCCGAAGAAATGTCTGTACCAAGGGATGCAAGCTCATCCTGTAGCTCCTCCATCTTTTGGATGTGATCCCTCATCATAGGGGAATTTGCGATGATAGAAAGTTGTCGTACCTTCAACTCGAGATAATCGATGCCCAAATGCCTGGATTGGGAAGAGAGATGCCAATCTCCTCCAAACCTTTGCGGCTGTGCGGATACGTCTAACATGCATGAGCATAGAATCTGTACAAATCAAAAGGAGAAAAGAGTGGGTTTTGGCATTCAACTAATCCCATAAAACTACTAAATCCATGGTCACACCATCATGAAGAACCATTGTAGGTCAAGGTGTAGGGACAGTAACAAAATCCCAAAGGTCTCAGTCGTCAAGGAGACACTCCATGTGGCACAACCATAGAGGGTAGTTGTCACGAGGATGTGAAAATTTGATGCTTTGCTTATGTTTAATTGACATTTGATTAAAGGATTAATCAAATGTGCAATTAAAAGATGGACATGTGTTGCACATGTGAGGTGCAAGCTACTTTCTCACAGTTGAAGGCCAAAGGACCCTGTGAAAAAGATGGGTGTCAAAGGCAAAAGTTGTAACAAGTTACACTTGTTAGATTCTAGGTGAATTTTGGTGTCAGTTTGCCCCTAGGACCATTAATTGGCCATTAAGTGTCAGTGGTGACACTAGGATCTAGGCATTAATTAATGGATTAATGCTTGTCCAAGGGTCAATTAATGCACGGAACCACTTTGGGTTGCAAATGGCCTAGCCAATTAATTTTTGGATGGGCAAGGTCAATTTTCTAGGCATGGATTAATGGCTGAATTAATTTTCAGAATTAATTAATTCTGAAAATTAATTAAATGGCTGAAAATTACTGAAAATGGATTAAGTTGTTGCCACTTGGCAAAACTTTCCCATGCAAGTGGGGGAAAGGCTAAATAGGGCTGAAGGGAGAGGGAAATCTCGCTTTTTCATTTTTGGAGTTGTTGGACTGTTGCTGCCAACTTTTGGGGCCAATTCCCAGCCATTGGAGACCATTTTGGTGATGGAGATTGCATATTCTTGACCTTGGGAAGCTGACAATTGCTGCTGATGCACTTTCTCCTGAAGATCATAGTCTCTAATGCTCCTATTGTTGTTGGTGCATCCGTTTGGGGCTGGTACAGCAGGGCAGCAACTGATTTTGATCAGTTCTTCACGACAAATCTCAAAATTTTCTCTCTTTACAGCATTCTCTCATCTCCTTCAGCCTATGCTCAACCATTCTCAGCAATTCTCAGCCATTTGGAGGAGATTTCAGCCATTTTTGGTGGGTTTAGCAGCCACCTTGGAATCCATGCCAGAGATTGAATGCTCAAGGGACTGAAATCAGTAGCTGATAATTGAAGATTATCAAGAGAATTCAGGAGCCAGCCCATCCCAAATTGTTTTGGGGCAGCATTTGGCCAGCCAAGGGTCAAATTGGAGAAGAAGTCCTGGGTGAATCAAAGGGCAAATGACCCAAAAGGCTTGCTGGTCATTTATAACAGCAAGAGCAATTGGTTAGCAGGAGGAGATTGAAGAATCTCAAGTTGTACTCCTTCCAATTGAATGAAAGCTAAAGAAATACCGCAAGGGGCGCCAATTTTGGGGCCAACAAGGTGCTACTGTCCAAGAATGTTATGGTAAAGTGTGTATTTCATTTTATGTGCATTTATTTATTGCTGTAATTAACTCTTAAATCAGGTTATCACCACCCATTCCAAGAAGGAAGTCTGGTTTCAGTAGTTCGTCCCATCTAGCTTATGGGATGCTGATAGAGGGTAGGAAGAGTACCACTCTGGAGATGCCATCAATGCCAATCGGGGACTGGAAACCCTGGAAGAAAATAACAGGAATGAGTGACAGGATGGTGGTCGGTCTAAATCTTCCCGAACCAGGCAATCCCCCAAAGCATACACATCAGCCATAGATGTCCTTCAAGAAATGAGTGATAGGATGGTGGTTGGTTTGAATCTTCCCGAACTAGGCAATCCCCCAAAGCATACACATCGACCATAGATGTCCTTCAATAAATACCTGCAAGAAAATAGAAATGATGCTGCAATTGGGATATCCTCCACTTGTACAGGGTCCCTCGGTGTGCTGATCAGAAAGGACCGATGGACAGTAGTATAGACGGGGGGGGGGGGGGGGGAGTATCCGAGGGGAGAGAGAGGAATCGATGCAGGGCATGGGGGTAAATCTGCAAAACACAGAGATGGCTGCAATAAATGCAGTCAAACAGGTCAGAAAACTTGTTGCCAGCTAAGAAAGGGGTGGCTTGGCAAAGAAAGTGACTGTCCTAGTAAAAACACAGCAAACAAGAAGTCAATCCACCTGAAAAATAGGCTGCCCAGCCTGCAAAGGCTCTGTCCAGGTCTGCTGAAAGGGGTACATCACAGAAAACAGGTCTTTGGAGAGATACAATTGCCCCCCCTGGTCAACACGCAGTAGGAGAATGGCTGGCGTTAGCCTGGAATAAAAAATGCAGAAATAGACGGGCTGCCTGCATGAAAATGCAGGTCTGGTCCTCCTGAAATTGTGCCGCCCACAGAGAAAACCTGCCACCCAGTCTGCCGCCCGGCAAGGAGGTCCTGCACAGAAAAACGCAGACGTGTAGAGAGCTGACTGTGCAGAAACGAGGGCCTATCCAGCAGAAGTAGAGGTGCCCAGCAGAGAAGAACACTGCCTTGCTGTAAATGCAAAGTTTCCAGCTGCCATAGGAGAGAAAACAGGCTGCCTTGGTTGAAAACACAAATGTATAGCCCCCAAACTGGTGACCAAATGGTTGGTACCTCGAACAGAGTGCTCCTCTTCAAAGATGTCTGGCTCCCACGCATGGCTCTGATACCATGTGAGAGTGTGCAATGGAAAGAAGAAAGTGAACACGGAGAGGAGACAAAGAGAGAATGCAGGAGAGAGAAGGAACAATGTGACTGCAATCGTTGAAGGTATAAGGTTGCAATAGTCAAACCCAACACGCAGCTTTACTCATCAATGTGGGCGCTAGACGGTCGCAGGGGGATGAGAGAATGAGGAAGGTTGGCTGATCAAGAAGGATCAATGATGGATAATGAGAGTGGGAGGATAGGCCGCCTATATATAGGCAAAAAGTGGCAAAACCCTAAATATGGTCAAAAACCTAAAAATGGCCAAAAGTGCCCAAAAAGAAATGCATTAATGCGCCCTCCATCTAAAGTGCCTAAAACACATAAAATGACAGACAAATGCAATGTCAAAGCTCCTAATGTCCTCGTTTGACTCAAATTGAGGCTCGCAAGCAAGAGATGACCACACAAGTCACATATTGCTAACACTCTTAATTGACAAGGCAATTAGTGACAGAGCTTGTGTATCTTTTGAGTCCCATCTTTTCTAATCTACTGTAGGAGGAGCAGGGGGAGCAATTGGAGCAATAGCAAGAGCCACTAGCTGTCCTTTGGCACCATGCTGAGGTGTGTCTCAGTAAATCACCTATAACATAATCCAAGAGATTCTTTGCAATGAGAAGATTGTACACCATAAAATTCCGTAAAGGATAGTCGGTGCCATCTAGCTTGTCCTCCTAAGTGAGGACTCCCAAAATGTTGCTCTGATCTCGGATTTCATGATTTGACATTGCTGCAATTTATGCACAAAGTAAGGAGACAAACACCTCCAGAATTGAAGTGTGAAATGTACTTTGCTAAGTACCAAAATCCCAACACAGAATACTAAAGCAAGTGCGAAAGTGTCAAAACTGTCTCTCTTCTCGAAGAACATGCCCACAGTGCATAAATAGCACCTGAACTGCAATTTACAGCAATTTAGTGCTGTACAGCTGCATATGCCTCAGTATGTGTGTCCAACATTTAATGCAGCAACTTAATGTTGAAACTCCTCAAATTTTCACTATAATTTCCAAATTTACTGCAATTTCTCTGTCCAATGTCACATAATCAGCAAAATAATGCTGTTTCAGCACTTGTCCAGAGCTCTGGGATGCATGCTATGCAAAAGCCTCAAATCTCAGCGAAGAAATTCTAAGAAATATCAGAGATTTATACTTATAGCTTGAAATATGGTGTCACCTCGAGATGTGTGTTGACAGCAACTAGCAACACCAAGGCACCTTGGGATGCGTGCCAGATGCATGAATCACAAAAGCCCCAAATTTGTTGCACCAATGTTGAAGATGGTGGAGATTCACGGACGAAAGCTCGAATCGGGCAAAAGCCCCAAATTTTCTCAAAGAAATTTTAAGAAGTTTTAGAAATTGGGAAAGTCCGTTAAAAACCCCCAAATTTTTGTGAGGGCAAAGGCCAGGGGGAAGAGTGGCTAGGTTGGATGGAATTTTGGACTAGGAGGGGAGAATCTTGTTGCGGGGAGGTGTGATATTTGTTCAATGATAGGATGTGGTATCTTCAGGACTATTAATGGATAGGTAGATTTGGAGAGGGGAATGCAAGGCTTAGCACATAAATATGGGCTTAGATAGAGAGGATGGGAGTCGCGATTTATGGAGAAAACTAGGAAATTCTTTGGGGTGGGTGAATTTAGAGAAGAAGAAGTGGGTGAGGAGGGATCTGGTGGTGAAGATGAGTACGGGGAAGAGGATGATAGACACAATGGGGGAGCGGATAGGGGCTTTGATTTACCTGAGCGGATAGGGGTTTTGATTTACCTTTTAATTTCTTCCTTTTTCTGACCCTCTCTTTCTCTCTACCTCTTCCTTACACACACAGAGATATACTCTCTCTCTCTTTACTTCTCTCCTCGCCCGCCGGCGGCCCCCCCCCTTTCTCAAGCTTAGAAAATAGGGATTGGAGAACGTAAGAAAAAAACTCAAGAGCCTTGGCTTTAAGGCTATTATATAGCCTTAGAGTCTTCCTTATTTCAATCATTCTCTCTCACTGTTCTTGGCCTGTTTACAGAGCTCTCCTCCCCTTTCCTCCCTTTGTTTGATCAGTCTGTTTTCTTCCCTTCATTATCAGACCGCATGCGGCTGCATAGATGATTGTGAGGATGATGATGATGGTGAGTTGATGCGTGCGATGATGGTGTTGATTAGAAATGGCCACTGTAGCAAAACAAAATGAGGTAATAATTATGTCTCCCCTTTTTGGGCCTCATTCACACGGAAGTGGGGGACATTACAATATCCATGCACATTATAACTGATGAATGTTACAAGTGTTTGTCTATTGCCATGTTCAGCCATGTTTGCATGAAGTTTCCTTGATAAAGATTAGAATAGAACAAGGTTTGTGCCATTGAACTGCCATTGAAGACATACATTGTTTTAGGGAAGAATATTTATGCTCATAGACATGTTTTCAAAATACTCTACATGTGTCTATTTTTGGATTGCTACATGTGCATGCAAGTGTGTTTCTTTGAGATATTGTAGCTTTTTGAAGTGAATGTCCCTTGAAGACTTCAGATTGCCTAAATTACATTTTTTTTTTCTGATTAGGCTCGCACACCCAAACTCCTTGTTTGCTAGAATGGGGCCTCCCCATTTCTATCGTGTTCCTCATTCCCATTCTTGTTCCCCGTTCCTCGTTCCCTATTCCATGTTCCATAGACAAAATATAATAGCAATTTTGAACATGTAAAACTTGTGATTTTCGTAAGCAATCCCTACTTTATAGGATTTGCGTATTCTAGGCCAAATTAAGAAACCCATCTGCATTCAAAGAAGAGCTCTTTTCGAGTAGAGAACATACAATAATTTGAGACTTATATGAAAGGATGTATCAATCGGAACTCTCAGCCTACATGGAGACATTGAACAAATTTCCATGATCATGCCATCTTATTAATTGTAACTCTTTGTTTATGGTGGATCTAGTCATAGGTGAGTTCATTAATCTTTTCCATGTGCGAGTCTAAGCACAACACAAAAGTTGGGCGAGAATCCCAATTTGTAAAGATATTTTCATTGGAGACTTTATTCCTATGTATACAAATAAGCAAACTCCCATTATCATGCCACTTATTGATGGAACAGTTTGTTGTGGCACAGTTGGCCCATACCCGAAATCATTCATCCTTTTGGTGTATGACCTTACCTTGATATGCTTGTGTTTTGGCCATAGGTGCTCAATGAGTCACATAGATGCAGTTAAGACTATCTTTGTTCTAATCCAGTGCATGGGTCCATCATGAATTGTGACTACTTGTTAGTGGCCATCTCTAATGCAGTATTCGATACAGTGCTTAAAAAGAAAAAAACAAACTGAATCAAATCAATAAATTATTACTTTTTAACAAGTAGTTCATGTTCTGTCGCATTTTGACACAGGATTCGGCTTTCATTAATCCTGGATAAAAATTTCAAGCCTTTTTCTTATGAGGTCACCATAAGATTGTAGGAGTTACAAAGAAAGCAAGCCATGTATTGTCATATAGAGTGAGGTGGATAGAATGGGGGGACCGATTGACTTATGAAGCTGGTTTCAAGGCCAATGTACATTTAATTATTTTTACTTGCAAAGTCTATCATATGAGTGTTAGAATTTGCCGATTTTATGGGCAGCGCCCAATGTAATTTGTGTGGTGTGGACACTTATTAAAGTGTCAATGTGAGGTGTGTACACCTAGTGTCTTAGAAACTTAAAGTAGTGACACTAGGCTCTCGAGTAAAATAAGCCTAACTCTAGTTAGTTGGTGGAAGGCTGGTTAGGTCAACCCTTGACCTAAACATAAGTTGTACTTTCACTCTATCTTTCATTCTAGGAAGTACACTCTACTCTTTTTGCTTTAGCTCGCTCTCTTGCCGTCATTGTCTCTCCTCTCTCTCTCCATAGCTGGCTGCCATTTTCCAACATTTGGTATCAAAGCAGCTCGTATGCACGGATTTCATTCAGCCACCGTTAACCGGTGCTATCCTGCCCAAGGTTCTACTGCCACCAGCTTGGTTCTCAGCTCGGGGAAGAGTTTTCAGCTACTGTGAGGTGCTGCTGAAGTGGAGGAGTTGTAGCTGAGCTGTCTCTTGTCTACTCTAGATCTGTCTAGTTCAGCCATCAGCTCCAAATTTGTCCATTTGCTCCAGATCTGTCCAGCTCAGTCATCTGCTTCAGATCTGCTGTTTTTAGCCTGTGCGCAGCCTTGCACGCATTCCAATGCGCAGTTCCACATGCAGCCCGAGGAGCTTTTGTTTTGGAAAACTGCTGCTATTTTCAGCTCTGCCCGCCATTTTCTCAGTCTTGCTTGTCGATTTTTGCAAACCCTAAAAAGTGCAAAAACCCTAATTTTTAGATTTGGGGTTTTCTTGAAATTTTTGGAATTTCCAGTCTATTTCAATCATCTCTTCTCAAATCTCAGCTCGTGTTGCCCAAAAATTTGGGACTTTTGCTAATTTTTGCTCCCGGAGTTCGAATTGACTATCAATTTGAAGAAATTTCTCAATTTCTTAGACATTTTCACAAAAAATTTGGGGCTTTTGCACGACACGCACTCCAAGGTAAGCAACAAGTAGTACAACAACATTTAATTGCTGTTACAATCAGATTGGGCAGAGAATTTTGGGAAAATTTAGAAAATTTTGGTAAGAATAAGCTCTAAGTTGCTGTATTTTGTACTTTTGTGGGCACACATCTCGAGGCGGGTGTGGTACAACAGTATAGTGCTATAAGTGGTTTGCTACACATGTAGTGGAAGAAACAGTACTGCATGAAAGGACTACTGTAAATGCAGCCAAAACAATCCCAAGATGGCTGTTACAGACTCTCCAAGAGAGTAAAATGGATGCTTTTATACCTCAACGCACTAGAAGGGCTGCCAGAAATGCAGCAAATGATGCAAGGGGCACATTTGATTGATTTCACGGAAGTAGATGATTGTGATGAGCATGCGTTTATGAGCTTACTATTAGACGACGATGAGGCTACTTCCTTGGACGAAGCTCAGCAAGATGTACATTGGATGCAGGCCGGGCAGGATGAGTTAGACTCTATTGCCACTAACTCTACATGGGATCTTGTGGATTTACCACCTGGCAAGAAGGCCATTGGAACAAAATGGGTTTTTAAACTCAAACGCAAGGCTGATGGTACAATTGACAGGTACAAAGCACGGTTGGTAGCAAAAGGCTATGCACAGAAGAACGGCATAGATTATGAAGAAACTTTTGCTCCTACATCCCGTATGAGTACGGTGAGACGTGTGATTGTTATGGCTGCAAATTATAGCTGGAAAGTACATCAGTTGGACATTAAGACAGCATTCTTCCTTCAGGGTTTGTGATTAAAGGGAAAGAGCACATGGTACGCAAGCTGCATAAAACTCTTTATGGTCTCAAACAGGCTCCTTGTGCATGGTACTCCAAAATTGATGCTTATTTGGCTAGGAAAGGGTTTAAAAATAGTCAAATTGCTCCCACTCTATACATTAAGAATAGGGGGGGGGGAACCTTGCTAATTATCATTCTTTATGTAGATGACATGTTGCTCATTGGACCTACAGAAGAAAAACTTGTAGATTTTAAGGCCGAATTAAAACATGCATTTGCTATGTCAAATATGGGCTGCCTACACTATTATTTGGGGATTCAATTCACCCAAAATCAGCATGGTATCATCATGTCATAGTATGCAAGATTGCAAACCTATGTGCATTCTTATGGAGCTAGGCTTAAAGTTGTCTATGCATGATGGTGAAGCGATGTCTGATGTTGCAATTTACAGCTTGTCTTATTTATCTTTGCAACATACGCCCTGACATTCAATATACAGTATCTCAGGTGAGCGTGCATATGCATAGCCCACGGACCATACATTGGCAAGCTGTTAAGCGGATCTTCAGATATTTGCAAGGTACTCAGTCACATGCATTATTATTTTCTAGGGAGGGGGAGACTTGCACTTATAGGCTTACAGTGATTTAGATTGGGTTGGTGATGCAGACACTAGGTAACCTACTAGTGGATATTGTTTCTTTCTAGGCCGTTTATGCATTTCATGGCTAAGCAAGAAACAGCCTACAGTGGCTACCTCGTCTTGTGAGGCTGAGTACAGGGCAGCCCTCACGGCAATAGTGGAATGTATATGGTTGTGCAGATTGTTGGTTGATCTACATTTACCATTGGAGGGTCCACCCATTCTTTTTGATAGTCCGAGTGCTATTGTAGTAGCACGAAATCGCACGAAACACATAGAGGTGCATTACCATTACGTCAGAGAGAGATGCTATGCAAGAGAGATCAGCTTGATGTATGTACCCACACAGAAAAATGTTGCAAACATTTTCACCAAGGCACTACCACGCGAGAAGTTTGAGGCTTTTCGAAAGTCCTTAAACTTGTTACCCTTTGGTGATTGATCATCCTTGTACTTTTATCACATTGGCACTGTAGGGGGGTGTTAGAATTTGCCGATTCTATGGGCAGTGCCCAATGTAATTTGTGTGGTGTGGACACTTATTAAAGTGTCAATGTAAGATGTGTACACCTAGTGTCTTAGAAACTTAAAGTAGTGACACTAGGCTCTAGAGTAAAATAAACTTAACTCTAGTTAGTTGGTGGAAGGTTGGTTAGGTCAACCCTTGACCTAAACATAAGTTGTACTTTCACTCTATCTTTCATTCTAGGAAGTACACTCTACTCTTTTTGCTTCAGCTCACTCTCTTGCTGTCATTGTCTCTCCTCTCTCTCTCTCCATAGCTGGCTGCCATTTTCCAACAATGAATGAGAGAGAGAGAGAGAGAGAGAGAGAGAGAGAGAGAGAGAGAGAGAGCATTCAATTATCTTCACGAAAAAAAAGAGAGCATTCAACGTCGTGTTGTGAAGCAAAAGGGACTTCTCCAGTGGCAGCTTGACCTTCTACACCATGCTGATATCTTGGTCAGAGATGATTTAGTTCCTTGGCATATGGCAATCTCCTCTGTTCTGTGACTTTGTATCTTTTTATGCATGATGGCCTAGAGTCATTGCATCTTTTAATCTTGCAATCTTGTACTTGTACTTTTTCATAATTAACACAATTAACTATTGCAGAGAGAGAGAGAGAGAGGCTGTGTTAGAGTCTGTGTAGACTTTCCTTCATGACTGTTATTTTCCATTTTTTTCTAAGCCGACCTGATGGTCTGATGTAAAATTTTTACTACTTAATTCAATTATCTTCACGGAGAGAGAGAGAGAGAGAGAGAGAGAGAGAGAGAGAGAGAGAGAGAGTGAGTGAGTGTGTGAACCCTTTTTTCTTTCATGCAGATCGATTCTACTTGACAAATATCGGTCCTCAGCCAGGCTCTCGTAAGAGGAACAAGAGGAAAGGAAGAGGGCAAGGGGCTGGGCAAGGTGGTAGTTGTGGTTTTGGAATGAGAGGTCAAAAATCAAGATCAGGTTCTGGAGTACGTCCCGGTTTTGAGGGGGGTCAAATGCCCTTATATAGGCGCCTGCCCAAGCTAAGAGGCATTGCAGGAGGTAAGTCTCTCAGAAACATGCTGTTTCTAGTTCATTTTGAGCTTTGTACATTAAGATGGAAGCTTGTGTGAGAGTCCCAAGTAGTGGCCGAACATTTGAGTTTGATTTCTATGGCTGTAGGTAAATTGTTTAACAATATCTAATAAGGGAAGATGTTCTACAGGCATGGGTGCTGGGTTGCCAAAGTTTGTCACAGTGAATCTTTCGGATATAGAACGTGCTGGGTTTCAAGATGGTGAAGAAGTTTCCTTGGAATCTCTGAAGAGTAAACGCATAATAAATCCATCTGGACGCGAGGCAAAATTACGTTTGAAGGTAATTGTTGTTTTTTTCATTTGAGCGTATGAGAATGTGAATCTCATGTCTCCTGATGCTGGCAAGGTTATGTTGAAGTAATGCACTCTGCATCTGTGAAAGCTTCCACACCTTTCTGTGTGAGGGCACATGCGTTGGAAGGAGGGACAAGTCAGCTGCAAAGAACCTGAAAATGGTCGAGGAATTCTAAACATTGTTGGTTTTGAGGCAGAAAATTCCAAGAAGAGATTTGAGTAATGACATCTCATCAGCTGAAATAAAGGCACACTAAACATTTTGGGTCCAATAGTCACAAGGATGCTATTTGTCTGAAAAAAACAGGTTGTCCTTTTGTGCAGAGTATTATCCTCGAAAAAATGGTGGTGAAAGTATTTTACATCTTCTCTGAGTGTTTGTTGTGGTGCCATTACAAATTGTGAAACATCCGACCGCAGTGTTGCACTGCACTCACAAAGTTACTAGCTATTTTGCTTAATGATTACAACTTTTTCTCTGTTTTTTCAGGTTTTGGGTGATGGAGAGTTGAGCGCCAAGGTCTGTGTCAAGGCAGGGTCATTCTCAGAGTCTGCCAAGGGAAAGCTAGAAAGTGCAGGTTGCACCTTAATAGATGTACCTGGCAGGAAGAAGTGGGTGAGGCCTTCAGTTGCCAAGCGCCTCGCGCGTACTGCAGAATTCTTTGCCAAAAAGGCAGCAGCAGCCTAATCATTGAGAGGTGTTAATGGAAAATCGAGAGGAGCTGAGTAACCACCCAAGTGGGTAGCTTCTATAGACAAGCAATCAGGGAGCCCTTGCAATGCATACATTGACCATGATGGCCATGTACAATTTTGCTTGTATTTTATTTTAGGCGATTCCACATTTTCTTGGGCTTGACTACATGATGTACTGTGTTTATATGCTTCTGTTCAGTGTTACACACTCTTGAGGTTTTTGAGTCTACAGTTGGTTGACCGATGTGAAATCAGTGCCACACTTGAGCTTCATCAGTGTACAGATGCTTGAACCTTGAAAAAACAGAGGTCTGAGGAATTGCTCCAAATGTACTTGAGGTGTATGAGCTAGATTATACAGATATATACTGGTGGAAATGTGTGGGTATCATGGAGACATGTAGAGATACAGAAAGTATACTGGATGCCTTGGGTGATCATGTTGAGGTCTGACTTACAGGCGTATTTTGTATGGCTGGTTTCAGTACGGTGGATATTTTTGATAGATTTCTATGTATTTTCTAGATTTTGGCTTCAATGTTGTGGATATTGGAAGATTTCTATGGTACCAAACTTAACTGCCTCGATGTCTTATTTGGAATTTTATATTTCCACACACACACACACACACACACACACACACACACACACACACACACACACACACACACACACACACACACCCCTCAGCTTTAGAGAGGCTTGAAGTACTATGCTTTAATTATCTTTAACCAGGACATGGGTGACTTTCCAGTGTCCGAGGTCATCCTTAGCCAGGACTTGGGTGGCTACGGCCAGAGAGGGCAAATTGTGAGTCCATCAAAAGCAAAGCAGCACAAGCGAAGCGTGAGTGTGCATACGGAAGCAAGGAAGAGAACACAACCGGATTTCAATGGTTGCATGCATGGCGGAGCATATTAGTGAGGGCGCAGGATAGCAGTAGGAATGAGAAGCAGTATTGATTGCGAGGAAGAAGAGGATTGCAGCTTGAATGGAGGCCTACGGGCTGCACAGAAAGTTGCCTACACGCAATGACAAATAGGGGAGAGACATGCATGGCATGGATGAATGCCTTCAGGTCCAGAGTAGAGGCAGCACATTGTTAGAGCTCGAAATATTCTCGTATGATTCAATACTAGGGCTGACAACTAGGAGATAGTAGAAATGACATGAATGCTAACACCCCCCTGAAGCCAAAATACAGGATATGCACAGACATTCTGAGAGCCCCAAATGTCCATATTTGGGTGAATGCCCCTACTCTTTATATTTGTAGTTTCTGTGGATGTGCAGATTGCGGAGGTCCATTTGTGGAAATCTCTAGAAAAGGAGTAAGACCTGAATCTTGCATAAGTTGCTAGGGCCACAAAAATTTAGTGATAGATTACTACTGTGAATGAGCCAGTGAAGCCTTGAGAACCTCTGGAGCTCTTGTATCTGAAGGGGGTTGTCCTCACCACACCAATATTCATCCCCATCCCCATTCCCATCCACATCCCTCCCCTGTGCCACAACCCACCCGCAATTTGGAGGAGCAACATGAATCACTAGTGAAGAAGCTGGCTGAAAAGGGGGCAAAGGAGGAACATGTTGAGTAGGGAGAAGGGAGAGGAGCAAACATGAACCATCAGGGAAGTACCATTTGAATCTTGCATAACTTGCTAGGACCATAAAATGTTAATTATAGATTACTATTATGACTAAGGCGGTAAAGTGAAGAAGCCAGGAGGGGCGAGGGGTTTGAAGAAGAAGCACTAGAATGTGAACATTCTAAAGGAGAAGAGACAATGGAAAGAGACAAATTTTCATAAAACACCTATCTTGAGTCAACCACCTCTCACAAGTAGGGTTGAAGAGCCTTTAGTTTGCTAGCTATAGGTAATGAAGTTGTGCTTCTTGAATTTGGCATCCAACAATTTTCCTTTTTTCTTTTGGCACATGAATGTAGGCATCGCATCAAAATTGCATAGCAAAGTGTTCTCACCCATGATATGCCTCAAACAGGTCCTCCTTTGGAACAACGATTGTAGTGGACTTGTTTGCGAATGTGAAATAGTAATGCCAATGTCATTGGTCGAAAGGGAGCAAGCAAGCTCTTTGTGCTCAAGCATGGACTTAGCCATCTCGAACACAGTCATATTTTGTCACTTCACCACACCATTCTTTGATGGGGTACGTGTGTTTGCGCACACTCATCGAAATGCCATTTTGCTTGCAAAACTTGTCAAAATCTTAAGAGCAAAATCTGCTACTACGATCGACATGCTTGAATGTTGTACATGGAATGATTCTCCACCAACATCTCGCTCACAAAATCTATGAAAGGCCTTCAATTTGAGCTTGAGGAAATTATGCCAAATGTATCTTGATAAATCATCTATGATTAGCATCAAAAGTAGAGGGCGTTGCTTGTGGAAGGAGTGCATATGAAGCCACACAAATTGGGTGGACAAGCTATAAAGGGGTAATAGCTCAACATGTAGCCTAATTGGGAAATGGTTCACAACATTGCTTTCCCCAATGACAACTAGGGAAAAGCAAAGGATGCCACCGTGAACCATGTTCTAGTAGTTGCTTTATCGTACTCTTGTGGCTAGATTGGTGTAAGGAGTCATAATTGAAAGCATAGAAGGCATGCCACAAAGGGCCCAATTGAGATGAAGCTCAAGTTGCAAGGTCCATGGAGTGATAAAGCCGACCCTCTTGATGAATCCATAGGGTATCTCTTGATGTAGCATCCTCCACATTAACATTCTCTAGTGTGAAGATGACTAATGCCAAGGTGAGTGAAGCCATATGTTGATAGACGATTGAAGTCCAAATATGGAACATACATGAACTTTTCTATGAGTGGGAAACTTGTCGATCGAGAAGTAGAGGAATGGTGCCTACACCATGAATATGCAAATATCTAGAGTCAAATGTGGTAAAAGGAGTCTGCTCTGACATAAAGATCTTGAAGTTAATGATGTTAGAAGGTCATGTGATTGGACATGCCACTATCCATAATCTAACTCTTCTCAAAGGAAAAGAAGCCAATGTAGTGTTATCCATCTCATACAAATAAGTAGACTCTGTTGTTATAGTTGATGTAGTAATCTTTGACTCCTTTATCCCAACTCGAAGGTGGGGATACTTCTTCCAATGGTTTTTTTCAACATCAGCAATCTTCCCACAATGAGGGCACTTGGGAAAACCTTTGGATATTTCATTCGTCTATGTCAAGTTTTTATTGTTTTACCTTTCTTCATGTTCTTATTTTGTCAATTCCTTCATGTGCTAGCTGCAAAGGTACAATTGACCAAACCTTGTGACATGCCTCCTACTCCAAGATCATTGAAATCAACTTCTCCTAAGTGATGGTATCCCTCACACATGAGATAAGAAGACTATTGTAGAAGACACTGTACTTGGGTAAGGGAACACGTGACAAGAGAGTCCATCATGGCGGGGGAATCAGAGGTAGGGAGCTCTTCACAACTGCATCTTATAGGTAGTGCATATGCACCTTATATGAACGAGAATTGCATCAGTGTAGTTCAAAAAGAACGAATGGGCACGAGCATTGTGGGAGTCACATAGAATTGTATGATTCACATTAGTACCTATGTGAGGATGGCATAGTGGCTCTAGAATTTGAGCGTTTGTTGTCACAAAAGTACCTATGTGAAGTAGGCATAATGGGCTCTGGGATTTGAGAGTTTATCATCACAAAAGTACGTATGTGAGAATGGCAGAGTGGGTTCTGGGATAGTGAGAGTGGAACTCTCAAATGTAAAATGTACCAAATATGGCCTTAACTTTTCATGTTTATATGGCATAGTTTTGACTCATCTAGCTATTGATCATGGGGAAGGTTTAAGGAGATGCACATCAAACAAGCGTGCCATAAGGGTGAAAGGAGGGATAACTATCTCTCTAGGGGAAGGGGGAAGAGACATGGGACAAAAGTGATAAGGAGAAGGTTTTTGATCTTGTTGATCCACCTCTCTATCCTCTCTATCTTGTCCATCTTGTTTGTCATGTTGAGATGACATGGTAAATCTTCAATTTTGCAAGGGTTGCCAATTAAGGGGCCTGCTTTGACCATGAGCCACAAGTTTTGTCCTTGAAGGTGCTTCCACATGTCAAAGACATGATCATGGCTACAATGGTAGAAATGTGGGGAAAGTGCAAGTAATAAAACAAAAAATTAGCAAAGGGGATATCTCTCACAACATACTTGGCAATGATACCACACACACACACACACACACACACACACACACACACAGCACAAAAAAAGAAGAGAACAAAACTTGATTCAAATGATGGAATTCAAAAAAGGATGGAACATAACTGGATCCAAATGATGGAATGCAAAAAATGAAGAGAATATAACATGGTCCAAATGATGGAGAGCCCATGCACATGTGGCTACAAGACCATGTTTATGACAACATGCAACAACAAGAGGAATGAAGAGAAGGTGACAATGATTATGAGAGTGAATGTGAGAAAAGAAAGGATGAGGTGATGAATGTGATCAAGCAAGTAATGGAGGCTATTCATAGCCCCTAATGCTAATTGTGCTTGCCTTGCATAAAATGTAGTATCCACTGCAACGTGAATGTGGTGGACTTTAAAAAAGGAGGCCTTGGGGCCACATAAAAATGACCTAATCTATACTCAATGACAAATAGGTGACAGATGAAGAATTCAAGGCATGGATGACCTTACACTTGAAATAGGGGCTACAAACACGTAGTTAGAGCTTGTGTCTATTTCTTGGTTACACAAGGTGGCTCAATAGTCAAGCATTAAAGATGTTTACAACCTACCAAGGAACTGTAAAAGACTGTCATGGTATCATTATTGCACATCAATTTCAAATAGCTAATAGGACAAGAGAAACAAGTGAGTGAATCAATAGCTTGAAAGAACAATCAAATTATCAAAATGTTGGACACAATTCATGACATTGACATCATACATAAGGAGACAAAGGTGCAATCGGATGACCCAAAGAAGATCAATGGTAAGTTCATACAAAAGTGCAAACGAAAGAGAAAGCCAATTGATGAGTTAAGTATGAACAATACCAATGGAAGTGATGTATCAAGGTCTATAAGGTCGCTTATAATAAAAATCTAGGAGAACATGAGCTTGACACTTGGAGCAACCCAAAGTTTAGGGCTATGAAGGACAATATGATCGATTCCACATTAAAAGATGTCTCCAATGAGTTTTTTGCTATGGATGCATAATCTATTTGTTATAGAGTTGGCATTAGAATAGGAACTTACTTAAAAATATTCAAGGATGTTAAGGTTGGGTTTGGTTGTGTCCTGAATTGAAGCATAATTATACGTCTTCCTAGATCTTTAAAGCTAATAAAAGCTTGAAAGCTACTCAATTTGAAGGTTTTGGAGTAGACAATAGATTCCATGCATGTTGTAGGTGTGGAAACATTGAAGGCAGTTCACAGAGCTTAATAAAAACTACATGGATCTATGGAAGGTGCCATCGGAAAAGGTGAGGTATTATAACATGACTATAGAAAAATGTGGTAGTAAATTGTAGTTTGTCATAAAATTGGATGAAAGCAAGGTCATCAACGGAGTAAAACTCAAATGAGTTAGTGTCACTTTGATGAATAGAGTCTTGCAATTATACAAAGCCAACCTACATAACTTTAGTATTCAATCAGAGCATCTTCTATAGTGGCATGCTGTGTTTGAAATGTCTAAGGAAACATTTGAGATGTGACATCTCTTTTTCATGCACACAAGTATTCCAAACATCACTGGTTGCAATAATATGGTGGGATGCTCTCAATCGAAGGGTATGGTGAATACATGGTTGAATGGTGCCTTGTAGGAGACTTGAAGACTTTGAAATGCATGTGTGGTATTTCCAATACTGAAAATACAAGATTAGAAAGCACTTTGTTTGGACATTCAGATCAAAAGTTATAGGCATTTTAGTGAGACAACAATACCCTAAAAAGGTAGGAAATAAGGAAAAAAGTAAGGCTCGGGAGGATCTATAGCAACAAATAAGAGGCTCAATGATTGAAAACACTCATGAGGAGTATCAATAAGAGCCCCGACAATAAGGAGAGTATAGTACTTTAAATGCTATTCTTTTGTAATCTCATGAGACACATCATGCACTTAAGTACCATGAGCTTGTATTTAAAATAGTTCAAATGGTGGATCAAATGGATCTTTCAAGCATTAAAGAGTCCTTATTCCAGTATTTCTTTCTTCCATTTGTCTTCTCTTTTTCTCGATCCCAAATGGATTTAGGCCTAGACCTTTTATTGCTAGGATAATAGATATCAAATATTTTATGAGGACTTATGCAAGAAATTGTATTACCCTTAGAACTATGTAATTGCAATAGTTCCTTTAAGTTGAATGCATTGCGCCTAAGATGATAACTTAGGCAAACTTTGTTTGCGACTATAGCTCATTAGCACTCTTTTACAATAGCAAATACAAAGGAAAACTTTTAGTCCTCATGTACAACAGTAGGTAAAGAAATCTTCAGATATATCCCAAAAATAACCTCTTGTAGGCATGCCTTTCTAGTCTAAAGGCATTTGCAAAGAGATAGAATCACTTGTCTTTTACTTTAGACCTATCAATTACAATAGTAAATCACTTGTTTATTTGCCTAGGCTTGTAACAATACCCATATCTCTATTTATAACCATTTACTAGTTTAGGCCTGTCATCAAACTAATTCAACAACCAACTTAACATGACCAAACTCAATAACATTATTACAATCACCATGCAAAACTCTATCAACATCACAAAAACCATAATCAAACTCATAAGAGGTAGTAGAACTCTCTTGAAAAGACAACAAACTTAGCTCAAATCCATCATCAGTAAGAGAAACACCTGTAAATCTTGAAATGTTACAATATAAAGGGGACTTAGGAGAGCTCTTTCCAGTTCATCTACATCACTGCAAAGAGCAATAATACCTGCACAGAGCCCATTTTTCTCCTCTTTTGAAGAAGTATCAATTGATGTATATTCATCTACCTCTTTTGCATACATCCGTGCCTTCTTCTCCATGTATAAGTTATTGTTGCAACTTGGAGATATACAACAAATCTCGCACCTTTTGCCAAATTGGATACAAGATAATCATTACAACTCAAACATTGCTAGATTTAAGCATCAAAGCCACACGAAGCACTCCTTAGTAGAGGTATCAAAATTTATATCATGCGAGTGGCAAGAGGAGAGAACCCCAGACACAACCCAACGAAAGAAGACAAAGGAGCACGAGGGTAAGAACCTTTGGGGTCGGGATGGAGTGTAAAGAGTGAGATCTCATGGGAACCACATGTAAATACACATACACACTTACCAGGGTATAAAATGTGTAAGAGATCTAGTTTAATCAAGAAGAACTGTCTCTTCACCTTTAGCGAGCTTCCATGGCTTCCACCCCTTCTTTCTCTCTCTCACTGCCCTTCTCTCTCTTTCTAGGATTTCTCATTTTTTCTCTCTTTCTCTCTCCTCCTTGTAGTTTTCTCTCTTTTCTCTTCTCTCTCTTCTATCCTCTTCTTTACATATATGATGATATCTCCAACACGTGTTTGCAACATATAACTAGAAAACATTGTATAAGTGACGCTTGCAAATTGTGTTGCATAAATGATGCTTCCTTACAAATTTTCCAATGAGCCCGTGAACTTGTGTTTCATTTTTTTGATCTACACACACACACACACACACACACACACACACACACTCTCTCTCTCTCTCTCTCTCTCTCTCTCTCTCTCTCTCTCTCTCTCTCTCTCTCTCTCTCTCTCTCTCTCTCTCTCTCTCTACTAGACATCAACTTCAATAGACAATAGACACACCATTATGATCATGGAGTAGCTGTAGGTATATGTATATCTATATATATCTCTCCCCCCTCATAGTTGAAATCATACTCCTATGGTTGGTTGAATTGGACGTGGGAAATGAATGATTTCGAACTTGTACAAAAAAGGGCAAACATCCTCAACCATTATGACATTAAAAATCGGGGTGGTCCCAAACATTAAAAACATACCACTTTTGCAAAAGTATCTCGCATGCAAGAACAATGAGGTTTGAAAGCTAAAATTTGAAGTTTAAGATTTTATAACTCTTTGGACAATGAATACTTTCTTATTTATTCATTTAAATAAGTCAAGGTCATGCATGATTCAACCCTTAGTCATAAGCATTTGCCATATGGAAACACATGGAAAAAATTGAAATATTTACAAGAACTCTCTCTCAGCCCAAACTTCATGATCAAATGTATGTTATCTTGGGACAAGAGAGCGCAATAATGAGGATGTTTGAATTAGGATCTAGGTCTATAGTGTTATGAAAGTATACATCATATACAATGAATGACTACACCAATTCATAGTGTCTAAATCATTTATGGAGGATTTGAAGTGTGAGCAACACCTTTCAGGTTTCCAATGCATTGTCTCTAGACTATCTTAGATTTCATTGTAGGTGCATGCCCTATGTTTGACATTCTTCTAGTGGTCATGCTACAACAATGTCATCATTGTCACTATCATTATGGGCCCCATCATTAACCACATATATGTGATCTATCTCTCATGATGCATTGGTTGCCTCTCTTCTATGCCAACTCCTTCCTCTAAAAACTTCATGTATCCGTTGCTTACAAACTTGGTATAGCTCTCCACCAAGGGCACCAATTTATTTTGCCACTTGTCTAGGAACACATTGGTTATCAACTTGTTGTAGATGATATGTCCAATGATGCCATCTTGATCATTATATCCACATAGCTAGGTAGTATATATGATATTTACCTTATGGAAAGATAGCACTCAAGTTTTGTTACAACCCTTGGCCTACTCACGTAAGCCTTTCATCACTTATCAAGTGAAAAAAATATTATAATTATTGATTTAGTTGATTTAAATAAGTGATTTCATTATGTTTTATGTAAAAATTTATGTATGGTCAAATAAGTGACAAAAATGTTATAACTATTGATTTAATTGATTTAAAGAAGTGATTGGATTACCATTTATGTGTATTTTTATTTATGGTCATTCATAACACGATTTTGACTTGTTATATGTGTGAACATATATCATTGGTCACATTATGCGAGGTGGATGACAAATGTATTAATGTGCTTTGTGTTTTTTGTGGAAAAATTATTAACTAGAGAATTACAGGAAATTAAGATAAGGAAGTGCTACATGGAGCTCAAACGATTATTTTGGTATTTTTTGAGATGCATTATTTGTGCACCTTATGTGCAACACATTTTTAAATTTCTACATATCTCTAGTCTTGAGCTTTGACATGACTATTCATTTGATTCCAAGATAATGTTTAGAATTTTAGATATTAGCTTTTGTTTCAAAGGGTCCTTGACATCACTATCACTTGTAATAATCAAGTCATCCGTATAGATGACTTTGATAACTAAACATGTGTCACCCTTCCTCACATAGAGAGATGTGCATTATAAATATAAAATTCAATGTTGACAAGATACACTTTGATCTTGTCAAACCATGCTCTGGGTGCTTGTTTTAACACATAGAACATATTCTTTAATTTACATAAATATGTGAAATACTCTAAATCCTCATAACCTACTAATTACTTCATATACACTTCTTCTTGTAAATCACCATGCAAGAAGGCATTCTTCACATCCATTTGCTACAAACTCCAATATTTTGTTGCTACTTGGCAACACAATCACACATCTAATAGTTGCCATCTTTGCAACTAGATTAATGTCTCTTCATAGTTTATACCATATGCTTGTGCACAGCCTTTTGTAACTAACTTGGCCTTACATCTACTAATAGATACATCTATATTATGCCTTATTTTATAGACCTACTTACATCCGATAGACTTCTTGCCCTTGGAAAATGGTACTAGATGCATCATCCAATGCATTTCCACTAGATTCATACCAATTGCACATCTAATTAAAGATAATATCCATGTTCACCCAAAACTCACTACTAATAGACACTTTGAGAAATCCTAAGTTTAAGATTGTGAAGGAAAAGGTGATTGAGTGCACGTTGAAAGATGTGTCAAATGAGTTCCTGTGGATGCACAATCCATTTGTGATAGGGTTGGTATTAACACAGTGACTTACTCAAAGATATTCAAAGGTGTGAAGGCTGGGTTTGGTCGTGTGCTAAAGAGAAATAGATCATGCCTCTTTCTCAACCTTCAAAGTTAATAGAGGCCCGACAGCAACTTAATGAAAATGTTTTGGAGTTGATAGGAGGTCCCATGCATGTTCAATAATGCGTGGAAACACTAAAGGTTGAGACAAAAAATGCATATGAGGTGAAGTTCACCAAACTCAAGAATTTCTATCAAGGTGCAGTCGGTAATGGTAATGTACTATAATATGTCTGTTGAGAAATGTAATGGTAAATTGTAGTTTGTTATAAAATTGGATGAAAGTGAGGTCATCAAAGGAGTAAAGCTTGAAAGAGTTAGTGTAACTTTGATGAATAAAGCTTTACAATTCAACAAGAACAACCCAAGGAACTTTAGTGTTCAATCCGAGCGCCATGTGTGGTGGATCGCTGCATATGAAGTTCCTAAGGAAGCATTTGAGGTGTTGCAACTGTTTTTTATGCACACAAGCATTCCAAACATCATCTAGAATAATCAAGAACATGGTGAGATGCTCTTGGTTGAAGGGTATAGTCAATATCTGGTTGAATGGCATCTTGCAGGGGACTTGAACACTTTAAAATGCATGTGTGGAATTTCCAATGGTGCAAATACAAAGAATCCATGCCTATATTGCTTGATAGAGAAGGTGGAAGGAAAGGACAGAAAGAAGAACTGGCAAAGGGTTACAAGTGCTGCATCGATGTACAATAGAGAAGATCTCACTTGGAAGCCCATCTTCAACATTCCATTGGATCCTATTCACATTTGTTCATTGTATGTTTTTTTCAGAATCATAGTGAAAATTGTATATGCATACATTTGCTTTGCTTATAGGATGCAACTAGAAAAAGAAGCCATTGCAATGTGTAGGAATGTGGAGCAAGTGCTATCAGAAATTGGGCTACACGAGCATCAAGTGACAATTGAAAAATATGAGAAGAGATCATGAAAATTTGGTAACTTGTCAAAAAATCCTTGCTTTGCAAGAGCAAAGGCTAGGAAGTTTCTTTCAACATCCATCAATGAGGAAGGGAATGTCATGGTTCATAGGCTGCAATGCTACAATGGGTGGAAAAAGTTGCATTCTGCAATTCTTGATTGAAGTAATGGAGGAAAAAAAAGATTGGCCAAAGCTAATGTTTGGATTAGTCTTAAAAAATTGGCTCCCTTACTTCTCAAGATGGTGTTTAACAATGAAGATAAGCAAGAATTTATCGATGATGTGCCTAGCTTCTATGAAAACATGGTGGAAGTGTAGGGCAAAAGCTCTATCACACATTACATGGTGCGTACTAAGTCAATATTTTAAAATTGTATAAATTGTATAAAGTATTGAGCATAGTTTTACTCATACGTGACATGTGTCTTTATACCATATTCTTGAGGCACATGGGCCATACTTTGCAGAAAAAGGAAGCATCGGAGTTTGGTCCACACAAGGGATGTAAAATTCATATTGCATAGTGCGTGGTGCATACCAAAGAAAAACCAATCATGGTGGAGGGCTAAATGGTAGCAATCCAATGATCCAATTTCTATCTTGGTGGTATAGGATCATAGTAGTGGATGAAGCTTAACTCTTACAAAAGAGAGCAAATGAAAGTGCTGATGAATAAAAAACAGACATGATGGAATCACATTGTGTCACTAAAAGAGTGCGTTATGAAGCCTCAAGTGCCAAAGAAAGCCATGCCAAGTGGCTAGAAACAAGGCTTTGAGAAGGCAACAAATGGGTTCCAAAAGAGCTAAGATAGTAATATGAACAATGTGCTCAATGTGAACGCAATTCATTGTTTAAGAGAGAGTGTGCATCTATGTGAATGAGTGTTACATGTTAGGGTTATATAAAAGATGGCTTCACTTTCTATCTTATTCATTGAGTTCTCACATCTCTTGTGTAGGAAAGATGGCTAGGCCTAAGGTAGCTAGAAACAAGCTTCTGCTTAGAGTCCCATATCATGTTTAGCCCCTTGGAGCATTTACTAGCTTAGATGCACCCCTTTCTCAACCTAACCCAGCTTCCTTAAGCTGCTCTCAGAAGGATCCTCCTTAGCATCCCCACAAGAAACGCAAGTGGAAGCTAGTTACAGTGGCCATGAGAGAAATCAGGAGGTATCATCACTCTTTTGATTTCATTATTTCGAAGGTGAGCTTCTCGAGACTTGTTGCGAGATTGTGCAAGACCTCTACTGCACAAAAAGCAGGAGGTCATTTTTAGCACAAGGTCATGATAGACTTGATCGCTTTACAAAAGAATATCTTCATGCTCTAAAGTGTGCTATAGAGGCCCTATTTGGTTGACTTGATGATTGATGCTCAGTGTTGCACAATACATGAGAAGTGCATCACTGTAACTCCCAAGGACTTCCAACTTGTAAGAAATCTTTAAGCAATGAAAGCTACATTCATTCTAATGGAATGAACATAATTTGTAATGCTATCTTTTTTGGCATAGTGTTCTCCTTGTGCATTGGACATATGACTATGTCCCCAGTGCAAAACTATTGCACGCACCCTTAAAATATGAATTAAATTTTTACTCTCGTCCTTTGCTCTCAACTTTGATTGTGCATCATCACTGTATTTTTAACTCTTACTTACAGATAGCACTATCAATTTCAATAGGAAAAACATGTGAAAATTTATCATTTTTTATTGTAGACTTTACTCTTGATGCCTTTGTATAGTCTATGTGGCACGAAGTTTCTAAAAGCCAATAGTTGCGATGTCAATTTTTCAATTATCGATCAATGTATAATTTTACTGTGGGATAATTTTTGAAATACCAAACTGTATTGGAATGCAATGAAACTTCACATGCACACTCGTTAGGTGGCCAAGAGCCCCTTTTTTTTTTGGAAAAAAAAATGTTTGTAGACCCCTGGTTCAAAGTCTAGCGTTTGGAGCCACTTTCTTGGTAGAAACATTACCCAAACGACAGACTTCGGACAAGGGGTCTACATGCACTTTTTCTCCCAAAATAAAATTTGGGCTCTTGGCCACCTAACAAGTGTGCATGTGAAGTTTCATTGCATTCTGATAAAAGGTTATGGATTTACGATCACACGATGGACAATGCATATGAAGCTGCATCAATGCGGTTTTGGGATTTAAATGGGTTAAAAGTTCATTATTTTCCTCATTTTCACATCTTGCTTTCTTTGCTTCCTCCATTCTCACATCCCTAACCTCTGTCTCTCCTTCATCTTGCCCTCCTTGAGCTTGCATGGCATGCACCAAGCAAGCTGCTCATCGTTTCGGCCAGGGGAAGGCCTCATGCCAAGGCTCACCACCTAGAGCACAAGGTGGAGCCTCCTTTGGTGCAATAGTAGGTGCTCCCCATAGAGCATAAGGACCACCATAGAAGAAGATGAGATGGAAATTGGGCATTGTCACCCTTTGAGAGATAAGGAGAATCCAATACAGCTACGAGCTTCTCATCCTAAAAAGAACTTTTCATAAGGTTGTTTGAGAAGTTATGCAAGACTTGGAGCTCAAAGGGTTGGGAAGATTTTGGGCACGAGTGTGTGATGGCTCATCGGCAGGAAAGTGGAATGCTATAGCTATGGAGGCCTTGCAAATGATGGCAGAGGGATTTCTCATCGATTGGTTCGATGATACATAGCTAGTGGCCATCCATGCAAAGCGCGTCATAATCACAGATACATACATGAATTTTATCGTTTGGCTTTGACATGTCAAGGGGACTCCTCCATAGATTATGAGATTAATGATTCAAGGTTTTGTAATGAGTGTTATAGTACCATAGCATCTTGGAAGGCCAAAACATATTGTATAATCTGTTATATTGGAATATATATATATATATCATGTGATGTGTATGGAATTCAATTCATTGAGTAAAGTTTTTTTGTTTTGTTTCCTGAAATGCATGACTCTTAATTTTTGTTTAATGTTGTCGGAGGGGTTTTTGTCGAAAGGTTGAATCCACCGGGGATCATAAGTAGAAGGAAGTAGAGATAGTAGATGGAAGAGAAGATAGAGAATACCCAAGTGGTAAACACGACAAAACAAATCACAATGAATTGAATCAATATGTATTGAAAGAACTTGGAATCTTCACACTACTCAGAAGCAATCTCCAGGCATTAGTTCTCCTGGAGCTCCTTCCTAGACAAAAAACGTGGATTAGAAAAATCAGCTCTTTCTCTGCTGCTCGGAACTCGAATCTGATGGCTCCATTAGCTTTGAAAGGGGGATAAAACTGTAGGACACCTGGACATGGATCTCCCAGAAGATCACTCATTCTTCTTCTTTCAGTTCAATTTGCAATTTTTAGCCTATTTACAATGATCATGACACACGATTTCATCCATCTTTTTTTTAAATGAAAAATCTCCTAATTGGCTAAAAAAGCAAACTAGTTTTTTGCATGCCATCCTAATCTAGAAGCTTTTTTAACTTTTTTATACTTTTACAATAAATAATATCAAATATAGACTAAAATTATCCAAAAATCTAGTATTTTCGGATAATCCATGCAACTCACACTAGTACTAATGGCTCATATCACATTGACTCTCTAGATCAATAGAGAAGTCGGATGATGCATTCCAAACTTTTTCACATTGTGTCCTCATAACATCACAACATCCACCCCATCTGAACCTATACATCCTCCGGTATGTGCCAAAATCCTAGTTATCACCGGATTCCGAATCCTCATTCTCTACAATCATATCCTTTACTTCTTCATCTTCCATATCTTCCTGGCTAGCCCCTATATCATGGCCACTATTTTCTTCAAATTCTGGTAACTCATAGGCAGTAGATTCCCACCTTTTGAATAATCTGATTCTTTTCCCTGCTACTAGAAGTTTTATGGCTGTCCCATCCAGCTCATTTAATGCATAAGTAGCATTATCAAACACCTGTCTTACCACATAGGGTCCAAACCATCTTTTGGAAACTTTACGCATGGCACTATGCTGGTTATCTAAACTGCTATCATAAACCAATACCCAATCCCCATCTTGTATGGTTCTTGGTCTCAGTCTATGTCTTTTGTCAAACCGTTTCTTGTTCTGTATCCTTGCTGCCCTTAACTTTGTAGTTGCTGCCTCTATGTCTTTTGAATTTCTTTCCAACTGTCTAATGCATAAGGCCAACAACTCCTCTCGATTCAACTCCTCCTCCCAAGGTAACACACTCCATGTGACTGTCATCTCTTCTATCGGCATGATAGGTTTTTGACTATACATGAATTCTGCAGACATATGTCCTGTAACAGCACTATGAGTTGTTCTGTCAGCCCACAAAGCATAAGGGAGTAACCATGGCCACTCTTTTATCTTCTCTCCATATGCTTTTGCCAATGCCTTCACAATAGGTGGATGACCTCTTTCACTTTTGCCATTTCCTTTAGGGTTATATGCTGAAGTTAAAGCAAGCTTTATCCCCAACTATGCAAAGAAATCATGAGCTTCATTTGCATCCAACTCACCCCTATCTGCTGTAATTTTTTCCACACATCCATAACGACAAAAGATCTCTTCTAAGAGAAAAGTACATATGACATTTATCATCTTAGTACGTAGAGCTCTCCCTTCCACTTGATTAGTCAAGTCTTCACGAGCAAGCGCAAGATACCTCATTTGCCAAAGACCTGTAGGCATTGTGACCAAATCCACCACCCACTTAAAATGAAGAGACAATGGATATATGGGTTGCAATCCATCCCGATGTCTCATAGTTGAATACATTTGACATGTCGTACATGTTTCCACAAAGTGAGCAACATCCTTATACATACCCCGCCACCAATATCTTTCTTTGATTTTTGTAAAAGTATCCCAAACACCTCTATGACCAGCCCACAAGCTTTCATGAAATTCTTGCATTGCTTTTACTTGTGAAGCTTTGTCACCCAAAACTCGCAATGGCATACCCTATTTCTTTTTAGCATGTTTCCATAAGTATCCATCTTTTAAGAATAATCCATAGGCTTTCCTCTTGATCTTCTTAAACTCCTCATATGTCTATTTTCATGTAGAAAGTAATAAAAACCACACTAAAACATTTAAACAAGGATGAGCTGAGGTTTAATCCTCATGCCTCAACCTTGTCACACATCCACAAACATAGATAATATTTTTTCTTATTTATTTATTGTGAAAAATAGAAAATTTCTGAATTTTCTCTATTTATTTCTTCAAAAATTATGACAAATCAGAATTGTGAGCTCTCATTGATCAAAAGCACTCAACCCCATTTTTATATTCATTTTTATTCCATGGGAACTCAAAACATTCACTAAAACCCCCAATTTCCGTGTTTTGAGGAAAAATTATTATGTCATCAAATTTTATGGTTTTTTTCTTTCCTTTTAGAGATAATTCAACATATGCAACCAAGACCAATAATCATCAATCATTTCTTTCAATTATCTTTCATCAAACAAAGAAGAAGAATACTTACTCATAGAAACCCACGTGTTCAAGGCGTGTATCCCGAGATTAAGAGGCTGCTGACGCTTCCCTCTTGATGTGCTCTTTAGCCCCAATCTATGTCCTCTACCCCTCGTTTGCTTCAAAATCGTCATCACCCCCCCTCCCCCCCCTCCAAAATTCTCTCTTTCAGTGATGCATATGAACAACCCACAAGAGGACAAAGGGAGGAGGAGAGAGAAAGAATAAAAATAAAAAATTCATTCCCTTCATCATATTACGCATGGCTACCATCAAAATCTTGCCCTCTCTGTATAGATCAGGGTTCTCCCTCCCTCTCTCTCTCTACATGATTAAGCATCCAAGAGGCACAAAATTTCCCAAAAAATGGAGCGTCAATAAAAAAATGCCCCCTGCCTGCATCTTGACACATTTTTGCATGTTTTCTTCATTTAGAGTTTCATTTCATTTCATTTATAAAATGTCCACTTTCAAAAAACCACTTTCACACTGCTGCGGAAGGGTTTTTGGCCTGTTTGGGGGTGCAAACGGACTCCGATTCGTGATCCGACTAGATGGCTGACTTCGTGATGTCGAAATCTATAAATTTGGCCCTTGTTGCACACTTTATGGTTTGCGGATCCGGTAGCTGCTTTATAATGCCAAACCTTGCTGGGATTAAATGGGGTTTAAATGACCTCCAATTGACGAATTGAGACTTGTGTTGGATTCTTGATGTCGAAATGCATTTAGAAAAACTCCAATTCAACCATATGCTATTTTTGATGTTTCATGAAAATTGGCTCTTTAACACCTCTCGAGCACTTTTCAGCTCCAAAAATGGGCTCCAACACTTCAAGAACGGGTCCAAATTAGGTCCTAAAATATAGCTCTCAGATTAGCATATCAATCTATTGAAATTAGATTAGTAGGTCATTTTTTTTTGTAATTAAGTAAGAAGATTATATTACTTCATGTTACTAGATGAGTAATTTAGTATGTACATTAGTACGTTAGGAAGTAAGTAAATTAGCATGTTAGTAGATTATTATGTTAGTATCTTACAAGAACAACTTGGAAGATGAACCAAAATATGATACCAATAGAGTGATTAGATTACCTTTCTATACTGGTGTAAATTGTGTACACTTTAGTGTCTCATCCAATCCTCTAATGTTCATTTTCTCCTTAGAACTTTTGAACTTTCTAATTTGCAACATATGCTTTTGTGAGATGTGATTGGAGTTGGAGCAATTGGTCATGTCCTATGGCTCCTATGAGCAATTTATATGAACATGTGCAAGCAAGCAAGGAGATTATGAGTCCCAAAGTGTTTAAGGCATACCAATGGGCGGATATTTAGAATATGTTTTTTTGTAATAGTCGAATTTTTGGAAGTTTGTTGGTCATGAGTTCTTGGAATGTAGAAAGGCAAGGGTTTATCTATATACAGTGGAAGTACCGTTTGTTGGGATACACCTGTATTTCTTGGCGGATGTTCTTTTGATTGTAGCTATGGCGGATAGTATATGACAACCCAGTTTACAGTTTTCTCTCTACATGATGTTTTGTCTATATATTTTTTTCTTCTGTTCTGTATCATTTGTTTCAAGTATCGAGCAGTAGTAGATCTCTGTGAGATATGTGTTTACAGATGGTAGGATTTCTTAAGGTAGAAGATGGAGTGTAGGTTGACAGTTTAGATGACAAGTAGTGTAGTCAGATCAAGAAGCATGTGAAAACTACGTTGCTAAAGCAACAATAAACACTGGCGATCATGGTGTTGATGATAGGATGTCATGGTCGAATCTATTTTCTTATGTAAAAGGACGAGTGCCAAGAAATGATGGAGCAGCAGTTGAAATGATGGTAGCAGAAGTTGGTGTGTTATCTTTGAAGTCAAATGCTAGGCTACTATGGCGGGCTAGAGGCTTCACATTAAGTTCTTCATTTATATTTTACCAGGTGGGCAGAAAGATGGAGGTGACTCCAGTAGAAAGAGAATGACCCTGATGTGGAAGGGCATGAAGGTAGTAATAATCTTGGAATGCAAAGCGACTGTACGGAGTTTGAGTCTAAAAGGAGTGCAGAAGAATTAGAGGAGGTTGAGGAATATGAAGGAGCTTTTCAGGGGGGGTAGAACCAGCAATGGGATCCACTTCTAGTAGGAGCAGTGGTTTTACAATGGCTATTATTTGCAAGAAGGAGATTACAATTTGATCCTTTGAGTGTGTGTGTGTGTGGGGGGGGGGGGGGCGCTTACAAGCACCACTTCCATCACCAGTGATATCAGTATCTTCTACAGGGAATCTATCCCCAAATACGCGGTGAAGGGTGGTAGCACAACGAGCAGATTTTCGCGTCAAGTTCGGGAGCTTTTCAAGGAAGTCTAAAGAAGAGCCCGATTGCCACATAGCTCAATTTGAGACAAGATGGCAGGCCAGAGGATTTGACAAAGTGTATGATGCTCAAGCTAAGATGGGACAATTCAAAGTGACATTGGAAGGAAGAGCCATGCAGTGGTGGCTGAGCAATTTCAATCCAACTCATTTTGCAAACTATTTGGATTTGAAGACAACATTCTTGAATAGATTTTGGAAGGAGAAAACTCCAAATGATGTTCTTGCTAAGATTAAAGCAATCAGGCAGAGGAAGATGTTTGTGGAAGACTATAGTCAGAAGTTTAATCAGTAATTGAGACGACTTACAGCGGGAGAAAGACCCATTGATGAGATGTTGGCAGGATATTACATGAATGGTTTGAGGAAGGAACTGCGGAATGTAGTAGCAGGTGTGGATGTAGGAGCAGGTTTGGATGATTTAATACAAACGGCAACAAGAGTAGAAAAGCGATTTGGTGTGATAAATTCAGGGTCTACAAAATGGAGCTCAAGGAAGAGGAAAGAGAAGAAAAGGAGATCTTTGGATGATAGTGGTGATGAAGATTCTGAGTCAGATACAGATTCAAGTGCTAAGTCAAGCACAAACAGTAGATTAGATTCTGATACCGATTTCGATTCAGATTCAGAAAAGGAGGATAAAAGGAGGAAGCATAAGAAGAAGGATAAAGACAACTTTAAAGATAACATGGTAGAAAAGATGGTGGAGAAAAAGCTAAAAGAGATGGGGGTGAAGTAGGAGTCTAAGTCAAGTGGTAAGTGGCATCATTGTGACATATGTGATATTGACGGTCATAAAACACATAATTGTTGGTATAATCCAAATTACAGAGGACCGATTCCACAAAGACTTCAGTAGAGGATTCAGTAAGGTATAGCACAGGCAAGTAGAATATTTTCGGATGCTGCAGGACAGCAGCGGACATACAACAATCCGGGATGGAGAGGACCCCAACAGCAATGGAGGCCACCTTACAATCAAAATCGGCCATATCCAGGTAATTTCAATTCAGGCTCTAGACCCACATTGTGCCAAAAGACATGCTGGCATAACTCTCTCATGTGAAACATCACCCTCCTCCCCTAATCATTCATGATCACAGCACATGTCCTATCATCTACAAGGTATCCATACCCCTCTGGGATATGTCTAAGGTGTGTCCTCTCCCACCTACAACCGGGCATAACCAGGAGACCCTTGTACATCTAATGTATCCATGGGGGTAGTATCTCTCAGAGTAGCACCCGTAGGGCTGCCGCCTCCTATGGATAGCTGAGCAAAAGTTAGAGTCATTGGAGTAGATGTTCCCATAGGTGTGACAAATCCTAGAGGTGACATGCCTCCATCAGAACGACGAGACAAAGACACTATATCGGTGTGTCCACATGTAACGTGTCCACTCGTATCTTCAAGACACGTCTTGGCAGTCCATCGGAAAGGATCTCTAGAAAGCTCCACCGGCACTCCCATGGAATGTTACGGGGTTTGTGATCTAGGGCTTTCCACGTCTACCATGTAGCAGAAGTATTCTGACCGTTTCCACTTAGGACCGACCTGAATTAGGGTTTTGCTTATTGGTCATTTCCTAACGGCAACTAGCGTCGAACCCAAGCGAATTACTTTACGTATAATTGCCAGGTTCGAAGCGGATTCACACTGCACTTGGTTCAAGGAGAATGGGAAACGAGAGGGATGTGAACTTAACCTCTCTGCCATAAGGCATAGTCCCATTCTGTTCCCCTAAAACAACGTAAATCAGGATCAATTATAACTCTAGGTCAACGCTTTTGTTGTTCTGTTCTTTGACGATGTCCATCGTGATTTGAGATAAGTTCCCGGCCAACCGAGACCACCATTTATAGGACGGACCTAGGGTCCATCCACCGCACTTTCCTTGGGTTGTTTTAGTTATCTAATTACCTAACACATTTAATTGGACATGTATCAATCAACTTCCTTAATTAGCCCGTTAGGCACTGGTTCTTTCACGTAACCATAGCACTTGACATAGAAAAGCAACATCAAACAAGTTCCTTTTTAACAGGTTATCATATTTATCTTTGAAATACATAAAGTCTAGCCCGTAGGCTTATCCACAATCCGCCCGAAGGCTATCCATCAATCCACAGGGATCATTAATCCAAGTTTCCACCCGTAGACTAGTATGCGCGCCTCGAAATCCAATCCTGAGTCACGTTAGCCTCTTGTGCAGGGCCTGGAAGGCGAGGGATTTATGGCCAGAGCCCCCCTGGCACCCAAGCGTCCTCTTGCTCCAAGTAGCACTCAACGGAGAGACATCTCGCGGCTGGTTCAGTCCACTTTCCCGGCGCGGTTAACAACCCCCTTGGTTAGGGTCAGGCAGACAGTCGGAGGTAATTGAAGCTGCCTCTCCCTTCAAGCCTTCAACCTGAAGTATTAGATATCCATTTATCAAACAAGGCAAAACAATGCTCTTAAATCTGTAACAAACACAAACATTTCCATTGGTCGTTTATTGTTTGGCCAACTGCTAAGGAATGAATCCTTCTTTTCGAATGCATCCAGCACTCGATCCGGGATGACTTGCGACTTGGCAAGATCCCCTATATCTTGGGTTAGGGCCGTACCCTATTAACCCTGACTTGATCAATACCTTA
This sequence comes from Lygodium microphyllum, assembly GCF_053477565.2. Classification (NCBI taxonomy): domain Eukaryota; kingdom Viridiplantae; phylum Streptophyta; class Polypodiopsida; order Schizaeales; family Lygodiaceae; genus Lygodium; species Lygodium microphyllum. The sequence continues at coordinate 38,996,299 of NC_141136.1, read as the reverse complement.
AGTTCATAAGTTATTCCAATTTATTGGTTTGTCCTTTGCTCCAAGCAATTATCTTTACCCCAGAAAGATACTATATTAGGACGATTATTCATCCTCTTGCAAGATAACTTGCGTAAGAATCTGCCAACCTCATTCCGAGACTTGGCCATTCCCTTGTGATCCAATCACAAGATCATACGACTCTGCACTTGTTGCACAAGGGTTGCATCGAACTATGGGACTATTCTACCTATCAAATGGAGTCACGAAACAATCTATTCTTGATTACATTAGGCTGACGTTGTCAATCCTAGGGTTCCAAGTTCCATCTTTTTAGTGAAGGGTTCTTAGGGACAAACCCTAGATCACTTCTCAAGTATGTTCCAATGTCCCTACATTCCGTGAATGTGGGCGAGTCTTTAGGATATAGGAGTTCCAGCCTTAGCAATACGAGCGGCTAGGTCACGTGATAAATCCTACTTAGTTCTTTGGATTTGAATTAACTCTTCCTAAACGAGTCCCTTCGCGGTTTTTAGGTGTTTTAGGTTTAAGCCAACTTGTTTAATTCTTGAAGATAATTACGCTATCATTTCCATAAACACATGACTCGTTGTCTATGCGCAAATTGATTTTCAACCCTAACTTATCGATTTAAGATCAAGCATAGGTTAGCTTATGACCTAATTTGAATGAATCATCCTATAACTTGTGAACAAGATTCATGCTAAACAAACAACCTTATACTAATAATTATGCAGTTGAAAAATGATAATTGACTAGAGTTATGCAACTTAAGAATCATTTGATGCCTTGCTTTTTCGCATGGATTATTAGCACTTTCCTTAATAACTCATTGCGAAGAAGATATGTCCTAATAAGGAGACATGCAATTTATATTTCCATGCCTAAACGGAGTGCACTATCTTAATTCCGTTTTGTAAATGTGGACATTAATCTAAGTTTAGTTCATTGCAATGCATAAAACTACTTGCTAGAAATGCATATCAATTTTTTTGCTCACTTTATTTTGTTCGTTTTATTAAAAATACTAATGACTGAATTTCTCCGTCGTGAGTTAATTTTTTCTAAAGCATTTAAGATGAAAAATGCATCCTATTTTCCAAAAATCATCTACGCCCAATTGAATTATAACGACGTAAAATAAAAATTAGGAAGAAAAAACCTGGACTTGTGGTGAGATGTCCACGTGGATGCTAGGAGACGATCCTCCTACGGTTGCACCTTGGGATTCTTAGGAGCCATTGCAAATGTAGTCTTTTCGCCTTGGGCACGGAGTTATGATCTTGTCCGTCTCCTTCGTATGCGAACACGGAAAGGGATTTAGGTAGACTTCACGCGAAATTGGGTGGAAGAATCCCGAAGAGGAGGAAAATAGAGGGTATGAAAGAGGTACACAAAGGGCCTTGGATTCCCGGGGCAAGGGGTGTTTTAGTAAGCCCACATGACCAGGGCTAGGAGGCTTTTCTTGAATCCCGGGGGGGGGGGAGGGGATACCAACCCTCGTAGTTAAGGTTTTTGAACGAACCTTAGAAAGGGGGAAAATGGGTGTAGAAGACCCTTAAGAGTGGATTTTTGTGTGGGGGGGAACAAAGGGTATGAAGGGCTTTAAGAAGGACTTTTTTGTATGGGAAAAAAAAAACTTAAGGCCACATGAAGGCCCCTTCAAGTCAAATTTCGACCGGGGGGAGGGGGAAAGCTTATGGAACCCTTGGGAGGAAACTTGTCGGGGGGGGGGGGGGGTATTCTTAAAGGCTATAGGGAAGGGGGACTAAGGGGGCCCTTAGGGGGATTTAAAATACGAGGAGAAAAAGGGCCTTTAAGGTAAAACCTTTTTGGGAGGGGGGAAAGGGGGTTGTCTTAAAGACCACAGGAGGGGGGCTTAGGAAGCCCACCCTTGGAAGCTTCCAAGGAGTTTCCTGGAAAGGGCACGTGGAGGGGGGGGAGGGGGGGAAATTGACTCCCCCAGGCGATGATGGCCAGGAGATGGATTGTATCAATGTGGCGTGCGGCCTTCAGACGGCGGAAGGGTTGGTGCAGATGGTGGCATCCAATGACTGATGGCGGCGATTCGTGGTCCACGGCAGCACAATAGACTGATGTCTTCAATCTCTCTCTCCCTCATGAGTTTTTACACAGTGTGCTCCCCCCATCAAGCACACCTTTGATTTTTATAGGTGAGGGGAGGGGGGATCCTCCCTCCCTTGTGTGGCATCACGCATGAGCCTCCTCCCTCCAGAGCATCCAACAAGGATGCTTAGTCATCCACCATTCCCTCCCTCTCCCCCAGCACGACAGTCGGCTGGGGAAAGGAGGGAATAGTAATTTTTTTTTTGCCATTATCCTACTAAATTATCCAAATCCAATATTATTATCCCCTCTACTTATGAAGGGGGTTCACGCGTGCTATTGGAAGTTCGGTATGTTACACCACAACACCCACCTGAGCCACCCTCTCTGAAACCTATATGAGAGCGAGAAGTAGCATCCCTATCTAGAGTCAACTGTGGGCTCACAGCATCCACATCTCCGCAGTACCCCCAGAACCACTCCCTCTATCCGAGCCCAGTCTAGAGCATTAACCTCGTCAAAGCAAAGCATCAGAGTGTGCCAAAGTAAATCTCATGGAATGCCTTGATGGTGTCTAAGACAGCTCCAAGTCCTCCATATCTCTGAATTGGGCCATCTGATCTAGAGACATACATGTGAATATCTTGTGCAACTCCTCATCGCTTATCCCTTAACTCATCTTGCTCTTCAAATATCATCAAAGGTAACTTGCACAGATAGAAAATGATATTAGCATAATTAATAGAAAGATTTAAGTAAAGCATGGTAATATAACACTTTAAAAAAATGATGCTACTTAAAATGCATATTCTAAAGTACCCTTAAAAGCGATGCATCAACGAATTGAGTAGACGAATGCAACAAGTATGACCTAGCCTATGGTCTCATGTTAATCTCCTGGCACAACTCTGCATACACTGGAAGTCTATAGATAGGTCACTAGAGAAGGACAAGTCCAATTCATTCTCAAAGAATTCGTGGCCTCCTGTCTTTCCATCATTGTTACCCAAATTCACCTCCTCTACATGCTCCAAGCCCTCTTCGACCTCCACCCCTTGCAATATCAACTCCTCTACCTGCATACTCTCCTTATCTATGCTGGGAACATTACTTTCATTATACACTCTCACAGTTCAAGGAGTTGAAGGCACAATATATCAAGGTTGTCGGAGGTTTGGATAGAAAATTATATGTTTAAAATCACATATAAGAGTGATTCAAAATTTGTGACTATTTTGTGTCATAAAAAATTAAAAACATAATAATTCATGCACCTGTTCACAATGGATCAACAAGACAAACGTGTCACGTAGATTTGTCCATCTTGTCTCGGAAGCTATTTTCAGATATCTAGATGGACCTTATCGAACGGTTGCTCCATCTCCTTCCAATACCACTTTGAACCACTGTACAACCTCTGTAAATCGCTCCATGCATTTTTGGAGTGAGGTATCCCGCGATCGTGATTGGTAGTACAAATTGCCGCAAATGAGGAAGCATTATAAACACAGGCTAGATACTAAATAGCAAAATATGCAGGCTATTTATAATCAAGGCTAGTACAAACCTAACATATCTTATGCCAATCATGGGATTTTATCCCTGATAGTTGGTCATCTTTAGAAAAGCCAAATCTGAGGGAATGCATCATACCCGTCGGGGTGCCAATAGACCTCATAATTTTTTTCACAAAGCGCTCTTCTTTACTGGAAAAAGCCTAAGGAGCACAAGGTAGTTGCAAGAGACCATCACTGCTCTCGACTATGGCCAGCAGAGCTTCTCCATCTTGCCTACCTCTTTCAAATCCATTTGTACCGTTGCATTATCTCTCTTTCATGTGATGTCTCATGGAAATTACTATATGTATATCCTCCATATCACGTATATTCAAGAATATCCTTGTCTATGAATTTTTCCTAAATAAAACATAACCTTTTTCTATTCAATCTGTAAAATAATCCCTCTATATTATACCCTTCAATATGTAAAAAGTGTATAAAAATGGTATTTTAAAAATACCTTATTTTGAACCCACGTGATGTACACATATTGATGAGTAACTTACCCGAGTGTGATATGGTCCCATAATAAGATGCCCACATTCTCAAAAATATGCATGGGAACCAATAAGTAGTTGATCTATAAGTGGATCCAATATGGCAACTCGTAGAAAATCGAGAACTGTTGCATTCCATTTGGATGTGACTTTGCGTGGACCATTTTCAACTCGTACCAACTTTGGGCCTTCATTCGTGCTGGAGATCATCGAAGAAAATCTCCCCTCAGTTCATGACCCTTCGGCAAGAAAGTGGTGTGTCCTTGATACATCATCTTCTTCATGGTTTGTGACCTTCAAGAGTCTAGTTGTGGCCCGCACAATGAACATGCATGATAACCTGAGGTAACCAAACGCGTCCCAATACTACTATTTAGTCAACATAAACTTGAACAAGCTATGTTAGATATCACCAACGAGAATGGAAGCCTACTTATCTGAGCACTCTCCAAATCCTAGAAAAACATGCATGGTCCACATGAGAATGGCTCATATATTGGGGGACCGTTGACCATCACACTTGCTTATATCTTCCACAACCACAACCACCCCCACCTCCCACAAAATCTTGAGCTCATCAACTAATGGATAGAGATAGACGTCATATTCTTGACTTTGTAGCTCCCAGGAATAAGCAAGCTAAGGATCAAGTGTTCTTTCTTCGTAAAGAGCCATGGCGGGATGTTGTAGTTAACAAGGACTATAGGCCACACACTATAAGAAGTTGAGCAGAAACCAAATGGGTTCATGATATCCATAGCAAGATGACCAAGCCAAATATTCCTTAGCTCTTGTGTAAAGCCTAGAAAGGTAGAGTCAATGTGGCTCCATGTGCGTGAATCTATTTATATTCGTTGGACTCCATTTGTGGATCTATTCTGGACATGCCATGTTGTCAAGCTCACCATGCCCGACGTAAGAAACATGTAACGTATACGTGGTATAAGTGGAAAGTGTCTAAGAACTTTTTAAGGGATGGTTTTCCCTTGTAAGTCCTGTTGATACCTGTGAGCACCACACTTTGTACATGTCTCCATAGTCCTTTGGTCTCCTCGAAATAGCATGCAATCATTGACACATGCATGGATGCTGTTGTAGTCCATGCCAAGCTTTCATAAAACATGTCATGCATCATCATGAGACTCAGGAATCATATTTTGAGGTAATAATATATGCAGCCACTAGCATTGTCGCATCCTCAGTCTTAAGTGTGACCTTTATGTCAGTCTTTTTCTTTATTTTCCTTTGAGTACACTACAAAGATTGTCACATAACAAGGTCACTAGAGCATCCACCTGTATATCCAAATCAAACATAAGCTTGAGCAGCCATGCAATCTCACATACTACCAATGTAGCACCCCTGTACTCATCCTCAGTACTAGATAATGCAACTGTAGGTTGCTTCTAGTTGCTCCAGCTGATCATTCCACTTCCAAAGCCAAAAGCATAATCATTCCTAGATCTGCGATCATATGAGCATCCTGCCTAATCTGCATCTATGTATCCAACTAGTGTCAAGGCTTGACATTCTGATCAAGAGGTGTATCTAGTGGTTTACATTTAGCCACGTCATATTTCTTCAGCATTTCCATGGCATAGTGTTTTTGCATTAGCTGTAAACCATTTTTAGCTTTGATCACCTCAATACCCAAGAAATACTTCAGTTCACATAAGTCTAGCATGTCAAATTCAGATTTCAGTATCTGCATTACATGTTGTATCCCCACGCAATCATCACCTCTGATTATCAACTCATCAACATGGATGACTAGCACTACCAATCCTTTATCTGTCTTTTTCGTAAACAAACTGTGATCAGCCTAGACAACAATAAATCCCAAACTGTGCAAGTAATTACTGATCCTTGCATGCCCGGAGCCTGCTTCAACCCATACAACACTTTTTTCATCTTACATACATAATGCTGAAAATCAGGGTTTATGATACCCTTTGGGTTGATCCATATAAACATCATCTTCCAAGTTACCACTAACGAAAGCATTCTTCACGTCCATCTATTGCAATTTCTAGCCTTTAGTAACAATCAATGCGATCACTGTTCTTATAGTTACCATCTTGGCAAGAGGGCTAAATGTTTCCTCATAGTCTAACCCATACTGCTGGGCATGTCCCTTTGCGACCAACCTGGCTTTGCACCTCTCTACACTTCCATTCGACTTGTAATGAATCATGTAGACCCATTTGCAACCAATGGTCTTCTTTCCTTCTGGTAGTGGCATAAGATCCCATGTACTATTTTCAGCCAAAGCATCTATCTCCTCATCCATAGCTGTGCACCAATTTTTATCCATACAGCAAATGTAGTAGGCTCTTTAACCTCTGTCATCTTTATCATATAAGAAAAATGCTTCGCAAAAAAAACATTGTAAGTTAGTCTATCCACAGGGTACTCGAATCTTTGCAATCATCTAAGCTATGATGCACTACTCAATTCCCATGTCTCATGAGGAAGAATGTACATGTTGTGCCTAGTGCCAAGCATATACATTGTCAGAATACTAAGCTCATTGTCTAGATTGTTAGCTCAGTCATAACCTGAAGTCATCTTGCCAGGTTACATCACACCAGATGCATCATTAGAAGCTTTTTCTTTCCCTTTGCTATCCATCACATCATATCTCCCCCTCACTGACATACTGGTATCAGTGGATGATGAGCCAAAGCTTCATAATCTCCTTGTCCATGGAGATACCGTAAGACTGCTAGGACTTGTCAGATAGTAGAGCTGAGCTTGAAGTCTTAACATTTCTCTCCCCCCTCTCTTTCTTTCTCTCTTTCTCTTTCTTTGTTGCCCCTGTCTTTGTTTCTCTCCAGCCCTTGTTGTTTCTCTCACTCATTCTCCTCTCTCCCTCCCTTTCTCTCTCTCTCTCTCTCTCTTGCTTTGTTATCTTTCATTCTTTTTATCTCTCTTGTTCTCTCTTCTTTTTCCTTCCTTATTCTCCCTCTCTCCTTTCCTCTCTTTCTCTCTCAATGTATCTCATTCTCAAGAAAAACAAACAAAAGAAAAGAAGAAAGCACAAGAACAAACCAAGAAGAGGCAATGTACCTACCACAAAGGCATGAGGATGGATTCTTTGTTTCCTCTTCGAGACGTCCCCTCTTTCTCCCTTATGTACTTCTCCCTCTTCTTTGCATACGATGGCAGTGGTGAGAAGCTCTCTATCTTTCTCTTTCTCTCTTTCTCTCCCTCTCCCTCCCAAAGCTACAATCTCTCTCGCTCTCTCTTTCACTCTCTCTCAAAATATTTGTAGAAAAATGTTGCGCTTGGATTTTTGGTGGTTTTTTTTCTCAGACGGGAGTCACTATTTGCGTCACATTATAGCAATGCCATTGTTTTTAGTCGAAAATGAACGTTGCTATTTGACCATTCCCTTGTAGTGAATTTGTGGATATTCTTTGCCTCTCTTAGATTTCATTTGTGGCTACTAGTTGAGCCTTTAAAGAGCTACAAATAGTGCACTTAGAAAATTGATTAGACTTGCTCAATGCCATATTCTAATACTCTTTATTCTAAATTCTATTGGATGTTGACATTGACATCCTTCTTTGTAACCTAATTATTGCAATGACGAAGTCACCTCAAGTAAAATGTCAACTTACAATTATGTATTTGGAATAAAAATTTGATTTTCTCTAATTCCATTGAGCAATGTTCTACTTTTGTTTTTTTTGCATATATTCTCCATTTTTTTCCAACAACAAACTCAAGAAATGGCCTTGCCATTCCCACACGTGATTGAATTCTCTTTAATCTTTATGTATTTCCATGCACATAACACCTTTCTTAACTCTCAAATTTTCTTCTAGAATAATACAAGGTTGTTTTGGAAATCCATATATTGTGTACCATGCCTTACAACATACTCTTGAACCATCTATCTTATAAGGGTACTTGATCTTCCTTGCAATGTTATGGTGCCAAGTAATGGAAAGCATGTCTCACATATATAATTAGTTCAAGATTCAACGTTCAAACCCCAAATTTTTTAATCTATTTGCATCACACTATCACAAATTGTATATTGCTAGCATCTATTAGAGAAACAATCTATAGTAACCACCTACTGTACTAAACTAACTAAAGTATATATACTAATGGTTATTTGTGCCATGTCTTTTTGAACCCTACTAATGAGAATATGCTTTCTTTTCTTAGAAAAAGGTTTATTTAGAAGCCATACCTAGGATTCCATTAGTGGAGGTATCTAAGGTTTTTTCTATAATGATTGATTAAAAGAAGAATGTGATAGTGGACTACCATCCAACAAAGACTTGATTAATAGGCCATCTAAGTACATCAAGACTATTCACATCATGTAAGTTCTCCTAAGAACCCTCACAACATGGCAATGTAAGGAAGCACTAAAGTGTTTTGACAAGCCATTACAGGAGGGTCACATTCCTAATGTAGTCACCTTCTTGAGTGCCTTGAACGCATGTGTGCTGACATAAGAGCCATTGACAAGGACAAAGAAATTCATGAAGAGATTGCTAGGCTAGGGTTGTTGGAGGGAAATGTTGTACTTAGAAATTCTTTAGTGGATATGTATGCTAAGTGTGGTAGATTTACAAAATCACAGGAAGTGTTTGATGAACGTCATGTTTGTGGGATGTCGTGTAGGATATAGTCTGTGTAATCCCTAGGGTTGTTGACTAGGTTGATGAATATAAAAGTTTTGTAAAACAAAAACTATCATGTAGCATGAGGACTCCATGATAAATTCATGAAGATTGAAAAAGAAGAAGAGTGAAAAGGTGTAGGATTGGAATAAAGGTTGTACAACGAGGGGCTTACCAAACTTCTTTCAAATCTAGCAAGTGACTTGTAAGTGCCTTGTAAGTTTGTGATACTTTCTTAACCTTATTTAACAATTCTCTAAACAATGTTTCGGGAAAGAAAGCATGTACCATGGGTTGTGTTTGTTGATGTGTGGAGGCCGCTACGATCGATGAAGTGCGCACATGAACATACTTCACATTGAGCAACTAATCAATGGCAAGGAGAATGCTGCCAATAACTTTGTTCGAGGTTGCTACATCAAGTAAGCATCTTTGCATATTACATGCTTCATTCCTTTAATTTAAAAAAAAACATGTTTTCTACCATAATTGCCCACCTTCTCTTTCTCTCATAATTGCCCACTCTCTATAAAGATAGTGATTTAATTGTTGAAATTTCCTAGAGGCTACTAAATCATGATTAGGTCCCCTCTATTCCCCCCATTAGCTCCTCTCTCTCTCTCTCTCTCTCTCTCTCCCACCTTCCTTCTTGCTGTCGATGCTATTGATGTTGCTACCAAGTCGATGATGCTGTTGATGCTGCTATCAATGCTGTCGACGCTGCCTCCTACTTGCTATCGATGCTGTCGATACTTCTTGGAGCTGTTGATGCTGCTACTGAGCTGATGACGGTCATTGCTCGATGTTGCTATTAAGCTAATGGTCGTTGAGCTAGCCGTCGCTGCTACTGAGCTGTCGGTATTGAGATGACGGTCGCTGCTACCTGACAGTCGTTGCTACTGAGCTGCCGGTTTTGAGATGATGGTTGCTGCTACTTGATGATCGTTTTGTTGACGGTCGCTACTACCTGACAGTCGCATCAATTCTTGAATATGTGGTATAATCATCATATTGAAATACTGATAAAATGACTAATGTACAACAATGATATACTACCAAAGTTCTATAACATGACCCTACCTATTGTAATGGCCTCTCACTTAGATCAATCCTAATTATGCAAAACTTAACTTACCTCCAATACTTCAGAAACACCCTCCCTTAGATAATATTATTCTTAAAGAAGAATTACACATCACAAGGGGGCTCAAATGGACCGTCACTATTAAGTGACATTATCGTAGATCTTTATAGGCTACCTTGCTAGGCCTTTGACTTGGATTTCCTTTTCAAACAACAATATAACCTTTTTTTTAATGAATGGTGGCTTCCTAAGGAATCCAAGGATACAATGAATCCAATATGTGTATGAATTATCCCTTCCAACTTTTGTAAATATGCCAAACTTCCATAACCACACAATTGAAGGGCCCACATCACCTAATTCTAGCTAGGAAGTTGTCCATCGCTATTTGTTAGGGGGAGGGGCAATGATGAGGATAATGAAATGATAAAAAAGAGTATTGAGACAAATTGAGAATGTAATGAAGTAAAATATTAAGAATAGGAGTATTGAGCATTTGAATGCTATGTGAAATTTTCTAAATTTAGCCCTACCACTCAGAATGAATATATATGCTTGCTTTACTATCCAATATTTGTTCAAATAATGTCATGCGAATAACAGAATCTTCACCTTGCATCATTTTTTCTATGGAGATGGTGAAACAATCATCCACTAAAAGATCAAGCCTATTACATAAACAAAAAATCATGAGAAGATTATCTTTGCTCTAAAGCAACAACAAGTGTTCAACCTTCGACCCATATTCTTTACAGTGGGAGATTTGGAATATGGCTAATTGAATAGCTTAGACAAGGCCATAACAAGTAGTGTTAGGGCCAAAACATTGATTAGTGAGTGTGGACTTAAGTATATTAGAGTCATGTCTAGGCCAGTGCAAATGCTTGACTCCATGAATTTTATCCAGGATTACTAGTTGGAGACTAGGATCCTTGTAGTGCGTATCAAATACAAAGGTAAAAGGAAACTCACCAAAGTCAAATTCACACTAGAATTGGTGGAGTGTGTCCTAGTCATAAGAATGCATGATGAGAGGTATAATAAGGCCAAGAAGATAATAATAATATTGAATACTTAGCAAGATAGGGGAGAACTAAACAATGATGGACTAGGTTTTCATACCATTCTAGAAGAGGATGCGAAATTACTGCTTAGATATTTCATACAATGTTTATCTAGAGTATGCCCAATCCCCCTTCACTAGCAAAATTCCTAAAAGCTTGATGGATAGGAAGTATCACCATACAAAACCTAAATGGTCTATGGCTCAAGGTGGTTATTAAGTCCATCTCAAAAGCTTGAAGCATCATTAACAAGACCATCCAAGAAGCTGCTCTCTATCATGAATACAAGGGTAAGGATAATAGTCTATGCTTATGCTTTAACCAAACTCCTAATCATCAACTTGGGTGCCCCAGACAATGTAGATATCAACCCCATTGACTTGATAGTAGGAGAATCCAACCAAACGTTGGTTTGTTGGCATCCAAAGACCAAAATCATAACAAGAACCAAGGGGAAGGGCAATAAGGTACCTTGGAGCAAGAGACCATAGATCAAGGAGAAATGAGAAAAGAAAGGCTTTGAACAAAAAGAGGAAAGGCCAAGAAAGAGGGGACAAACATTGGCACAAAGAAAATGGAGAAGGAAGCAAAGAGGAAGAAAAATAAGTCATAATGGACAAAGCAGGAGAGGGAATACTTTGACCAAGCCATTAGAAAGTCTTTGAAGGATTTGTAGTAAAAGTGTAACAATGAATGGCCAACCTTGCTCATAGTGTGGGAATGTATTTTTTGAAATTGGATACACAAATATGGACACAATGCCTTTATATACCAAGAGGACACATTTTACAAAAAATAAAAAATATTTTAGTTATTATTATTTGATTAGATGCAAATGCAAAAATTGCACCCTAGTTTATCACTTTACAAATCTGATGGGGCAAACTCCCCATCCAAAAATGGTAAGGGAATCCACTTGTTTAGCAAGTAACAATAGGTTATGTTATCTTATGTGTAAAGAATTGCCAGATACCTAACCTTTTAAATATGTACTTTCTTTAATAACACTTACAAAGTGGATGTTTGCCATTTGGCATTGGTTATACAGCAAATGATGGATATACAACCCTTGCCTAGAGTGTGGGCATGCAATTTATGCCTTTACACACCAAAACGACACATTTTATAGAAAGATAAATATTAATAGATTTATTATTATTTTAATTGGATGCAAATGAAGAAAGTGCATCTTTGTCTATCACTTTACAAGCTAGGAGGTAGACTCCTCATCCAAAAGGGGGCGATGAGTTAATCTATCTGGTAGATAAATAATAGGCCATATTCTCTCTTATATGTAAAGAACTACGCATCTTCAACCCTTAGAGAAGTACTTTGATTGGTTATTAATACTTGCAAAGTAAAGTGGACATCCTCCATTTGGTATATAACCAACCTTGGATTGAATTCTTGCTTTAGGAGAGATACCAGTGATTGCTCACCCGCATTGTCGCATTGTCGAGACTTCCACTTGCAAATCATGCTAATAGCGGGTCAAATGCTTGCGAGTAAGACTTGCCAATGAGGGAAGAAGTTGAGCTCCAAGCAGCTACGCCAGTAGTACCGTCAATAACTCCACTAGAGTCGTGGTGGGTGAGACCACTAAAGTTTGAGATCTTGAGGAATACCACATACTTTTGCGGCGGGCTAGGGTGTACCGCCAGCTGGAACTTGCCCTTCATCCAGCAGTGCCCACTTCCATCCAGCCAGTAGACAACTCCGAGGCAGCTGCACTCCTTGGAACACATGTCCTTGCATTCTGCCAAAGATTTGCCAGGGCCACTTTCGGTAAGATCATTAAACGGATAATCGATGTTGCGGAGCACGACATAGTTGGTACTGTTGGCACAGTAATCTACGCTGTCGATAGGCCTGCATCCCAAGGAGAGGTCTGTGTTGTCGACGGGTTGAAATCCCGGCGGGCAAACGCAGACAGGCTGGGGATTGTATGTGCAGACTGCATAGTCAAGCCCGCAGAGCCCTTGGATTGTCGTGCATTCGTCCCCGACTGCAAACCAGACTATAACCCATCGAAGTGATCCTTTTTCCCAACTGTACATGCGGAGATTGCCATCTATGTCGAGGGTAAGCCTGCGTATAGCTGCAGTGCCGTAGTCGCTGGAGATCTGGGAACTCTGAACAGATGAAGGAGAGCTGTAGAAGGAAAGATTCCCGTTAGTGTCGTACTGCAGGAAAGCGGAGGAACTGCCATTGATATCGGCCGCCACCAGGGCAGGGTCCCAAGACCAGTAAGTTGAAGTAGAGGGCGCAGCTGAATTACTGAGCTGAAGGAGGTGTCCGGAAGCAGCGAAGGAGAGTGAGAATCTGCTGCCAGTAGCGTTGAAGGACGCGTAGGACTTCTGGGAGAGAAGGGGCTGAGTGGTGGGCGAGAATGGCTGGTAGGGAAGAAGAGTGTCCGTGGGGTGTTGGAAGCTCTGCCAAACTGGCTGGGCTGAGGTCAAATCAGTGCTCGTGCGGCCGAAGAGGATGAGGTTGCCTGTGTCGGTGAGCTGGGCATGGGTGACCCCCACGTTGGCGGTGTGCGTTCTCCAAATGATATGGCCGGAGGTGGTGGCCGTAGCAGCTGCAGGATCAATGAGGAGGAGCTCTCCTGATGAAGAGAAGTTGAGGTGGGCGGAGGAGGAGACCGGGGTATTGCGATTGGCCACCCATGCTGGCGGGCCGTGGGGGGAGACAGAGAAGGAGATGGCGAGGTAGTACCTACCGGAGTCGTTAATTGAAGCTGCGCTGAAGGAGCGGAAGGAGAGCCGGAAGGATTGAGATGAGGAGCTGATCAAGGGCGGGGAGGATAGCGTGAGAGACGAACCTTCCGTCAGGACGTCAGAACTTGCAGCAGCAGAAGCAATTACAATTACAGAGGATGATGATGATGATAGCAGGAGCAGCTGTGCGAGGAGAGACAACACGAGCATCGATGCCCCAAAACCAGCTGCTCGTCTCCCGCTTGCAGGTGGAGCCATGGCGCCGCGCGGCTGTTGCCCTGTTTTCTTGTTATTAATAATACGACGTTACATCTGCACGCAAGCTTTATTAGACTTCGAATCGAGTAATGTCAGCGGAAGCCCTCGTCCCAATTTTCGTCGTAGAGCATTCCACAATCCAGAACATTTCCGCATCGCACGACACGCGCTATGAATTCGAGAAGTCTCCATTGCAGAACAACAAGAGTTTGTTCAAAGCACGAATCGTAAGTCATTTACTTGCTCTAGGGTAAAGGGGCCAATAAGTTGACACCAAAAATTGATTGCTCAAATCATGCAGAAGGTACTTAGGCTGGTTACACACCAAGTAATGGACGGCCAACCCCCGCCGAGAGTGTGGGCATGCATTTTTTGAAATTGGGCACGAACATGGGCATCATACCTTTACATACCAAAGGGACACAGTTTGTAAAAAAATTAAAAAGAATAAACTTATAAATCTTTTGATTGCTTGCAAATGCAAAAAATACACCCTTGTCCGTCACTTTACAAAGTGGGCAAGGGAGACTCCCCATCCAATAGTGGGCGGGGAGTTCACTTGTTTAGCAGGTAAACAACAGGTCATGTCCTCTCCAGTGTATAAAGGACTACGGACGCCAACCTTTAAATAAGTGTTTTGATTGGTCAAAGCTTACAAAGTGGGCGTCCTTTTTTGGTGTGTAACCGGCCTTATATATCGATGGAGGTTTTGACGATTTGCAAAGATGGGTCCAAAAAGTCGTATTGATGTTTTGGTTGGCAACCTATGCATGCTGGCAGGCTCTATATCACTACGGTCCTACAACACAACTAAGAAGTTTATCAAAAGTCGGTTATGGGTGATGTCATGCTCACTATTTGCTGCAATCTGCTATACTTTTGGGTGTAGGGTATGGGGGCCAATATGTGGAATTTTTTTGCAAGAAGAAAATTTTCATTTTGTATTTTAAAAAAAGATGCAACACAATTATCTTTTTATGGGACAAAGATTAAGATTGAGAGAGAGAGAGAGAGAGAGAGGGAGGGAGGGAGGGAGGGAGGGAGGGAGGGAGGGAGAAGAAGAAGAAGAAGAGCAATTTTTACCTCGTAAGATTTAGAGAGAGTATTATTGTGTCTCTTTCAAAATATAAAATCACTTTTTTTCATTGTATTACAATGTTTCAATACAAAAAAGTGGTTAAAATCTTTGAAATAATATTAACATTAAATATAAATTTATTTATTGAGAATGTGATATTTTTCAAAAATTAATATGCGTTTCTTGTACATATGAGTCAAAGTTTTTATAGCATTTCCTTGTGATGGGAGAAAATTTAATACATGATATAGTAATTAATTATATGTGTTTGTACATCTTTTTGTCATATCATTCATGCATATACTTAATGGATATGATATATGTCACATAGTTATACTTATATTACTTAAATATATTAGTATTTCGGAAAGAGAAGGACTATATTCATCACATGATGAAGTTAAAATGATTCATCCACATGAAGACTAACATTAATAGGTTTCAGATGCTCTTTGGTATTAAGATTTGTGTCTTGAACCTCATCCTCAAACACTATTGCTAAATGAGTTATGGTGTCCTCATACCCTTCTTTGGTATTAAGATTTGTGTCTTGAACCTCATCCTCAAACACTATTGCTAAATGAGTTATGGTGTCCTCATACCCTTCTCAACTTGATTTACGCAACCATATCTTGACAAAACGTTTCTCCTTTCCTGCAAGCCTAAGTGTTCTCTACCTATCATTTTTCAGCTTTGCAAATTATCTTATACATAGTCTTCATATTGTAGTACACAAAACCCTAGTATTTGGATCTACTCCTTCTTTTGCATTTTACTACCTTGCTTATGGTCCTTGTTCCTAACTCTTTTCCAAAATTTTCAATTCATATTCTAGCCTCCATTTAATTCTTACATTTTTCAACCACCATGTAATGAGTATAACTTGTTTATGGTCCTCATTCCTAACTCCTTTTCAAATTTTCCAATTCGTATTCTCTTCAACTTTTACCCTTTTTACTACCATTGCATCCATTAAATTCTTACATTCCTCAACCATCATGTTATTGAGACAGCAAGCTCAACACATACGGATATTAATGATGGACTACCTAGTTATATGGGTCCGAAAGTCTACATTTAGTACATTAGTAGTCATTGTGATTTTCACATGGCTATTGACTTATCACTTATTATATTTGGTTTGTTGCAACTACCTACACTGGCATAATTAAAGCGCTAGTCAATTAGTATAGTCAATTATACATTATTTGACTTAGTAGGCCACTTCCTTTATGTTGTATCTTATATATACCTTGTGTACATTATATTGTGTATAAAAGAAGAATGAAAAGCTAGCAAGAAAATGTTTGACCTCCATCTATTTTTTTATGTTCTTGAGTGAGCTTCTTCTTGTGTATATGGTGTATATTTGATACAACTCAAGCAAGTCTCCCCATTGCGTAATTCAAACTCATGACATGATATCAAAGTGATAACACTCAAAGAGGCTCGTTTTGAAGGTTGATGTGAAGAATAAGCAAGGATTCAAGCAAGCAAGCAATGGGCAAGAAGCTCTCCTATTCATCCACTCCTTCTCTTGGATAGTATCTATGGAGGTATCAGAAGCAAGGGAAATCAAAAATCTTAGATCGTTGTGAGATTTAGTATGTGACCAAAATATTGTATATTTTGTAGAGATTTTTTGACCATTTGAGGCCTTTTTGGGCCTTGTTTTAGACATGCAAGGTTGTGGATAGGAGTTTCACGATATATTAGGATTTTGATTGTGTCGACTAAAAGTGAGTGTACAAACTATAGATTTTCAATCTATAAGTTCTGAGATATTTTCTTGGGAGCAAACACAATTTTTATATGCTAACAAGTTGCAAATTATATGAAATATTGAGTAGTCAGTGAAAAAGACTGCTTGGTGTATAGAAGAACGTAAGTATCTAAATTCTCCTATCAAATACATGATTTCTTCTAGTCAGTACGTTAGAGCTTCTATTATCAAAAATTCTGGTGAAATTAGCAAATAGATAGAAAAATTTCTTATTGATTTTGAAGGTACACATTGCTTGTGTTCTTCAAACTTCTTAAATTTCAGAACCTAAAATTTGACAAAATAATAAAGCGACCAGTGGAATTGGCTAATGAGGGAAAATATTCTACTAAGGGATTCATTCAAAACTTAACCTTTATGTTAAACAATGAAACACATAAGGGAGATTTTTATGTAGTTGACATGGGAAAAAGAGATATGATAATTGGAATGGATTGATTAATAGAAAATCATGCCTTAATTGATTGTGAAATGAGATCTTTAATTTTCAAAGAAAGAGATAATAAATTTCATAAAATTTAGGGAAGGGAGAGAGATTGCAAATATTTAATTATTTCCACCACAAAACTTTTGAGGGGAATCAAACAACGATGTGATAACTTTTTAATCTTTGCTACAGAGTTAAAGTCGGAGGAGACAAAGAGGAATCCTGAATACATAGAGAAATTGTTAGGTGAATACAATGATGTTTTTCCTGATGATATGCTAGGTATGCCTTCTCGTAGATCAATTGGCCATGCTATAGAGTTGTATCTAGGAATAGAACCATACTCTAGAGTACCTTATCGGTTCAATATAGAAGAGTTGAAGGAGCTTAAATTGCAACTTCATAACCTCTTGAAAAGAGTACTTACAAAAAAAAAGAATTGAAATATCAAGGAGCCCTTGGATAATATAACTTACAATTTAGCATTTCCATGGCTTCCTTTCATAGAGTTGATTAAAAAACATTACTTTTCCACATAGTCTATTGCAATCAAGCTCCAATGAGAACTGAAAGCAATCATATCTCAATAAATTAGTAGGATAAATCTCAAAAGCTCTAATAGAATATTGAATCACTTACTTTTCATTATATGGAATTATAAGGAGCTCCAAAGTATCGAAGTCAATCAGATTGAACCACTGCTCAACAAAACTTGAATCAAGCTCGTTCCTCATAAAGAATGAGATAGATGGATCAAGAACCTCAATTTTTTGTTGCATATTCAAAGGAAACTCATGCATTACACACCTAGAAAATGCATAGAAATAGCGAGTATAAACAAGAAAAATCTTATTGTTAAAAAAATATAAAAAAGTAGAAGTAATTATGGGTGGATATACCTTAGGCTAGCAAGAATAATACTGTCATTTATTTCTTTTATTTTATCCTTAAGAATCTGAACACATGCAGCATTAAAGGATATAATCTCAGTTCTTTTGCCTAAGTCACTAGGTAAGAAACAAAACACATTGAATCCTTTTGGATTAGCTGCTTCAAGAAGGGTGACCAGCTCATTTTCAAAGGGCTCTAGTTGCTCTGCTTCCCTTTTTTCAGCCCTTTGCCTTCTATACTCTCTCCATTTATCTGCCTTTTCCTCTTTAGCTTTCTCCTCTTTTCATGTTGCCTTGTATCCCTCTCATGGGTGACATCCTCAACCTTGGGACCAGAATCATATTTCTTTCTCCTAGCTGGGGGCACATTAAGGATATTAAATGTCTTCTCATAAGTGAGGGGAATTGGCTCAAAGACCTTTGAAAATCTATATCTTAGCCTCCTAAGAATTACCATGTCCTTGTCCATGAGTGTGAGCCTATGAGCATGAGCAGCACAAATATAGGCATCTTGAAAAAACTCAACTTAAAAATCCTCTGTGGCTTCTTGTATACAATTAAGGGCTGTTCTTGTCCATCTGAAACTATCCAAACTATATTTGTCACAAATCTCCCTGACAAGCCTTTGAAAAGACAGCTTTGGAATTGCATTGTTAAGAGCCTTTATTGCCTTCCTAATCTCCCTTAGGCACTTGACATTTTGAGAAAACTTTCTCTTTGGCTTTGACTTTCTAGAGAGCTTCTGAGGCTTTGAAGATTTATGAATCTTTGATGTTAAACCCCTAGGATCAATATTCTCCTTCCTTGCTGTTGCTTTAGTCCTAGCCATCTACCAAAAAAAGATATGTTACTTCTTGTCCAGTGTATCTAGTGAAATGCGAGTTTCAGAAGAGAGATCTCCTTGCAGCATGTTATTTTCGCGTTTCACCAGACAACACATAAATAGCAAAAGAATCAACAAAACTAAGAAAAACAAAACATTAATCTAAGGAATGCCATAACAATTACCTAAAATCTCTACACCATTAAATCCATAGAAGAAATGTTATAAAACATTAGGGAAAATAAATCTTTATAGTGCTCATAGGCTCATAATGTTATAAAACATTAAGGAAAAGTGCAGAAAACCATACCTTCTTTGGCACTTTGCTGGGAAAAATCCATTTAAAACCAATTTTGTCAATAGCTCTGGTGAAACATGAATACGTTCTTCACAACCACAGCTCGAAGACCCTGCTGCATGACCATGAAAATGTGCTTCATGACCATTAAAATATGAAACGAATTTGGCAGTTGTTTCCCTTTATTGGGGGGTTTTTTAAAAATTGATGGCACATGCATTACTTGGCGAAGTGTTAAGTAAAACACATGCGATGTATTCTGAGATTGTTATTCTCGAAAAAAGGGAGTGCGCAGGTCTTCTGAGATATTTGATGCGGTGTGCTAAGTGAGACACGTGCGCACGTATTCTGAGGTATTTCGTGCGTGCGAAAATATTGGAAATTTTGTCCAAATTTGCGATCGCGTTTATTTTGCCATCATTACGTAAACTTTTTCGTTGGAACTATCAACACACGTTTGACAATCAATATAAAAACTTTTCGAAATCATCTTCTCCGATATTGTCTTTCTTTCTCTCGAAATTTTGTTTCGATTTCCCTTCAAGGTCCTTGCTTCCTGTTTGAAGAGCATTTCAACAATTTCTGATAGGTAACAAAATTTTGTTATTACAAGTATCTAAACAAAATCTCATTGATTAGTATAGAAAGAATTTTTAATAACACTTGAAAAATTACAGATGTCATGTGCTTTGTGTCTTTCAAAAGGAGCATGGCACTTCTAGAAAGGATTTTATCATAAATTTCTGTGTTTTAATAGAATTAATTCATAGTTTATGTTTCTCTTCTTATTCTGCATCTATTGACTAATGAAACACGAAATAATGTCTCTGGTTAATGGTATGTTGCTAACTGTCGCGTTTCACAGGTGAAATGTTGAAATAACTCGTTTTCAAGTAGTGTCCGATGAAACGCAATTTCTTCACTGGCTTTTCACCGGTCACTTAAAAATTTCGCGTTTCACCGGTCACTTAAATTTTTTTTGCGTTTTTTGATTTTTTGTCTTGGAAAACGCGATTTTGGGGCCTCTTTCCATGGTTCTATCGTGTTTTATTGGACATTGTTGCCATTCTGCTTTGTTTGCAGGGATAAATCTTTTGTTGGTCAAGATGACAAAGAGAAAGCTATCTTTGGAAGGAATGGATGAGGAGGAGCTAATGGAGACTTCTGATGATAGGCTCTTTGATTTCTTACACACAACTGGAAATTCTTCCAAGTTTAGCTATATCAGGGAAATTTTCAATGTTCCTTTTGATTTGAAAGAGTTATTGGAGGATCTTGAAGATAAACTTAAGGAGTACAGATATTTTTATGATAGACATGTGCAAGGTTTAGAAGTCAATGGATTTGTTCATTCTAGTGATGTCATGGGAGCCACCAGTACAGCCAGGTCAACTTTGCTAGGCAGGTTCAACCTCATTGATGAGGAATTCAGGAAGAGAGAAACATGTTGCCCTTTCCACAGGTATCAACACCAATGCCTTCTGATCCACGAGGATGTTGGATTTATTGTGTATCTTCAGTACATGGAAAATTCTTCTCCAGATATAGACCAACAGGAAAAGCTAGAGGATATTGCAAGTATGGATAAGGATGTCGAAGAGAAGGAGGAGATATTCCAAGAAGATATTGAGAATCAACTTGCCCAAGGTTTTGATGTAGGTTTGTTTAAGAGTGACAATATCACAATGGTGGAAGAAAAGGAGATCGAGCCAAGTGCATAGGTTGATGAAGAAGGTCCTCTTGCATGTGTTTCAACATTTTCCACTTATCTTATCAACAAGAAGAGACATGTGTTGCTAAATGATATTCAACATCTTTTTGATCTTAGAGAAGATTATTGCTTAGCAATCCTTGCAGGTTGGGGCCAAAATGACATGAATTTTATAAGTTATGAACAAGAATCGCTAGCAAGTCTTGATGTTGAGAGAGAGAATTTTCAAGATAGCTCTATAGCCTTACATACATGTATTAATCAAATCGTAGAATACGAAAAGGGGGGGCCACCTACTACAGAAGAAGAGTTCTTGCAGGTCCAGAAGAGACTTCGTATTGATGATGTAGGGTATGAAGAGAGATTGAAGTCTCCATCAGATGAGAAACCCAAGAGTTCAATAAATCTTTATGATGATAGTCTTCTCGAAGAAGACGAACACCCTAAGGTATAAAATATAATTCGAAGTTACCCATTAATTTTATGATAGACTTTATTATGCATTATATATAAATATATTATATCTTATATTGTTGTGCTTTGTTGTGTAGATTGAGATTGAAGATCTGGACAACTTTCTTGGAAGGGCCAAGGGCTCTAGGCCAATGAAACTTGGGAAAAATCAAAGCCTTGGCCATTATATTGGAAACTTAAACAATCAAACAATTGTAATATATCATAGTAGATTGTCAAGCTCTCCAAGTCTTTCAGAATCTCACTTTCATCAAGTTTAATCACAAATCTAGCCACTCCTTGTGCTTGCTATTGACAAGTCATAAAATTTGATCACTAAGCATTGTAGGGTGGGCAAGTCAAGGAAAATATTGTTAAATTCATTGAATGTAACCTCTTTTTTCTTGTCCTTGAAGGTAGCCTTGATATGAAAAGGCTCACCTAGAATTGCCATCACTTTGTTATCAACTCTCTGTCTGATAGTTCTAACCACAAATGGCTTCGGAAGTATGCAATTGTGTACATGTCCTTTTCTGCAACAAGGTTAAGTGTATAACCTAAAAATCCATTGTAGCCATCACCAATAAAACTCATTAATGATGAGCTATTATAGAAAGGAGGAGTGCTATTTCTGCTAGGATCTTTGGGATATAGCTTTCCATATAACCAAAGATCAATATTCTTCTTTCCTTCAAACCTTAGTATATGTTTCATAGACTCTGTAACCATGATAGATTTTGTTCTCTTTCTTATTGGTTCATACTCACTATCCAACTCAATATGAAGATGATAGAGAGGCTTTTTATGAGAGATACAGAGATCATTGGATGATTGATCCATAGCTGAGTTACAGAGATCATTGGGTGATTGATCCATAGCTAAGGATATGATTAGAAGCAAGAACGAAAACAAAGAAGAGACTACTAAGGAGGAGAAAGGAAGAAGAGAGAAACGATGGAGGAAGGCAATCAAGTATCCACCAAAATTCAAATTGAATATTAGTTTTCACTTTAATGAGGAGAGGTAAGATCTTCATTATGACAACCTTTGCCAACTTTATGGCGACCTAGATTTCTAGGTTTGATGTGACCATGAGAATATCATGACAATGACTTATTAACGAATTTTATTATTTTAACTTACCAAAATATAAACCTTTTAAAAATTCTATAAAATGATTTTATTTCATAAATTGTTTTCTCTCTCCAGGATCTCTTACAGGGCATTTTTGAGACCTCAAAACTCCCCTAATGTGTGGTAGTTTGTACTATCGATCACGATCATAGGATGCCTCACTCCAGAAATACGCGAGGCAATTTACATGTTGCCAAATTTAGTGCAATGGATCTCACAGAAGGAGATCAAGACATCCTCTATTGAATCTGCAAGGCGAGGAGTAGTGGAGACGGTTTGTCTCTTTGAGAAGTACATACCCACTAGCATGCTCACGATACAAACTCACATCCTAGTGCATATTGTAGATGAAGTGGAGATTGCAAGACATGTCCATACGCAATGGATGTTCTTCTTGGAGCACTTCATGAAAACCTTGAAAGGCTTTATGCGACAATGAGCTCGGCTAGAAGGTAGCATGGCTGAAGGTTGGTTGGTATCTGAGGCTTTAGTACATATCTCACAGTGGCTACAAATGGTGGATTCAGACAACAATATGCTATGGTCGATGAAGGATGATGATAGATTGACGAGAGATGTGCTGGTTAGGAATGGGATAGAAAAAGGATGGATGTTGCAATGTAGGAGAAAGTGAATCGTTTTTGTATGTTGCACCATGTCTCCACCACGGGGACGTGGCTCGCTAGGTACGAGCAAGCCATGAAATATTGGGAAGAAGTGCAATTCGAATATCGACGTAGTATGTAGTATCAACCGATTTGATATCCCAAGGGCATGGAGAAGATGCTGTGATTTATGTCTATGCGATGGTTACATGGAGCTTTGATCGCAGTCTCTGATTTTTGCAGCCTCTCATGAAGGGGTGGTCTCCACTGCGGAGTGGGAATTCTCAAGAGGGGATGTAGTCCAAAGGTGATCACATGTTTTATAAGTTATCATATCATGATTTTATATATGACAACTAATTAACCATTTCAATGTACAGTACAAAATATACAGTGTGATGTGGTCGTGCGGACGATATTTCCGTGTGGAGTGTATCGACAAAATGCACTCCACAATGGATTGTGGTATCATAGCAAAGTTCGAGCAAGAGAGCCAACGGTGAGCCACCAATCCAAACACCATTATAGAAGAGATGAAGTATTTTGGAAACTTGCAAAGTATTATCACCGTGGATTACCGTACCTTCTCCATGATCCTATTTGATGTGCAGTGGTTCAAAGTGGTATTGGAGGACCCATGCACTATAACAAAAAGGCCTCATAGATGCACATTTAGACGCGATTTTTGAATATAGAGAAAATCTTACGGGCGCGTCTATCCACTCGTCTATCATTTCACGTCTATAATCGCATGTATCAAAACGAATTTACATGCAAAAATAGACGCGCAATAGACGCACATATACACGCGCATATAGACACGCTGGTAGGCGCGTTTTTACAAGCACTGATAGACGTGAACGGAAAACAAAAAATGACATTAAAAAAAAAGATATTTATTATTTTTTTTAAATTTGAATTATGGAGCGCGTGTATAAGCGCGTGTAATCTGTACTGTAGACACGCGTATAAACGCGGATTATCTGCAATTTAGACACGGGGATAGACGCGCAAAATAGAACTGGAAAAAAAAACCAGAGAGCATGTGGTTGAAAAGCAACCACATGCTCTCTGGTTTTTTTTTTCCCCTCCCATACATCAGATTGTGCATTTGGGAAAAAGACAATGTATCTTACGGACACGAGAATTGAAAATAAAAGTCCATGTATTCATTATAGATCAAAAGCATTTACATGGGAGGTTTAAGTGCTTGCGACCTAAAGCGTGGCCGCAAGCAGTAGGCTCAAAGATGGATCATACATATACAAGAAAAGAAGGCCTCATGAGGAGGTATGGTGCTCCTCTACGAATCTGAAGAGGAAACATCTTCGCTAGTACCACCATGGCTACTAGCGTCGCTATTCCCCTCCTCGCTATGCTCCACATCTGGGTTCGCCTACACACACAAAAGATCAAGGTTGCTTACATTAACATGGTGGAGAAAAAGTTATAATTAGCTATACTTTTAATAGGAAAGTAAGAAAAACATACCTCCTCTGGCTGTCGAATCCTCATGGCCCGGTTGTATTGGTCCTCAGTGATGAGACCCTCCTCATAGAAGTGAAGCCATGTGGCTGTGCAGTTATGACCTCGATGGTAACCTACCTCTCTAGAAGTAGGTATCCTACCAACGATGGTAGTCTGCAAAACAATTATGATATATACAAACAATTATGAGTTACAATATATTAGAATAAAATATATAAAGAATTGAAAGAAATATAAATTTTAAAAAACTAGAAATCAAAATATACTTACAAACTCTGCCTCCCACGACTCTCTGCCACCCGATCTGTAATGCGACGATCCCATGGTTTCCATTTGGATCCGTCGCGCCTCTGCGTACTGGCGACTCTTCACTTTCTCTGCTGCTTTCTTCTTGGCTTTCTTCCACTCTATGCGGTGGCACATAGGTGGTTGGCTATAGGCTCCACTCCCCTCCTCCTGCCTCCGCAGTGAGTCCCTGGCCCGTGCCATGAGGTGGGATCTTTTGTTGTGAAGCATATCCCTCACTTTTGTGCATCCCCGATCATCCGAGAATCGCTGACCCTCAGGATTTGGGTACCTCCTATGGACTACCCTCAACACCTCCTACCACAAGCCTCTTTTCTGATTTTTGAAGGCAATGAAACAATCTTTATACGTCGCATGCACGACGCTCCTCATGTACGCCATTACATCCCTTCCTTCATCATCATGAAAGATATCACCAGCATCTGTAACTCTATAGTACTGGCGTACAACCTTCTCTACGTGATCTACTGGTGAGGGTGATCGCTCGCCACCTCCTAGGCAACCCCCACACAAGCCTCGTCCTCCCCCTCGACTTTCCTTCCTCCCTCTCTGTCGACTACCCTCTGCCTCGCTGGATGCACGAGCTTCTGCACATGCACATGCTTCTGCAGATGCTTGTGCTTCAGTCGATGCACGTACAGGTACTGCACGTGGAGTACCTGCATATGGAGTACCTGCATGTGGAGTTTGGGAAGTAGTGCCAAGAAGAGACGTCAGAGACGTTCCAGACATGACACTGACCACCTCGTCCACTGTGGGAGACGGCCAAGGTGTCTGGTCATCTCTCCCATGAAGTCTTTCCTACTAGGAAAACCTCCAAAAAATGCATTGACCCCCCTACCAAACGAGAACAATGTATCATTCATGCGATTCAAATCCGGGTCATTGCTAGATGAACCAGGATACGACATCTGTAAGAAAAACACAGGAAAAAGATAAATTTATTTGCATACAAAAAATCATATATTACCTACATTTTCAAAGAGCTTTCTTTAGACATTGAGCATAAAACTTAAGTGCTAATGCTTCTCATAAACAAGAAAACTGATAAACACAAACATGGGATTGGCCACATTCATCATTGCAAAAATATATTGTTTACTGTCAGAACTGGGAGACCTGGCGCGTGTATCCCCGCGTCTAAATTGCAGGTTAGACGCGCCCTCAGACGCGCTCCCAAAGTCAACCTTCTGTCCAGCGTGTCTATATTCGCATCTAAGATACAGCATAGACGCGTTGTCAGACGCACATTCCAGGTCAATGTTATGCACGCGCGTGTATCATCGCATGTAGACTGTAGAGCACATGCGCCAGGACACACACTCTAAGACGCGCCCTCAGATGCTAGGAGAGGAAATATTTTTCGCGTCTATATCTGCATCTACACTGAAATATAGACGCGCTATCAGACGCGCTCGGTCGGCTGATTTTACCCCGATGACCGCCATTGATGATTTACAAAATGCAATAAATAATGGAATCATAAATCCTAAATACACAGAGAGAGCAGAGAGAGAAAGAGAGAAACAAAGAGAGAGAGAGAGAGAAAGAGAGAGAGACTCACCTTGGGTGTTTGGTGTGGCGGGTGGTGGCGCTTCTTCCTTCTCCTTCTTCCTCTGCTTGGTAAGTTACCCTCCCTTGATGCTTGCTTGCTGCTTCTTCTTGTTCTCCTCTATCTTGTTCTCTCTTTCTTCCTCTCCTTGGCTTTCCTTTTTCCCTTCTTGTGTGTTTGAAATGAAAGAAGAGGTGAGTCATAAGGAGATGAGGCATGAAGAGACTAGGTGAGGCATGAAGAGACTGCATGTCAGCTAAACTCAAGCTTCAGAACCGCAAAAACCGCAGGAAAGGAAAGGCGCAGTTTGAAAAGAAATGATTTAAGTATGGTTTGAATTTTGACGTGTGCGTCTATTTTTGCGTGTATATGCGTATCTATTTTTCAGGTAGACGCGAGTATAGACGCGAACATAGATGCGAAAATAGATGCCAATATAGATGCGTATGTAAATGCGGATATAGACATGCATTTAGGCTTTATCATGATTTTTTGTTTTTAAGATAAGTTTTGATAGTGAATTCTTATAATAAGTTTTAATGTATTTATGATGATTTTTGTGTATTTAAAAGTGAGATCTTAGAATAGTTAATACGCTAGCTTTAAGTTTTTATGTAAACATATGAATGACAAATATTTTGATGTTGTCATGAATTAGGTTTAATCATGTCGTCATCACCTAGTGCGGTGCATGCTGATGAGTCAATGAGCACATCCTCAAGTGAGGATGAAACATTGCGTCTTCATAATTGAGATGCATGGCTATGATGAAAAATTAAATGCATGTGTGATTATTGTCGAGGGTGTATTTTTCGAGCACGTCGAATTGCAATGTCACACCTCAGATTGTATGGAGAATGGGACCAAGAAAAATCACCGGTATTCATTGTTTTTTTTTTCCACTAAGATTGCTAGTCTATGTTACGGGAATTATATATCAACGTACATGAAACTCCCTTTTGTGGTTGAGCAGGATGCAATGCCACATCCTCAGATGCTCCCTCCCGGGCGTCGAGAGGCTGCAAAACGTCAACGCGAGGAGGCAGAGTCTTCAAGAAGAGTAGAGACTGATGACCATGATAGTAGCCCTCATGAAATGCCCCATCAAGTCATAGAGGATGAGATTTTAGACAACATGGTACACCATCTATTTTCACAACGGGTTCAGGGAGAAGGTCACTCTACGAAGCCAGATGATCCACTATATATAGCATCATCTGGGAGGCCTCGATTATGTCAAGATCCATGCATGTGTCAATGATTGTGTCTTATTTCGTGGGATTCATGAGTTCGCACGAGAGTATCCTGTTTGTGGCGAATCAAGATACGAAGTGGAGATGAAGTCAATGGATGTGCCTCGTAAGGTTTTGCGACATTTTTCGATTGTTCCACGTATAAAACTTATGTTCAAGTGTAAGTCTATTGGAAAGCTCATGTCATGGCATGCTAGTCATCGTTCAAGTGATGGAAGATGGAGGATCCCTGCAGACACACCGACATGGCAACATATAGATAATTTGTGGCCCGTTTTCAAAGAAGAGCCAAGAAATTTGAGATTTGGTTTAGGTATGGATGGAATCAATCCATTTGGCATCAAAAGCACATCATACAGTATATGGCCAGTGGTATTGGTGAACTATAATATTCCTCCATCCATGGCAATTAAAAAGGGACATGTAATGTTGTCCCTTCTGATTCCTAGAAAGCACAAGGTAAAAAACATGGACATTTACTTAGAGCCTTTGATTGAAGAGTTAGAAATGTTATGGGAAGGTATTGAGGTACAAGATACAAGTGCATCTGCATCCTCTAGAGATTTCACATTGAAGGCCGTGTTGTTGTGGACCATGCACGACTTTCCAGGATACGAAGAGTGTTCAGGTACATGTATATAACTCGATATTTGAAATTCAAGACTTGAATCAATTGCATTTTATTAATTCACTTGTTTTTTCAGGTTTAACCACGTCAGGATATCATGCATGTCCTATTTGCGGTCCCTCTCTAGTTTCCTCTAGGCCGGCACGTTTAAAGAAGGTTATCTACGACAATCATAATCGATTTCTTCCTATTGACCATCCCAAATATGTTCTCCCTACTAATGGAATGACTCCACAATCTCTAACCATTCGAGATTGGAAGGAGAGATGGATTAATGCCGACAGCCACCCTCCACTCGGCATGAGTCGGTAAGAAGTGCATTTCTCTCGATTGACTTTAAAGTATTTAGCATGATGAATTGTTTGCATAATATATTGTTTGTTTGTTAGGTTCTCTATATTTTTTCGTCTTCCGTACTGGACCGAACTCAAGATCAATCACCTGTTGGGAAAAAGACTGTGCATATTCAAAAATGTTGTATCTACATTATGGGATCACTTGATAGGGGCTCATGATTCAATTAATGTAAGGGAGGATTTACGTAACATTGGTCACATGAGACGAGCCTGGCCACGCATTGGACCCAAAGGAAAGATTGAGCTACCCCATGCACCTTGGATGTTGTCAAAGAACGAGGAAAAAATAGTGAAGGAACAAATATATAGCTTTCGAACACCCACAGGATGTATGAGATATCTCAAGGGAGCCTTCATAAAGAAAAAGAAAAGAGGTATGGAGCAACTATCTGGTTTGAAGTCCCACGATTGGCACAAAATGATTTAAGTAAGGGTATCTCTAACCATGAATATATAAGTAATTAGTGGAGTAACTATGTGTAAACTTTGGGGCATGATGACTTTTTCCTCAACTAATCATTTGATCTATGAATATTGTTTACATTCAATTTGTACTTCCTACTAGCATATCCCATTGTGTATCCAAAGATGTACGTGATATCATTTACAATATGGGAGAGCTTGTGAGGTGTGTATACATTGTATTTTTTCATTATATATCTTTGAATTTTTACACAAAAATAAACAATTCTCAAATACATATTGACAGATACGCGAGCTTGAAGGAAATTGATCTAAACACATTGCAAGATGCTCGAGTATTATCTGTTGAGATGGTTTGTTTGGTGGAGGAAATTTTTCCTCGATCCATTTTGACTACTCAATTACATTTACTCGTACATTTGATTGATGAGATCGCACTTTGTGGGGCAGTTCATGTAAGGTGGATGTTTTTTCTTGAGCGCTTCATGAAAACCTTGAAAGATTTTGTGAGGCAAAAAGCACGGCCTGAGAGAAGCATGGCTGAGGGTTGGTTAGTGCAATCATCCCTTGTTTATATCTCTAAATATCTTGCTGAAGTGGATCCCTCTCAACCATGACTATGGAAAGACGATGAAGACTTGAGGATGACCTCTATAGTACCTCAAGGAAAAGGAATGAGTAAAGTGCTAACAAAAGAAGAACTTCGTAAGTTAAATAGTTTTTGTGTGCTCAATAGTGATGTAATGAGCAAATGGGTGACACTATATAATGAAGCAAGGGCAAGAAGAAAAAGCAAAAGACAAGAATTTCGCACTAGATATGGATGTAATGTCTCATTTCCATATCATCTAAATGCGGTCCCACGTCATATTGATATAGATTGGTTACATGAGGAAATGGAGAAAATGGAAAAAGAGGAGGAAATTAATATATCTCAAGAAGAGTGGGAATACGCACGAGGTTGCTTATCAAAGGTGAGACATACTATCAATTAATTTGTTTCTATAAGTTTTATTTTATATAAATAATTGACATGTTTGATCTTTTATCTTTTACTACTAGTGCACATTATTCAATGCACTTTGGTGTGAGGGTAAACATCTTCGAACTCAACGTATAGATGAAAAGAGAAATACCCAAGATTGTGGTGTCCTTGCTCACTTCGAGGATGCCAATGGTACCATGGAAGGTTATTGTGGCTTGATCCAAGATATTCTGAAGCTTGACTTCAGACGATTCTTTATATATGTACTAGATGTGAAGTGGTTTAAAGAAGTGGTAAGAAATGGTGAGCATTGCACAATCAGACGTCATCCAAGTGGTTTTGTAATCATTGACTCTACAAAATTTTACCAAAACAAGAATGACACATTAGTACTACCTCAACAATGGGAGCAGGTATATATGCAAAGGCTAATTTTTTTATATGTATACATGTGATATATATACACAATATAATAAGTACAATTAAGTTTTTTGCTTTTGTTTTTCAAATATAGGTTGTGTATCATCCAATGGTAAACAATAACCGATGGTGGTATGTCATCCCTATATCTAATCGTTCAAAACCAATATATGGTAATATTACCGACATGGAGATAGCAGATGACAATCCAACAATTAATGATGATGTGCATGATGACACCATAATGGATGATATGCATGATATAGTACAAGACGAAACTCGCGAGGATGTTCAAGGAAACGCAGAAGAAGACAATAATGTGATTGTCGATGATATTGATGAAGTTATTGAGCAATATAGCAACACATCTGATAGTGGGATAGACTTATTTGTTTCGTTACCTCTTGGTAACATAGACCTAAAAGTAGACAGTTTAGCAAGGGCTGATCTCATTGAAGATGAGA
This sequence comes from Lygodium microphyllum, assembly GCF_053477565.2. Classification (NCBI taxonomy): domain Eukaryota; kingdom Viridiplantae; phylum Streptophyta; class Polypodiopsida; order Schizaeales; family Lygodiaceae; genus Lygodium; species Lygodium microphyllum. The sequence goes on along the minus strand of NC_141136.1, from coordinate 38,965,330 downwards.
TGGATCATTCACTGTAACATACTTAATTTGCTTAATGATTCAATGTGTATTCCTAATTCTATGGTTTTTATCATGCGCACACGTGCATACTCAAGAATCAATAGTCAAGTTTAAAGCTAAATTGAATTTTCCATGATAAAAATGAAGTATTTTTTATCATCTTCAAGTAGAGAAATTATGAGATACATATTGCAATGCTTGCTACTAATTGTAAGATTTCTGTCGCTTGCCGCTAATTACTTATATCAGGCTTGTCAACTGGAGGAACTACCATTCATTAGAGAGCAATGAAAAAGTAATTATTAACTCTATTTTTTTAATTCAATGATTCAATGTGCATTCTTAATTCTATGGTTTTTATCATGCGCACACATGCATGCTCAAGAATCAATTTCAGGTGGTTAAATAATTATTAACTTTGATTTTTTAATTATGTGAATTGCAAATTTAGATGGTTAAATAATTGTGCGTCAACCGGCGCGTCTATATTGGCATCTATTTGGGCGGATATATAGACACAAAATTCGCATCTATTTACATGCACGTTTACATGCACTTATAGACGCAATGATAGACGCGCCCGACTTTGCGCGTCTAACATGCGCGTCTATGCCTCGTTTCTGTTGTAGTGATGGCAACTGTTCGACGAGGTCCATCCGGATTTCTTGAAATAGATTCCGAAAAAAGATGGACATATTTGCGTGGCACGTTGTCACACCTGTTTTGCGCGGGGGGTTCGTGAAAGTCACTTGCCGCAGGGACGCTTTGTGAGATGGAAGCAACGGATGAAGAATAGTACTTAACTCAAGGTAATTACAAGGAATCCGAAAGAGGATGCTTAAATTTTCATTCAGAATAAGAAGTAAGGGATATAGCAGTGAAACTTTGGTTTTAAGTTCTAGGAACTCTATCACTTCATCAAAATCTTTTCATAAAATGAAATAATAAGAGCCTTTAGCTCAAACCATAATACTTCTTGGGAGGCACACGTGAATGCTTTATATGCATTGGATTCTTCTAGAGTGGCTTTCTCCTCAGTCGTGATTTCTATCGCTCCTCACTCTCATTATATCAACAGCCATGCAAGGATTAAGTGACTCTCCTACACCATTGGCTTTGCAATGTCCTTTCCATCAGCTCTTCCTTTTTGCATACAAAATCTTCCTTCATCAATGTATCAATACTCGTGTTGCTTGTAAAGCCATCTTTGCTACTTTCATAGTAGCATCTAAAGAACAAATACTCGATGTAGATCATTAAGAAGGTGACCCTAAGTGTAGTTGTTGCCAATATTGCTGGATCTTCTTAACCAAGAAATTGTTTAACTGGTTTTGATTCAAAATAGCCCATGAAAAGCTCAATAGTAAAGTCCAGGAATCAGCAAAATTGAAGGCAAAAATTCATGAAGACCATGGTGATGATGGTGCTGTTATCATCATAATCGGATTGATTGTAGTACACCCATATCAGCCTTCATCTGATTTCAGCCTGGAATTCAAACTTCTCCGCCTTGGATCACTCCTCTTCCTAGAAGGGGCGCCAGTATTTGCTGAGTAAGACCTTTTTTTTTCTTCAGTTGTAGATCACCAACTCCTCATGATCATAAATTGTTGTCTCTCTGATTCCACTCTATGTGGCTAGACATAAATCTGGCATATGATAATTATGTAGTCGACGTGATCGACGAGTAGAACTCTTGCATGATCCTCGACCAGAGTGGCCTTCTCTCCTTTTTTGTAGCTCGTCTGAAGACAAGTTCGATGTAGTAGCTGAGGCGGCCCTCCCATCAACAATCAGTACCTCTTCCTCCAATTCATGTTCAATCTAGCTTTCACTTGAACTCGCGCGCTTCTTACAAGCTTCCCGAATTATGCAGCCGCTTGACTATATATATTGTCTTCCCTATTTGTATATTGGAGTTGCCCTATTGGTCAGTTCTGGCCCATCCTTCTTCATCTCGCTTCCTTTCGGGCGAAAGCCATGCCGGCCAATGTTGCAATCATCATCTCGTATTTGTTGTTCTCTTCCTCAGTCAACCTCCCATGGGCTTCAAAAACTGGCTTCTATGAGCTCCTCCAGTTCTTCATGGCCATCCTTCTTCGACAGCAAGCAGATCGGATGGCATCAGATACATATTCAAATACTAAGTCTACCATCCGATCAGCTTCACAAACCAGGTGTTCATTCTTAGTCTTCATCACCTTCATAAACTTGCATTCTAGTCTATCCGCGCCGTACTTGAAGATATATGCAACGATAGCCACCAACCATGGCTAGTTATGAAGAGTGAAATTGATAGATTTTCTCCAGTAGAGCACCCGTTTGATTACATTCACCATAGGAAGATTTTTCCTCCCGTGAATTCTACAGCAGGTTGCATCCCCCAAAGATAGCACGACGACCCCCAACAAAAAACTTCTCTGATTGAACCCGCAAGGCTCTCCCCCCACACACAGTCTGAAAAGCATTGTAGCTTTTCTCAATAAAGCTAAGGCTTTATACTTTTTTTAAAAAACTATGTTCTTCCATTCATACTAGACTTGTAAAGTGAGGGATAAAGGAAATTCCAAAACTTGTGATTATAATCTTTCTGTGATCCCCCTCTACTTGCATTCAAGCTTTTGCATGAGTCATTGGCATTGCTTTTCTTTAAAACATCATTTCCCATGAATTTCCATGACAAGAGAAGAGTGTTAAAGATAGTTTATGAAGGGAGCATCCTGTAGAGGGGTGCAACGTTTCTCTCATTTTGGAGACTTATTGGGAAAAATTTTGTTGCATCTGAACTTGATGAGATTCCACAAGTTGTAGCATCATTGTTTGTGGTAAACGGAAGATTATGTATCCAAAGAAGCTACACTGTCATCACTTCCTGCCTTGAGTCATGCATTGTGCCCTAACAAGAAAATATACTTTGAAACAGATCTTTGTGCTCATCCACTCATGATTCGAGAAATTTTCAATGTTGGATCCATGCGATGTAACCAATCAAGCGATGCTCCCACACAAAAAATTATGAATGTATTGAAGAAATTGTGTCTAGCCTAACTACATGTGCTCGTGCATCAAGCAAATGAAAACACAAAAGATACACACAATGGAAAATAAACTCATAATGATGCTGACTAAAGAGTTCAAAATCCTAGTGAAAAAATCTGCCCTCAGGTTTGCAGTGGTAGACGTGCAGCGTCTCTGGTGAACTCGACGTGAAAGTGTCGCTTCTGATTATCGAGATGGGAGACTCTTCCAATACTCCATCCACTTCATCATCGAGTGCTTCTTTCTTTTTGACCGATGAGATGAAGAATTTATTAAAATACATTTCTTCAGCCATTGTGATTCAGAATTAGTAGATGCAACTATCTATGCATCAACAAAAGCAGTTATACCAGCAACAATTGGATCAACAATGAATGCTACATCAAGAACAAGAGCATACGCATGGTGCAACCAAGGCAGTCGAGGCTCTAGTAAAGTGAGCAAAAATTATTTGATGGATGGAATGTTTCAGCTTATCTTAAAACGTTAGAAAGCCAGATGCACTTCTTTGGAGTTCGTACCAACTGGAGCAACTATTTTCTATGACTTGTCATGCTTGCTTTGCGGGTCAGAGTGACGGATTTATTTGTGCAAGATTCAAACTGGAATGTCTTCAAGAAGGCACTAAAAGATGAATATTTTTTGGAGGATTATGGTATTGCTATACGAAAGACATTCAGAGAATGGGTCTATCAGCCCAACAAAGGACTTGTTGCTTCCGACTTATTGCGTGAGTTTGAAGAATGTTACAACCATTTTGATGTACTTGAGCAAAGAGCCCTAAAATTGAAGAAAGTGGAGTTATTCTTGCAAGGTGCTGATCTTGCACTTCAGGATGAGTTGGGAGAGCTTCTTCAAGACTGCATGCTACCTATGGGATTGAAGACGGATTGGCAAGATGCTGTTGATGCGGTTTCCACATTGATGGAGAGGCGCGGATGGAAGGCTCGCTTGCAAAACGGTATGCAAACACCTCTAGCGATGTCTTCTCCTACCTCGACTCCTTCTACTTCTCATGTTGCTCCATCCACTTCTTCTCCTACTTCACATCCTGTGTCTATGCCTACTTCTATACCTATGCCTATGCCTATTCCTGCTGCAGTTATCAAACCATCTACCAAACCGACTGTCAAAGATATGGTGGAGGAAATTTCAAAGAACTTGAAAGATCTTCAAATTAAGATGACCAGAAGAGAGCAACAACCACTTAACCCAGCTCCAACTTCTATCCCAACCTCTTCTACTCCTATGAATTCTTCCTAAAATGATTGTGTTCCCCGTTGCATATGGTGTGATAGTCCAAACCATGAGGGCAAGGACTGTCAAGACTTTGAGGAGGCGAAAAGACTGAAGTTGGTGGTTTGGAAGGACAGGATGATATGTTTTTTAAAGATATAGAGCAACTGCTAAAAACGAATTTCGGCAAAAGAGGTATGAAGACATTATTGGAGGAATCTCTTTTACGCTCTTCTTATGTGATGCAAGAGGTGGCAAGAGAAGTTGCTGCCTATGGTCTTCAATTGTGGAGCAATTGCCAAAGGACAAGTCTCCTTTATGGTCTTATGCACAGCATGCAGAAAATAAAGGTAAAGCTTCATCATTTGAACTTTCATCCATAGGAGATGCAATCAAAAAAAGGGTTGGATGGAATGATTGTGTAGATGTCTTTTCTATCTATGCTTTCTTACATTGCAAAATATCAAGGATTTGAAGCACTTGTTGAAGAAAAGTGCAAAAGAGATAATGATCAACCTGAAGGATCAAAGAGGGAAACTAGGAGGAGTGAACCAGTTCTTTAGCCTTCTTCTTCAGGACAGAGCAAAGTATGGCTGACGTACAAAAACCAAAAGTACAAGAAGACCAGAAGGCCCCAAAGACAAAGGATTCGAATCCAAAAAAGAAACCTAGATTCAAGCTACTATTCGACATTGAGACGACCACGGACTTGAAAAGGGTACTTGTGGATCAAATTCTTAATTGCAAAATTGAATTTACACTTGGAGAAGTCTTGGGGATTGCCTAAAGAGAGTTTCATGATGTTATTATTGACATCGTAAAAACAAAATGACAAATTATTGAAGAGCCAACGCAGGATATGATCCATCGAGAGGCTTTAGCTATTGCCAAGGCTATTCTCTATGGGTTGCAGATTGAGGAGATTGATTCTGAAGAGGAGACTATTAAGGAGTCTACAGATGGAGGTGTATGTATGCAGTCCAAGAAGACTCTTCATCCTTTACTTCAGCCCGTACAATATGATGAGAGCAAAGATGCGCCTAGATTGGTGCCTCGTAGCCATGTCATTGGGATTGTGAGACTACAGAAACTATTGTCAAGCTTGGTGAGACTGAGACTCCTTGTGTTGCTCCTTTGGATCATGGCTCCGACATTAATGTCATAGTGCAAGGTTTATATGATACTGGTAGATGGCCAGTTGATGTGGATCATGGTTGGTGCATGCATGCGGCCAACAACACTGCAAGAGATTTGCATGCTGCTTGTCCAAACCTGAAGATTTCTATTGGAGATGTGGGTGAGTCTTATCATTTCTCTGTGCAGAACTCTTGTTCTTATCCTATTGTTTTGGGGAAACCATTTATTGCTAAAGTTCTGGATGATGGGTTTGCCTATGCATGGATCCGAAGCAAGGATGGGAAGAGAGTTGCCCAGTTCATTATCGTTTGTATAAATCATCAACCAAATAAGGATTCCTTAAGGGATTCCCCTCTTCTAGCAGGAGAGCCAGATTTTTGCTAGGTACCACTATCTTGCGAGACGATGGTGGTATGAGTCAAGGAAAGCTCTTGCCTCCTAGCAATAGTAGTTTTTCCTCATGCGTTCATGGTGTATGCACTGAAAGTACTTTGTGTTTTCAGTATATTTCTGGTATGCCTAGAGTTGCCATGCAGTATGTAAAAAAAAAAGAAAAAGAATTGATTATTGCATGTGTTTTGCAGAAAGAGGACCAGATAGATGGTCTCTATGATGGCCTTTCATGACTGTGGAAGAACTTTCGGTATTGCTAAATGCTAACAATCAAGAGTTGTCATATGTCTTACAAGTACATTCTCTAGCAATGTATTGCGAAATTTCTAATTTCATGCTTCAAATGAATTTGTGTGTTGAGAATTCTCAACAAAAGTATTCTTTGATGACATATTTCAGCAAAAAGATTTGGGTGTTGCTGTTTATACACAGCAAAATTTATGCTTATCATGGTATTTTCATAAAGAGGTGAAATTTGTAGGTGGTAGCAATGAAGCTAGAGTTCAAAAAAAATATAAGATAGTTAACAATAAGGTTAGAACAATTGCAAGACCGCTACCTTTGGCCAGTGATAAGATGATTAGGAGAGTTGCTATGCAACCTCCTTTGCGAGATCCTGCAGGTATCAGACATAAGTTTTCAACTGAGACACATTGAAAGAGATGAAGATTGGGACTGAAGGTTTTCTACTTCCTGAAGAGTTAAGATGTTTTGAAGAGATGTTATGCATACACAAAAAAACTTTTTATTTCTTTCCACATGAGATTGGAAGTGTTGATCCTAGAGTTGTGACGCCTATGGTTATTTTTACAATTCCACATGTCCCTTGGAATCTACAGCCTATTCCTATGCCGAGGGCTCACATGCCCAAATTGGTAGAGATTTTGAATGAGCGGATCAGGATGGGGATTCTAGATCCATCTTCAGATCCATATTCCAACAAATGGTTCACAGTTCCTAAGAAGAATGGGACACTCAGATTGATTTAGGACCTATAGCCAGTAAACAAGTTCACTATTCAAAATGTTGGTGTAAGACCTATCGTGGATGAGTTTACTGAGGCTTTTGCTAGACGTGCTATCTATTCACTTGGTGATCTTTATCTCGGATATGATAAGTTTTAGCTTGCCCTTGAGAGCAGAGATTTGATTACAGTGAAGACACCCTTAGGCCTTGTCCGAATGTGTACACTTCTGCAAGGAGCTACTAATTTGGTTGCCCATATGATGAATGGGATGAACAAGGTAGTATGAGATTTTATTCCCGAGCTTACTATGCCTTTCATTGATGACTTACCTATCAAGGGTTGTTTGGAATAAGGAAAATATGATTCTTTAGATGACCATGGATGCATATTCTTTGTGGGTTCACATATTAGAGATGTTGAGAAGATTCTTTGCAGTCTGGAGGAAGTGAATTTGACCTTGTCAGGGTTGAAGTCTATTTTTGGAGCCAGAGAAGTTTTGATTGTTGGACATATGTGTGGATATTATGGCAAGAAGCCTTCTCCTATGAAGGTTGATGCCATAGAGAAGATTGCAAATACTTGCTCTTCTACTTCGGAGGTTCGCAGGTTTCTTGGAGCTTGTGTGTTTTACCTTATTTGGATTCCTCATTTTGCTCATATTGCAGATGATCTCTACCAGCTCTTGAGGAAAGGGCAACGTTTTTCTTGGGAGATAAAACATACTAAAGCCATGTAGAAACTAAAGAAATTATTAAGAGCTTCTTCGACTCTTCGAAAGGCAAATTATGAGTGTGGGAGACCTATTGTTCTTACTATTGATACTAGTCCTATCGGAATTGAATGGGTTGTTGGCCAAGACGATGCAGATGGGAATAGGTATACTATTGGGTTTGGGGTGAAAGTCCTAAATGAACGGCAACAAAGGTATCCATAAGTTAAAAGAGAGATCTTGGGAGTTGTCACGCCTCTCAAGAATGATAGAGAGTACTTCATTGATACTCTTGTGGCGGTCGAGAAAAATTGTTTGCCTCTTCTAGGTGGATTGAGTACATTAAATCCATGAATCTTGAGTTCAGACACATAGCAAGTAAAGAAAACCCAATAGCCGTCGATATGCTTTCATGAGCAAGGTATGACGATATGGACATTTCTTGTATTGATGATGATAGGGCTGATCTTTCAGCCATGCATGCTGATCATATTTGTCATGTGTCTTCTTTGGAAAGCTTTGATGAGACTTTGTATATAGGAGAGTATTTATAGTTTGGAAATTATTTGAGTACTATGACTAGACAGGATGGATGGGTTGATGTAGAATTCAAGAAGATTAAAAGAAAAGCTTATGGTTTCTTCTTACGAAGCGGGTTACTTTGGAAGTATCCACAAAAGAAAGGAGGACAGCCATTGAGAGTTGTTTGTGATAGAGCTTCACAGGTGCGGATCATGAAAGAGTTCCATGAAAGTCTTTTGGTTGGGCATCGAGCTATTTGGGCAATCTATAAGAAGATCAAAGAGCACTATTGGTGGAGAGGCATGTATAGAGATATCTCACATTTTGTTGAGACCTGCCTTGATTGTCAGTTGTTCTCCTTAGTGAGGCATAGAGATGAGCTTCATCCTCCCTAGCCGCTATATATTCATTACAAGTGGGTTATTGATTTGATCACTATGCCTTTTGGTTTATGGCAGATGCGCTACATTGTTTTGGCACGAGAAGATCTCACAAATCAAGTGGAAGGAAGAGCACGACGAACGAAATCTACTTCAGTGGTTTGTAAGTTTCTATTGGAGGATGTTATTTGCAAGTATGGATGTATTGGAAAAGTTAATGCAGATAGAGGTGAGTTGGATGCTGATAAGGCTAGGGAGTTTTTCTCTTGCTTTGGCATTAAACTTGCTTTGACTTCAGCATATAATCCAAAAGGCAATGGGAAGAGCGAAAGAGGCCATCCGTCGATTGTGAAAGCCTTGGCCAAAGCATGTGGTAGACAAATTCGGGAGTGGCCTAGGTTGTTGCCTTATGCCTTATGGGATGATTGCACTACTCATAGTGTGGCTACAAGTTATATGCCAGCTGAGTTGATGTATGGGCAGAAGTTAGTCATGCCTACACAGACTTGCACACTTACTTGGAGTGCTTAACCGTGGCAGCAAGAATAGATGACTAGAGAAGATCTTTTGGCTCTTTGTATTCGTCAGCTGGAGAGAAAACCTGAAGATATTGAGAGAGAAATTCAAAAGCTCAAAGAGGCCAGAATTTGCAACAAAGATCACTTTGATAGCAGACACAGATTGAGGCCTAAAGAGATTAAGGAAGGAGATTGGGTATTGGTCTATGATAGCAGTCTAGACAACCAGTATAGTGCTATCCGCAAGGTTTCCAGATGATGGTTTGGGTCCTATTTAGTGGAGCATGCCCATGACAATGCTACATATTTCTTAGTAGAGCTTGATGGTATGGCCTTGTGGATTCCAATTGCAGGGAAGAGAATCAAACTATTCAAGAGAAGAGATGATGCAGGGTGATGTGATTTATGATGGTCTTGAGCCAAGAGATGATGAAAATGAAGCTATGGACATTGTAGATGCTTTTATAGAAGAGGAAGAGATTGCATTGACCGTCGAGCTTGGCGGTGATGAGAATGGGTAGCTGTGGCCTTTGGAAGATGTGCGCGTTTGGAGGGGGTGGATGTCATGGCATTGCGCGTCTACCACTGCAAGCTTGAGGGCGGAGTTTTCCGCTAGGATTTTGAACTCTTTAATTAGGGTCATCATGAGTTTATTTTCCATTGTGTGTATCTTTTGTGTTTTCATTTGCATGATGCACGAGCACATGTAGTTAGGCTAGGCACAATTTCTTCAATGCATTCATAATTTTTTGTGTGGGAGCATCGCTCGATTGGTTGCATCGCATGGATCCAACATTGAAAATTTCTCGAATCATGAGTGGATGAGCACAAAGATCCATTTCAAATCATATTTCCTTATTAGGGCACAATGCATGACTCAAGGCAGGAAGTGATGACAGTGTAACTTCTTTGGATACATAATCTTTCGTTTACCACAGACAATGATGCTACAACTTGTGGAATCTCATCAAGTTCAGATGCAACAAAAGTTTCCGCAATAAGACTCCCAAAATGAGAGGAACATTGCACCCCGCTATAGGATGCTCCCTTCATAAACCATCTTTAACACTCTTCTCTTATCATGGAAATTCATGGGAAATGATGTTTTGAAGAAAAGCAATGCCAGTGACTCAAGCAAAAGCTTGAATGCAAGTAGAGGAGGATCACAAAAAAATCATAATCACAAGTTTTGGAATTCCCTTTATCCCTCACTTTACAAGTCTAGTATGAATGGAAGATCATAGTTTTTTTTAAAAATATAAAGCCTTAGCTTTATTAAGAAAAGCCACAATGCTTTTCAGACCCTGTGTGGGGAGAGCCCTGTGGGTTCAGTCAGAGAAGTTCTTTTTTTGGGGATCGTCATGCTATCTTTGGGGATGCAACTTGCTGCAAAATTCACGGGAGGAAAAATCTTTCTATGGTTAGTGTAATCAGACGGGTGCTCTACCTGAGAAAATCTATCGATTGCACTCTTCCACAAGGAACTTTCAATCGTTCCCCACATAGGCAATTTGGTGAAATATAGGAAATTCTCCAATATTTCCTATGTAGACAAGTACGTATCCCCCATCTATGACTAGGAAATTGCATTCCCTACATCTTATAATAGGGAATATAGAGCATTCCCTACATTCCTTTGAAAGTCCCTATGTTCCCTACATCTTATAATAGGGAATATAGAGCATTCCCCACATTGCTTTGAAAATCCCTACATAAGGAATTATAAGGATGTGATTCCCTACTTTTATGTAATAGGGAATTAAAGGTACAATGAGGATAAAATAAGATGATGTTTATCACAATTCTCTATTTCTCAATTCAAGTTGATAATGATGGTTTCGAGAAGGTAAGGACAAAGGTCACAAGAAACTCTAAACCACTTACTATATAGAAAGTTCATATTATAACTAGGAAGATTACTAACCAAACTAGGAAGAATGTAGAATTTTCTAGTTATAACTAGATAATTTTGCCATCACTAGTCTCTTCTAACTAGTAACATCCTTTTCCTAGATAGTATCTAGAAAATTGAAGCCCTATCTAGCAACATTATCTAGCAAGTTATTGTATAACTAGTAATAATATCAACCTAATTAGAAAATTTTACTTTTTACTAGTCATAACTAGCAAGTACTATCCTCTAACTAGGGAATTGTAGATATTCTATCAAGTTAACTTGGAACTCATGATTTTTCTAGGTATAATTAGTAAATAAATATTCATTGATTAGACATTTACATTTGTATAATACTTACTCACAGCTAAACTTTTCACATTGACACAAAAGCAAGACCACAATTGTTGAAAGGTAATCACAATAACAAAAAAGAAAATTAAAAGAAAGATGTTTAGTACACATGAATAACACAAACTGTGTGGTCCCAACAACAGAGTCATTGCATTTAGCATCAATAACACTTACAATGTTGAGAAAAGTACATGGCCACATTGACCAAGCATATATCATGGCCATGACATCCATCTTATTGCAAAGCTCATGATTATATTAGTGAGAAAAAAGCATATTGCACCAATGGATTAAATAGAAACTCCACACACTAACATCATATTCCCTACTGTCCAAATGAGCAACAAGAGCAAACATTCAAAGTGCATGGCAAGAAAACCACACAATCATATATACCCCATCATGAAAATTAGATAGCCATATTAAAAAGGAAAGCACATTACCAAGTGCATGACCATATTGGTCATGGAAGTGCACATGGAAAAAAAAACCACCAAGGCAAAGCGCGTAGCCATATTGAGAAAAAGCTAAATTGCATTGCCCAAAACATGTGGCTATAGAAAATAAAGCAAACTACATTGCTAGTTGTATAATGAAATATTATCACCTTTCAAACTAGCACTAAACTTATAAACTTCATGTCTTAACACAAAAATATAAGTACCAAGGATTCTAGTGATTGCCAACTATTGTAGCTAGCTCTATGTGGAAGCTTGCAACATGATAGATGGGAAGCTACTTTAAGGTTCACTATGAGGTGACTTGAATAACAAGAAGGCTACACCTAAATAGCCTTACAAGGGTGGAAGTATATTACCTTTACAAAGAACTAGTGCTCCAAAACAAAGAAATACTCATTGGAGATTCTCATTTTATTAGGGTTTGAAGTTGAGAAATTCCATAGAAAAGTATCAATGGGAGCATATCAAATTCTCACCAATCTCAAAGGTAGGTGAAATAATTCAAACAATGTAGAAACTCTTGCAAATTCTCAATGGAACATTGAAAGTGCATCATAATAAAAGGAAAACACAAGAGGAAAAGAAGAACAAATTAAGATTGGAAAAATTTTGAATTTATATTTTGAGAAAAAATAAGAGAGCTAAAAGAAAGGCATGCTTTTTGTGCTAAGAACATGCTCAACAAGGCCAATATTAAAATAGAGTACTATAAAAAGCAAGGAGGGGAGGAAAGCATGTTGGGCTATTCTCTCCTATACATCTTAAACCTTCCATGTTGGGTAAAAAACCATAGGTTTGAATCTTTACAAGAGAGGCTGAACCCCTAGAGGATCTTAATGTACTCTCCGTGAGGATTTCAATCATGCTATGCATTTGGCAATTCAAAAATTATGATGTGTGCAATCTTGTGTAGAAACTTCTCCTATAGGCACCTATTTGGCTAGTATCATCTTGTGGTCATAACAAACATCAAGTGTAACATCCATGACAAGTCTATTTATGCTACCCTCTAATCCCTCCTAACTTGCTCTAGCCCTTATTCCTATAAGTCAAGCCTTAGAGGTAATTCAAAGCTCCCAAAAATCTTGGAACAACTCAAGAAAATTCATGAGCACTATCATATCCCTTCTCTACCCTTAGAAATAATAGACACATGAATTTTTAGCAAGACCATTCATATATACTTGTGAAGATCATATCCCAACGACTATATTTATGGCCCCAAAAAACATTATTACGAATATTTTAAAATTACTCTATGAAATTATCATTTTGTCTAATTATAACAAATATTTTGAAATTATTCTCTAAAATTAGTGTTTTTCATGGAACAATCTGGCAAAATTTTTATCATTGTAGTTCAAGCCATTGGCATTTCCATCCCAATATGCCTTAGCATCCTATAAGATGCCAAAATACTCACTAGTGGGTTGGGATCCCATGATCTTTTAGGAGATAGGTGTTTTTGATTACATGAGTGCTTGAGAAGGCAAAAGGCCAAGTGACCCTATTATATAGGATACCTTTAATGCTTAGGGAAGCTTATCATGGCTCTAAGTTAATAAGTTCCCTACTGTGTGTTGTTGACAGAAGTAGTGTAATCACATACAACCCGATCTTATGGGGTTGGAAGCTCATATCCTAGGCTAGACAATTGTTTTCTCTGTAGGGAGATGGATTTTATACTACTTCATGGAATGGTGTTTTTATATATTATCTTTTGTGCAATAGAATGTTGTTTTCCAAAGTGTTTGTCATGTGCTAGATGTTGTGTTAATGGACCCTATGTAACATGATAATAAAAGGAAGCTGTTTTTTAATGTTGTAATAGTATGGTACCTTTGCTAATTAGATAAGTAAAATAAATCCCATCAAGGAACGTGAGAATATCTCAATCCTGATGACCAATCATCTATGGCTAGATGGACCTAATAATTTGGGTAGCTTTTCTAAACATTAGATGGAGTTATTAATACATGATCCTCCAAATTCAGTAGGATATATATGAGGCTCAACTTCATTTTTGGGGGGCTAATGTGAGATGATGCCTTATCGGCAAGGGGATCAACATTTTATTCTCTTCCACTTCTCACTCTCTTTGAACCAAGTGCCAAGGTCATTCACCTTCTTATGTGCAACCAGATGGTGCGAAGCTGCAGAGCAAGAAGGATGCAGTTCCTGGTGTATATGTTGATTGCCTCCAGATTGTCGCCTCCAAATTGCTGAGCTGTGCAACCTCATCTAGAGTTTGGAATGTACCATACATCCATAAGCCTGTTGACAACATATTATTCAAAGGCAGCACAGGTTGGTTGTATCTTTTGAGAAACTCTACTACAATCTTCACGCTCAAGGTGTGCCAATGGCCAATATTAAATGAAGATAATTGTAACTTCAGTTATGCTTTTGCATGTCTTAGACATTGTGGATTTATGCAGCTATTGTGACTTGTACATTCATTCTCTATCATTCCTTTGTCAACATGGTGGTCATTTAATTCACATTCAAAGTTCATGTTTTGGAGGTAGATATATTTTTTGTCTTATGCTATTGAAGAGTTTGTCTTATAGAGTACTTCTTTGAGCACGCTTGATTTTTGAATTTAGGAAATTTGATGTCATCGAGACATGAGATGATCATTCAGCTTCAATCAGTGCAGCAAAATTTGCTTGTGGTGGTTTCAATTTGCTGAGTGCTAGTGCGGACAAGTATGGCTTCCTCCTAAAGTCATGGTTTTTACTTTGAATTTTTAGATTCTCAAGTCTATTTTGTTTTGGCTCAATTGTAAAACCACTTACCTATAGATTTTACAGTGGTGTTTTGCAACATAGAGGCAACAACAATGGGCATCAAGAGTACACATTATCATCAAGAAATGGCTTCTTGTGGCATAGTTTATGATATGGATATTGATCCATACAACAAGATAGCAGTAACTGTTGGACAGGTTGGAAGTTCTTTTCATGGAAGGTTACCACAAGTTTTATATTGAAACATGATTGGCTAATATGTTAAGTTATTTGTCTTGTATGGTTTTAGGATAAGAAGCTGAACATGCTCAATCTTGCTAGTGGGAAGTATTAGCTATATATAGACCCCCCTTCGTCACGTGCTTCGACCCCCCAGCCTGTCTACGACCAGGGAGGTCGCCCCTACCCCTATCCATCCCACCTGCTCATCGTCCTCCAGCTGGACGTTGGTGTTTCCTGGACCATCACCCCTCGCAACTCCTTCGTGTCTGTAGGTACCAGCACCGCCTGCTTGGGCTTTGTGGACGCTGGCCCCAAGCAGCCGTCCATGCTTCCAGCAACAAGATTGGCTGCTGCAGTTCGACCTTGAGCACTCCCTACTCAGCTTCAACAGCATCTTCCAATTCCAAGACCTCCACCCATCTACTTGCAGCTATTGAAGGCCAGTTGCCAAGATTTATTTTAATCGTCATTTTCAGCAAGCTACTTCGATTAGTCCTGATCAAAGCATAAACAACTCAATATCCACCAGTGGTGGCGTAACTTCCCTATCTGATCAGACAGAGTCCAGCAAGGGTACCTGCTAGAATATTATGAATTCCTATAGCGACAAGTAAGTTCTCGATTGAATATGATTTTGCATATGATTTTGATCTATTCTCTGTGTTACTTCAATTATCTAGTTAATTTAATGGTAACTTGAATGGTTTCTTTTTGCATTCACAGTTCTACTTTTAATGGCTTTGACCCATGCTTGTTGACTATAGGGAAATTAGAGATGGCACTAGAGACTACTGGTTCACTCCTCTTACGGCACAAGTAAGCTTTTTTTCTAAGATATTCCAATCCTCCATCTGTAGTCTGCTTGAAGACGATTGATTTTTTTTTGCTTAGAGGAATGACCTGTTATTCAGGATGAATGAAAGATGCAGGCAAAATTAATGCATACTCACAGTGGTGGAGTGTGTCAAGGAGACATTGATATTCACAAGTAGGTTGGAACTTGTGTGAATCCAGGTTTCCCTCTTTGCTACTTGTTTTTGAGCTGTCTGCTGTTAAGGCATTCTGTATTGTCCATTTTATAAACTTCTCTGTGAGTTGAAAGAAGAATTCTGGTTTCCGTTTCTTGATATGACAATGTTGATACTTGATGATGTTTGCTCATGCAGCAGAGACATTTGTGCGAGCTAATGGTGCTTTCATTCCATTCGGGGACAGTTTTGATGTCTCCAAAGTCACAACTACTATCAAAGGGGTAGGTGAGATGGGAGATGTTATAACTATTGACTTGCAAGCAAACATCAACAGCATCGTGGGGAGGAGGTGTTAGCTATATATAGTGTGTCTATATATAGCGCTCGGGGGTGTTAGCTATATATAGTCTGTCTATATATAGCACCCCAGATCCCCTCTATATATTCTTATCATGTGTGCTCAGTTGACACACTTCTGGGGTTCCACTTCCGGTGTCTCGTGTCTCTCTTCTCCTCTCTCTTCCTCCGTTCCTCGTCTCCCTTGCGCACTGTTCAACATGGTATCAGAGCATGTCATGCAGAGGAAAGATGTTGTAGACCTCCTCGTCCTCCCCGCTGTAATATCCTCTCTGCGCCATGGTGGGAGGCACAAAACGATGCAGCCAGGACAGGATGTCAGAAGGGAAAGTAGAGACGCACTTGGGCTAAGAACTGCTGTACAAAACGATGCAGCCGGGACATGTGCCATGGTGGGAGGCACAAAATGATGCAGCGAGGATAGGACGTTAGAAGGGAAAGTAGAGACGCGTTGGGGCTAAGAACTGCTGTGCGGCGAGCTCTTGCGCTTCTTGATCTGAGACTGCTTCGCACTATACCTGTGAGGCCGTAATCCTCAATTGTTGGAATTGAAAGCATTGTCGTGGATCAAGAAAGCTTCCTGAAGGGCGCTTTTTAAGCGTTTTCTTGCTCGCTTTCGGGTCCGCAGGTGGCAGCCTCAGCATCAGCAGACAGCAGGACAGATGCTGTTGGCTTTCCCTAGCGATCGCACCTTCCGAGGTCCCTGCTGTGCTATGCCAATTAGATCATCCCCTCGGTAGCAGCAGTCAGCCCTCAAATTTGAAGGGCTACCCAAATTTTCATTTAGAAGGTCTTAGATGACCTTTCCTTTTCTTTTTAAAGAGTTTGGAAGGGCATATAACTATTTTTCTCAAATTCTTACCTTTCTTTTGAAGGGTAATATATGTATCACCCTTCTCTGGAAGGGAAAAACCCCATTTGAAGGGTGTTGCAACCTTCAAATTTTAGGCCTTGCAATAGTAGCTCTAGCACTGGCACATCCAGCAGCACCGAGATGTATTTCTCCAGAGAGGAGATCAACAGGTGCTCTCCATCCCGGCGAGATGGCATCAACATCCAAGCAGAGACGTTCCTCAAACACTCCTAGCTAGCAATTCTGCCCGCCTTTTTGTATACCCTGCTGGCATGGCGCCTTCCGCCGCCCCACGACTTCTCAGCGACCCTGCACCAGGCCTACCTCATGGTAAGCCCTGCTGCGACGCTTCTCTGCTGCGTCTGGGGGAGATGGCGGCACTAGAAACAATGGTAATGGCACCGATGGTGGTGATTCCCGCAGGAGTTTCCCCTTTCGAAGCTGTAAGAGAAGGTGATAAGGCACCTAGGGAAGCCGTTCTGAGGTAGAAGCAGGGGCCCAACTGGGCGTTCTTGCCTTCTGTTTGTTGTCACAGCAAGGGCGAGAGGTCGATGGTAGGGACCTCGTGCATGACGATTGAGGCATCACTGTAGTGGCGATAGGGAGGGGGCAGTATGAAGGGAGTAGGGACGTGATCGGCTTGATGAAGATGATGATCTGCATGGCCATGGCCGTCTTTTTCTTCCTCTGCCTCTGCCCCTACCCTCGCCTCTCTGCCTCTAGCGACAGCTCTCTGTGCAGTGCACATCTGCAGCAGGGCGACTACAGATCTCAGTACCCTGCTGTGAAATCTCTCGCAAAAAAGATAGTACCATGAATTTCAATGTATCATATGCTCCAGATGGCCTATGCGATCTTGATGATCCCTCTTCCTTTTGGGAGTATGAAAGATCACCCTTCAACATGCCTGGATTTTCATCACAAAATGGAATGCATGATTTCTTGGCACGCTCATAGAGCACATCAACTGTTGAGGGTTGCACATCCTCATCCCAGTTGATCAATTCACAGAAACTTGATTGTGCTCCACTCCATGAGCTCATACAAATCGACCAAATTCTAGTGTCACACAGTTCTCAACTGTCACCAAGCTTCGCATTGGATAAATGCCATGCTCCATCTGATTTGTCTCCTTTGATTCCTAAAAGAAATCACTCATATTTTGCTTATACTGGGTACAGTCTTGGAAGCTGTCATTCTACTCCAAGAAGACTTGAGGAGCTAAAGACTTGGCTGTGGATGAGAGGAGAACAACCATTTGTTTTCATGAAAGCGGGTAGTTGCTTCCATCTAAAATCATGGTTGGAGAAGCATTTGGAGTGCCTCAGAAATCTGGTCAAAACTGCATCATTCAAAAACTAGTTCAAAGGCCGAAGAAAACAGAAATTCATAACACAAAATGCTCGATTGCAAGCAGCCTTTTCTGTTACTATTGTTAAAGCTAGAATAGCAGCTTCAGCATCAAATGAAAGAGATGCAAAGCTAGGCTTAGCTTTGGCCTTAGCTGCTGCATTATTGCAGCCCAGTGTGCTAGGCTTAGCTTTGGCCTCAGCTGCTGCTGCATTATTGCAGCCCAATGTGCTCATTTTGCAGAGGATGCTGGTGCTGATCATCATGCTGTTACTGATGTGTTGATTTTTCAGAGGATGTTGGTGCTGATCATCATGTTGTTACTGAATCTATGAGATCTGCTGGACAAATAAAGTTTGCTGAAGATATCATAAATCTGACTGCTTCTGCTGCCTCCTACTCGCAAACAATGAGACACAACTCAAAGCTGCAAAGTGAAGCACGCATACATGTAGCTGTTTCCCTGTGTGAGAGACAGAATAGTCCATTTGGTTGTAGCTCTGCTTTTGATGATAGCTCTGCTTTTGATGATTAGCTAACCAACTGATGAGATTAGGGACGTTTATGTTGAATGGATTAGCCCAAACATTTCTGAATCCTCAAGTGGTTATTGCCTATCAATAAAGCTGTTTGAGGTGTGTTAAATCAAATGGGCCAGAGCTTCAGGATGGGTACAATATAGTTTTCCTCTCCCATGTAGGTTAGCAGAATCATACAATGATGCCCTTGCTATACTTCATGTTATTTCCATCTGGGTTTGTGGCTTTTAAGCATAGGTCAGATCAATAAATTGTACATGTCTTATTACTATTAGGATGTTGCTAATAGGCTGATTTTTCTGCATGTAGGGAAATGTGATTGCTCGTGGGATTATTGAATGGTGTGATGGAGCGCCTCAGGTAAGGAATTCTACAGTTGGCAAATGAAACTTGATTCTGCTCAAGCTAGAAAGAAGATATCTCTGAAAGAGTTGACTAGTTTTTTTTACCATTGTAGTTCAAGGTATAATGCTGCACTTGTTGCACATTAGCAAGAAATGGATCCCTTTTAAAGACTTTAAATTAGGCTTGTTGGCCACTTGTTGCTTAAAGGATTTACAAATAGCATCTCAATAATATCAGATGCTCTTTAAATCATGAGAGGAAGTGTAACTCTGCCAAGACCACAGTAAAGACATATTGTTTTTTGTATTTTAGATGACTCATGGAGTTAGATATAGAAATAATGAAAATCTTGAAGAAGCTTGAAGGAGATTGATGATGAAGTACTGAAACAGCAAAACACGGATCATGAAGTGATGTAATTTGCAGATGAAGCAGGGAAGATCTGAAATGCAGCAATTGAGATGCTACATGGCAGTCCACAATAAGTGGTCAGCAGGCTTGGAGTGGAAATGCAGCAGCTCGACAGGTCATGTTGGTTGTAGCTGACTTGAAAGATCTCAAATAGTAATAGCTGAGGTGAGGATGATGAATTAGGAGAAAAACTAGTAGATAGAACCACATGTAGACTGTCATCAGTAGTAGGTGGAGGGCAATGAATAGGCTACAGCAGCCCCTGGAGCAGGTTGTGATGGTTGGCTGAGAGAGGAGAGTCTTTGGCTACCAGCCCAGGGTGGGGGCCAGGAGCCCCGTACCCTCAATGGCAACTAGTGGCAACTAGCTAGATATGCGGTGGCTCCCAAGCAGAAGCTCATGTTATTGAACACTATTAGGGGAAACCAAGGGAAAACAGTTCCCTTTTCCACATGGGAAAATTATGTCAAAAAAACTTCTTGTGATTGACTATATTCCATCTTGACATTTGATTTGTAGGCTGCAGGAATAGCGAGATCATGAAGAATTTGGTCACTTCATGCGATAATCATGGCGAATTTGGTCAAGATATCCTGAACATCAGCAATCTCCTCGAGATTAAGGCCAACATGACTGCAAAGGATTCTGATCCATCTGATCAACCTGGCCATATCATGAATCAAGTGAATCAAGCTGATATTTCAAGGTCAGGTGGTATGATTAGCATATCCTTAAATTGGCCATGGACATCCATGCTACTTAGCGGATCAAGCCTAGGCAGCACTGGTCAAGAGCATGTGCTCCAGCTCAACAACATGGGTGGATCAAGAGGCATGATTGGTGATGATGATCTGCATAATTTGCAGGATAACTTCAATTTGGTATCTTCTGTTGCTAGACATGTTCAAGTTGATAACTCAGCAAATCTGAAGGCTCCAAGGTAAGTGGAATGGAGGTTTCTTGTTCTTTTAGTAAAAATTCTTCTGGGTTATGGGTTGAGGGTTGTTATACAAAACATTAAAAGAAGATATGATAGGGAAAGGAGGAATCTTATCATGCTTTTGATGCATCTTTTTATCCCCATTAGTAAGTATGATACAATATGGTTCCATGAGCAAATAATTTAAATATCATTTCATTATTTGTCTTATTGTGGATCATCAGACAACAACGACACCCACAGTCACAACATCGTCAATGGATCATCAGACTGTGACGAGGAGGATAGATTGGATGAGGAATCAGATGCAGTAGCTATTAGGAAATGCGCTGAAATTCAGCAAGCCATATCCATAGGAGCCACATCGTTTTTTCTGACGGAGTACAAGTATTTGGTTTATTTCATGGGCATATTTGCTGCTGTCATTTTTCTTGTTCCTGGGATCTGTGAAGGGGTTTAGTACTAAGCCCCAGCCTTGCAGATATGATCCAAAGCAGGAATGTGCCCCAACTCTCTTTACAGCGATTTTCACTACAGTTGCATTTATATTGGGAGCTTTGACGTCCATAGTGTTGGGATTTTTGGTCATGATGATCGCAACATATGCGAATGCTCGCACAAATTTGGAAGCCAGAAAAGGGATAGGCAAGTATTCAAAATCGCCTTCTAATCAGGTTCGGTGATGGGTTTCTTACTTGCTGCTAATGGCCTCATAGTTTTATACATCACTATAAAACTATTACAACTTTATTACAAGGATGATTGGGAGGGCCTTTTTGAGGCCATCACTGGCTATGGGCTTGGATGCTCATCCGTGGCTCTATTTGAAAGGATTGAAGGTGGAATCTATACCAAAACTGCGGATGTTGGAGCATATCTTGTTGGAAAAGTAGAAAGGAATATCCCAGAGGACGATCCGCGAAATCCAGCAATCATTACTGACAATGTGGGTGATAATGTGGGAGATATTGCTGGAATGGGTTCAGATTTGTTTGACTCCTTTACTGAAGCTTCTTGCGCAGCTCTTGTTGTGGCTTCCATGTCATCATTTGGCACAAATCATGACTTCACTGCTATGTGCTTCCCTCTACTCATTAGCTCTATGGGCATTGTGGTGTGCCTCATCACAACCTTGTTCGCAACTGATGTGCTCGAGATCTCAAATCTAAGGGATATTGAATCTACACTGAAGAGACAATTGCTGATATCCACCATCTTAATGACATTCGATGCAGCTTTTGTTTGTTGGCTGGCACTACCATCCACGTTTTACATATATGATCCTAACGGTGGTGCAAAGATGGTTCAAAACTGGAAACTATTTTTTTGCGTTGGAGTAGGGCTTTGGGCAGGGTTGGTAATTGGCTATGTTACAGAGTATTTCACCAGCAATACATACAGACCAGTCGAGGATGTTGCTGATTCTTGCAGGACATGAGCTGCTACCAATGTCATCTTTGGTTTGGCACTTGGCTACAAGTCTGTAATTGTTCCAATATTTGCTATTGATGTTGCTATCTATGTCAGCCATACCCTAGCATCCATGTACGGGATCACAGTTTCAACTCTTGGAATGCTTTGTACCATTGCCACATGTCTAGCCATAGATGCATATGGTCCCATAAGTGATAATGCTGGTATCGCAACCAATCTCTGGATGACCATGATACTTCTTACACATCTCTCCACAAGAAGCGCATCTGCAATATAGACTATGAGGCCGCGAAGGCTTTCAAGATGGATAGATTCCTCAACCATAGGACTTCTTCAAAGTCCAGCTTGCGGCATCAACAGCTCCCAGTTGACAGCACTTTGGGGGAGCGCTTTCTTAGATTAGAAGAGATGAATCTGCAGATGCAGAGAGAGTCTGAGCGATTTCGTAATGATCTGGAGGCTAGGCATACAAAGATGTTCCTAGAGTCCCAAAAGCAGATTGCTGAGATGTTTGCTTGGGCTCTGAGCAGCAGTAAGAAAACTGATGAGCTCTTGCTGATGATTGTCGGTATTTTGTTCATCATTTGATTATTCTAAATGTTTCTTTCTTCCAGCTGATTTTTGGCTCTTCATGCTACGTTTCATATCATTTCATCTATATTACAGCTAATGCATTGAAATTATTCCACGCTTTGTTTATAAGAAATGTTTCGAGCTGATGGGATGATATTTCATTTCATTCTTATTCTAGCTGTTGAAATGTTCCAGCTGATGTTTCATTATTATTCTAGCTGTTGAGTTGTTCTAGCTGATGTTTCATTGTTTCCAGTTGTTGTTTGTCTATTTTCAGTTGATTCGTCTGTTCAAGCTTATGTTTATTCTACTTGATGTTTTATCTATTCTAGCTAAGGAGCTAATGTTGCAGCTAATGTGTGCTCACTTGATGCACTTCTGGGGTTCCACTTCCGGTGTCTCGTGTCTCTCTTCTCTTCTCTCTTCCTCCGTTCCTCGTCTCCCTCGCACACTGTTCAACAGGAAGTTTGTAAGATGCTTCAAACCAGAAGGAGAAGTTGGTGAGCCCATAAAAGTATAAACAATGAATTCCTTGTTTTCACTTGCTCAATTTACTATCAGATGGTGTAAAGAACAGGGCAAAAAAGGTATGCGTGTTTTGATGTTTTGATGTTTTACAAATGCGTGTTTTGATGTTTTACAAATGTCTCTTATGTTTCTTAACTTTGGTTTATTATGTGTACATAAAGGTAACAAAATCACAAATGATGGTACAAGAGATAATGGAACAATGAAAGCTAAGGAGGTCATTGGCCCTAATGTCTCTTCAAATCACGATACATGTATATGTCTTTATTTCTACTAAACTTTAAAAATTAAAATTTGTACATATTTTACATCTTGCTTTATTAGGTGATTCATTTTGAGATTAACTAGCTTTAATTAGTCTCTTTGTCTAATTTAAAATGTTCATAGTTATTCATATTTTTAAACTTTGAGTAATTGTGTGTATATATATAAATATAGATTAAAGAACAACAAAAGGTGGGAAAAGAGGTAATGTAAGAAAGGGAGATCAGGAGGTTACTTGCAATAATGTTTCTTCAAGTCAAGATGCAGGTACCAACTTTAAGGATCAAAAGCTTGTACAAATTTGGTGACCCAAATTGATACAAAATATCTAATTACTTTCTTTTGTGTTATTGAAATTTTTCATAACCTTGTATTATCGTGAGCTTTGGTTAACTCTATGTATATATAGGTAAACAAGTTACTAAAGATGACACAAGAGACAATGCAAGAAAGGAAGACATTGAGATTGCTTGCCTTAACACTTCTTCAAGCCAAGAATCAGGTATTACTAGCTTTCTTATGTTGATAATGAGTCATTTTTTGAAATGGTTATACTAACTAATGATATTTGATCACTTGAGTATCAATAGGAGTGATACGCATACCATCATATGATGATATCTATCGGCCACCCATGTTGAAATTTAGAGAAGAGGGTAGACAAACATTTATTACTTTGCAACATATTGGAGATTTAAGGGATAAAACAATCAAGACACACATGTTGCTTAATTAGTTTTTAGTTCTATGCTCCTTTAAAATTATTTTCATTTTACTTTTGGTTGCTAGAAGTAGATGTTGATGTCTTAATTTGTTTAATCTATTTTGATCATTAGATGTATGTTATTGATCCTTACTTAGAAATGATGATATTCTCTATATAAATTTCTAGTTAAAAATTTATTGTGCAATTTCTTGTTTGATATTAGCATGTCTAAGAGGAAGGGCAAAATAGATAAAGTGATAAGGAAAAAAGAGAATTTCCACGGAATTCCCTAGTTGAAACTACATATAAGTCGGGAATGTAAAAAAATAGGAAAAATGAGAGATTTCCTAGTGAGAGTACCTAGGGAATCACCTCTAGAAATTTTTTCCTATATATGAAATATTTCTTATATAGGAATTTATTCCCTACATAGAAAATTTTGTATTTTCCTATATAGGAAATATTTCCTATGGAAAGGTCTTATGTGATTCCCTACTTATTCTCACTAGGAAATGTCCCATTTTCCCTACTTTTTACTTTCCCCACTTATATGTATTTTCAACTAGGGAATTCCATGGGGAATTCTCTTTTTTTCCTATATGGGGATCGATTGAAAGTTCCTTGTGAATTCATAACTAGCCATGGTGGGTGGCTGTCGTTGCATATATCTTCAACGGCACAGATAGACTAGAATTCAGGTTTGTGAAGGTGACGAAGGCTGAGAATGAACACCTGGTTCATGAAGATCGGATGGTAGACTTAGCATTTGAATATGTATCTGATGCCGTCTACCCAACCTGCCTGCTATCAAAGAAGGATGGACATGAAGAACTGGAGGAGCTCATAGAAACCGCTTTTTGAAGCTCATGGGAGATCTGTGGGACTGAGGAAGAGAACACCAAATACGAGATGATGATTGCAACGTTGGCCGGCATGGCTTTTGCCAGAATGGAAGCGAGATGAAGAAGGATGGGCCAAAACTGACCAATAGGGCAACTCCAATATACAAATAGGGAAGACAATATATATAGTCAAGCGCCTGGATAATTCGGGAAGCTTGTAAGAAGAGGAGTTCAAGTGAAAGCTAGATTGAACACGAATTGGAGGAAGAGGCACTGATTGTTGATGGGAGGGCCGCCTCAGCTCTACTGCATTGACCTTGTCTTCAGAGAGCTACAAAAAAGGAGAGAAGGTCTCTCTGGTCGAGGATCATGCAAGAGTTCTACTCGCGCTGATCATGAAGAATGATATCAACACAATGCCTACTAGCCACATTTACAACTCACACTACTTGTTGGCACTTGTTGTCAGGACTACCATTGTCATCTTGAGGGTAGGTGTGACACCTTTAAGATCGTTGCTTTGTTTGTCTTCATGAACATCAACTACAATATCTTTATCAAACATACTCTCCATAAGTTCTCTTATCATCATGTGTTTCCCACGTTGCTTGGGCAGCTGTGGCTCCTCATTTACTACATCAGTGGTGTCTACAATATATTTCTTAGCTGCCCACATTGTTATATACATATTTACACCACTCTGTATATGTATTCTCCATATCTGCATTCAAACTAGTGCAATAACTCTATAGCATTCAGTCTATTCATTAGATTTTGGAATCCACTCTATGAAAGTTGTTGTGTCCAATCCTGTATCTTTAATAAAGTACTCTTCTTTTAGTGCTTTCTTGAAATCGTCCTATGGTGTCCCTTATGCATAGATTCATTTATGTGAAATTTCAATTCATGAATTGCAAGTTTTAAAAAATATCAACTCATTTGATTCGCATGTATCTTAAAGAAATCCAATTTCTTTGCATACACCTTCAAATAATTTGATACATTCCATCCACCAAACAACTTGGCTTTCAATAGCCTGTAGTGCTTTTTCCACTAATTGACTCATGCTTAGCATAAGGCTATTGTTGTTACACTTATTGCTTGCTACAAATAGATGGTAAAGGTCTGAAGTAATTTTCTCACATCATTGGATGGACATGTATTATTTTCCATATTGTGGAACTCTTATTTTGGTCCTTCACATCAAGTTCACCAAAGATGCTAGGTTGTTAAGTGCGTATGGAAAAAATTTGCTAAGATCCAAGAAAAAGAGCTCAAAGTATAGACGAAGAAATTTCCCTACAAGAAATTTTGAAACAAGAGAAATATGATATACATAAGAAATATGACTATAGATTATGATTATGGTATGGAAGCTTGAGCCAAGCCACCTTAGCATATGAACCAAGAATTGAGGCTATGGCTCATATAAATCTACATCACATTTGCATTATTTTCCACCATACATGAGTTTAGACATCAATCAATGTATCTAGCTCAAAAATAGGTCTATACATTGAAACCTATGTAGCAATATGTAAATGTAAATCCCTATTCTAGAATCCCAAAATACTTTTCTTTTAGCCCAAAACATCAATCTTGCATCCTATTAGAGCAAGATATCAAAAGAATCCACAACATCCCTTTATTTGAGATATCCAAGAGTAATCTTTAGACATAGAACATTGAGAGATCTCTGTGTACAGTAGTAGACTACATAAAACACCTACTCAAATATCTTTGTAGAAGTGCTATTCTTTATACATTGTTCATGAACCCATAGAGGTTGATTCATCCTGTTCTTGCCTTGCTTTTTTGGCATCATACTCCAATTGAACTGTAACAAAATAGTATGCTTTTTGCTATCCTACATCCCACCTTTTTTCCCTAGTCTAGAAGCACCTGATGCAACCCATAAATTGCATTAGAAATTATGAAGGCTATCATGGTGCTCATCTCTATTTTATGCTCGCTCATAATAATATCCAAAGTCCATCAGAACATTCAAGCTAATGTTCTCTACAAGCACTTTGTTAATCATATATATGTGGCTAATTTTTTTCCTTTTTAAATATTCAAAACCACTCAACCAAAGGATCAAAATCACACACTCTCTCTATATCATGACACCTAAGCACACCACGTGCTAAGATTAGAGAAAGTATGCATCTGTCTATTCCACTTCTTACACTGCCCTTTTTTAGTCCATATTTCCCCTAATGACAAGGAGGTGGAACTCAAGGCAATTATCATATCAAGTTGTGAATTGTGAGTGAAATATAGAGTTAGAGGATTATATTGGTGATAAAAAAGTTGAAATGAGACACAATATAGTGGAGTAAGAAAAGAGCACAACAAACTAGCTTTACTTGCAAAAAGTTTGGTGGAACTACCTTCGAATGAAAGGAAGTATATAGATTAGATGGTTGCTTTGTGCTAACCACGATTGCAAACTATGGAACCTAAAAGGCCTATAAAGACTGTGCTAAGCTAGCGGTAGGAAATGACATGCATATATCATGAATTGTGTGGTGGGGAGACTTGCTTGAGTTCCTATGCCAAACACATGCCATACACCCGAGGAAGCTCACTCAAGAAGACAAGAAGAGAAATGAAGGCCAAAATGTTTTCTTGCTAGTTTTTTCTTCTTCTTTCATATACAATACAATTTTGAACTAACGTGATACATACATATAGTTAGGAGTGACCTCCCAAGTACAACATAAAGGAAAGTGGTCCAGTCATTAGGGCCAAAAACGCTTCAAAAATGGCACTTGTAAGAAAGTGATTAAGTTGCTAATTAGTTGAGGTTTAGGAAGAATAAAACCTCTAAATTTGGTTGTCCAGATGTGATTAATGAGAGAATATTTGGTTCATTGAAGAGGTCGGCCATTAATTGCCCTCATCTTTTAATCCAGGTCAGGGGTCACCTTTTCGGCCGTTTATTGTCTTGGAACTCGAGAGATTTTGTATTTTCGATATTTTCGTATGAACTTCGCATTTGTTTGCTCCTGCATTTTCTTTCTATACACTATTCTCTTTTACCATTCCTTTTGTTGCACTTGCTTCCTACCACTGTGAGATTCTTGCTCGGTTCATTTGCTAGAATGTCTAGCAATACTACTTCAAATAACACAGGCGCAAGCACATGTAAATACAAGCTATCTATTCAGCTAGATCTGACTTACACATCTTGGAGAAGTATATATCATCGAGTATTGATAGATGAGATTGAAGCCAACATGTTGCGAACACAAGGAATGAAGCATATAGATTTGTGGGTGGATGGAAATATCTATCCCAGGGATCCTTCTACAGGTAAACCACCTCCTTTTTTGAATGTCCATGACTATATAAGATATGCTGGAGAAGGTTACAATGGAGTGCTTGGCTACTGTATGAGGTTATACTCTGCATCTTACACATATATAGCTCAAGTGCACGAAATGAAAAAAGCACTAGAAACTACACAAACAAATATTTTAGAGTTGACAAGTCAGATTGATATTTTGAAAAATGTTAACAATTCATTGCAGGATAAGCTAACACGCTTGAGAGAAACTCCAGTAGGATTTAGAGAGAGGAAGAGACCATTAAAAAATATAACCAGCTTGTGTGAGAGAGCAAAGAAAAGGAGACTAAATCTTACAAAGAAATATGTCTCTAACATACTAGGCATAAATATCCGAGAGAATGAGGAAAGAATCAAACTTTTGAAGGAAACCATGAATAAGAAAGACATTTTGAGGATTCTTAAGTCACCAGAAAATGTGGATTTGAGAGGTCCAACTCTGAGAGAGTTAGTGAAGGATTTAAAAGGCACAGTGAAAGCAAATGAAATCGTAGAGACATGTGATACTGTGGGTATAAGTCGAAAAGGTTATTGTGCTATCTCTGGATTATGGTTTAAAAATCTTAAATGCAATAGGGTAACTATATTTGGATTGCCCCGAGCCCTTGCAGTTTCGACTACAAGAATTTCCATGAATCGCAAGATTCCACATGTTTTTGGAGATTACATTCACATCGAAAGGTCTATGTCCTATGAAAAACAAAAAAAATAGGCAATTTTTTATTACAATGAGTTTAACAATATATGGGTTGATCTAAAAAAGGTGCAAATTGCAATGGTTCACATGTATAAAATCACAATAGAAGAAAGTTATGGTGTTCTAAAGTTTTCCTTGAAGTTCCAAATATCATTAAGTCTCAAAGTGAAGGCGAAATGTTGGTAGTTGATGGGGTTGGTAAATTTAATGTGGAATGGCATATGAGTGCTGATTTGAAAACTATCAAATGTATGCTTGGAATATGTAATGGTGCAAATGCAAAATATCCTTGCATTTATTGCATGGAAAGTATTGGATCCAAAGATTGGAGTAGTTTGCGACCAGTAAGAAGAGCCCCAAATAGAGACTCTATAGATTTGAGTAAATTTAAAAACATAGAAGACATCTGGGATCCCATTCTTTCCATCTCTCTTAAGAATGTTCATATTTGTACTTTGCATGCAGAGATTAGAATAATCGATAAGCTTCTCAGGTTGCATCTTGACTACGCATATTCCATTAAGCCATTATCTTTATCAGATGAGTGTATTGATAAATGCGAGGCATTGCTATCGAAAATGGGATTTCATGGGGGCCAAGTTTACTTGAGAAAGGATCCAATACTTTCAGGAAAAACAAGAGATATCTTGACCGATGTCTCTATGGGAGGCTTAAAAGCTAGACGATTCTTAGGAAACCATTCAGGAAGGCAGGTGAATGCGGCTTGGGAGTGTTGGAGAGAGCTATGTGAGATCACAACAAATGTTGCAAGCACACCGAGGCTTGCGTTTCTTAGAATGGAGGTCTGGATACACCTTGATGTTTTTCTGAAACTCCTCAGGCAACATAAGACAACATATACATATGCGGAAGAGTTCAAAAGATCAATCACAAAGCTTGTTCAGGCGATAAAAGAGGCATGGGGAGAAAAAGATATCACTTTTTATCTGGTGAAGTAATAATTATTTAATATGGGCTTATTTTGATAGGTTTTTCAATTGGTATAAAATTTGTGTTACTTTGTATTGCAGCATATTCTTCATATTCATGGACCTTTCTTTGTGGAGGAGCATGGCCCCTTAGCAACTTATAGCAACCAAGGCATGGAAAAATCCCACTATCAAGCACGCACAAGTTATTTTCGAAGCACAAGGCACAGGGGAGGAGTTACAAAAAGCAATGCTTTGGAGGAGCTATTCAACTAGTTTTTTCGACGACAACTTCAAAGAATGCAAATAAAAGACGACAATGACACATGAGCAATCGCACTTTTATATATAAGAAAGAATATATACAAAGCTAGTTTTCCAAAACTCTCACATTCTCTTCCTCCTCACGAATCTTTCCTCTATATCGTAGAAATTTTTTTCTCTTGTAGCCAGCTATAGATTTTACATCAGTTCGGTCTGCAGCTAAGGCGTAGGATGAAAACGCCAAAAAGTATCCTGCTCTAGAAGCAGAGTAACCTGGACCGTAGCCAAAAATCCTAATTGCTGCAGTCTTTTCCAAAAACATTACTTTGTGGGCATTATATTGTAATCCTGAGAAACCTAGAAGCCTTGTAATAGCTTTAATACAAAGTATCGGCCATGCTGCATCCTCTGAGAAACTACTATGAAGTACAAAAAAGGAATCAGGGTCAATCCTAGCCAAGTAGTGGCCGAGTGCAATGTCTTTGGTGGTGTTACTAGCAGCTCTCGATCCTTTGCCACGCCCCAAGAAGTTATCTGTATCAGCAATCTCCAACTGCAAATAAAACCCATACTGAATGAGCATGAAATGTAAACCTACCAATGTATAAAAGCAAATTCAAAATTATCTTACCACTTGATTTTCATCGTACTCCAATTTAAATGGATTCCATAAATTAATTGATGATGCTGTCTCATTGGTGTTAGTCAATTCTTTAACATATTCAGGCTCCTCTCTTCCAAAATTGGAAATCCCGAGTTCGCTTTGAATGCGATCGAAGTCCTCATCAGTAATACTCAACTCTTTCTCAGCTTCTTTGGCCTTTTCAAAACAAAGAGAGAGGGCCTCACCAGCATCAATAAACTTATCATCTAGAGTTTCTTTATCAAGTTTCAGAATCTCTTCCTTTGATTCATTTTCTGTGTCAATTATCCCATTTGCAGCATCAGAAGCCTCTGCAATAATTGCAAGACAATAATCTTCCCTGAGATTAAAAAGTTTTTGAATATCTGACAGTAAAATGTACTCCTTGTCCTTGAAAGGTATACATGGTAGGGAAGGAACAATATGGTGAGAACTCTCATCAGGTTGAGGGTTTGTATCTCCTTGGCTCTCCTCAATGATAGTCTCAGCTTTGAAGTGAGCAACATCCAAATTCTCAGCAATAGAAGCCTCAAAATCTGTATCTACAACCTCCTCTGTTTCCTTTTCATCTACCAGATCATCTAACATGCAAAAGCTGGCAGACTTTGCTCCTTCCAACTGTTGCTCCTCAGCTTTCACAGGGTATTTGACAAGGTTGAAAACAATAAAAGCAGCAGATTTTCTCATCATCTTGCAGTTTTTGGAATGAGTGCAGCAAAATATGTCTCTTGAATAAAACCTCTCCAGAGAGTGGGCCCTGCACTTTTTAGTAAATACTGACTTTTCATTTCCTATTGACCCAATGGGAACATGGACATATTCAATTGTGCCAACTTCAACAGAAGGACCTGCAAGATTTTCAAACTCCAAAAAGTCCTCCACAATATATTTTTCACAAGATTTCAGAACTTTGTCAAGTTCCCAATCAGGATTAAACACATTTTTCACAACTCCATAGAATGAGAGATCCATTCCATTCTGAAGCATAAAATCAAGTAGCCTCTCTGATGGACTGATATCAGTGAGCTCTGATACTCCTTGACCTCTCACTACTGACGTTCGCTTCCCTGGAGATGTACTTGGCCTTCTCACACTGGTGGCAGAGGATGGAGAGGAAAAAGAATCACATGTTGATGCCCTTGAGCCTTTTGAAAGCCTTCTTCTTTTACCAGTTCCTGGAGAAACCTTGGATCTTAGGAATTCTATGGGTTCAGACATGTTTACAACTTCTGCCGATACGGCGCGATAAGAGAGAAATGATTCAGACGGATAGGCCCCCTCGCGCTGTATCGGTGATTCCAGTAAGAAGCCCGAACGCCACAACGGTGGTCACACGAGCTTGGGCAGAATGAGCTTGAGAGGAGAGCTGAAAGAAGACTCTGCAGAACCTCCAAAACGACGCGAAGAGAGAAAAGCGAAGAAGGCAAACAGTCACCCTCGCGCCGTATTAGCAATACAAACAGAGATCCTGAAAAACAAAAAAAAAACGTACGGATAAGGAACACACCCTTATGTAGGCGCGGAATTATGCCACCTGGCAGTATCCGTTGGTTTCCGACACGTGGCAGTAGCCATTGGCCAACACGTGGCCGATAACCACGTGGCAAAGAAGTGGACTGGTCGTTACTTGACACGTAGCACACGGACCATAAATGCAGATACATGGCATAATCAGCGTCGGACACGTGTCCGACACGTATCATGATTGAGGGGGGTATATAAGTGGTAATTTTTCCTACGTGTACACTTTTTATTTCTCGAGCTCTTCCCGCCTTGCTTACCGATACGGTGCGATACAAGACTTGCGTCTTCTCCGTTTCTTAACTCTCGCGTTGTATCGGTGGTCTTTCGGCTCGGTTCTTTATTCG
Organism: Lygodium microphyllum; assembly: GCF_053477565.2. Lineage (NCBI taxonomy): Eukaryota > Viridiplantae > Streptophyta > Polypodiopsida > Schizaeales > Lygodiaceae > Lygodium > Lygodium microphyllum. The sequence continues at coordinate 38,932,882 of NC_141136.1, read as the reverse complement.
CTAGTAAAAAAGAGGTGTGCCGATACGGAGTGAGGGCGTCCGAACGCTGTTCTCGTTTCCTCCATATCGCGCCGTATCAGCAGTTTGGTCTCACCAATACGGACCAGGTCTATTGACATTCCGCTTTTGTCATTGCCAATACGAAGCGAGGGCGTCCATACGCTGTGTTTGTTTGCTCCATATTGCGCCGTATCAGCATTTCGGTCTCACCCTTGTGGCATTGCCAATACGGAGCGAGGGCGTCCATACGCAGTCTTGGTTTCCTCCATATCGCACCGTATTGGCATTCTGGTGTCCAATACGGAGCGAGGGCGCTGTTCCATTGTGCTCGTTTTGTTCATATCGCGCCGTATCAGAATTGCTCATTTCGTCCCTTTTCGCGCCAATTAGCCTGTTTGATTTACTATTTCTGGAATTGTCCTTTTGGTTGTTATTTTTGCATTTCTGGATGGCAAGGACAAAGCAAACTGCAAGAAGAGTGTATCTGGATGGGAAGGATAGTGGGGGTAAAAGAAAGTTAAAATTTGATGAATCTGAGGAGGAGCCCTCTTCCAAGTTTACTGAAGCTGGTCCATCACAGGCCCCATAGCATTTTACAATAGAAATCCCCCCTACACCTGGTGTTGGCCTTACATCTTCTATAAATGTTTCTTCTCCTGAAGTTGAGGAAGCAAAGGGTGATTCTTGCCCTGTGAAAGACTCATTCCCTACAATGGCACCTGAGGCTACATCTGCTGAAGCCAGTGAACCTCCCAAGCCACAAAAGAGAAAGAGAAAGTCCAGGTTCTTCTATATGCAGAGATGTTTCAGTGAGATAAGGAAAGCCCAGAGAGCTACACAGCATGTCATTCCAAAAGCTGCTTTTATAAGGGTCGTTAAAGAGATCTCTGATAGATTGTCTCAAGTGGCAACTGTCTCTGGTCTAAATAAGAAGTGGCAACTCTCAGCCATTCTTGCCCTGCAAGAGGCCGCAGAAGATTTTGTTATTGATTTCATGAACGACACTTACATTGCTGCTGCCCATGCTCATAGGATCACCCTTATGAATAAAGATTTCAGCATCATCAGCAGATTCAGGTATAGGTTTGACAAAGTGCTGAGACCCTTGCCTTCCAATGATCAAAAAGCCTTTGAAATCCTTAACATTCCCCCAAAATTGTCCAGGAAAGAGAAAAAGCTAAATGTTGAGGATGTTACTCACCTTTACCCTACAAGGGGTGCCACCCAGCAGGAGGCTTTCTTGAGTGAAAAAAATCAGGAGGTGCTTGAAACTGAAGACGATGTTTACAAGAGGAAAGCCGCATTACTTGCTCCCGTCAACAGCGAGAGGATGGGCAAAGTGTATGGGCAGATTCTTGTGAATGTCTCTGCGGAACCTGAGGAGGAATATCTTAGTATATCTCCCAAGGACAAGCCCATGTTGGAAAAAAGGGATGTCCAACTATCTGACTCCGTGGTTTTTTGTTGCATAAGGTAAGGTTTTTTTTTTTTTTGCGTAAGTTAAGTCTTTTAGGTTCAAGTATATTTAGGATGAAATTTGTATTGAATAGCTTTTGCTATTGTCTGCAGGGCATTGGTCTCCTCGCTCACTCTCGATATCCGAAGAACCATATACATTGTTGATCCACTTCTCTTTGTGGAACTTTTTGCAAAATCTGGTTCTAATATTTCACCATTTTTTCGTAGCTTCGATAGTGTGACAAATTACCACATCTTTTTCCCTTATGTAGAAATGTATTTTTCTTTTTCTGTAGAGGAAAATTTATATTCATTTGCTTTCACCCTTCTACTCACCTCTTTTATGAATTTGCAGAGGGCATTGGAGTCTCATCTACATTAATTGTCTTTCAAGGGAAATTATCTTTATGAATTCTCTCAGCGGTGTTCATGGTCAAGCACGAATGTATGTTGAAAGAAAATTACTTACTTTGATTTTATTTATAAAGAATATTTTGAACTTACAAAGCTTCCTTTTGCAGTGCTGGTAGACTCGTTTCTACATTTTTGGATACAACATACGAGGATCTTGCTGATCCTCAAAGGCCCTATACTTTTCTTCTACAAGAAGTTCCATTGCAAAGTGATGCGCATTCTTGTGGATGGAGAGTTATCTCAAACATTTGCAGAACAGTGGATTCAAAGTTGTTACAAATAGAAGGAGTGAATGTAAGTTAATTTCATTTGATGTTTGTGCAACACTTATCATGATTTCTTTTCACTAACTTATAACATTTATTCTTACAGTGTAAGGACTATCCCGAATCATATGTTTGGTGGATAAGGGAGAGATGCATCGAGCTGATTCTGGACAAGGCAATCACACCGTATGATCCTGACTCCCCTCTTCCTCCCAAAACTTCAATGGCCAAGGGCACAAGCAAGGGAAAGGTCAAGGGAAAGGGTAAGGACAATGGCAATGGTAAAGGCAAGGGCAAAGGCAATGGGACCACTACTGCAGAGTCTAAGAAAAAAGGAATGCCAATGCTCACTCCTCTTAAATTTGATCCATCCCCTCTTAAGCCCCAAGAAAAGAGACTACCTATTAAGGTGAAATTTTTTCAACAATCAAAGAAGGCCCTGTGAGAAAAAATATATTTGAAGAAATCGATAAAGAATGAAAATAGCAAACATAAGCATACACGAGCCTTATTATTTTGGCTTTGTACATTTTTATGCAATTTTTGTACCTCATTGTGTAATGAAAATTTTCACTTGTAAATCGAATGTAATGTACATTTTATTTATACACATTCGAAAGGCAACTTGCTTCCTTATGAGTTCCCATTGAAAAATATCTTAAGGACAGTCTATTAAGATAAATTCCTGCCAAGTTTTCATTCTCAAGGCTCAAAACTCACAATTGTGGGAGACAAACAACTCGTACAAAAGAAAGAGCGCTCGGCTCTTTTACCAATTGTTACACCATTCACTTTGAACTTATATCTAGGGGATGTATTGTCTAGCAATTCCAAGGTATCCCTCATATCTTTCAGACTCCAATTGGAAGTAACATTCACCTTCTTTACTTCTTCATGCGGCAAAACGTGCACCGCAAGTTTATATGGTGTGTAATCTGTATCAGAATCCAAGGGAACCCAAATACCCAATCTTAGTTTGTATCTCCTGTAATCAAAGCCCAAAGCAAGAGTTTGGCGAGGGATACTGTAAGCCAAAGCCAAGGATTGAGGGCATGCACTGCACCTCAAGATATCACCCTTATGATCACACTCTCTAGATTTCCAATGCGTCCCTATAGTGTTGTCCAAATCCTCTTCCGAAAAGTGTCTACTTAGCCAGGATATCTTCGTTCTTTGTAAATTTGCTGTTTTGAAGCAAGCCACGAAGATATGGAGGGGTACAAACCATGATAAACGTATTCTTCTTGAGATCCTTCCAGCTGTCATGGACTTTTTAATATCCTGAGATATTTTGAATTTGAAACTTTGCACCGTTACCTTGTCAGGAATCTCCCAGTTTAGAGATGAAAGACTTGGCAATGGCAAATCTTCGATATTCCCATACCTATCCGCTTTAGAGGGAACCACATACTGTGCATAATATATAAAAACCTTGCATTCACTATAAAAAGACACAGTTTGATCGGCATAAATAATGTCTGCCAATACCTTATGAATGGCATGGAAAGCCCCACTTAGGCTTTCCACAGGTTGCCATTCAATACTTGTTGACGGAAAGATATCTACAATGACAAACCATTTGTTAGAACTTGCATAAATGGAAAAGAATTATATACGTTATTCAACTTATAACTTACAATGTGTTTGTTGGGGAACACGTTCGTTTGGAGGCAAGTGCATATCCTTGGCCATGTAAACATGTTGCACCTTGACAAACCAGCCTTCGGGCATAATTTTGAAGGCAATGATACGCCCCTTCTAGTGATGTTTTATATCTTCTCGTTTTCTTCTTTTCACCTTATGAGAGCCCTTGCAAGATGGCAGCATGGTAACCCAATCGTTTACAGCAAAGGTTTTGGGCTCAAAATTTCCATCTGCTCCCTGGCTATAGATTGTGCAAGAGTGTATTAAACGAGAAGGGCGCCTGGAGGAAGCCATGAAAAGAATAAAAGCGCAGAGAAAGAAGCTCAAAGAGGGGTGAATGAACTAAAAAGTAGCGCCAAGAACACAAATGAGTATGTATTGGGCGCCAAAAACAATATTGAAAGATCTCCCGACTTTCAAAAAACTCATTATTAATTTCATCACATCTCTGTCACGTATTTTGTCAGATTTGTAAGTAAATAACGTCTTTGGGACTCCAAAACATGTCAGACTTTAGGGGTTTTGGCTAAAAAAGAAGAGAGAATCATGAAATGGACTCCACTATCTCTAAAAAAGAGGAGACAAGAATACCATATTCTTGCACACGTGGCGAACTCTCTTTGGCCCTTTCCTTAATCCCGTGATTAACAAAAGTGCATTTTTTGAAGCGTTTTTGGCCCTAATGAAGTCAAACAATGTATAATTGACTGGCGCTATAATTATGTCAGTGGTAAGTAGGTGCAATAAACCAAATATAATAAGTGATAAGTTAGTGGCCATATGAGGATCATAATGATCACTGATGTGCCAAGGGCTCAAAGGGGTCACCTTATAGAAGCCCTCTATATAACATGTGATCAAAGGTTAGTTCAAAAACCCCTTTTAAAATTTTTGCACTATTTTATATATCCCTTCTATGAATTTCAAAGGAAATAGGTATATCCCTTCTGTAAATCTAAAATTCAAAGAGTGTGCATTTTCATGGCCCCTTCTATATGTAATTCAAATTTAAGCACGATATTGCAATACTTTAGCCATGGAATTTTTATTATGATCTAAGATGGATATTTGGACATGACAATAGCTCTATGACATAGAGCTATATTTAAAAAGCTCCAAGATCTACAAGTCCAAAGCATGTCCTATACGCAATGTATGAGATTCCTTGATTGTCATATGTGCACAAGCTCTTGTCCTCATTTTTCCTTGTTTATTCAGCATTCAATATTTAGCATTCTCAACATTTTTCTCTCTCTTCTTCTCTCCCTTATCTTCATGTTCAACATCTATGATCAATACATGCTTACACTTTTGTAGCACTATACTATGATGCAGTATTAGAGCAAGTTTGGGGCCAATCAAGCATAGATAGATTTGAAGAGGAGAATTTGGTGCAAAAAAAAGGTTTTGTTTTCAGCATATAGCTACAAGCGAGAGGGATGCACATCAACACATGGCTTGAGCAAGCCAAGGTGCATATAAAAGGAGGCTTCTTTGATGTTTGTTTATGTAAGAATAGCTATCAAAGTTGAAAAGGATAACATTTTGAGCCTTCGGAAGAAAATTTGTTTTTTTGTCACCTCCCATGATAAGCTCTTCAGTTAACAAGCAAGGAAAGTTTAAGTTAGCTATCTTTTTAGAGCAAAGAGAGGGCCTATCTAGCATGTACAAGAAAGTCTCATCAAAATAGGCATCTCATGTGTGAATTTGTGCATTACAATGAGCATTGATGTATTTTATTGCTAGAGTGTGTAGATTGGTCATCACCCATTTTTACAATTTGGGCAAACCTATCTTATTGGGTTAGCTAACTTCTATCAAAAGTGGATGGAGCAATGGAAGCATAAATAGATCTTGTAAAAAATTGCTAAATACAAGGATAGAAGAGGAAAAAACACTGCAAGGAAGTGAACTTAGAAGAATGTTCAAAAAATGGAATCCATATACCAAATACGAGATAGACACATACAACAATAGGTAATTGACTGCATAGGTAATTGCACCATCTCCCTTTCTCCAATAGAACTTGTATTTGATAATGATTGAATGAGGAGGAGGAGTTCGAATATAAAGGGAAAAAATATGCCATAAATGGCAGTAGATCAACCAACATAAAATGCTCAAATAAACATCATAATGGTCACAATAAAATATCTAAAATGCCTAGAAATATCAAGCATGAACTAGACTCATATGAGCTAACCAGGTAGCTAACACCCTCTTCCAGATCATGGGTGATCTGATATAGTAGAATGATACAATGATATAATGATATAATGACTCATCATAGTCCATACAACAAAGACCACAAAAATAGGATCGTGGATACCCAAGTAGTGGGTGATGAAGCCACCAGCAAGATGCCTCCAGAGAGAACTTAGGTGTCAATGGCGAGCATACCAAAACCTAAAAAATAGAGAAGAATCATAACAGATCTCTACATCTATGAAAAAAATTTGTGATATAATACAAGGCCATCCTATTAAAAATGCCCTTGAAAATACGTGACCATGGATTTCTTGCAAGACCACTAAAGTGTTGCCTCATATGAGATTGGACTAGGAGCTAATGCTACTCTCTCTTAAATAACAACCCATCATGAACTTGGATATCAATCCTAACTCCAAGATTTCAAAACCTGCCAAACTTCAATTAATGTGTCAAGGATGTCCCTCTCTCTGGAACTTGTGCACCTGTATGCCTATATAGATGATGTGTACTTTCCCCATCTCACCACCCACTTATATCCCCTCTCTAGCATTGGAGAATCATGAGGGATGATTGTATCATCGATACTAGAAAGTAGGAGGGGCAGCCAAGCCCTTCTTATGGTTTGAAGGAGATGATCCTATTCGCCCCTTAGCCTTGGCCTTAGTTGGAGGATCTGAGTCGTCAGAGTCTGAGAAAGAGGATGACTCAACAAAGGAGTCAAGATCCTACTTCATCTTTGTCTCTGCCTTCCTTGAAGCAATTAATTCTTTGCAATCCTTATGCAAATATCCCTTCTTACCACAACAGTAACACTTACATGGACCTTCAACTTCTTTCTTTTGTCAACCCTCTCTAAAGTTATAAAGGCCTCAGTTGATCCATGAGACTATGAGGGAAGCCTCTCATATAACCACAAAGACATCTCCTACTCAAGCAACATCGAGGATGTATGTAGAAAATTGATAAGTGTTAATGTTGTATGAGCCCGCAAATCATCGGCCACTCCATTAAACTTTGGAGGGAGCTTGAAGAGCACACCCCCCATAAGATGAGCCTTAGGAAGGGAAAATTGCATATGTTGAAGTTGGTATTATATCTATGTGACATGAACTAAAAAAGGCCAAATCATATCCTTCATCTTGAACGTTGGAGTTGTTTGTAAAGAGTAACAGTATGCATAGGTAAGGGAGACTTATACAATATCCGAAGCTTTGCCCAAATTGCAAGAGAAGTCCTATAGCAGTGATGATTGTTGCCAGAAGAACTTCTTTGGAAATGCAGCGTAAGAAGAGAAAAATATGCATGAGCATCATTATTATCCCATGTGAGCACAACTTCTTCACAATTTTCCTAGACAAAATCAGTCGAAAGAGGACTAGGATGCTCACAAGCTCTAGATAGAATGTATCATAAATGTTTTTGCACAAAGCAAGCTTTTGTAACAATAGTTTATCTGAGATAATCAAGGCCATGTAAATTTTCATCAGTGGAATTGTTAGCCCCAAGTTGAGACGGCGGAGAAAGATGGCGGAGAAATGAAGGAAAAAGCGGAAAAAAGATGGAAAAAGAGCAAAGACATGCAGGCGGCCTCTAAAGCTAAGCTGGGGAAAAAAGAGCAATTTTAAATGAAAGGTGCCTCAAAAAGCTCTAAAAACTCTTGTAAAAGAGTGCCAGGCTCCCTCCTGTGCTATTTGTAAAAGAATAGATGGGTATAGGTTGAGGCTATGAAGCAAGAAGAGGGAATTAGAAAAAGGGACCTTGCCACAATGGCCGGTCATGTAAAAAGGGATGGGTGCCCATGGGAATTTAGGGTTTTGTATATAAAGTCAAAAAGTGAATAAGAGCTCATTCTTTTGGTGTGTGTCTAACAAGAGTTCTCTTCTTCTTCTCTTCTTCTCTTCTCCTTTCTTGTGTGAGGGAGTGTGAGAGTGTAAGGGAGTGAGTGTGTGGGAGTGAGGGATCAAGAGGGTGAAGCTCTTCACCATCTCCTCTTCTCTTCTTCTCTTCTATTCTCTTCTCTTTTCTCGTGCGCGCGGCTATGGTGGATGGAGCTTGGAGATGGAGGAGGCTTGAGGATGCTTGAGCTAGCATCTAGGATCGTGGAGCTACTAGTGTGTGCGAGAGAGGAGGCAACTCATTTCGGCATCAAGGTAAGCTCACTACACTCGTAGGATCGACGGGCGTCAGCTAGGTGAGAGATAGCCATTAGAGCTCGCTTGAAACGCTTGAAACAATAAGCGGTCAGTGGGTCTTGGCAGTTGAGCGTGAGCTCCCTCTACATTTTGGTTCCATTTCTGGGACCAATGGATTCAAGCTTGAGCACTTGCCGCCTCATATTGAGCATCGAAGTAAGGGATTCATCCCCGAACCGGAGCTTGAGATAGGTAGGAAGTTGGGTCTTTTGATCTTCGAAGCAAGTAAGTATTTTGGGTTATTTTGTTTGTTTGATGATTGGAAAACATGGAGAAATCATTTCAATTTTTTGCTTTTGATTCTTGTTGCATTTAGCGTAGGTTAGGATTAGGAAATTGAATTGGAAAAGGGCAGGGTTTACCATTGCAATACAGGGCAAAACAGGGCACAAATCATGCAAAAAATGGCAAAAAGATTGCTTGGGATAATGTCGGCAAGTGAGTGATTGGGAGCGTCCAAACCTTACCCGGGAAGGGGTTTAAGAGCCAAGAGGCCAAGGGAGAGCTCATTTGCAACCCTTACAGTGAGTAAGAGAGAGAGAGCCTACGGAGAATCAATTCAATCTTGTTGTCGGAGAGCCTACCGATCGCTTCAGGTATATCAATCACTTCCCCTTGCACCCTAGTTGTGATTTGGAAGGTTGTGAGTGAAATGATTAGCTAAATTGTTAGTTTTGATCAAAATCGTCTCAGCACTGCCTCGTCCTGTGCAATTGGGCCCGTCCGAGTGGCCGATTTTTGGGCCGAGTCCCAGAATTGGCCTTTGGCCCTTTTTCTTTCGGATGACTTAGCCTAAAACCCTACTCGGTCCGTCCGAGTGACATCACTTGGTCCCACTTAAAACTCAACCCTCGACCAACCATCCCGCTCGACCCCCGGCCCGTCCGAGCAACCCAATTCGGCCCTCAGACAAACCTGATTTGGCCCTCGGCCCGTGTGCCTCGGCTCGTCCGAGTGACCACGTCTGAGTGGACCTTTTCGGCCCGTCTGAATCTGCACCTCGGCCCGTCTGAGTCCACCTTGTCCAAGTCATCCATTCGGCTCCCATCCGAGTCACCCACTTGGCCCCTATAATTCAAACAAGTTGGGTCGAGTGTGGACTTTTCCAAAATTTCTAGAAATTTGACCAGACCTAGCTAGAGCTTAGCCGCACAACTTGTCACAAGTTCTCCTGACGCTCAGAACTCGATTCTGGTGCAAGGAATAGGCAAAATCGTAAGGCATAGCCGCTTAGCAGCTTGCATAGGCTATCGTGAGACCTAGAGTCCTAGAGACAACCCGCTGAGCCATAAACCCTGACCGGCCAAGAACGAGCAAGGCAATGTAGCAAGAAAACCCAAAACCCTGTCAAGACAGCCAGGGAATTGATCGACAAGCCTATCAGGCCCAAAATGAAGCAAGAGTGCGTAAGAAGCTTAGATATTGTTTGTCGCACTCACCTTGAATTTTTGCACTTGAAGTACACTTTTAAGGAAAACTAAAAGCCTGATTGAGCACAAGTGCATGGGAAAGAACACACACACTGAGAGGAGATAAATTGAGGATTGTGTTTAATAAGTCAAGGAACTCACTCAGATAAATAACTCAAGGAACCCACCAATAGGAGAAGACCCAAAGACATAGACAGACTATCGACACATGCAGTAGGACCAAGCAACCGGCGCCAAAGAGGTGGATTTGACAAACTTACTCAACTTGATCGATAGCGTGGTGGAGCACGAGAACACAATAATGGCAGAAGAAAACCTAGACCGCACGCCGAACATGGAACTCGACTTAGGAGTCTTCCCAGAGGCAATTCAGCAGAGCTGGTTAGTAGCTACGATGTGCATGCTCGGTATGAGCACCGTGGCAGGACAGCAAATGCCATCATTGCAGACTTAGAAGAGGAGAGGAAGCTAGCCCACAAGGCACTGCAAAGCATAGTAGAGTAAAACAGAGACCAGCAGGCTAGGAGCCAAAGGCAAAGCACAGAATTGCGCGAGGTGCAGTGGGTGCTGAACCTAGCCGATAGAAATCGAACTGATCACGGGAGAGCCATGGAAGGAGACTTAACGCTGAGTGAGCTTCTCATGAAGTGACTGTTAGACAACACAGTAGCAGAAAAAGTGCCGCAGCACTAGCGACATCACTGCTAGCAAGATTAGGAGCAAACCAAGACTCCAAGAGCCAGTCCAAAATCCCAATTGTTACAAAGTAGCTCAATAAGTACTAGCCCCACGACGATCCATACATTTTCATAGAGTGATTCGAGCAAGTCTATGAAGCCAACAGCCTCACCGACCTGACTTAGCTCTCTCAAGCGTTCGTGCTCTACTTAGGTGACAAGGGTAGGACTTGGTATACGAGTTTAGATGCCTTAGAGCAAACCAACTTCAATGGCCTCAAGAATCTCTTCATCAAGATATTTTCCGAGCTTGGATACTTCGACAATCTGCTAGTGCGACTGATGAATGTTAAGCAGAAGGAGGAGGACATTCACGATTACGTGACCCACATGAGGAGTCTCTTCAAGAGAATCCCTACAGGCGAACAACCAACCGAAAGAGCAGTGTCAATTGTATTCATCAGCGGAATTCAAAATGAGAAACTATATAAGGCTTTGGCAGGCAACTCAAGCTTGTAGCGAGGTGCACTAGCTAGGGTTTTTGAGGAAGCCATCAGAGTTGACGACCAGTTGAAAGAGAGAAGCTCTAGGAGCTTAAACTCAGAAGAAACCAACTCGCGAAGCTCAGAGAGGGCTTCAATCTCTAGCGAATGATCAGGCCCAACCACAAAAGATAAGGGGAAGCCACCGAGACAAACCAAGACTTGGCTGATGTAAATATGGAGATAGCCAAGTTGCAAGACATATTGAGACGACCAACGCGCCCACATGTCCAATGCGTGTACTATGGCGGAAACCACTTGCTAGCCAAGTGTCAAGACCCTAGGTCAGGACTGACAGTGAAAGATCTAGGCTTGCAAGGAATGGAACCTACGTAGTGGCTTATTAGATTGGCAAACCATAGTAGAATCAAACTATTGGGAATTCTTCCATACATAAAGACAATCCTTGTAGGAAGGGATTAGTGGATGACATATCTGGTGGTCAAACCAAATTCCTATGGGACCTCATACCCTCTACTATTGGGAAGATCTTGGCTTTTTGAGGCAAGATCAAGGACAGATTGGTTCAAAGGAACCCTAACCCTAGACAGAGGAACCTACAAAGTGGTGTTGAAGTTGTATGGATCACAAAAAAGCAATGGATCCATGTTTATCAAAGTTGTAAGAGACTCTTCCAATGAAGTAATAGATGGTAAATCAGGAGAGACAAAGAGGCCCTCAAACATATCTTTTCCAAGAAAACAGAGGCACAGTCCCTGATAGTGGCCACTATAAGCCAACTACCGAAGGAAGTAAAGTCTTTGTCCATAGGAGAATACCTCCTGCTTGAACCCGAATTGACTTCTGAAATCACCTCTAATAGTGAAATAGAAGCATAGATGTATTGTTCTCCCTATTATATGGTAGTTGTTGAGACAGAACCAGAGACAGAGATAGGAGCAGAGACAAAGACAGATGCAAAGACAGAAGCAGAAGGAGCGGACATAATAGAGAGCTTGTTCTGTTGCGGTAGGTTCGGCCATGACGTCACGCATTGTAGATTACCAAGAAGACTTTCATACTCGCAACCATACGGCTAGCCCTACCTAGTGAATAGGCTATAGCCATTCTTCGGAAGGGGAGCCCCATTGGCCCTTCCTACGCCTAATGACATTAAGCTAGTTGTTCCTAGGATAGACATAAACCCTACACGCATACCTAGACCGCCTGGTCCCTACGTGACCCATCCACCGAGTGACACTCCAGTCCACTATATGGAAGAGCCGAATGAGGAAGATACTTACGTATACCCTTACATCTCGCACGATGGCGAGGGCAATGCAGTCCTTATGGACTATTGACCACTAGTGATGGCATTAGGAAGAGGACGAGGTAGAGGCCTAGGAGGGCAGATGCAAGATCCAATCATCTGTTGGACTTGTGGTCACCCAGGGCATGTCTCATCACACTGCCCTAAGAGGGAGCAACAGAACAGAGACAAAGCTGACCTTAGGTGTGTTGAGTGCGGGATCACTCATCTCTTCGTCGACTGCCCAAAGCGAAAACCATCTTCGAGCTCAGCCAATGTGCCCTCTGTCCCATTGGGGTTGTTTGGTGTCGAGAACCTTGATGGGGAGGCCACACCTATCCCGTTGTGGGTCATGACTCGTGCCCAGAAAAAGTAGGCTGGCATATCACTGCCAGGGCCTAGCAACCTTGATGTAGCATCGATAGGGAAGAAGAGTCGTATCGGAGAAAGAAGAGGTCTGAAGCTAAGGCTGCACTGAAAACTGAGAGTGCTACTACTCTGCCTGCTGGAAAGAAGGTCACTGATGCAGAGGCAGAAACTTTAGTCCCTAAGATGGCCGAAAAGGGAACTGCTCAGGTAGGGGAATACCCATCTGAAGCGTCAACTAGAGGCCATAGAGAAAGTGAAGCAATGGGTGAAAGAGGCCCAAGAGCACCTAAAGGACATTGAGCCCATCCTAGAGGATGAGATCGATGATCTCTCTAGCATAAGCACGCCAGTCTCACCCCCTCGACCAAAGTAGGGGGGTGTGACCGCACCACAAGCAATACCACTTAGGCCAAGTCTTGATGTTGCAAGCCCATAAATCAGTCATGGCCATTGACCAGGACAATCTGGATTAGGAGAGATACAAGCATCCAATGACCTCCTTACCACGCTGGGACCACCCCTATGATGCTAAGTCTGGGAGACCTGCTTAAGCAACATTGCACCCTATGGCAAGACCTGAAACAGTGGGTTGAAGGATCAGGAGAGCAAGATGTTGCTCTGCACGACCATGATGCAGAGACACAAATACCAACTCTAACGCTGCACTCTATGTCAAATTCCTTGCACGTTAATGCCTTCTGGGGAAGATCACCGAGATGCATGCAGTCTTACCGGTCCTAGCCCTAGGCGACACAAAGAAAAAGGGGATCATAGACACGGGAACTGGGGTTAGTGTGCTTAGCTACACAGTGCTTTAGACTTGGGGAAACCCACATGTTGAGACTACTAAGTTCAATTTCACACTAGCAAATGGTATGAGAGTGAAACCATTCGGGGTGCTAAAAAACTGGCCAGTGAAAATCGCAGGTGTCCATTTCTTGGTTGACTTTATAGTCATGAAGGGTGTGGACTACAATATCCTATTAGGTCGACCCTGGATGTGCAATACCAGAGTCATCGAAGATTGGAGTAACAGCTTAATTTTGGCAATAGAACAGATGCCGTGAGGGTAGAGATGGACACCTGGAAGACCTCACCAGTCGACTTGGATGCCATCTCCGCGATGTTTAAAGGGAACACTCAAGTCAAGAAGTCCTATAGACCCTTGACCAAGTATATTCCATGCCTAGAGGACGAGCGAGATTGGATGCATGTCCTTGCTACAATGGACCTGCCATTATCGAATCATGAGGCATACGAGCAAGCCATCAAGATAATCGGTAAGTCTAAAGACACACCCTCTGTATAAGTTTGCATGATGGTAGGAACCCTTCAGGGAAGACCTAAACCTGTCACCTTCCAAGTGCCAAATAACAAGAGGAAACTTCAGGAGATTCTAGAATATTTAACGGGCAAGCTAGCTGGAAATCCAGTAGCAAACTTCAAACCACTCCAGGATCTCTTAGATGAATCCAAGTGGCAATGGTTCAGGGTGCATGACTTGAACCTCATGTAAAACTTGGCCTTAATCCCCTATCAAAGACAAGAGATATACCAAGACCTAGGAGATGACGAGCAGTCTAATGAAGAGAACTCCAACGACGAATATGAAGACTGCCAATCTTTTAGTGATGAAAGCAAGGGTGAGATGGATACCCTAGAATACGACACTGAGGGACGAGAAATAGAACAAATATGGGCAAACTCCAAGCCACAGAAAAAGAGTGCCTTTAGGATAGAGCGAGGGGTCATGCGCATCGATTGTGATCATGCCTGGTTGGAACACATAGGAGCCATAGATTTCGATCAAGTAGGCCTAGCCCAATCCGGTACGACATCAGTGCTTAGGACAGAGTCACCATCTGAGTTGCGACCACCAAGGGGGACCACCACTTCTAGCGAAGACGGGGAGTTCGCGACTTTGAGTCGGAGGTAAGTTCAAATTGCGACCTAGAGATACCTAGGCCAGCCAGATGCACCAAGGGGGACCTACCCATCCACTTGAGGCACAGACGATTGAAAAAGGAAATGATAAAACAACACAAGGACACACGAACAGAAGAACAGAGAAAATCATAGGACCTCCCGAAAAGGTTTACGAAAGTCAAGAAAGGGGATAGGGTAATGATCCTTTGGGTACCAAATATCAAGGGAAAACAAGTGAACCGATCGAGGGACTAGCCAAGGTCAAGGAGGTGAACCTAGCCCAGGAAGAGGAGACACCTCGACCAGTCTTCATTGCCGATGACTTAATTGAGGAAGAGGAAACGAGTCTTGTCGCTTTCTTGCGAGATTACATAGACGTATTCGCTTGGTCCTTAGAAGAGCTTAAGGGGGTAGATCCAAGTGTAGTGACTCATAACATACCCATGATTCCAGATGCTACGTTGATCAAGTAGCGACTCTACCCTATGAATCCAAAACACGCTCACACGGTCAAGGAAGAGATTGACAAGCTGATGAGAGCAGGGTTCATTTACAAAATTGAGCACATGGACTGGGCATCGCCCATAGTCATTGTCATGAAGAAGAACAGAAAAATCAGAGTGTGCATCAATTACAAGAAGGTGAACGCCGCTACTAAGAGGGACAACTATCCATTGCCGTACACCGAGCATATGCTTGAAAGAGTGGCTGGCAAGGAAGCCTATAGTTTTCTGGATGGCTTCTCGGGATACAATCAGGTGCAAGTGCATCCTGCCAACAGGCATAAGACTACTTTCGCCACCACTGAGTGGGGCGTCTTTGCTTACATAGTCATGCCCTTCGGGTTGACTAATGCCCCCATCACCTTCTAATGCCTCATGTGTGCCATATTTAAAGACATGCTTCGCAAAGAGTTGGAAGTCTTCATAGATGACTTGTGTGTTCACTCGACCTGGAGAGAACACTTAGACAAACTCCGAGCATTCTTTGAGCGGTGTCGCCTATATCGTCTCTCCCTGAACCCCTTAAAGTGCCAGTTTTGGGTGAAGCATGGATGCATCCTAGGGCACATGGTGTCAAAGAATGGCATTGCCACTGTCTTCTCGAAAGTCATGGTTATTGTTGACCTTCCACTCCCAATCAACTATAAGGGAGTTCAATGCTTCTTAGGGCATACGGGATACTATCGACGACTTGTGTTGAATTACGCATTGATTGCCAGACCTTTATACAAGCTACTGATTGTCTTTGAATGGACTGAAGCATGCCAATGAGAATACGAAGAGTTGAAGAAGGCTCTAACCATAGCACTGATTCTACGAGCCCCAGATTGGACCATTACCTTCCACATGCATATCAATGCCTCGAAATTTGCTATGGGGGCGATGTTGTGTCAACCTGGCGAACACAACCTGGACCACCACCAGTGAGCTTTGCTAGCAGACAACTCACTGAGATGAAAATTAATTACTCAACGACAGAGAGAGAGGGCTTGGCCATGGTGTTTGTTGTGAAGAAATTTTGGCATTATCTATTGGCTACACCCTTTACTTTATTTGTGGATCATCAAGACTTGCTATATCTAGTGAATAAACCTTGCGCCACAGGGCGCATAGCTCGGTGGCTCCTTTTGCTTTTGGAATTCAACTTCTCCGTGGTTGTACGGAAAGGAAAATAGCACTACATGACTGACCATATGTCATGCATCCCCACGGGAGAGGCCGATGGAGAAGCCATTGTCGATGAATTCCTTCTCTTTAACCTTTCCAGTGAGAGAGATTTATTTAAGGTTGATCTAACACCATATTGGGCAGATGACATAGTCCAAGTGCTTGAGTACGGACTGCTTGAGCAACCGATAGAAAAGGCAAGACTTAGGCGACTCATCCTCAAGATCCAACCCTACCAGTTGATAGCAGGCCAGTTATATCGACTAGGGCAAGATGGACTACTGCGTAGATGCGTGTGCAAGCATGAGATACATGATGTGCTCTCAGAGGCACACAATGGAATCGCTGGTGGACACTTTAGCGGAGACACGATAGCCCACAAGGTGTTGCAGTCTCAACTATGGTGGCCAACGCTGTTTCATGATGCAACGTGATTCATTAAGCATTGTGACGAGTGTCAGCAAACAAAGGTCCCGATTTGCAAGGATCAAATGGAGTTGACCCCAATCATTGCACGACAACCCTTCTCGAAAAATGAAAAATTGACTTCATAGGACCCATCAGCCCAGCTGCACAGTATTCACAGGCCAAATACATCATTGTGGCCACAGACTACCTAACAAAATGGGCAAAAGCGAGAGTGACACGAAAGAATGATGCTAGAATGATTGCCAAGTTCTTGTGGGAGTAGGTGATTTCACGATTCGACTGCCCCATCAAACTAGTAAGTGACCAGGGCACACACTTTATCAATGAAGTGATAGTGCATCTTCTATCCACCTTTCTAATTATCCATTGAAAATCCTCTCCATACTACCCTCAAGAAAACAGCCAGGAGGAATCCACGAATAAGATTCTTGTAAACGTCCTGACCAAAGTAGTCTCTACTTCGCGCAATGACTGGGATAACAAGCTAATGGCAGCCTTGTGGGCTTACCGTACAGCTTATAAAATGGCTATTGGCCACACTCCCTTTATGTTGACCTACGGAACTGAAGCAATTCTCCCTGTAGAGTTCTTCATTCCTAGCCTGAGAATAGCACTTCAGAAACAATGTGAAGGAAAGGAGGCATGGATGCAATGCCTGGTTGAGCTCGAATGCCTCTCGAAAACTCGTCTTCTAGCCACTCACGCACTCATATGTGAGAAGGCACGACGCAAGAGCTGTTTGACAAGCGCGTCAAGCAGCGTGATTTTGAACAGGGAGACTTAGTACTCCTATACTCAGTTAAGGGGCATAAGCAAAAAATGAAGTTTAGAGGTCTTAGACCTTCCAAAGTTCGTGCAATCAGCTAAACTAGCAACGTTGAGCTCGAGACTCTAGACGGCGAGGGCATAGGCTTATTCAATAGCAATCGTGTCAAGAAGTACTATCCTCCCACTCATCCTCTGCATGAGCCACCAATGTTAGAACTCCCTGTCAAAGTACAAGTAGCCACGATCACTGAAATGGATGATGAGGATGAGGAAGCCATAGAACCTGCATACCTACACATCACGGTTACTGCCCCAAGCGAACATGCGCTTTCAATGCCTTGATAGATGAGGGAGCAGACTTCAATGTCTTAACTCACGATCATTGGACCCAAGTGGGCAAACCACCACTACAACCCACCAATGCCAAATTAAGCCCATATGGGGGCCACTCATATGCACTTCTCGGCAAGTGTAGGGCCGTCGTTTCTATCAAGTCTAAGACTGTACCAATGATCTTCTACGTGTTGCCAAATGCTAAAGACGCAGGAATGGAATCGCCTGCTAGGGAAAACCTTCACAAAGCAAACTCACTGCAATATTGATTATGAATCGTGGCATATCCACCTCGCCATAGGCAATGTTCACATTGTTACAGCCTTCACCAAGGGTTGCGCGACCTCGTTAAAGTCTGCAAGACCACTGGTAGAAATGTAAGCAGCCAAGTCTAAGGAGGGGGCTAGTGCTTGGCCCACCACCCCCACTGAATCTCTAGAATCTCTGCTCACAACAGCAAAGGCTAAGGTCCAATAGCCTAGGCTTCAATGGAGACCCAAGCAACCGCAACTGCCGCCTAGGAGTTGATGCTCACGTTCTCATAACACCAAAAACTCTAAACCTAGGAGGCCAAGGTGCAGTTACAGAAATCGACGCATGATCAAGCCAAGATGGGTCCCTAAATCCCTCTTGCATGCACAAGGCTACTATGAGGGAAATGCCTGGATATGGATCCCTAAGGCCCGCACGACCCAAGGCACTACTCGCACGTTGCCCTCAAGTTTGATTACACCAAGCCCCCTAAAACCTCAAAGCTAGAAGCCGCAACGCTTTCAAGACCCATATCCATGCTCATCCGCATATACGCCCAATAAAGTTGAACTAGCCTATCGGCCCAAACAACAAACACTGTCACATGAATCAACACCCAATAGAGCCACTCAAACTTCCCTAATCCATACCGAAGGCAATAGTCCGTTAGAAGTCACTACTGCTACCCCATCCCTAATTCAAGAGGTCCAACCGCAATCTCAAGAACACTCGCAACTATTTGTTGTCAAAGGCTCTAATGCTATCAAACCCTAACCACCAACAGGTCTTCGACCCCCTTATGAGCGAAAATCATTCTTAACACTGACCGCCGATCTAGGTGAGGACATAGAGGAGGATGTGGTTGATTGCATTAGACGACTCGATGCCACTTTCATGTTGTTAGCTCTGAGCTATGATCACTTGGATTTAGGCCTACTGCAAGAACCCTTTGCAAATGAAGTTCGAATGATGCCTTGTTTTTAGGAGATGTTTGACTTTGCATTTGCAAAAGCCTCTAACTCCACTGCTGAATTGCTCACCAGCAAGATATCCAAAGAGCAGGCCATCAAACAACGCCTCATCACATCCGATGATAAATGAACCACTTCTGCCATTACTGACCAAGAAATCGCAGAATTATCAAAACTTGTTGATACTGAATCTCCATTCTTAAGGCACTGGTACACTCTTTGATTGCAATGGGAAGTTGAAGGATGCCAAATAATGACCAATGCTGAGCAGCGCCACGCAATCAAAACAGCGGAGTACAACCCCACTTATGTCGCGCCAACCTCGTATAGAGTGTTAACCACTCTTCGTGGCCGACCCATGGAAGAGCACATCAAAGGACACCCCTACCTTGATCGCCTACTAATTGAGGAAGAGTGACATATTGCTAGCCATGTCGATTCCAGTGACTTCCTAACAGAAGTTCTCACATACATCACACATGTAGGCATTCGACCCTTTGATTTAGACTGCGTAGCTCAGTTAGAGTACAATCCCAATTTCTATACTTGGCTCCTACGTAGGTAAATCCTAGAACACATTGTAGAATGCCCTTGATCTCCTAACTTTCAATCCTAGGAAGGATTCTTCTCAAGCTGAAGGAGAGGGAGGTAAGGTGAATCAAACCAAAACCAAGGAAAATCAAGAAAATGCATAAACACGTAAAAAATGAGTGAGGTAGGGAAAATGGCATGAGAACTTTGAAATAAAGGAAAAAAAGTCAGATATGAAGGGAAGAATCTACATTGGATTTTAATACTTTCATTCAATAAACACATAGAGTCTTTCTTTTCTAGCAAATTATTATTTTGAAAGCACTAATGAAAATTTGGGTTCATGATAGGAACAAAAGATGTTGCAGCAAGACCATGCCCACCGACTCCCGTTCATGGAGGAGGAAAGGACACAATATCACATCACCCTAGAAAACCGCGCCTACAACCAGCTCAAATTCCTCGTCACCATCCCCATCTCGGTTCCTTATTCTCGTTTTCCATTTCATGTTTCTATGGGCAAAACTCAACTTGTAGGAGTTGTGAGGCCCAAGGTCGATAGTTGGAGATGACCACAACAATTTGCTGAATGAGACGCTTGATGAATGGAGGTTGGAAAGGACTTGAGCAACCTCCTATTTATAGATGTGGAATCTCCCAAAAATAGGGTTTTGGCTTATGGGATACAAAAACATTGGTAATCTTTGAATTTTGGGGCTGTTTTAATGAGCTAATGAAGATTAAATGTGTAATGCATCTTTTCTAGCTTAACATTCCCTCTCAGGTCCAAAACTAGAACCAAAAACAGACTACAAGCATTGGTCATCCCATAATATCCTAAGGTGGCCCACCCCAAAGCAACCAGGACATCGAGCCAAGGGTGCACATTGGCTATCGAAGAACCTACAAAGACTACAGAGGTGATGCTATCTTATCTTAGGAGCCCAAAGGGTCACCCTAGAGAGGCCAAGGGATTCGATAAAGGACAAACCCAGCCTTGGTGGAGAAGGCGTTGGGGTTGGAGCCGAAGGTAGAGCATAAGAGAGATGTTTATGCCATGCTTAAGATAAAGAGGGAAGAAGTGCTGACCAATGACAGCCTCAGCATCTAGGACATTCCTGATGCGGAAGCCCGTCTACAAGCAAAGCTAGTGCATGCGCTCTTCTCCAGCTAGCGCTACAACTCCTTGATGCATTGAATCAGCATGCATGTGCTAGAGAATGTGGCAGCTTGCACCTTGGACAAAGTCAACTGGAATGGCTATGTACGTAAGACCATTGACCAGACGACAAAAGCGCTAGCTTTGGGCACTAAACTAGTAGGTGGGGATTCCCCAGTGTCCAAGACCACAGAAAGAAAGAAGGCCTCATCCAAAGCCTCATTCATTGGCTACGGAAGCATTTTGACTGCCCTCATTCAAGAGGCTGTAAAACAGGCTCAGGATGTAGAGGAAGGAGAAGGAGAAACACCCGAGAGATCGCCCCCTCACCAGGACAAAGAGGTATCCAGAACTGAGAGTGAAGAAGAAGGGGAAGAACAGAAGGAACAGATGAGCAAGAAGACAACAAAGCAACCTGTTAAAAAGATGACACATAAGAAGAAGTAGGACGAAGGCCGGAAAAAAGAGAAAGAGGATTTAGAGAGGGCAAAGAGGGAATCCCTCAAGGAGGCCAAAGAGAGGCAGAAGAAGAAAAAACAAAAAGCAAATAGATTGGAAGAAGAGTGTAGGAAAACCTCCGGGGGGGGGTCTCTCATGAATATATGTATATGTAATGTGAGTTCAAAATAAGGGGTTTTTAAAACACCAATTTTTTACATTTTTTACATATAGAAGGGTGTCATTTAAATGGATTACTTACAGATTGAATAGAAAAGGGTTGTGTTTTATTCAAGTAAAATTTACAGATTAGGATATTTATAAATAGGCCATGAACGCACGTTATATAGAGAATATATATATAGTGAACCCCCCGAGAGGAAAACTGAGAAAGAGAGAGAGAGAAGAGCTACTGAAGTAGAGGAGCTAAGAAGGGAGGAGGAGGAAGACTTGGCCGAAGCTACACGTGTGGTCAATCAAACAGCAAAGCACGGCAGTTGACCTAGGGGCTATGAGCCCACCCAGAGAGGAGGGGCCTGGTTCCAGCACGCAGGTGCCAGAAATCATACTACCGACCGTCACTGAGGGCAAAGGCAAGGCTCCCATGCACCCTATTCCGAGCCTCCTGGTGCCTCCCACCAAAGCAACAACCCTCACCCCGAGCATCCCCACAAGCACAGATGTCTCAAACTTTGTGACGTGGATGCAGTACTTTATTAAAAAAGAACTAGCCCAAGGGAAGAGCACCGAGACCATAGCCACAGGGCAGAAAAGGCTAGCCACGAACGCCGAGTCAAGGCAAGATCTGAAGCACCAGAAAGTGGAGGCCTCGACCACTCCCATTCACACAACAATGATGCCACCAGCTAATTACGACGAGTACGTCACCGAGCTGCTCTCTCAATTGGAGAAGGCTAAGGAGGAAAGGAAGATAGTTGTGGCTGAGTTGGTAGCAGAAAAAGAGTCAGTGACTACATTTCAGCTCGAAAAGACCCTAGTAATAGCCATGCAGCAAAGGGAGATCTCTGATCTCAAACATGAGTTGAAGGCTAAGGATGATAGGGAAGAGGACTGGAGGCAGCAGCAGGTTGGAGGATGAAACATAGGAACTCGTGAAGATGCAAAGAGAATACAAGCTCTTGATCGTGCAACATGAAGAGTTAATTGCAAAAACCGATCAGATCGAAAAGCTTATGGTTGAGTTTACCGCCAGGGATGAGAAAAGAAAGTAGGAGTTAGAGTAGCATCAAAAAGAGATTGAAACCATGACCGACAAGCTAGAACAAGGAAAGAAAGAACAGGAAACCATGAGCAAAGAGCTAAAGGACCAAGAGTAGAAACTTGTGTCCCTGGTCTAGAGGTAGGGTGAGATCATGGAAGAGATAAAGAAGAGAGCTGTGGAATGGGCAGGGCAAAATGAAAGGAGGGTGAAGACACTAGCACGGCGCCTGGCTTTGGTAGAGAAAGAGAAGATCCTTGCAGAGAGCAAAGCAGAAGCTACCCAAGTAGCCTTTAATACCTAGCAAAAGACCTTCCTAGATACACTGATGGACACCACTTGCCCAGAAGAAGGAGGGTCATTGGAGGTGGTTAAGAAGAAACTCAGTATTGCACACAGAGCTCTACATGCAGGGCTATAGATGCCACCCCAACCTACGAAGGTTAAGCTGAGCTTGGATGATCAACGAAAGTACCTATTACTGGCCAGCCTAACCCCCCAAGAAATAGATGTGATAGGGTTTAAAGAGGGAACATAACAAGGAGACCGGTAGGGGGATGAAGCTGAACTTCAATGAATAATGCTTTCTCATTTGTGGTAGTTTGTACTACCGATCGCGATCGCAAGATGTCTTACTCGAGAAATATGCGGGGCCATTTACAAGTTGTCGACTTTGGTGTAATGGATCTCACAGAAGGAGATTAAGACGTCCTCTATTGAATCCGCGAGGCAGAGAGCAGTGGAGACGGTCTGTCTCTTTGAGAAATACCTGCCCACCAACATGCTCATGATACAAATCCACCTTCTTGTGCATCTTTTAGTGAAGTGGAGATTGCTGGACCTGTCCATACGCGACGGATGTTCTTCTTGGAGCGCTTCATGAAAACCCTGAAAGACTTTGTGTGACAACGAGCTCGGCCAGAAGGCAGCATGGCCAAAGGTTGGTTGGTGTCTGAGGCGCTAGTGCATATTTGACAATGGCTACCAACGGTGGAACCAGACAATGAAATGCTATGGTCGCTGAAGGATGATGATAGACTGACTGGAGATGTGGTGGTTGGAAATGGGGTAGAAAAAAGAATGGATGCCTCAATGGAAGAGAAGGTGAATTGCTTTTGTATGTTGCACCATGCCTCTATGGAGACGTGGCTCGCCAAGTACCAGATCGCTAGGCAAGATCGAGAGGAAGCGCAAGCTGAATTCCGACATAGTATGCGTCATCGATCGATTCGATATCCCGAAGGCATGGAGGAGATGCCGCGGTTTATGTCAGCACGATGATTGCATGGAGCTTTGACCACAGCGTCTCGCGAAGGGACAGAGGTCTCAATGGAGGAGTGGGAATTATCGAGGGGATGTAGTCCAAAGGTGATGAGGGATTTAGAATCTTTCGTATCTAAATTTTATATACGACATCTAATTTGAGTGTTTCAATGTATAGTACAAAATATATAGTGCAGCGTGGTCGCGCGGACTGCATTTTCGCGTGGAGTGTATTGACAAAATGCGCTCCACAATGGACTGTGGTATCATGGCAAGGTTCGAGCAAGAGAGCCGGTGACGAGAAAAGGATCCAAATACGGTTGTGGATGAGATGGAGTATTTTGGGAACTTGCAAAGTATTTTTACGGTGGATTACCGTAGCTTCTCCATGATACTATTCGATGTGCAGTGATTCAAAGTGGTACTTGGAGGAGCTGGAGCAACAGTTCGACGAGGTCCATCTGGATTTCTCGAAATAGATTCCAAAAAAAAAATGGACGGATTTGCGCGACACCTTTGTGTTGCCGGCCCATTGTGAACAGGTGCATGGACTCATTTGCTTGCTAATTGTATTACGAAATGGTTTATGTCACAATGGTTTGAACTATCTTGTACGTGTTTGTGAACATGTAATCTTCTATCCAAACCCTCGACAACCTCGATGGTGGTATGTTATACCTTCAACTCCCTGAAGTGCGAGAGTATATGATCAAAGCGATGTTCCGAGCATAGATGAAGATAATATGCAAATAGAGGGGTCGATATTGCAAGGGGTGGAGGCCCTCGAAAGCTTGGAGCCAGCATCGACTAATAATGATGGAAATATAGGAGTCCAAGAATTCTTTGAGAACGAGATGGACTCATTCTTTTGTGGTGACATGTCTGTCGACCTTCCAGTGTATGCAGAGTTGTGTCAGGAGATTAACATGGGACCATAGGATACTTCATACTTGGAGCATCCACTTACTCAATTTGTTGACCAATGGCTTATAAGGGTACATATAATATGCATTTTAAATGAGATTTTTTTTAATGATTTATATTACTGTGCTTTGTATGATTTAAATTGATTATTCTAACATCATTTTTTGTCTGTCACGTGACATTTTCAGGATGAGTCGAGGGATGAGCAATGAGGAGTTACAGGACATCTTCACACGCATGTCTCCAAACCAGATCGTGAGATTCAGAGAGATGGCAGACCAGGAGTTGTCTCGATCTTCGTCAGGGCGCTCTACTAGATCTGCTTCAGCGCGATCGGATGCTTCGACTTCGAGCAGATGAGCTCGATGCTCACGACTTGGGCCAAAGGGAGGGAGTGCATCGGGATCAGGGGGATGCTGCAGAGATATAGAGGCAGTGAGCCTGTGGTCGACACGGGATATAGGTGCGACTCCTCGCTCTCGTGGCCCTTCCAGGGAGCATGGCTCAGGCTTAGGTGGATGCTGTGGAGACACGGACGCGGTGTCTCCGTCTCATTGTTTAGCTGGAGCTGCGTCACCTCAGGGATTTGTCACACCTGTGGAGACGTCTACTCCAGTTACTCCAGCTTTTGCTCAGCCGTTAGGTGGCATCCCTATGGGTGCCACTCCGAGAGATATTACCCCCGTCGGTACACTGGATGCACAGGGGTCTCCTAGATATGCCCAGGAGCGTGGACGCAGATGGGAGAGGACCCATCTTAGGCAGACTCCAGGGGGTTATGGATATCTAGTCGATAGTAGGTCAGGAGCCATCATCATGAATGATGAGGGGAGGAGGGTGATGACTCGCATGAGAGAGTTGTGCCAACAAGTTTTTTGGCACAACGTCTTGGATCATTGGAAAAACATACCGGAGGGGAGCAAGGACTACATAGTAGCATCCTTGCACGAGGAATTTTCGGTGCCAGCCTCAGTAGATAGATTCTCTATGGGCTGGATGATGGATTGCATGCGTGCATAGATGTTACATAGACGATCGGACGCACGCAAGGCAATCAAGAGTGGGGCTGCAAAGCCCGAGTGGTTAGATGCAGACGACTGGCGTTGATTGAGGGAGGAGGCTACAGATTCTCCAGGACGTTGGAGTTAGCAGCGCGAGGGGGCGAGGGCACGACTCGAGGCCGGAGTGGTCCATCATCTTAGGAGTGGCGGCCACATGACATATTTGGAGGACTTTGTAAGTTTTTCTTTTGTTTTGCTTGTTTATCTTTTTGACATATTCTTTGTATTGATAATCATGTTTCTAACAGTTAGCATTTTGTTTTCTTTGCAGCACTTCATTACAAATCGCGATCCGACTGGCCTTGAGACTCAATATGCAGAGAGGCACGGTCTCATTGCATTGATCGACCGATTGTATAGACGTGGCGGCCCTGTAAGTCACTCATCTTTCTTGTCTGTAGTTACCATGAGATATTTGAATGTATTATTGTATGGTGGACTAATGTGTTGTTTCTTTTTCTACAGAGTCTGTTCCATGCTCCTTTGCGGCAAGACGAGCTTTCGGGGGATAAGGATTTGTAGCTCGCCCTTGGATCCCTGGAGCTCACACACCTTTATTTTTGAGTCGCCTGATCTATGTAGACATTTTCTATGTATTAGTGATATCCTGTCATGATTGTACCAATCGCTTATTATGCAATCATGTAATTATTTCATGTATCAGTTTTATGATTTCAGTATACATTGTTTCTGTTTGCAAGCACATTGTACATAGTAGTGCAGAAACTATTTTGTATGGCTCTTATAAAGCACAGAGTGCTATATCTGCCCTGCGACAAATTTTTTTTTTCCCTGTCCGTCGCTATTAGCGTCACAAATTTTACTACTCGCGTCGTTATTGTCGTCATTATATACGTCGCAAACCATCACTATCAGCGTCGGTATCAGCGTCACAAATACCAACGCCAATACAGACGCTGATACCGATGCCAATACCGACGCTGATAGCGACGGTAATACCGACTGTTCTATGGCATCGCCAATAACGACACTTTTTGCGACGACGGGGACAAATTTTGTTATTTGCATTTTCGTCACTTTAAACGTCGGTATAAGGGCTATAGCTTCTAGTGAATGCGCTTACAAACAAAAACAATATATACTGAAATCATAACACTAATACATGAAATAAATACATGCTCACATAATAAGCGATTGGTACAATCATGACAAGATATCACTAATACATAGAAAATGTCTACATAGATCAGGCGACTCAAAAATAAAGGTGTGTGAGCTCCAGGGATCCAAGGGCAAGCTACATATCCTCGTCCCCCGAAAGCTCGTCCCGTCGCAAAGGAGCATCGAAGGGACTCTGCAGAAAAAGAAACAACACATCAGTCCACCATAGAATAATGCATTCTAATTAAACATGGTAACTATGGACAAGAAAGATGAGTGACTTACAGAGCCACTGCATCTATACAATCGATCGATCAATGAAGTGAGACCATGCCTCTCTGCATATCGAGTCTCAAGGCCAATCGGATCGCGATTTTTAATGGAGTGCTGCAAAGAAAAAAAAAATGCTAACTATTAGAAATATGATTGTCAGTACAAAGAATATTGCAAAAAAATAAACAAGCAAAACAAAAGAAAAACTTACAAAGTCCTCCAAATATGTCCTGTGGCCGCTACTCCCAAGATGATGGACCACTCTGGCCTCGAGTCGTGCCCTCGTCGCCTCGCGCTACTGACTCCAACGTCCTAGAGAATCTGTAGCCTCCTCCCTTAGTCAGCGCCGATCGTCTGCATCTAGCCACTCGGGCTTTGCAGCCCCACTCTTGATTGCCTTGCGTGCGTCGGATCATCTATGTGACATGTATGCACGCATGTAATCCATCATCCAGCCCGTAGAGAATCTATCTACTGAGGCTGGCACCGAAAACTCCTCATGCAAGGATGCTACTATGTAGTCCTTGCTCCCCTCCGGTATGTTCTTCCAATGATCCAAGACGTTGTGCTGAAAAACTTGTTGGCACAACTCTCTCATGCGAGTCATCACCCTCCTCTTCTCATCATTCATGATGATGGCTCCTGACCTACCATCGACTAGATATCCATATTCCCCTGGAGTTTGCCTAAGATGGGTCCTCTCCCATCTGCGTCCACGCTCCTGGGTATATCCAGGAGACCCCTGTGCATCTAGTGTACCGACCGGGGTAATATCTTTCGGAGTGGCACCCACAGGGGTGCCACCTACCACTGACGGCTGAGCAAAAGCCAAAGTAACTGGAGTAGACGTCCCCACAGGTGTGACAAATCCCTGAGGTGATGCAGCTCCAGCTGAACGATGAGACGGAGACACCGCGTTCGTGTCTCCATAGCATCCACTTGAGCCTGAGCCACGCTCCCTGGAAGGGCCACGAGAGCAAGGAGTCACACCTGTATCTCGTGTCGACTGTGGGCTTACTGCCTCTATATCTCTGTAGCATCTCCTTGACCCCGAAGCACTCCCTCCGTCTGGCCAAGTCGTGAGCATCGAGCTCGTTTACTCGAAGACGAACCATCCGATCGCGCTAAAGTAGATCTAGCAGAGCGCCCTGATGAAGACCGAGACAGCTCCTGGTCTATCATATCTCTGAGTCTCGTGATCTGGTCTGGAGACATGTGTGTGAAGATGTCCTGTAACTCCTCATCGCTCATCCCTCGACTTATCCTGAAAATGTCACCTGCACAGACAAAAAATAATGTTAGAATAATCAATTTAAATCATACAAAGCACAGTAATATAAATCATTAAAAAAAAAACTCACTTAAAATGCATATCTTATGTACCCTTATAAGCAATTGATCAACGAATTGAGTAAGTGGATGCTTCAAGTATGAAGTATCCTATGGTCCTCTCATTTCCTTTTGCTCTCTTCCTCTCATTCTCTTATTTCTTCTCCCTCCCTCTCCCTCTCTCATTTCCCTATTATGTTTTTGTGTCCCCCCCCCTCTCCCTCTCCGTCTCCGTCTCCCTCTCTCATTTCCTCTCTCTCTTCCTCCCTCTCCCTCTCTTTAATTTCCCTCTCCCTCTCCCTCATTTCTTCTCCCTCTCTCATTATATACAAATTATACAAAAAATAAATAAATAAGAGAGAGAATACACTCTCCCTCGCTCTCGTTCTCTCATTTCATCCCCCTCCCTCTTCCATTTCCTCCCTCTTCCTCTCCCTCTCTTTCTCTCTCTCGCCCTCCCTCTCCCTCTCCCTCTCCCTCTCCCTCTCCCTCCCTCTCTCTCTCTCTCTCTCTCTCTCTCTCCCTCTCTTTCTCTCTCTCGCCCTCCCTCTCCCTCTCCCTCTCTTTCTCTCTCTCTCCCTCCCTCCCCCTCCCTTTCCCATTTCCTCCCTCTCCCTCTCTTTCTCTCTCATTTCCTCTCCCTCTCTCAATATATATACACAAATCATATAAGCAAAAGTAAAAGAGAGAGAGAATGCACTCTCCCTCCCTCTCCCTCTCTCATTTCCTCCCCATCCCTCTCCCTCTCTTTCTCTTTCTCTCCCTCTCTCATTTCCTCCCCCCTCCCTCTCCCTCTCTTTCTCTTTCTCTTTCTCTTTCTCTTTCTCTTTCTCTTTCTCTCCCCCTCTCTTTCTCTTTCTCTCCCTCCCTCTCCCTCTCCCTCTCTTTCTCTCTCATTTCCTCTTCTAAACAAGCAAAAGAAGGAGAGAATGGACTCATTGTAAAGAAACCTTAGATTGAAACAAGGAGTTTCATGTCTCTATGGATGATTTGGATTGTTGTAAAGGAAGTGTCTTGATGGACATGGATTCCAAATGCTAGTAATGGCCTACTTATTATGCTTTAGGTAGTGTCATAATGGACTAGGATTCCAAATTCTAGTTTTGATCTATTTATTATGCTATATTCATTGGTTGTCCATGGCAAACAAGAATTACTTTTCTCACAGAATAGGAATGCTCAAGGATGATTTACTCTATCAAGAATTTTTAGCATTATTTGTTGGGCCATCCCTTTGTCTTTCATATGGATCATTTGGCCTTAGTTTATTTGGTCAAGTAGCAAAATATTATTGGTCACTTGGCATGATTGATTCTTTTACTGCAAGAGTTCAAATTTCAAGTGGTGCACTAGCCTAGAATCGAGTATGTGGTCACACATGTTTTCTTGATAGATGCACAACACTCTGGTAGGTGTGGATGATGATTTTTTTGATGCTCAACTCTTTTTGGCAGTGTCAATTGACAATTGGATGAGTGGGCTTATGGATCATCCCTAGTCCTGGTATGTGAAAATGCTCACCTTCTTTTTTTATACTATGGTCAAAGTCTTGGATCAGTGGAAGTACTTGGCTTTGCAACTAGTAGTTTGAATGTATGTTGCGTTAGCTCTATCACCACACTCTCTTTGGAATACTATAGAGAATGTTGCTATTGAAAAATTAATTAGGTTGAATTATGGTGGCCTACGATGCATGGTGATGTGAAAACATGGTATTGATAGAACCTGAGAAGATTTAAAAAATCCATGTATGGGACATCTTGGAAGACATTTTCAAGCATTAGATCTCCTTGGGCTCCTTGGTAGACCAAAAACATGCACCAAACACTACCTTCTTCTATGCTACTTAGATGGAAAATCTGATGGTTCTATTTGCTTCGAAAGGGAGGTAAATCACACGACACTTGCCAGGATGCCTAGTTAGAATCCTCCTAGGTTGCTCTTTCTTCTTATTCTTCCCATTTGGAGTGTTGTTTGTTGCATGAAAACTACAATTGCATGCTCGGAAAATTCAGAAGCCCCTCTTTTTGCATGAGATCTCCCAAACTGGTTGAAAAGCAATTTGTTTTTTGCATATCACCTTGTTCTGGAAGTTTTCTACATCTTTTTAGGATATTTATAAGAAAGTATATCCAAAATATAAAAAATATGCTAAATTATCCAAAAATCATGTATTTTTGAACCATCCATACTATGGACATTGACACTAATGAATAATATGGCATTGACTCTCTAGATCAATAAGAAACTTGGATGATGATACACTCTAAGGTTTTTCACATTGTATCCACGTAGCGGCACGACATCTACTCCCTCTAAACCTACACATCCTTTGGTATGTGCCACTAATACACCACTCAGGTTAAACACCCATGGCATCAACTTGTTGCTCATCATGCACATAAGAAGGCATTCCCCTATATCATAGATCAAAATTATTAGTATTTGCACAACTCTAATACCATACTAAGCATCCACTCTAGGTCATTAGGCCTTGGGTGTGCATCATATACTAGAGGCTGTTGAATATCCATATATAAGCTATCAATGTACCCATCAACAAATACGTAGCAACATGCCTACTCTTTCAGAGTCCAGCACATGGAAATATGCTTATACCAACAACTATGTATCAAATCAAGCATTAACTGAGCCTCACTTACATCCAACACATCCTCACCATCACCAAAAATAGTAAATCAATCATTTGAAACATTTTATAGCTATGGAGCATCATACACATGATCCTCTATCTACATAACCTCTAGCTCGTGAATAGTCTTAAAGATAGTAGCTATGTCCTGTATCATACACAGGATCCTCTATCTACATAACCTCTAGCTCGTGAATAGTCTTAAAGACAGAAGCTATGTCCTATAAATCATCTACATCTAGCAAGCCACTAATCTCCCTTTGAGTATGTGCATAAAGTAAAATAGGAGCTTCGCAAACCTTTTCAGATACATTAAGAAAATCTACATATGCAATGGTTAACTCTTCCACTATAGGATCTTCCAGGGCATCTATGGCTATCTCAATATCAAACTGTAGCTTATATCCTAGTTGTTTGCCCTCTTGCTTGCTATCCTATTTCTACTCCTACCCGGCCTCTTCCATAACATACTTGGGAGGTGGCTGATTTGTATCTTTAGGATGATCCTCACTTTTTATTATCACTCTCTTAGATTTCCTTGCATTATCTTAATCTCTCTTCCATTTCTCTTTCACAAGAGCATCCGTGTTTTGCACTTTTGCTAAATATGCATATACTGAATATGCATCTATCGATGATTCCCAACTAGTTATGTCATAAATGTCTTTCCCTACATGAGACATTTCACTATTAATAGCTTTCCTCTTTTTAGCTACATGCAAAGCATGTGTCCATATTGCAACCTTCGGGCTATGGCTAGGCATTCTATCCAACTGTAGAACAAAAGTAGCAGCATGTACAACCACATAAGCATTTCAGACAACCAAGTCTTCCAACAACTTTTTTCTCCCTTTCCAAAATTGAAAGGAAGAGGCAATCCCGTTTCTTGTCCATGGATCTTGCCATCTTTCCAAAAGATGAGTTGTCATGCCCAGGCTTTTTGATAAGCAACACACTCTGTCCTTTCATGCTGCAAACTATCACACCACATACATCTTTTCCCTAGTTTAGGGGCTATTGCACGTCCCCTTTCCACTTGTCTTTTCTCATCCAATTTTGCAACCTTCAACTGAAGATCCTACATGCCTTTAATCAAGTCATCTAATGCATATTCTCTAACAATGCGAACAACAAGTGTAGCTATAGGGTTAGCCATAGAAGGAGATGGCTTATTGGATACATTAACTGTTTTGCACGTAACTGTGGGCAACCTAGATACATGAAATCTTTCTCTTCTTTTATGCTTTTTCACTAGTGCAATAAGAGCATCCTTAACATGCCTCCTCCCTATTTTAAGTCTTGTCTCTGTAGCTTGATCCTCTAATAAATAATAAAGATTCTCTTGAAGCTATGGATTTGCTACTTGTAGAAACAATTCAATTTTTTGAATTGTAAGAGCCTATTGTTCTGCAAGATCTAACTACTCAAACTAACTTTCAAATTATCTTAATAACTTTATAGCCATAAGACCCTTATTGGGTTTTAGAATCCACTCTTGAAAGTCTTGTGGGTAATCATACTGATATCTTCAATGTAAAATTATCCTTTGAGAGTGTCTTCTGGAAAGTTACCATCTTAGCATCCTACATGTATAATTTAGTAACTCAGTCTTTCAATTCATATACAGTGACCTGCACAAAATTCTAACTCCAATCAAGTTGAGCCACCCCAAAGAACTCCATCTTTTGAGAATAGGTATGTAAATATACATATACATTCCTACCATTAAACAACTTCATCTCATGCTCTACTACCTGGCTATAGAGCATTCATCACAATAGTTTCTATTTGAGTAAAGCTTTCATCACCTATTGTGGTTGTTGTACCTACATAAGCATGTTCATATTCTACACTAGCTACTGCAAAACATCACTAGAAATTATGCTTAAAGATTCTCCCATATTGCCTTTCCTTTCGATGACCTTTTATATCGGGTTCACCAATGTTGGAGGGGTTTTAGTCAAAAGCTTGTATCCACAAGGAATTAGAGAGAGAAGTAGAGAATATGAGATAGAAGAGAAGAAAAAGAATAGGTAGGAGGTACACAAGATAAAGACAAAGCTAAATGATTCAAAGCACTATGTATTGATAGAACTTGAGAAGATAGACAAAATCCTTGTATGGGACTACTTGGAAGGAATCTCCAAGCATTAGATCTCTTGGAGCTTCCTGGTAGACAAAAAACGCGCACCAAACACTAGTTTCTTCTTTGCTACTCAAATGGAAAATTTGATGGTTCCATTAGCTCTGAAAGGGGGTAAAACTGTAGGACATCTTATCAAAATTCTCCCAAATTTCTCTTTCCTCTTCTTCTTATTTGGAGTGTTGTTTGCTATCTAAAAACTGTGATCACACATCACACGAATTTGGGAGCCTCTCTTTTTACATGAGATCTCCCAAACTAGTTGAGAGCAACTTGTTATTTGCATGTCACCCTATTCTAGAAGTTTTCTAAACTTTTTAAGGATGTTTACAAGAAATAATATCCAAAATATCAAAAATAGGCTAAAATTGACAAAAAACCCCATATTTTTGAATCATCCATACTATGGACACTTACACTATTAATGATTAATATGTCATTGACTCTCTAGATCAATAAGAAACCTAGATGATGATGCACTCTAGGATTTTCCATACTATGTCTATCTAGCGGCACGATAGTGTTTTAGAGATAATAGGATGAGGCAACCTAGTTTTTTGTAGAACATTGTATTTATTGCAGTTAATGACTACATTTTGACTTTAGCCTCTGTGTTTCCATTACTTATGCTTGTGCAAGGATAGGGACAATGTCTTAACCTGATTTTTGCTATGTCTAGTTTATATTTTCACCTTATCCATTGCATGTAAACTCTATCGTGCAGTTTGTGCTCTTGGTCCACTTGCACTCTCTTTCTCCTCCTCTTCTTTCTGTTATTCTCTATTCTTATAATCTCTAGATGGCTCTCCTCTATTGTTCATGCAGAGGAAGCTCATGCTCAACCGCCAAGACCCACGGACCGCTTATTGTTTCAAGAGTTTCAAGAGATCTCTAATGGCTATCTCTCACCTAACTGACGCATCGTTGATCCTACAAGTATAGTGACCTTACCTTGATGCCAAAATGAGTAGAATGCCAAAAGAATGAGCACTTCTCAAACACACAAGATGAGTTCTTCTTTGACTATACACAACATGAAATCTGGTTTTTGAGGAAAAATGCACCTTTTGGAAGAGGAGGAAAAGTTTTTCAATTCTCCCCCTCCCCCCACTTTTAGATGCCCTATGGGGCCCATCTAGCATAGAGTCCATGTTATCAGAGGTAAAAGAAGTAGCCATGAGAAACACATTATAGTGAGAATCATGAGAAGTTATTTAGACACATGCTCCAACATCTTAAGAAGGAGCCTCCAACAAAGAGAGCTTTGTCACTCCAAACTCAAGGATCAAGGCTTGATGATGATGATTATAGTCATGATAATAATTTTCTAAGACATGAGACTATTATTCAACCAAATACTAAATACTAAAGAATGGCAGATGTGTACAGTTGCTTCATTGTGTAATGACCTTTTTATTGATGATCTTAAGTTGTATGTAGTAGAAGAATGTGATATTCTTTACAAAGGTTAATCAAAATATAAAGATGGGGATAGACAAGATAGATACAAGATTAGCATGAAAAAAATACGCGATCACACCGATGGGGTATATAAGGTGTTGAGAGACTTCATTTGGGGCATCAGTTATTCAATAATCAAGCCTCTTCACCGATGGGGTATATAAGGTGTTGAGAGATTTCATTTGGGGCATCAGTTATTCAATAATAAAGCCTCTTCACCTTTTCTTCAACTTTCATGACTTCCTTTCTCTCTCTCTCCCTCTCCTAATCTTTCTCTCTCCTTCTCTAGTCTGTATCTCACATTCTCTCTCTTTCTCTCTCCTCTCTATAGTCTTGTCTCTCTTCTCTTCTCCTTCTTCACTCCTCTTCATTATAGTTGGTACCAGAGCCTTAGTCTTGATCCTCTATCTTTTCCCTTTCCTCATATCTAGTCACACTTTACCCAACAAGAAACCATAATTCATACAAGTACAATAGGGATAAGAGTTGTAAGGAGTAGTGATGGAGTACCACAAGGTTCCATTAGCCTTTCTTGGAGATCTCACAAGAGCCATGCCCAAGTTGAAGATACTTAGATAATCTTAAGCATCTCATCACTAAATTTGAGGTAAAAATTTAAGGGTTATTGGTTGAAGAATGCTCACAGGACTTGGAGAGAGTTTTGACTATAGTTACTTTTTCAAAAGAGTTTTTCTTCTTCATTCTTGAGAGCTTCCATGGACCTTCATCTATCTTCTCCTTCTTCACTTTCCCTAGATCGACGACCCTACATCATCTTCCTTAGTTATTTTGGAGAATTTTAAGCACCATCACCAAGTGATATAGTCCAACAGAAGGTAGAAGAGAGGAAAGCAAGGTGGAGTTCTACATGTTCTTAGTGGTAGAGAAAGAGGAGGCGAGTTGCCTTGCTTTAGTGATTTGACTAGTGGCAAGAACAGAGAGCTTTAGATCCGCAACCATTTTAGGCAAGGAGAAGGAAGAATAAAATTTGGGTCATTGTTGTTGTTGATGATAGCTATGAAAATGATGAAGGGAATCCATCACTTGTTATTGTTGAGAAAGCAGGATTCATGAAGCTTGTTCTCTTCATAACTTACAATAGTAGTTAATACTTATTTCAAGATCAAAATCACTAAGCTCAAACTAGCACATTCAGCCTAAGGAACCTAAAGGTAATTTATAGCGAGAACTCGCTCCTTGATAATTGTCAAAGAAACCATTGTAAAGAGCCAACAGTTTCCTCTACTAATGTCATCTCATGATAGCCATGAATCCCCACATTACATGTGTTAAAGGGGATTTTGGATTCCAATCAAGTCCAGTTGCTCTTGTTCATGTTATGGTTGTCGAGTGCTTTTTTTGTTCTTTAGAAGAGCTCCCAATATATGCCACTTGATACTCCAACCATATCACTTACTTGAGAGACTTTCCTTCCATAGTCATGATTGTGCTATCAAGCTTAGTAATTGTTGAAGGGGGAAGCATTTGCTCTTTTGCTTTTGTAGCTAGAAGATTAGGACTTGCATAAAAATCAAGAGATCTAACTCTTGGCCCTTGTCTAAAACCCTCCACTTACAATATACTTAACTATTTCAAAAGCATGTCTCAAAAACATTGATGAATACTATTGCTATAGTAGTTTTGATAGTTTCTAGCACTAATGGAATGCATTGGCATACCATGAAGACAACATAAGTGAAGTGATGAAAGTATTGTTTCTACAATTTAGAATATCAACTCTACATTTAAAGCATCATTACTTTTTGAAAGATAAAGTTCACAATAAGAATTGTTTGTTGCAAGAAGTAAGCTTTCACCTAAACTTAAGCCCCGTATTGCTGGTGCAATTGTATTTGTTGGCTGCTCTACTATTGTAGCTCCTGCTTGCACTGCTAGTGAACCTACTTCTATTCCATGTACAAAAGTAGTAGCTAGATCATCATAAGGTTTGTTCCTCCCTAAGAAATAAGCACAACATGGCCATAATTTGCAATAGACTCCAAAGAAGATCATCTATGTTAGTGGGGAGGATGCAAATGGCATATGGGAGAAGTGAGGAGTCATAAATTGGGGATGTTAAATGTCACCTTCTTGAAAGCTATATAAATGGATGTAATTGGAACACTTAGTAGAATAATTCAACTACTGCAACACTTTGCATCTCGTTGTTTCTCTCTGACATCTTTGCATTCGTCTCACTCTTTGTGCAAGAGAGAAAGAGCAAGACGAATAGAGATATGCCAAAGAGAAAGAGCAAGACACAAAGTGATGAAGAAGTGGTTGAATTGTTCTATTGATTGTTCCAATTACATCCATTTATATAAAGGAGGACCTGAACCCAAAATAGTCCCTTGGGAGGAAAAATTTACAATGCAAATCCCAATGTGCATAAAAGATGATAAGTGAGTTACAATGCATCTGTTTGTATTTGGGAGATTACAAGGGAAAATAAATTTGAGGTAGAATCCCAAATAGCATCCTAAACATTTAAATTTGAAGCATGTGAATGGGAAGCCTTTGCTTGCATGGGATCTTCAATCATCAGTCACATAGGACTTGCAACATGTCTTTGTCTTTGATAGTATACCCGAAGTGTGATAGGGGCATCAAATTCACACCCCCTTGAAGAAGATCATCAAATTCTACAAAAGTAACTAGTCATTTCTTGAAAACTTTTAGAGCTTTAGGCAAGGCTATACTTGCTAACATGCTTCACTTCTTCATTTGCCTCCCTCGTTGTGGCATTTGGCCAACTCAGCTCCTTTTTGAAGAAGTGGAAAGAGAGATTTGGCAATATTAAACAAGAAGCGATTCCTATGCTTGGCAATTAAAGAAACTTAGAATAACATCATCCTGTGCAACACACATGCTAATTGACATGCCAACAAACTTAGCAAAGTATATGTTTTTTCCCAATAGTCCAAGAGGTGAAACTCTTTTAAATGCAACTTTGGAGGTGGACCAAGAGAGCATTCACTCAGCAATAAACTTTGGTTGCCTTGGTTAAATATAAGGTTGTTATAATAAGATATCATGCAAAGAAAGGGAGCTGGGGGATCCATCTGGGAGAGAAAATGATCACTATGGCAGGACACTAGTGACACTCTAGAGCAGTTGAACTTGTGTTATTACATGGGATGTTTTCATAGGTGTTCATTTGCACTACCATTCATATCCCATGCTCCAAATGAGGATCTTGTGAGTCCAACAGTAAAACAATGAGCCCCATTGGAAGTTGGTTGATTTATTGGAACCATAGCATCATCCATCTACAACACTCTCTACACTACTACAAGCAATCTCCCTCTTCAACACTATTCTATAATCAATATCCCTCTTCAATAGTCTATACTACAAGCAATCAAGTGATAATGGAGATATATTTATTTTTTAATCTCTGTGATGTTATTATTATTCACAATTTTTGTTTAATCCTTAAGCAACAATTCATGTAGAGAGAGAGAGAGAGAGAGAGAGAGAGAGAGAGAGAGAGAGAGAGAGAGAGAGAGAGAGAGAGAGAGAGAGAGAGAGAGAGAGAGAGAGAGAGAGAGAGAGACAGTATCTGACTGTATGAGATGAACTAAGAAAATAAGTGGTAGAGTGATAGAGAGTACATTTGGGTAGAAGATAAGATGATGTTATTGTTCTTCACTATCCAAGATTTTGTATAAATGTATTTAATCATCTTTTACCAATTCTTTTTGAGAGAGAGAGAGAGAGAGAGAGAGTATATTCTGGATAGAACAAAAGATAAGATTAGAGCCTAATTAGAAATTGATTCCAAGATAAGATTACAAGCTATCTAGGGGTTGATTAGGGTCTATCATGATTGAAATCAAGTGAAAGCATTAATATCTAATTGGTTAAAAAAGAATACAGATATAGTCAATCAAAGGGGTATAATTATGTTATTTGAATGTTAATCCAATTTTAAATTGTCATACATTTTTCTTTGCAAAACGGAGGTGTAGACATACTTTAAAAAAAAGAGATATTCACTTCCAATTGGAGGATGAATATGCACCACTTTTTAAAAGAACTGTGGAAAGGGATGATGTAATAAGATACAGGATGCAACAAGAAAGAAATGCAAGGGATAAAATGTGGATCTTTGGGCTGATGGGTGTATTTATCCACCTGATCCAATAACTCAAAGGCCACCATAATTTAATTGGCTTACATCATTTGTAAAGTTTGTTTGTGAAGGCAATGAAGGATTGTATGGATACACATCTAGAATCATGACACAAGGATCAGTAGGGGTTCATCAAGCCTTAGCAAATATGCAAACAAGATTTCAAGGGTATGTGCAGTCTTTGATGGAAAAAGATTGATTGTTGGTTGAGAAGGATAGGGAGAACAAGGAATGTCTATCATTAAAGATGCTATGCATGTTACACAGGTACATAATATTGAGTTGCAATCTAAAATTATGGAGTTGGAGAAGGAGAATAGAAACTTAAAAACGAAGCTCATAAAAACTTGGAGATTTGGTCTACTTTAAAAACCAAAGCACGTCAACGCATATGATTAGTTAAACCAATTCACCAATTAACCAAAGGAAGTGGACAATATCATAGATAGATATATGCTCAATCTTCTACAATGAGAAATATATTTCCTCATGTACAAAATGACACTATTGCTTAAGTCCTTAGCAAGGATATGGTAAAAAATGCATTGAAAATTTGTAAATTTAGGGATATTTTGGATGTGTTGCAAGTGAACGTCTTGGGAATATAAGCAACTTGTTTACTACTACAGATAGTTAGGGATTTTGTGACAAGGTGGGATTGAGTGCCTCTACCAATGTTGAGAGTGGAAAAAGACTGAATTTTTGACTGATTTTTGTTGTTTTTTAGGTTTGAATGATTGATTTTTGATGGATTTAGAGTGATGTGTGGTTGTTAATGGAAGTGTTTGAGAGTGTTTTGGATGATATTGATTATATTTTGGAAGATCATGATGATTCTCAGTGGAGATATACAGCTCTATGATGTTCTGATAGGTTCTGTTGAGGTTCTGATTGGTTCTGTATACCTTTTGTATAGCTTCTGTTTTGTTCTGATTTTCTTCTGTATGAAGCATGGATTGATGATTGATGAAGATTGAGATCTTTTGGAAGACTATTGAATAGTTTTTGATAGTTTGGAATGGTTTGAGTATGAGTTATGAGGTTCTGATGACCTTCTGTAACCCTCTGTAGAGCCTCTGTCTCTGCTGTGTAACTGTACTGTAGCTGCTCTGATATTGTACTGTATTGTTCTGTAGACCTTCTATAAGTGTTCTGTAGAATGTATGTGTGATTTTGAAAAAATTTTCTAACTTTTGGAAATGATCAATCTAAGTTCAAAAGAGCTAAAACAAGTGGAAGAAGCAGCTGCTGAAAACTGAAGAGAAGACTGAAGTGACAGTGACAGTAGTGAGCTATAAAAAGACACTGTAGTGGCTCTTGTGACTCTTCATATCAGACATACCTCTTGGGAGGTGCATCCACGACCTAAGAAGGATGATTGAGAGTTATTATGAGAATATTTTAGTGAGGAGATGATGTACTATTGATAGAGAGAGAGAGAGAGAGAGAGAGAGAGAGAGAGCCAGAGATAGAAAAATCTATCAAAATAGTGTAACTATATATGAGAGATTGAGAGAGAGAACTATGAAGACATTGAAGATGAATATTATGTGATTTATTTCCATTAAAAAATGGTGTATTCTTTTATGTTCTTTGTTATAATGGTGGATTCTATGAAGATGTTGAAGATTATGGTTGATTTTATCAAATCCGTGGGAGACATCTACTATGACACTGCGTGAAGAATTGCTGTTTTCTTTGTTTTGGTTATCAAAAGAATGAAATAAAAGCTTATTGATGTTACAAGATAGATTTTCTTGCAGTAGAATCCCCTTTTCCTTGGTGTTCCTCTTGGGGCTCCAACCAAAATCATTTCATGCAAATAAGGCTTGAAAATAACTAAATGAGAAAGTTTTAGAATTGATTGGTGAGCCTACACATTTGGGACACACACACATACTGAAGTATGGTTCTAAGGAAGTTACATTTGTATTGAATGCATCCAACAAATTTGTATTGGATATATGTAGGGTGCAGGTGGCTATAGTCAAAAGTTCTACAATATGTCTTTGGAAGAATGTAGAGGCAAGCTTAAGTTTGTCCTCAAACTTGACGAGAGTGAGATTATCAAGGGACAAAAACTTGAACATATAAGTATAACACTTATGAATGGAGCATTGGATCCAAACATCAATGAAAACCATCCTTTATACTTCATTGTGAAATCAAAGAACGAAATATGGTGGCTTGCGGCATTTGAAGTACGAAAGGAGGACCATGAAGTACTTAAAAGTTTTTTAAACCTCACTAACATACCTAGTGTTATTCAACAGCAAAATAATGGAGCAACTTTACATGTTGAAGGATTTGGGGACTATCAAGTTAAATGGCATCTTGTAGGTGATTTAAAAATAATGAAGTGTATGTTTGATTTATCAAATGTAAAAAATACAAAATTTCCATGCATATATTCTATGAAAACTAGGAAGAAAGAGAAAGATGGAAAGAAAAAATGGCTTTCTAAGATAGGACAAGAAGGTGCTCCAACATGTGATCGGAAAGTCATAAGAAATGGAGTGCTAGCCCCAGTGGATCCAAATTGGCACCCAATTTTGGAAATACCATTCACAAGGGTTCACTTTTGCACATTGCATTGTTTGGTTAGAATTAATCGAGGAGCTAGTATATGAATATGTATGCTTCGCATAGAGTTTGCATACAAGATGCATCATGTGTTAGAAGTTGATGCTACATGCAGGAAAGTAGAACAAGTCCTCTCTCAAGTTAGATTGCACAGGGACCAACTAGAAATAAAAAAGGTCGAGAAAAAATCGAGCGAGAGTGGAAACATCCCTTGCAAACCATGCTTTGGTGGACCCAAGGCTAGGAAGTTTGTATCTCCACCTCGAGATGAAGAAGACAATATACTTGTGAAAGTAGTCATCACATGTATTTTTCTTGATGAATATAAAATGTTTTACTTTGTCTGTATAAATAAATATTTATTGAATAAATGTCCAGCTTGTGTAAGTGTTACGATAATGTGTGGTACGTGAATAACGCATTTGCATACGTTAACATAATCCAATTTAATTATGTCAACACATAGTACTGCACTTGCAATTGTGCATAGATGATATTCATACCTATTACTACTTTCAATGTGTGCGCACATTGTCGTGATGTTATGAGGACATAGTGTGAAAAAGTTTGGAATGCATCATCATCCGACTTCTCTATTGATCTAGAGAGTCAATGTAATTTGAGCCATTAGTACTAGTGTGAGTTGCATGGATTATCCAAAAATACTAGATTTTTGGATAATTTTAGTCTATATTTGATATTATTTATTGTAAAAATTCGAGAAAGTTAAAAAATCTTCTAGATTAGGATGGCATGCAAAATGCTAGTTTCCTTTTCAGCCAATTAGGAGATTTTTCAAAAAAGATAGATGGACAAAATTGTGCGCATCGCGATCACTGTAAATAGGCTGAAAACTGCAGATTGAACTGAAAGGAGTGATCTGGGAGATTTGTGTGCAAGTGTCCTGCAGTTTTACCCCCTTTCGAAGCCAACGAAGCCATCCAATTTGGGTTTCGGGTAGCAGAGAAAGAGTTGATTTTTTTAATCCATGTTTTTGGTCTACGAAGGAGCTCCAGGAGAACTAATTCCTGGATATTGCTTCTGAGTAGTGCAAAGATTCCAGATTCTTTCAATACATATTGATTCAATTCATTGTGATTTGTTTTTGTCGTGTTTACCACTTGGGTATTCTCTATCTTATCTTCCATCTCCTATCTCTACTTCCTTCTACTTTTGATCCCCGGTGGATTCGACCTTTCGACAAAAACCCCTCCGACATTGGTAAACCCGACATGAAAGGTTGTCATAGAAGAAGGAAAGACAAGATGGGAGAATCTTCGAATACAATCTCGAGTGATGTTTTGCAACAGTTGGTGCAAAATGTAAATATGCTTATGCAGGTACAACAACAACAACAGGTGATGCAAGCTTCAGCTCAAACAGAAAGTGTTGTGATGAATGCTTTGCAAGCAGTTGAGCGTGAGGTGAAGTTATTCAATGGCAGGAATGTATCTGCATATGTACATACCTATGCTCAAAAGATGGAATTCTTTGGGGTGTCTCAATCTGCATGGAGCCGGTATTTTGCATGTATTAATGTTCATGAACTGAAAGCACGGATTACTGAATTATGCTTGCGCGATGCAAACTGGGTAGCCTTCTAGAAGACACTCAGGGAAGAATTTTACATTGAGGACACCAATTTGATTAC
The DNA here is from genome assembly GCF_053477565.2 of Lygodium microphyllum. Classification (NCBI taxonomy): domain Eukaryota; kingdom Viridiplantae; phylum Streptophyta; class Polypodiopsida; order Schizaeales; family Lygodiaceae; genus Lygodium; species Lygodium microphyllum. The sequence continues at coordinate 38,890,136 of NC_141136.1, read as the reverse complement.
GCGCAAGACTTTTCAGGAGTGGGTTATACAACCCAATAAGGGTCTTGTGGCTATGGAATTGTTAAGAGAATTTGAAAGTCGATTTGAGAAGTTAGATCTTGCAGAATAGCAAGCTCTTGCAAGTCAAAAAATTGAATTGTTTCTACAAGCAGCTGATCCTAAGCTTCAAGAGAAGCTTGATGATTTGCCGAAGGATCATACTACAGAGACAAGTTTGAAAACAGAGTGGAGACATGTCAAGGAAGCTGTTACTGCACTTGTGAAGAAGCATAGAAGAAGAGAAAGATTGCATGTCTCCAGCTTGCCCACTATTATGGGCAAGACAATTGATGTATCCAGTAAGCCACCTACTTATGTGGCTAACCCTATGGATGTACCTTCTATTGTTCCCTCTGTTAGGGAAGATGTCTTGGATGAATTGGTCAAAGATACGCGGGATCTTCAATTGAACATTGCAAAATTGGATGAAAAAGGACAAGAGGAAAGGGGACGGGAAGCAGCCCCTAAACTTGGAAAAAGATGCATGTGGTGTGACAGTTTGCAGCATGAGAGAAAGGATTGTGCTGCCTATCAGGAGGCCTTGGCATGATAGCTTATCTTTTGGAAAGATGGCAAGATCCATGCACAAGAAACGGGATTGCCTCTTGCTTTGAATTTTGGAAAGGGAGGTATGCAGAAGTTGTTGTTGTTGTTCTTCTTCTTCTTCTCCTTCTCCCTCTTCTCATCTCTTCCTTTCTCGCCCTCTCTCTTCCTCTCTCTCTCTCTCTCTCTCTCTCTCTCTCTCTCCCTTTCTATCTCCTTCTCTCTCCCTTTCTCTCACCCACTTTCACTCAGTGGGCAGCAGGGGGCAAAGAGGTGGTATCCTCTCTTTCTCTTCTTTACGATGGGGGGGGGGGGGGGGGGTTTATATAGGTGTTTGGGGGGTGTATTATTGGGAGGAAATGTGGAGTGGTGGCAATAGTGCTACATCGGACTAGAACATGTGGCTTGGAGGGGTGGTAGGCCTGTGGTCTTCCCCTCGACTTCATCTTCCTCCACATCATCCTCATCCTCCTTGTCATCATTGCCGTCGACCTCCCTCCCTCGTCATCATCGACACCTGCCTCCCACATCGTCATCATCGACACCTGCCTCCCACATCATCATCATGTTCTTCCTCCCCCCACCACCTGTTTGGCGATGACAGGGGGAGGGTAATTTAATTTTTTTTTCCTTTTACTTTAATAAAGGGGGGGTTTCTGTGGGGTGGGGTAGAGATATTACATCCTCTCCCCCTTAGAGAACTCGAGATGTCCTAATCTCGAAAAAACTGGGGAAGACAAGTACTAATAGGGCTTAAGGCCTGTGGGTTAGGACCCACCATGCATCCGTTGCGCTACTCTTAATGACTCAAGTAGTGCAACTCATATTATTACAGTTAACCATAGGTACAAGAGTAGGATTTATTTCAATATAAGTTGTATTACATGTTGGCAAAGTTTCTAGGATTGCTAATCATCATGAAAAGGTGTAGTGGATTCTTGATCTTTGCCTCCATCTAATTCCTCTATATATCCATAGACTGTGCTTGTGTAGCTTCATTTTCTTGGAGGCTCAATGTCTTCTGCACTTAGGTTAGGGCAGTCTACTTGGACATGTTTGAGCTCATTGCAGTGAAAGCATTGATGATAGGAACATCTCCTATGGATGTGCCCTATCTCTCCACACGTGTGGCATCTCTTGCCCTGATCTCAGGAATCATCTTTGTTATGATTTCCCATTTTAAGCTCTTTGATGATTGGCTTTGCTCAAAGTAATGCATCTTGCAATCCGTTGGTGGACGCATTGATTTTAGTAGGGTTACAAACTTTGAGTAGTAAGCTTCCAAGGTTAATTCCAACTACTTCAGCTTGAAGAATTGTAATGTGCCCGCTCCTCAAATTGCGGGATACATCCTAGAAGTCCATCGAGAGATATATCTAGAAGACGCCACCTGGCACTCCCAAGGAATAATACGGGGTTTTCCAACTAGGGTCTCTTGAGTCTGTCTCGCAACGGAACTTATCCGGCCGTTCCCACTAGGATCGACCTGAAGTCCGGGTTCCTAGCAGTCGGGTCTTCCTAATAGCCTTCTAGTGTCGGTCGACAGCCGCTCCACTTTGAGTAGATACAACTGGACCAAGGCAGACTCAAACTGCACTTGGTTCAAAGAGAATGGGAAATGAGAGGGATGCATTGCTCAACCTCTCTACCCGTAAGGCATAGTCCCATTTCGGTCCCCTAAAATGGCATGAATCAGGTTTTTATCTTACAAGTTCTAAGGTCCTTGTCTATCTGACCTTCACTTCAAATAAATTCCATTGAGGAAAGCTCTTGGCTAATCGAGACCACCCTACCGTAGGATGGACCCGACGGTCACATCCACCACGCTTCCCTCGGGGGTTGTTTTAGTTATCTAATTACCTACCACATTATGTTTGACACATAAAAGCAACTTCCTTAATTAACCCGTTAATCACAAGTTCCTTTACGTAATTTAGGGCACAGACACGAAGACAAGATAAAACAAGATCAATCACTTCCTTAACTTATCTTCAGATTAATATTTGTCTCCTGCCCATACAGGAGAATTAAGTGTCCCTTTCTGCCTCCGCAGAAATAATCCTCCCGTATCTCGAAAATAAAAACCCGAAGGTTTATCCTACCAGGATTCTGCCCTGTAACTAGTATCGAGAGCCTCAAGATCCCATCTTGAGTCATGCAAGGGGTTAGGCAGTGAAAGGGATTTACAGCCTATGTCCCCTCGGGCACCCTTAGCACTGTGTCTCTTAAACATAAACCCTGCAGAGAGACCTCTCGCAGCAGGAGTCGGTCCAAGCTCCCGGTGCGGAAAATAAAATTACCCCCTTGGTATAGGGCATCACTGCTAGCCAGGGGAGTCAGACTAGATAAATCCTTCCTTAATTAATCCTTTTAAGAACCAAGCACAATCAAGGCAACCAGCCCAATGTCATCTTCTAAAAAAACATCCTTTTCTCCCCATGGCAATTTCTCATCACAACCCCGCCATGAAATTATCAATCACAAAACCACTTAGATTAACATCCAATACCACATTAACAAATAGTTTGAATGCACAACCACTCGCTTCAAGGCATCGCAATCCCATTGCATGCACAACCAGAATTTAACTTAGATGTATCAAAACACTTGCTCAAGGAATTTACACACAACCTTTTCTAAGGTAGAAATCCTTTTAAGATAACACTCACCTAATCAGCTTAGGTGGCTCTTCCCCTTAGGGTTTATATGGCTGGACTCCAAGCCTTCTTTGCCAGTCATTAAGTTTCATCATAACTTAGGCCCTATTTCAAAGGGTGTGTTTTAGGTCCAAATGTCTACTACACAATAGCTCTCTAACGTTTCATCCCTGAGTACGATACTATATAGAATTTTTGCTTAGCACTCCATTCTTTTTTCCTAGGGTGCATTCCACCTTAAGCTTAACATCAACAATATATATGTATCTTAGGGTTTACCTAGCAAGGATTTTTGCTAACAGGACCATAGTGCATGCAATACTCTTCTTCTTCTTGGGGTTTTCCAACCTTAAGTTCTCTTAATTCTCCTTAGGGAAATCATGTTCCCCCTAGTATTCATCTAGTTCCCCCCTGGGAGTAACAACTTGATCCTAGATTGGCTTGGTTGAATAGAAATCATCCAATTGATTGCGAGTTGTCTTGGTTTGATCCACAAGATAAGTTTCCAATTTACCAAGAGTCGAGGCTATCATAATTTTTGGGCTTTTAATCCATTTAATGATTGCTTGTTCTAATCAAGTACATCAACAAGATCCTAACTTATCAGGCCATTGGTTATATCACAATCTATCATTTCATACGACTATTTCAAGGTGTCAATGTAACAACTATGATTTTATGTGAATGATTCACTAATCTAGCCACATACGGAATTTCATACGATCATCTACATCTATGAAGAACTAGGAATGAAAGAATACATAACCAACATATAGCTTTTATGAGTATCCTTTTCCTTCAATGGATATTAAAATGAAGACTATCATGACCTATGAGCGTGTAGAATTATAGAAGTTCTTTCATTCCGGCTAATAGAACAATAAGCATAGATAGAAAAAGGGTTCGAAAACACTGAAGTTCTTCAAGCGCCATCTCCTAGTTGAAACCTTGGTCTTTCTTTGACTTGTTGATACTTTCATTCCGGCTAATAGAACAATAAGCATAGATAGAAAAAGGGTTCGAAAACACCGAAGTTCTTCAAGCGCCATCTCCTAGTTGAAACCTTGGCCTTTCTTTGACTTGTTGATACTTTCATAATCTCCAACTCCAGATCTACCCTTGATGCAAGAAGCCCATTGCTCCGAAAGTGCTTTCCTCTTCTCCTTCTAGCATTAGCTTGCCTCTCTCTCTCTCTCTCTCTCTCTCTCTCTCTCTCTCTCTCTCTCTCTCTCTCTCTCTCTCTCTCTCTCATTCTCCCTACTCACCTCTCTCACTCTCCCTCTTCTTCTTCTTCTCTTCTTCTCCTTCTCTCTCTCCCTCTTCTTCTTCTTCTTCTTCTTCTTCTTCTTCTTCTCTCCTATCTCTCTCTCCCTCTTCTTCTTCTTCTTCTCCTTCTTCTCTTCTTCTCCTTCTCTCTCTCTCCCTCTTCTTCTTCTTCTTCTTCTTCTTCTTCTTCTTCTTCTTCTTCTTCTTCTTCTTCTTCTTCTTCTCACCTCTCTTCTCTCTCTCTCTCTCTCTCTCTCTCTCTCTCTCTCTCTCTCTCTCTCTCTCTCTCTCTCTCTCTCTCTCTCTCTCTCTCTCTCTCTCTCTCTCTCTCTCTCTCTCTCTCTCTCTCTCTCTCCCCCCCCCCCCCAGCACTGATCACGGGAGGGGGGGAGTTTTGCTATAGACAACAAGGGGGGGGGACTTGCTGTCCATCAATGAGGGAGGGGAGGCTGTGTGCTAACGCGGAGGGGGGGTGCACTGCTGCTGAAGCCGAGGAGGAGGAGGCCACCATTTAGACCGCCAGGGGGGAGGGTGCTCTTATAAAGTGGGGGGAGAGGTGGTAAGGGGGGGAGACGGTGCCACCCTCCATCTAGGGGGGTTGCATGCCCCCTTCTCCCCCTTTACTCACACACTCTCTCTCTCCCCACCATACAGACGACATGGGGAGAGAGAGGGAGGAAAAAAATTTGAAGAAAAGGGGGGGTTTCTTATGGGGGGAGGTACGGGGGAAGCTCGTGAATATTACATCCTCTTCCCCTTAGAGGAATTGAGATGTCCTCATCTCGAATGCGCTTAGGGTTTATTGATAACAAGTTATCATTGGGTTCTAGAACCTGTGGGTTAGGATCCATCACGCTTCTGCTGCACAACTCTGTTCATGTAGCACAGCCCTTAGCTTAAGCAGTTTTGCTCTGATACCAACTGTAATGTGCCCGCTCCTCAAATTGCAGGATACGTCTTAGCAGTCCATCGAGAGATATATCTAGAAGATGCCACCCGACACTCCCAAGGAATGACACAGGGCTTGCCAACTAGGCTCTCTCGAGTCTGCCTCGCAACGGAACTTATCCGGTCATTCCCACTAGGATTGACCTAAAGTCCGGGTTCCTAGTAGTCAGGCCTTCCTAACAGCCTTCTAGCATCGATCGACAGCCGCTCCACTTTGCGTAGATACAACTAGACCAAGGCAGACTCATACCACAGTTCAAAGAGAATGGAAAACGAGAGGGATGCATCACTCAACCTCTCTGCCCGTAAGGTATAGTCCCATTCCGGTCCCCTAAAACGGCATGAATCAGGTTTTTATCTTACAAGTTCTAAGGTCCTTGTCTATTTGACATTTGCATCAAATAAATTCCATTGAGGAAAGCTCTCGGCTAACCGAGACCACCCTGCCGTAGGATGGACCCGACGGTCACATCCACCACGCTTCCCTCGGGGGTTATTTTAGTTATCTAATTACCTACCACATTATGTTTGACACATAAAAGCAACTTCCTTAATTAACCTGTTAATCAAAAGTTCCTTTATGTAATTAAGGGAACAGACACGAAGACAAGATAAAACAAGATCAATCACTTCCTTAACGTATCTTCAGATTAATGTTTGTCTCCCGCCCATACAGGAGAATTAAGTGTCCTTATTTTCCTCCACAGAAATAATCCTCTCGTATCCCGAAAATAAAAATTTGAAGGTTTCTCCTACCAAGATTCTACCTTGTAACTAGTATCCAGAGCCTCAGGATCCCATCCTGAGTCATGCAAGGGGTTAGGCAGTGAAAGGGATTTACAGCCTATGTCCCCTCAGGCACCCTTAGCACTGTGTCTCCTAAACGTAAACCATGCGGAGAGACCTCTCGCAGCAGGAGTCAATCCAAGCTCCCGGTGCGGAAAATAAAATTACCCCCTTGGTATAGGGCATCACTGCTAGCCAGGGGAGTCGGACTAGATAAATCCTTTCTTAATTAATCCTTTTAAGAATCAAGCACAATCAAGGCAACCAGCCCAATGTCATCTTCTAAGAAAACATCATTTTCTCCCCATGGTAATTTGTCATCACAGACTCTGCCATGAAATTATCAATCACAAAACCACTTGGATTAACATCCAAAACCACATTAACAAACAATTTGAATGCACAATCACTCACTTCAAGGCATCGCAATCCCATTGCATGTACAACCAGAATTTAACTTGGATGTATCAAAACACTTGCTCAAGGAATTTACACACAACCTTTTCTAAGGTAGAAATCCTTCTAAGATAACAATCACCTAATCAGCTTAGGTGGCTCTTCCCCTTAGGGTTTATACGGCTAGACTCCAAGCCTTCTTTGCCAGTCATTAAGTTTCATCATAACTTAGGCCCTATTTCAAAGGGTGTTGAGAGCAGAGTTTTGATGCCGAGAAGTGCTTAAAAATAGCTAAAAATTACGAATATCAAGGGAAAAATATTCAACATCGAAGGCGGCAGCTCAACCTAGGACGATTTTAAGTGTCAAAGTGCTTTAAAGGCACCCGAGCGACACTTGTTGATTTTTGATAATTTTTCAGAATGCCGTGCGGGTTGTCAGGAGTTGCCAGCCAATGTGGGATGCCGAGTCGGTCGCCTAGGATTTTTCAGAGCTCGATTCGAAGTCCGGACGGGAAAATGGCCAAGAAACCGGTCAAGATGCGAAGAGGTGGACATTAGAGTGGTCAAATGGGTAAGTGACCCTTGGGGCCCAAATTTCATGCCACATGAAATGTAGGCATGAAAAAAAATGTGATGAGGAAGAAGAAGGCGTGGAGGAACAGGGCACCAATTTTTGCGCTCCATCCTTGGGGATGGAGATGGTAGCCTACAAGCAACCTACCCAACTGACATTACCCCCGATCTACCCTCTGTATGCTGACTCTATCGCCTGTCTTCGCTCCTCAAATGGTGGCCTCAATGGAGATCTCTGATTCTAGTCTTTCTCTCTCCTCTCTCTCTCCCTTAAGGGGTTGTTCTTGTGTGGAAGAAGATAATGAAGAATGATGGAGGAAAGCTTGTCCGGATGAGACCGAATTGCTTCCGGGTGGATGAAGACATGAAGAGTGCTGTTCTTGAAGATGCTGAACATTGAATGAGGGTTGACACGCAGTCCCATAGCAAAATCGAGATTCCGAGACACAAAGCGTAAGCGGTAATTTAATTTTTATGAAGAAAAAATGAGTTTTTATGCTATTTGGTTGATGAAATATTATTCCCATGGGATGATTATGCATTATGTTGTTGTTTGCAATGAGTTTGATCAGTTTATGCTTAGAAAATCAGAAAATCATAAGTAATATGGCTGAAATTAATGGTATAAAACCCGTAAAACAAGCATTTAAGAGGCAAAATGGGAGTTTTTTGCAAAATAAAGGGGGAAGCATGAGATATAACATCAATAAAACCTGAAATTTTGCTCTCAAAGAACCTAAGGGCCATAGTCCACAATCAATCTCAATTTCTAGTAATTTTTTATTGAAAATAATAGAGGAAAAATACAAAAAATGGTGAAAAATGGATTTTAAATGGGAGAAAATTAGGAAACGATAAAAGGAAAATTCTAGAAAATTACATAAGTGTTTGTGCAATGTATAATGAAGGTAGAGCACGAGGTTAGCCTCCGTTTACCCTCGTTTTGTGTTTTTATATGTATTTATTGCTTTCTCTACAAAGAAATACACATAAAATGACTCTTACACCTATCAACGATTGCAAAACATTAAACGGTAGGGTGAGGGGAGTTTGAGCGTTAAAGTACAATCTTAAATCTAATTTATGTGTTGCATCATGGCTATAGGACGTTGTTTTAAAATAAAGGAAAAGGTAGCATGAGTGTAAGGCTCGGTGTCTCTCCTCGTTTCAATACATAAACGTTAGCAGGGAAATCATGAAAAGATTGGTTTCGCACGATGCACAATGCTGATTTTATATTGTTTGTGCACTAAACCATTCACATTATGCACTATGCATGGTTCATGATATCGAAGGAAAAATCTCTTGGACTGCATAGCAATTGTTTTCTTAGGACTTTGACCCACGATTGAGAATGTGAGGTTATCCCTTGCCGTAGGGTAGAGGGTCGGTTTCCTAAGGGACTGTGAAGTGAGGAGGCATGGTATACTTTCTGGAAATACGAGAAATATAAAAGGGAGGAGTTTGTGCTCGTTTGTGGCATATGTTTAGGAGCGCATCAAAGGGCCAATCCCTGAGATGTAGGAGAGCTGCAGTGGGGCTCCGACTATTAGTCGGTGGAGTGCCTCCTATATGTGTGTGATCGAGATGTTATGCCTATGTACTTTGGGATCTCCCTCTAAGGAGTTTAAGGGAAACGTTGGACTATGAACTATAAACGCAAGAATTAAGCTTTAGAGCAGTTTGTCCCTTGGCATTAGATTGACGCTCCTGGTGCGCGAGGCCGTGAGGGTGTTTGTGTGTCATGAGCATGAGGTCCGGCTAGTGCTATAGCCAGTGCCGGCTCATTTCAGGTCCCATCAGTGGTGCGTCTGCCGGGAGCCGCCTATAAGTGGTGGTTTTCGGACTAGGGTTTCTAGGGACCAAAAGGAAGTTGGTTTTTGTCCTCTGACAAGGACCGTCAGGCCGAAATCCAAGAAGCAGAACATGATGAGAGGGCTAGATGGCGATTAGAGATTGTAAGCTGTTATTCTCCTCAAAGGAGTAGCCCAGTACGTATACGTAGCAATGGTCTTAGTCATTTAACTACTCCACCTATTCCATTAGGTGCAGGAGAAAGTGTAAGATCTTCCTCTCCTCCACCAAGTCTATCCACTTCAAGTGGGGGTGTGAATCCGTCATTTCAAGCTCCTATTGCTAATCCGATTGTCACCATGGCACAGCCTATTGCGATTCCTACAGGGACGCCAAATTTACCAGCCTTAGGAGTTCCCTTGCCCATTTTTAATGGGTTAGCGAAAGAGGATGCAGAATTTCACATTTGTGAATTTCAGAGATTGATGTTCAATTATCGCATCCAGGATGAGGGACATCTTATGATGTTCTTCAATATGACGTTAAAAGGAAGGGCTGCAGTATGGTATCACAGCATAGAGTCTGGAACCATAACCACCATTGATAAATTCTATGCAGCTTTCCGAGCGGAATATGCCCCTGAAAGAGGTGGCCAATATTGGTTGCGGGTCTTGAATGTAACACGTCAAGATCCTCACGAGAACGTGAAAGCATATGCTAAGAAGTTGAATGAAGTATTCCGTAAGTTGCAAACTTACATTCCTATTCTGCGAGCTGCCCAATTGCAATATTTTTTGCATGGGTTGGACTTTAATATCCAAGTACAATTGAGCAGTGTGGCCTTGGCAGATATAGACAACGCTATTACACGGGCAGAGGGAGTAGAAGCACGATTACAAACGGCCTACTCCTCTCGAATGAATGTTAATGGGGGTTTATTACCTAGCGGCAATCCATCATTGATGAATGGAAGTCAAGGGATGCCTATGACTAACCCTAATGGGAGAGGGAGTGTGGTTTCAAATGTACCTTTATTGCCAGCTCCTCCGAGTGTGACTATGCCTATGGCAAGTCAGTTGGCTCCACCAAATGTTGGAGGCCAAGTTTCAAATTATAATGTTGTTCCTGTGGGTCAACAGCCAATGCCAAATCAGATTGTTAGGCCAATGGAACGACGGGTTGACGACCGAGGCTATGAGTCGAGTGCATCTAATGTCCTTGGTGAAGTTAAGGACATGATGAAGCATTATACCAATATGATTTCCAAACAATATCGACAAATAGCCGTCGACGTTAATTTTTTGAAGAAGCAACAAAACCTGGTAGGGAGTCGACGCCCTGAAGAGGGTGGACCCTCTAGATTTAGTTGTAAATGGTGTGGTGGACAGCACTTCCCTAGAAACTGTCCAAATGTGAAATGTGACATTTGTGGGAAGTCAGGCCATTTAGCTACTACCTGTTAGAGTAAGATTAGTTCCCTCCAACAAGGGAGTAAACAGCCGGGCCTAGTGAATCATAGAGCGCAAGGAAATAACTTGCAGCAGAATGATACATCAAGGCAAATATTGCAGAGGGGAAAAAAAAATATAGAAGAGTTGCCACAAGGCAACGGAGTCAGCCTTATTAAGGCTGTATGAGTCAATGATGCTGAAACCTCTAACTTAAGAGCCATGACAAGGGGCCAAAAGGCTACAGAGGTTGACAAAGATAATGCAAAACCGGTTGAGACAAACCCTAAACAAGGGGATAAGGGGACGCAAGTCCATAATTCTAGCATAGAAGGGGGACTGCTAAGGCCAATTGACAAGAAAGTTGACCCTAAGAAGGATGAGGAAGTGCCAAGAAAGAAAGCAAGAGCTAAGAAAGAAGCACCAAAACCAGTTCAAAGACCAAAAGAGAGGATGGTTTTGTGAGAAAAGAGAGCTTTGGCTACTTATCATGACTTTGATTTAGCAAGTTCTCTTTGTGAAGTTAACCAGACGTAAACCTTCTACAGTTGATCAAATTATCTCCAGGAGTACGCAAGGAATTTAAGAAGATCCTGCTTATTGGGTATATTGTAGAACCCTTGGGCATAGCACGAGTAGGGGAAGATTGGTTTGACCATGCTGAAAAGAATTGCCCTAGGGTTCCAGCTTATGTGGATGGAATATTGGTGGAACATGCCATTGTAGACACTGGATCCTCCGTCAATATCATGAGTTCAGAGTTGATGGAGAGGTTGGGTCTAGGCATCCAGAAAGACAGCTCCACCCTTCTGAGAATGGCTGATGATAGTCTAAGACAACCAGAAGGTTGCGTTACTAAGGTCCATGTTACAGTTGCAAGTGTAGAATGCTTCTTGGACTTTAGGGTGATAATATTTGTAGGACGTCCTAGCTATTGAGTTTTGCTAGGTAGGCCTTGGATCTTACGAACACATTGTCAAGTCGATATACCCGCTAGTCGAGTGGTTCTAGGTCGAGGTGCTAATCGAGTAATAGTCGATGCTTATCCTGAGTCTCCTCAAAGTGAGAGAGCTCCTTTACCGTCTACTGAATTAGAGACAGCAGACGATCCATATGGTAGTGAGACATCATCCAGTGACGAATCTAAAGAGGGGTCCACTACGGAGGATATCTATTAGATAACTCTAAATGAGCTGATAAAGCCTCAAGATAGGATAAGAGACGCGGATGTGATTGAGTTAGACCTTGGCACGCCGAATGATTCGCGGCCAATTAAATTAGGTTCCATGCTCAGTTCAGTAGAAAGAGAGGACTATGTGTCCTTGATTCAAGAATTCCGCGATATCTTTGCTTGGAGTTATGATGAGCTGAGAGGCATTCCTCCCAGCCTGGCTGTTCATACTATTCCTGTAAAAGAAGGCAGTCGTCCTGTGCGGTAGAAGGTAAGGCGTATGCCTTTTGAACTAAGGGAAGGGCTGTTTGAGGAGTTGCAGAAGTTAAGGAAAGCTGGGTTAATCTTCCCCGTACAACACATAGAATGGTGTTCACCCATTGTTATCAGGAAGAAAAAAAACAACCAGATCCGATTATGTGTGGATTTTAGAGAGCTGAATAAGTAGATGGTTAAAGATTACTACCCGTTGCCATTTATTGACCAGATTTTGGATCAATTAGCGGGTAGGGAGATATATTCGTTCATGGATTGCTTTGTAGGATATAACCAGATGGCAATTGCAGAGGAAGACAAGTTGAAAACAACTTTTATTATGGTCTTTGGTACGTTTGCGTACCATGTGATGGCCTTTGGTTTGTGCAATGCACATGGATCATGGCAACGAACAGCAGACAAGACCTTTGGTGACATCTCCCCAGATGAGTTGAAAGTATTTATTGATGACTTGGGGGCAGCCACTGTAAGGGAAAGGATGTTGATTATTTTAAGAAAATGCTTTGAGCGCTGCAAACAATTTTGTATCGCTCTTAACCCACGGAAGTGTGTCTTTGGAGTACCTTATGGGCTATTGCTAGGCCATGTGGTCAATTTAGTAGAAATCGCAACTGACCCTGAAAAGATCAAGGTTATAGTTGCTATGAGTCCACCACGCACTCCGAAAGAGGTTCACAGCTTTCTATCATCAGTAGGGTACTATCGGAGGTTTATAAATGCCTTGGCAGAAAGAACGTTGCCATTAACAAATTTATTATCCTTTAGTTGTCTATTTGAATGGAGTGACCCTTGTAAGGTAGCTTTTGAGGATTTGAAACAGGAGCTAGTAAAAGCACCCGTTTTAAAAGCACCTAAAAGAGGAGAGGTGTTCTATATATTTTCAGCAGCCACTATGCATAGTATAAGCTGTTGTTTAGCCCAAATCTGGGAGGAAAAGTGGTATCATCCGATAGCTTTTGCTAGTCGAAAATTGGGCATTTTAGAGATCAACTACACCTACATGGACAAGTTGTGTCTTGCGATGGTCTTTGGGACTAAGAAATTCAGGCACTATATCCTCTATGAAAAGGTAGTGTTCTATACAAAGGCGGAAGGACTTAGATTGCTTATGAACAAGCTGTAGCCGCCTGATCATTTGGCAAAGTGGTTAATCACTTTGCAGGAGTTTGATTATGAGATTAAGAGTAAGCCACTGAGGTTGCAGGGTATTGTGGAATGCCTTGTGGATTTCGAGGAGCCGAAAGAGACTTTGGCTGAAGGAAGTGATATTGAGGAAATGTTTAAAATTAATACATCTTCTATCCCATCTTGGTATGCTGCTATTATGCATTATCTATCAACAGGAGAGACGGCAGCTGGTTTATCAAAGTCTAAAAAGAGGAAAATCAAACAACAAGCATTGAAGTTTTCCTTGATCGTAGGGACGCTATATCGGCAAGGTGTTGATGATATCTATCGCCGATGTGTGATGCATGACGAGGTTCCTTTTATCCTGGAGGAGTGTCATGACTCTGCATGTGGAGGGCACTTCGCGGGACGGTTGACGGCACAGAAAGCTTTAAGAGCCGAATATTGGTGGCCGTCTATCTTCCAAGATTCTTTTGAGTATGTAAAGAAATGTGATACCTGTCAGAGACATGACAGTAGAGAGAATAGAAAACGTCCACTTACGCCTATCATGGCTATCCTTCCATTTGAGAAGTAGGGTATTGATTTTGTGGGTCCTATTACCCTGTCGTCTACTACCCAGAAGAGATATATTATAGTAGCAACTGATTATTTTACAAAATGGTCAGAAGCGTGGGCGACGAGGCAGAACAATGCAAAAGAGACTGCAAGTTACCTTTTAGAGCAGATTATCTGCCGTTTCGGTCCCCTGAAGGAATTAGTGTCGGACCGTGGAACCCATTTTTTGAATAAAGTGATCAAAAGCCTGACAGAAGCTGGGCAAATCAAGCATAATAAAACGACTCCTTATAATCCGCAAGCAAATGGGCAAGTTGAAAGTACTAATAAGCAGCTTGTGGGGATATTGTCTAAGATAGTCTCTGAGAAGAAACGAGACTGGGACAGGAAGTTGTATGTGGCAGTATGGGCATACAATACAATGTTTAAGCGCGCTACCGGCCATACTCCATTTAAATTGGTTTATGGGGAAGAGTGTGTGTTACCCCTTGAAATCGAGCTGCCAACCATACGGCTTGCAATTAACCACTCTTTGGGAGATGAGGATTCCCTTTTTGAACGTTTCACGACTATAGCCCACCTAGATGAGCTGAAGTTGCAGAGCTTATTACACCAGGAGGTAGCCAAGCGTCAGATGAAGCAGTTGCATGACCTTAGAGCAAAGAAATATGCCTTTAAAAAAGGACAATTAGTCCTATATTATGATGCATGTAGGGAGTTGTTTCCAGGGAAGTTAGAACCTAAATGGGATGGCCCCTACAAGATTGTCAGGCTAGGGAAAAATAGGTCTACGGCTCTATTAGTTGATCTACAAGGAGTAGAGTTTAAAAATAAGGTTAATCTTAATAAGATTAAACCTTATTATTTCTAAGTATGCTAATACAAAGAAAATGCATTGCAGGTCCATGCTGGAGATGATTTGAGACCTGCAAAAGAGCTTTAAAGCCGGTTGATGGGGCGGTTAATTCCCTATTTGGAGCAGCCATATCTGGAGCAGAGATACCATCAAGGGAAACTTATCTGGTGGAGCAAAGGATACAAAGTGATTGAGCAAGAGGATGGAACCTTTGTGTGGGAGATCAAAGTCTTCTGCCATCACTGTTTACGACTGTTGACGAGTATCCCTGTTGAGTTCAATGAAGAAGGTGGGATGGAGCCATCAGTTCCAACATGCTAAACTTTGATTATCATAACTACGAATAGAGGAGTTCGTGATGGCTGGCTGTGTAAACCCATTGTGGACGTATACATTATATTTTGACGGAGCATCCAGGGGCCCTAATAAAAAAGGGAGTGTTGGAGTAGTAATCTGAGATCCCCGAGGTAGAGTTATGATGAAGTTAGCTGCTTATCTCGGGGTAGGATTCACTAACAATATGGCAGAGTATAAAGCCTTAATTATGGGACTGCATATTGCCAAACAAGGTGGTATTCGTCGGTTGTTAGTAAAAGGGGATTCCCAGTTGATCCTGAATCAGCTAGATGGGACATACACAGTGCGGAATCCCATTCTTTGTATGTATCATCGAACTGCTATGACTCTACTTGAGGAGTTTGAGAGAGTGTCTTTTCAGCTGATTCCATGTTACTGGAATCAGTTTGCAGATTCATTGGCAAATCTTGCTTATGAGGAAGACCTCTCCTTCAATTGTGGTCCTAGTTTGGATATTGTGATCAATGATGAAACAGGACCCGGTCGCTTGTGGGGAATGTTATCAGAGCATGCAATATATGGCAGATGATGGTTGATATGGGTGATGCAGAGAGTAGCCGAGACCGATCTACCGTTATTATCCTGGACCCATAGGTTAATTAGACAACATGTTATGCATACGCCTCTTGCTAACTATGCAGGAGGGATGGGTCATAACCTTCTGCATTTAGTTTAGGGCTACGAGCCCTGTGGTTTTCTCCTTGGAAAGGAGCCTATTATTGTATATCTGGATTCTTTCAGGGAGGGATGTGTAGGTGTTATTCTATTTGATCTCGTTAGGCCAAGAGGGCCCGTTTTGCGAGGTTTTGAGTGCTTAATTTCATTAGGCCAAGAGGGCTAGTTGTCTGTTTAGTGCAGGTGCGGTTAATGGTTTCTTGTTTGAGTTTTGTACTAGACAGGTTCGGAAGAAGAGCTTGGAAGGAGCCTTTTGTTGCGTGGAAGCTTCTCGTGGCCCTATCGAGGTGATATCTCTCCTTTATGAGTACTGTGGTTATTGTGCTATATGTGTTTGTGTGCTTGTAAGGGATTTTCTTTTCTTATTGGGGACCGACGTCCAAGGCATGAAGTCCGAGGTTTAGGTTCAGTATGTTTGAGGGAGGTCAGAGTAGTCATTGCCTCCTGTAAAGACATTATCAAGCACCAAAAGACCTGTTTTAGAAGGGAGTTCTAGTGACCCTGTTCTGCTAGCCTACTAGGCAGCCGTTCTAGGAGTTCTTGTTAGTTGTGAGGCAGTTAGAGCAGCCTGCCGAAGAAGAAAATAATGATGATGTAAATAAAACCCTGAATATCTTAAAAGAAAATCAATATATACAAAGGTGTGTAAAAAGGGGTTCTAACCCCTATAAAAATAGACAAGAAAAGAAAGGGAAATTTATAAGCAGTTGATCATTGCCTTGCGAGGGCTTGGTAGGTTCCTGGGGACGAATCAGACCTGTTGGCCTTATCCAAATTTTAGACCATGGGGAGGAAATTGGGAATTACAGCAAGGATGGCAGCAAAATTTAAATTGGAATCAATAAGGATGGAATCAACAAGTACCAAATACACAAATGGCATAGTTACCTGCACCATCAGTACAGCAGGGAGAGGTAGATAAAGAACCTTAGAGTAATCTCATTGAGGTTGAGGTTTCAGAAGTACAAGAGACAAATCAGGTGTTGGTGGAATGTTCTCCGGAATGTGATTGTCATCAATGTAAATCAGAGGAGCTTGAAGCAATGGCTGTTACACGTTCAAAATCAAAATTGAAATCACTACTTGATTGGGAAGTACAAAAGGAGGTTAGGAATGAGGTAGTAGAGGAAGTAGAGAAGGTTGGAACATCTGAAAAACAACAAAGGCAACTTAAGGTTGTGGCAAATTCAGAATTACCATCTGGAGCATTGTTTGAGGAATCGCTAAATACTCCTATGCAGTTTACATTGGATTAGCTACTTTCTTTGGTGCCGATTTTCACGGATAAATTTTATTCAATAATAAAAAAGACTTCTATTCCAAACTTTCAAACAACATTAAAGGAGAATGTGGTGAGTTATCAAATCAGCCCAGATGATGTGGATTTCACTATACATGCAGTACAGTTGGAGTTTGATGGGCGTATATTTTCAGATGTTTTGTTGGATGGAGGCTCAGGGGTAAAAATTTTGTTTGAAGCAAAATTTATGAAGATGTCAGATGCTAAGTTGGAACCTGCACCATTTCAAGTACGGATGGCAGATCAGAGGAGAGTGCAACCAATCGGAATGTTGAGAGGGAAAATTCTAAAGGTACATGGGTTATCATTTAAAGCAAACTTTGTGGTGTTAAAAATGCAAGATGCAAGAAATGCCTATTTGATATTATTGGGAAGTCCATGGTTCCGATCTACGAAACTTAAGCAAGATTGGGAAAGGAATGAAGTCATTCTACAGAAAGGGAATCATTCAGTACAAATTCAGATGACTGCTAAAAAGAAGTTGTCAACATCAGAGAGACCTATGATGGCACAGACCATTAATCTAGCAGATGAAGTTGAAGATGAGGAAGAAGCATGGTATATGGATGCAAACCTGACAGTTATCCCCGTGTTTGAGGTTGATGTGGAACAGATTGTAGAGAAGTATGTAGTATAGGAGGATTCTGTGGGACATGAGAAGAGGAATGGTGGTAAGATTGGTGTATTGGATACAGGTCAAACATCAATTCAAAATGCAGGACTTGACTCCGATATACAGGAAAAGAAGGATTCGGAATATTTGGATGAGGAGATGTCATCAAAAGAAGTAGTCACTAGAGCAGAAATTTTGTATGACAAAGTGATGAATAAAGTTTCAAAGGTAAAGGAGGATGACTTGCAGGATCTAAATTTAGGGTCTAAAATCAATCAAAAAATGGTCAAGGTGAGTGTCAATTTGGATGCACAATTCAAGGAGGATCTCAGGAGATTGCTGCAAGAGTTCATTGATGTGTTTGCTTGGGACTATTCTGACTTAAAAGGGATGGATCCAGAAGTATATAAGCATAGAATCAATTTGAGGGAAGATGCAGTTCCAATAATTCAGCAGCGATATCGCATGAATCCAAATTATGACAAACAGGTAAAGGAAGAGTTGGATAAACTTTTACAAGTGGGCTTCATTATACCTATTGATCAGGCAGAATGGTTGTCCCCAATTGTTGTCATTCCAAAGAAGTCAGGAAAAATTCAAGGATGTGTGGATTATCGAAAATTGAATGCAGTCACTGTTGCTGATCCATTGACATTACCTTTTACAGATTCAATTTTGGATGATGTAGCAAGGCACGAGATGTACAGCTTTCTTGATGGTTTTTTCAGATATAATCAGATTTAGATGTTTGAGGAAGATATAGCAAAAACTGCATTTATAACAGAATGGGGTGCATTTGCATATACAGTAATGAGTTTTGGGTTAAAAAATGGACCACCATCATTTTCTAAAGCATCTTTCAAGACATTTGAGCCATATTTTGATAGAGTTCATGCAGATTTTCATGGATGATTTTTCGGTTTTTGGTAAAAAAGCTGAACATTTGGGATATCTCAGGAAATGTTTGGAGAGGTGTTGGTTGTTTAGAATGTCTCTTAATCCATACGTGTGCAATTGTAGTTCAAAGAGGGAAGTTGTTAGGACACATAATTTCGGAAGAAGGTATGTTGATTGATTCGGATAAAATCAGTGCAATTCAGAAAGCAACAACATCA